>NC_137245.1:28041985-28684485 GCF_051294905.1 Botryllus schlosseri
ATCATTTCACAAGTTAAATAACCGGCATTTCGCTCAAATTAGTCTATTTAGACAACTAGGATTATCCATAACAATATACATTAGTCCAAATCTGGCTGTATATGGTGACATCTTCAGCTCGACTTAAACCTCAAACAAGAACTCAACGATCTGTTCTGAGGCGGATCCGGTCAACAATAAAACGTAGCACACACTTCCTTTTGTTCGACCCTGGTTTACACAATGGCGCGTCACACCGAACGTCACAATACAGACAATAACTAGGGCTTACATGCGGGTCAGACACTTGGCTGTTTCTGAGTATTCGGATATAAAACCAACTTTTGACTAGATTTGATGCTATATGCTATAGTGCTATGGTTGTTTGAAGAGCAAATTCTCAATCCAAACAAAGTCGTTTCTGAATGAGCGATTACGTCACCTGCTATAGAGTGGAATATTTGAGAATAGTTCTAGCCAAGGCTGTGTCAACAAAAAGAGTTCGTGTATCATCTAAAAATAGTACATTGAACGCTCTCGTATTCGACATTTCATGCTGGTGACGTCATATTTTGTGTTACGATTGTTGATATACGCTGTTCTTTCGAATTCTCTACTAGTTGCTGACGATTACCCCTGACGAGTGTCAGCCGAAAATATTCGGGTTCATTTTAATATGAATATACTATTCAGTTCTATGTTTACAGTTTTATAGCTTTGTGGGCCTACATATACCGCAAGATGTCGCTTTTACTTCAATCAATCAGGTTTATTAATATTTTCATCGTTTCAAAACATCACAAGACTGCGATACAATGAAAAGATAGGAAGGTGTCGAAACAACTTATAGTAGCCTTTAAGATCAGACACCCACCTTAGCCTAGGCCAGGGCCGGGCAACATACGGTCCGCGGGTCGGATCCGGCTGGCGAAGGGATTTTGACCGGCCCGCCGAGAGTTCTGAAAGTGAAATTTTGTTCTGAAAGTATTGGCAATTTTTATGCGTCACAGAATGAAACCAAGTTTGCCAACCTGAGAAAGATGGACATTAAACTACTTGCTCTGTTCAGGTCTACATACATTTTCGACCATGAACCAGTGTGATGACTCGAGTAACCTTTTACGTGTGACTTGATTTGACTCGAGTGACCTTGGAAAAATGACTTGACTTGACTTGACTCGACGTTCAAGAAATGCAAATTGACTCGTGACTCGAAGCAAAATTTACGTGTCAATTTTAAGTCATCAAGCAATCGATGTCGACTAAATCGCTCAATCTTGTATAAGTTCGGATTGCCAACCAATGAATCAATGATTGTGCGTTTTACCGAGCCTCCATTGTTAGATCACAAATAAATTGATCACAAACGCAGTGATCGGGGCTTATACAGCAGCTTACGTTGTCGTAAACTTGCTCACATCAACCCACCCTCTTATCATCATCATCATTGGTTTATTAGCAATTTTATCAGTTCAATACACCACAAAAAATGCGATACAATGAAAAGACAGGAAGATGTCGAAGCGACAAGGAGTAGTCTATGGAATCTGACACCCACCTTGGCCTAGGCGATGTAAAGAGGAGGCATGCACACTGAATGAAAGTAAAGACGATAGTATAGAAAAAGGATGCGACAAGAAATAGGGCGGCATGTCAAGGGAAGCGAGATCGATAGGTCAGTCGTGGTCCGGTAATTTTGAGGATGGACCGTATTAATAAGTTAAATCAATCACTCATATCACTCACACGTTTATAATTGTATATCATGGATATTTAGGTGGGTAGGGTATTGAACTATATCATTTTAAAACTTTCTGAGGTTCCGTATGTTATCCTTTGTATTTTGGCTGATATTTAAAGACTGAGGCTATACCGCTATACTTGCGTAGTTGAGCAGTTTTACGTATGCGTGAGCGATACAGCGTCTTTTGCGCGGATAATCAACTCTTTATTCGTTCCTCGTATCAGAATAAATGGGTACTTTTTCTGTATTGAAAACAATTAACAAAATGTAATGACTTTGAATCATGTCTAGTACTTTGAAATTTCAACTTGACGTGACTAGCGACTGGATTGACTCGTGACTTGACTTGACTTGACTCGACTCGAGTCACCTCCAAAATCGAGTGACTTGACTTGACCCGAGTTACCTTTGAAAATCAAGTGAGGTGACTTGGCTCGAGTCAAAATGTGCAATGACTCGAGATGACTTGTGACTCGAAGGTAGTGACTTGATCCCAACACTGCCACGAACATTAACGAGGAAGGCTACGTTGCAATATAACTGATGTTCGCGTGCAGTCTTTACTAAGGGTTTCCGCATACGATATGCAACCAGAGGTAAAAAAACTAGTTAACAAAATCAAACGACCACAAATGTCTGATTGACGTCAATAGCTGTCGTAAATAAATTCATTGAATATTGTTTTTGGTCTCTATGCTTTAAACTTAAAGTGTACATTCAATACAATTGATTCCTTGTATAGGTGGATAAATGCGCGATTAAGGTATAATGCATATATTATGTAATCCGGCCCGCCAAGTGCTTCATTTTCCCATATCGGGCCCGTCGACCGGAGAAGATGCCCGCCCCTGGCCCAGGCCCTAGGCGAAGTAAATAAGAGGCATGCACTCTGAATGAAAAGTAATCCAGACTTCAACTTCAAAGGTCCAGTTTCAAATTCAAGTTGAACGGGGCCGTCTTAAAAACAAATCGGTGGAAAATCTCACTCAATCGCCCAGTTTCGGTTCTTTGATAACTGATTCCATTCGTTTCTCAATATTTATTATGTTGCGCCGTTGATGTCGTACTTAGTTATACGAGTGTTGATATTCAAAGTTCTTTCCAATTCTCTACTCGTTACTGACATGCAACCCTGACGAGTGTCAGCCAGAAAAATAAACTTGGTTTATTTCAATATCAATACATTATACCAGGGGTGTCAAACATATGACCCGCGGGTCGCATCTGGCCCGCCGGACGATTTAATCCGGCCCTCGAAGCAATTTTAAGTTCTCTTGATATTGAATTCACACGACCGCGGCCTCTACGAAATTTGAAAAGTGAGTTGGCAACCCCTGTACTATTAAGTATATCATGTGAAAAACAATGGCGTGCACGGGTCTTGCGGTAACAATTCAGAATCATTTGACTGGTTCGGCCCGCGACGGCCGCGAGCGATCTGAACGTTTGAATCTGGCCCGCGGCGCAAATTGAGTTTGACACCCCTGCATTATACAATCTGATATTGAAGTTCTGTACCTTGAAGAGTCTATTTACATCACATTATTACTAGCAGTGAAGGCCGTTTCACAAACATAAGAGTCATTGTCGTTCCATGTCCATAATTATATGCATTTAAAACAACTGGTTGTTTACCACTTTGTTTAAAACATGAATTACAACAGAGGTCTCAAACTCAAATGTAATCGCGAGCCAATTTCATAGTTTCTGATGGCGCCGCGGGCCACAGCACCAAAATAGGGGTATACGATGTATTAATTTCAAGTATAGACCTTATTTTAAGGGACCTTGCAGGCTGGCACGCATCGTACGTCGCACGCGTCGTGAAATATGATTTACTATTGTGAATTCACGCCTGGTATGAAAAATATCACATTTTCAAATATTTGAATAAAATTGTTGTTGCACTTGGCATAGTTTGTCCAAAAAAGTAGTTATAGACCCCAGCATGCGAGAGTACAAATGCATCTCATGACATCGTAAAAGCTGTCGCGTTATAATTTGGCAGCTAGCGGACATTTGACGTGCCACAATTATTGGTACATTATATAAAAATTGAACAAAGATTGACCTGACATCAGAGCATTAGAGCATTACACCCTAATCCGGGTTGCGGGCACACTCCTGATAACTAGGCTATTGATCATGTCAATAACAAAGTAAAATTATATCAGCTTTAGATTTACAGATCAATATCCACTGCCGACTGATTAATGTACCATGGAAATAGAAATGTCTAGTCGCCGACGAATCCATTGGTGTTACAGCAATGGAGCGTAGGTTACCGCTACTTTACTCGCAAGAAATAACTATGACTACACATTAAGGGGGAACAGAATGCCAATGGTTGCCATACCGACCTATTTAAATAGCTAAATACGCTCCGCAACGCAAGCTATACGGCCTTTCGCTGTATTACTATTTCCCGTAACAGTTGGGTGGTTTGTTGCGTCTGTGGTCGTACCAAGTCACGGCTTTCCGAGTCACTAGTCCTTCTCTGATTATAAAGTTTGACCCGACTCAACTCTAGTCATTCTTATTTTATCACCCATTCAGTACGAGTTCGAGTAATTCTACAAAACGTCGCGCCCAAGTAAAAATCACAATTTTCAGTAACGAATTATTATCAACGGGTCAAGTCCTATCACCATAAACAGGTAACGTGACGTATATAGCTGATTTTCCACCACATGGTAACTTTTGAAAGTGATGTGATAGTAAAGTTCGACGAGTATATAGTTTCAGGATTTTGGAGTAGTTTAGAGCGAATTTTAAGTTATCAAATCCTAAAAAAGATATGTGGCAGTTAAATATCGTCGAATACTTCAAAATCTAAAATGCCGATGCGGGCCGCACAAAATGATCTGGCGGGCCGCGTGTTTGAGACCTCTGAATTACAACGTCTATACATAGTAATTGATCTAGTATTGAGGTGTCCTGTCCAACTGTGCTAAATTTGCTTCAAGTCACATGTTTTGATACCTTTGTTTTTCAGTAAAGTGACGCTAAATCTCAGAAACTTACTAGAAGAGCTTCTTGGAGGTACAGAACTTCAATATACAATTAAATAGTATATTCATATTGAAATGAACCCGAATATTTTCGGCTGACACTCGTCAGGGGTAATCGTCAGCAACTAGTAGAGAATTGGAAAGAACATTGTATTTCAACAATCTTACTACCATTTTGTTTGCCATTTGTTGAGTTTATTGTTAATAATTTCATCATTTCAAAACACCACAAGACTGCGACATAATGAAAAGATAGGAAAATGTCGAAACCTCTTGGCCTAGATTCGTAGAACATCAAGACATGTCGTGGGTCGGTAATCTCTAGGGATGGAAGGTCGCAATTCGCTAATATAGTGCCCGCCCGTTACACCACCTGATGCATTGTCTGTATAGGCCTGCAATACAACAAAAAGAGTGTTTTTGGCGAGTTTTTTGTTCCTGATCGTACAGCGGACTAATTTCTCCGCCCACAGACTATTTCAGAATGTTATACAGCTGAATAATTCCCTTGTTCTGGAATAAGCGATGGCTCGCCTGTTAATTATCGCCAAAAATGACTCAGACTTGCGAAGGATCAAAACAAACGACCGCCCGCGGCGAACGCGATTAAGAAATTTGACATTTTGTGGCTTTTGAAACGAAACTGTCGCGTTTCTAGACCGCAGCCGGTTGCAATCGCCGCAATGAAGCACACAAACACGATAAATCAGACTATGGCGTCACAAGGCGTAGCGCCAGGGTTAGGCTTCATTCTGAAGGCTGCAGTTTCGGAATATTTGAGGCTTGTTGAGATTGTGATCGGATTTCGTTTTAGGTTGGTTTGCACGACATCATGATTTTGTGGTTGCCCACTTTTGAACGTTTTGCAGTTCCACGAACATGACTTCAAAGATAAAGATATTACAAATGCACAGTTGCAGTTTAAGATACACAAATTCAACTATAAAAATAACTCAATAACGATAAAATATCCCCAGGGTGTAGACATCGTCTTTCTAGCAGCAGATTATATCAACATCTGTGGATATTAACTGGGTTCACCACGAACCCCAGAGGTTTGCTGATCCAGTTTCGGGGTTCGCCGGAGCTTAAGACACACGCCACACACATACAGCCCTAATTTACAGTAAATATCCATTATAATATTGTAGTTTTGCGTGAAAATCATGCTATGTAATCGTTTTAGCTCATTTTGCGCACTATATATTCACGAGCAATATGTATTTGAGGTATTATGCACTATGTATAATATACCCGAATATTCACGGCAGACGATTGCACCTGACGAGTGTCAGCAGAAAATCTTCTGGTATCTTTCAATATGAATTAATTATTATTATTCGGTTGTATCTATTGAAGTTTTGCACCTCAAATAGCGTCTTCAATCTAAATCTGCTTCGACAAATCCAAAACTGTCATACTTGGCACGATAGAAGTTAAAGTTATAATTACTCGAAACAACGTCTTAATCGCAATACGTAGGCCTACCTTGAAACAGCGGTCATTTTCGCGCAGTTTCAAACGACATTGAAGGTATAATCGATATTACGTGACAAACTTCCCATTCTCGGTACTCGCATGCGTGCGTGTGGCATCGCATCATATACGATCTTTTTGACTTTCATAAGCTTGATTAGTATTTTTCCTATACGCTTTTGGCATAGGTCTTGCCGATAAAGAATGCCTGAGTGATTCGACACTCAATCGCTCATTCCGTGTGTCACTCTTTTTGACTCTAAAACAGCGTGAAAGATGCGGAAAGTTCAAATATGTATCTTTTACGCGGCCACAAACAATAAAACGCCAGTTTCACATCACATTGAAGATAATTTGGCATTTTTTTCGACCATACCTATTTCATTGCACTTTGTGACAATGCCGTGGGTGGCTATCACGAATTTACATGACATTTCCGATAACCTGCGTATAGCTTTGTACTACATGTTTCGTACCAGTCCAGGCTTAAAGGTTTCCACAACCGGAATAATATCGAAACTATAATTTTCGTTGATAAATTAACTCTTAGTGCCAAGGATGGTATAATTTCAGTACTGGAAAGAATCATATCTCACTACATTCGACATGAATGATTGGAATTATTATTCGATTCATATTTGAGTACGTAATCATTGTGTCCAGCCCTGCAGGGTTACACAATCCTTGAAACGTTCGTCCCGAGCCGATTTATTTTAATGACCCTATAATAAGCGGGAAGTCGCGGCGCGAAAATCTAATGAGCCGCGAGATTTCTCACAAAGCGCGCTGGTATAATTGAGGCATAATTGTTTTCGAGGTCATGTTTGTTGCCTCTTGTTATGAGCCTAACAGGTCAGTTTGTGTGATGACATTCCCGATTCGATAAGTTTACACAATATCAAAATCGAGCCAAACATGTCACATTGAGTTCAGTTTTATTGCTAACAATTTCAAATGCTACATGCATCATGGTTGCTGCGATGTTCTGGAATGTGCTATCCAATCGTGATACAATTGCATTATTCACATGTTATGATATCTTGGATGTATCTGTGCTCACGCCAAATGTACGAAACTTACGTTTTCATTTGTTGACTTTATTGTTGAAATTATTATTAATAATTTCATCGTTTCAAAACACCACAAGACTGCGACACAATGAAAAGATAAGAAGGTGTCGAAACGACTTGGAGTAGTGTTTGAAATCAGACACTCACCACACTTATAGAGGTTTTAGAAGTTTTCTCGACTAAATTTTTCGAACTATATATTGCACTTTGCAGCACATGGCGTGTAAAAACTCAGGAAACTGGTACGATAGCAATTTTGAGAAAAAAAATAATATTTTGGCAACTGTCACATCTTATTTAATGTACGGTGGACATGATTTGGAGCTTTCCGGCTCATACCATAAAAATGATTCTGTTAAATGTTGTGTCTTGCAACCTCACATGCAAACTTGGACAACTGGAAAATTTGCAGCATTTTTAACTGAGATTGGAATTAGAATAATAGCTACACAATATTTCCCAAATTAGACTAGAGTAAGAATTATAACTAAAATTTTTTCCACATAAGATTAGAAAACTTGGACACGGAAGCAAGTTCAGTTCATGACAAATCATAGTTGATTCCGATAAGCACGAGAATGGCAAATGTCTGTACAGCAAGATTTCATCGTTGCGCGCGGTTCTCCTACTACCACGGAGAATCCAATTCCTGTTCTACATCACATAAAGATAATTTGACCCTGACTACATAGTATTAGAGTGAGATTCTCAACTTGGTAAGTTACACAAAATAAAATTCGGGACAAACATGTTATCTTTCCACGGAATTATTTCTTTCCGGCTACATAAAAATAACCCGTCACCAAAAATCAACGGGAACGCGAATCACAATGACACAAAGAATTTCCCACACATTAATCGATCAGGCCGCAGTAAAGAGTCGAGTTTATTGTTAATAATAATTATATCGTTTTAAAAACGCTACAAGACTGCGATACAATGAAAAGATAGGAAGGTATCCGTGACTTGAAATATGTAGTATTTAGAATCACACATCTTGTCCTAGTACATAGGAATTAGAAAATTTTGAATTTATTATTAAGAAATTTGAAAAAAAATCAAATTTTACTGTCAACCCCATGAAATTGTTACGTTGTCTTAAAGAACGATGTTTACCCGTTTTTCTCCCTTCCAGCCAGTAGAAGGGAAATGATTGCAGTTGAAAATTTTGGATTCGCAAAAATATAGCCTGGACCGTGGGAAATCCCAGAATTATGGATGAAAAGCTTAAATCACTTCGTTTCAACCTGTTGGAATTGCGTCAAATTTGTTTTGCATCGTTTCAGTGAACAACTTAACAATTTCATCGGATTGACAGTAAAATTTGAAATTTTTATTTTTTATAGTAAATTAGGAATTTTCAAACCCCTGAAACTGTCAAGTAGAAGTAGAAATAGAAGTATTCTAAAATAATAACCACATGAGGAAGTAGTGCGAGTAGGCAAAATTTACTTGAGGTACTTCCTCTTACTCAAGTAGCTATGTTTTCCACATTTTTTGCCTACTTGCTTACTTCCTCCAGTGTTTATGTTTTTAACAGTGCCGATAATAATTACTTTTTCATTACTTGTAAATATCTACTTCTACTTGTGCTTGAGTCGAAATTTGGTACGGTACTTCTACTTTATCGGAGTACTTGAAGTAGATTTTGCCTATTTCCATTATTTACTCAAGTAGTTATGATTTTAGGTTATTTCCACTTCTACTTGACAGTTTTCAGCTATTCAAGCAAAACTATAGGCCTAGAATACTCAATTTTGTACTTACTTTTAAATCCCTACTTCTACTACTCGAAAAGAAGTTATCGGCGCTACTTCTACTTCTACTTGAGACTACTTCTAGACTACTTCTACTTCTACTTGACAGTTTTCAGCTTTTCAGGCAAAAGTGCTTTTTACTTACTCGTAAATCGCTAGTATTCATTCAGCATAAGCTGTTTGAATAGCATTAAAAGCCAATTGACTGCCGGAATTACGTGGAAAGTTTAAATACGAGTTGCTCTGATCTTCAGAATCCATGACGTGCCAAACCACGCTTTAATCTGCGAGAGATCTCCATGGCGACGTTACATTGGCTTAAAATATTTTCCTTAAATTAGCTCTGATCTCAATCGCGGACCGTGTAACGAGATAATTACGCGGTTTTCTCTCATTCCGATAAAAAAAAGAAACCGTGTCACGGTCTGTATTTGGATATTTTTGATTTTGTGTCAGAAGCCGCTAGTTAGTTGAGCCCGGATCCGCCTTGCATGCAGATTGGACGGTTGGAAATTTTTCAGGTTTTCAAAATTAGATCAGCATTAGCATGGTAGCTAAACAGATTATTCCAAATTAGATTAGAATTATATTTTATGCATTCGCAAAACACAATTGAAATCGGAATCCATTCTTATGAGCACGAGAATGGCGAATGTCTGTGCGACAAGCTTGGCTCGTTTCGCACTATACAGTTCTCCTGTTGCATTTTCAGGAAATTCAGAAATCAGACTAGATTGAGAACGAGAGCGTAGAAACATTTCACAAATTAGTTTAATTCGCAGCTTGAAATATCCATTTGTCCTGGTCTTGTATAATAATGTTACAATTCAATTGAGATGTTCACCAGCGATTTCATCAGATTTTCACCAACGCGTAAGCTTGCTTTTCATAAACGCATCTAAATTCGTTGCTTTACGCCAAGTTTACCAAAAATGACCGTGGATTTCGATCGACTCGAATCTGATTTCTCGCGAATCCACGAGAATATCGTGACTCGTCAATATATTGGGGGTTATCACAAGATTTACTCAGTAACGGAATATTTCTACTTTTTCTCAGTATAATCGAGCGTTCATGTTATTAAACTACTTTTGAGCGGTTTTCAAGGCTGAAATACTGTTTTTTACTATTTGTAATTTACAATTAAATAGTATATTCATATTGAAATGAACCCGAATATTTTCGGCTGACACTCGTCAGGGGTAATCGTCAGCAACTAGTAGAGAATTGGAAAGAACACTGTATATCAACAATCGTATCACAAAATATGACGTCACCAGCATGAAATTTCGAATGAGAGAGCGTTCAATGTACTATTTTTAGGTGATACACGAACTCCTTTTGTTGACAGAGTTTTGGTTGGTGTATTTTGATAAAAGTTGATTCCAAGGCACACAAATGGAATCAATTGGAATTGGAATCAACTTTTATCAAAATACACCAACCAAAACTCTGTCAACAAAAGGAGTTCGTGTATCACCTAAAAATAGTACATTGAACGCTCTCTCATTCGAAATTTCATGCTGGTGACGTCATATTTTGTGATACGATTGTTGATATACAATGTTCTTTCCAATTCTCTACTAGTTGCTGACGATTACCCCTGACGAGTGTCAGCCGAAAATATTCGGGTTCATTTCAATATGAATATACTATTTAATTGTATATTGAAGTTCTGTACCTCCAAGAAGCTCTTCAAATATTTGTAATTTGCATATATAAAAAGTAGATTTGGGGTATATTTGCAGCACTTTTATGAATGAAATTGTCATGAAAACTATACCAAATAGGCCCTAAACTCAGGTAAATGAATATATTTTCGAAAACTGAACTTATTTGTAGATTTACTAGTCATTTTTCTCACTGATGGTAGTTGACGAAACTTTACCAACCAGATCCGACCATGAATTTCAGTTTGGTTTTGGGAGCGAATGGAGAATTAGAATTATTATAGTCACACATTTTTCCCAAAATAGATTAGAATTGCCGTTATGGATACACAGTTTTTCAAAATTAGAATACAATTACAATTATCATAACACGTTTTTCGAAGTAGATTAGAATTGAAATTATGAAAACATATTTTTTTGGAGATTAGCTACAATTGGAATTACAGATACACAGTTTGCACCAAAAACTAGCTATACAGTTTGTTTTCTAATTATATTACATTTAGAATGATAGTTACTCATATTTTCCAAATTAGATTACAAATAGAATTATAGCTACACATCATATTTAGAAGAAGAAAAAAAACTGTAGCTGCAATTCTAATTCTAATCTTTAAAAAAATTATGTAGCTGTAGCTCGAATTCGAGCTTATTATTTTCTATTTCAGCTCTCTTAGTGAAGTTCCTATCCGACGATGACTTTCAGTCGGGTTTTGGGAGCGACCTTATTTATTTCTACATTCGTCATATTGCTTTCTGGGACGTCAGGCCAATCTAGAAGGCCGTACAGCAGCAGCGGCGGAGTGAATATCTTATTCGTCAGAGCCTCATCGGTTGAAGTCGGGTTTAACTACGTCCAAGGAGTGACCAGATATTAGTGAGTGAATCTGGGCTATAAACTAGAACTACTCACTTTTTAAAATTCGCAGCTAAAGATAGAACTAGAACTACACAATTCTGATTGATGCAAAACTGCTTTGAGAACCAACCGATCATATTTTGTGTCATTAATTTTATCTGGAATATAACTTTAATAATATTATCATCTTTTGACCCATTTATTTATCAAAAGGTGAAGTTATTGGTATCGCAAATAACTTGGCTGTTTATTATTTAAATATCCGGATATATAATCATGAAACTTTTGTAGGCATACTGCTGGAGATGTTACTCATTTCGAACTATAGAAGCTCGCTATCGGTCAATGACCTATTTGGAAACAAGTCATTTTTTGTCTCGTTTTTTTTTCTAACTGGAATATCATTTCAAAAACTATACAAACTTTTGTGTCATTCGTTAAAATCGAGGATTTATTGGTACCATAAGGAAATTCGCAGCTTGTTTTTGCAATAGCCCACATATATTTTCAAATGTCCAATTAAGTTCTTTACTAGGTCCCGCCACAGGTGATCATATAGGTGTATATTTTTGGAACTGCTGTGGAAGATAACTGCGTAATTATATAAAATTAGGTATTCGTAAGGTATAATACAATGATTTAACGCCGCTTCCACAAAAAATCATTGGGATTTAGCTGTCTGCTTTCGAAGCGCATTCCACGATCGGTGCAAAAGCGATCAAAATCATGGCGTTATTTTCATATTCATGGCCGTGACATTTTGACTGTTCTTTCCACACCTCCCTATCTTCTCATTGTATCGCAATCTTGTAATGTCTTGAAATGATGAAATTGTTAATAAACGGATACTTACTGAACATTAAAAAACTGGACACGACTTCTAGGAATTGGCGATGTTATATTATGTTTGTCAACAATGCAACCGTTTCGTTTCGTTGCATAATGTTCGGATAAACAATCACATCAACCGGATTAGCACATGTAAATAGATTTTCAAAGCGCAGCCTTAAGGCCGGAAGCGTTTTATAATCTTTGCAATGCGCCACATGCCGAAAAAGTTCGTGAACCACTGCCTAACGTGTTGCAGAGCTTCATAATCACACGAACAAGAACTTAATTTTTAATTTATTCAATAAAAGCTTAACGATTGACTCTCTTTAGTAGTAAGCGTGTGTATTGCTGCAGCGTGTTACTCATTTCATGGCAATGAAATTCCTGGTGAAAATATCAAGTTTCGATCGTTCCACATCCATCGATCATTCCACTGCTCTTGCATACGGCTTTAAATGAATTCACATTCAATCCATCTCCAAATACTTTCAATCAAGACCGTGCTAGGAACGTGACCGCAATTTCCTCGGGGCGTTCGTTCGAAATCTAGCCGCCAAGTAATTAACATGCGTTAGCGTCATAATAGAGGTTTCCATCGCCGTAGCGTGACCCGAGAGGTCGCGTTTACGAGATTCTCGACCGCGTTTGTTTATGGCCTACGCATGCTTCGATGGAAACCGCTCATAACAAGTATTAATATCATCGTGATATAGGACAATTTGCACTCAAAACACCGAAGTCTGAACTGCTGGATTATCAAATGCACAGTTAGAACTAGGAATATTCACTTTACAAAAGTCGCAACTAAAACTATACCTAGAACAACTGACTATTAAAAATGCGGAGCAAAAAATAGAACAAGAATTAGGATATACTACATTTTCGAAACTCGAAACTATAGTAGCCTTTTAGAACTTGAACTACTCACTTTTTGAAATGCGCAACACAGAAAATGCCAAATACTATGGGGTTCTACTGGACTCGGAGAAAGAGTCATATTCAGTCCCTAGACACCAAATTATCACCTGAGTGCGGCCTTTTTTACAGCCTTAGACACTTCATGCCAGCCTGGGTTCTTCTGATACTCTTTAAATCCCTAATCCAATCGAAGTTACAACATGGCATCCTCTGTTAGGGTGCTGCCAGAAAAACTGCACTCGGGCCAGCACTGCAAAAACTACAACATAAGGTACTCTGTATCATAGCTAGAACCCCAATGGGGCCTGGTTGTCCAATGTCCACCCAACAAGTCGCTGCTGAAGAGATTCGGTGTCCTAAACATAAAAGACATGCGGAAACTAGAAATCGCCAAGTTTATGTATCAGTTCCACTGCGGTCGTTGCCCCGAATATTTCAACGACTTCTTTACCTCGGAATCAAAAGCGCACACGTACAACACACTCGCGTCCACGTCGTCCAAATATCATATGATAGACCGAACAGATCATCGCTCTTATAAATATGCCGGACCTGACGTGTGGAACAGTAAACCGCAGGCCAGCCGTCAGTCGACGAGCATATGTCCTCATTCAAGTCAAAATACAAACAATTACTATACTAAGTAAATACTAGTCCATCCTCAAGATTACCTGACCACGACCTGGCATATCAATATCGTCTTCCATGACATGCCCCCCATTTGTAGCGTGCTTTTTTCTATACTATCTTCTTTTACTTTTCATTCAGTGTGCCTGCCTCCTCTTTACATCGCCTAGGCCAAGGTGGGTATCTGATTCCATAGACTACTCCAAGTCACTTCGACACCTTCCTATCCTTTCATTGTATTGCATTTTGTGGTGTAGGCCGCCTATATTGAACTGATAAAATTGCTAATAAACCAATGATGATGATGAGCTAGTAGTAGTAGTAGTAGTAGTAGTAGTGAGTGAGTGGGTCCAGTGAGTAGTAGTAGAACTAGAACTACTCATTTTTCAGAATGTGAAACTAAAACTACAGAACTACCCATTTTCAAAATCCGCAACTACAAGTACATCTAAAACTACTTTCTTTTCAAAATGCGTAACTAGAACTATAGAACTACTCACTTTCCAAAATCTACAATTAGAACTAGAACTACCCAGTTTCATAATCAGCAAATAAAACTAGAACCAGAACTAGGACGACTCACTTTTCAAAATACGCATCTATAGAACTCGAACTAAACTCACTTCTCAAAATCCACGACTAGAACTAGAGTTACTTAAATACTTTTCAAAACTAGGAACTAAAACGAGAACTGAAACTACTCACTTTTCAAGAGTCGTAACTGTAGAACTAAAACTACTCACATTTAAAGACTTATTGCAATTAAAATTAGAATTACTTACTTTTCAAATCTCGCAACTAGAACTGGCGAATTAGAAATACTCAATTTTCAAAATCCTTAGCTATAGAACGGGAACTATTCACTTCTCAAAATCAGCAACTAGATATCACGCTTGAACTAGGCTACTCAATTTTAAAAATGCGCTACTAGAACTCGAACTTCTCACGTTTCAAAATACTCAACTAGAACTAGAACTATACAACTAACAACATTGGTATTTTGTATAAGTCCGCTGAACTGCGGCCCCTATTTTCAGTGTAAACGCGCGAGAATGGGTGGATGGGAAGAGAGTCGGGAACGAAGCTTCCGGAATTTGGCTGAACAGCCAGAAAAGATCGACGATACTGCGCAATCTCAATCCAGGAGTGCGTTTGTAAACTTCCAGCTTTTTGTAGACTAATATATCCTATTTGAAGACGCTTTTGTAGCTGAACTTAAATATACTATTGAATGCGAAATTCATATTGAAATAAACCCAAATATTTTCGTCTGACACTCGTCAGGGGTAGGCTAATCGGCAGCAAGTGAGAATTGGAAAGAGCATTGTATATATTATTAGATATTTCCTCCTGTTTCAATCCATGTTATCTTATATCTACGTTAAATGGGACGCTACTCTCACATTTTAGAGAGAATACCTCATAAGGGTGCAAGCGTACGCGAAAGATCGCCCGATTGGGTCACGCCCACAAAAAGTGGTCAGGACTTCTCAACAATGCTACACGTGTAACGCGATGCCTGACAATGAGCGTAAGTCCTGCATCCGACTCGAACTGATTCTACGTCTGTGGCTTGAGTCTTCATGTTATATTTTAGTTAGAGTAGGACACTTTGCCTCCGCGTCTTAACCTACTGAGACGAATTGCGAACCTGCGTCCGAATTAAGCCGGGATTATTCTGAATTTTTTGGCGTTTTTACGTGCAATTTTTACTGGTGCTCCTTTTCCGAGCATTTTTGGCTGAATGATACGGTGGTTCGGGTTATCCGGTGTCCCAATTGACAGAATTCGTGTGTGTGTTGGTTTATTTCACGGAAATTGGCCAGGGTTTAGTATTTCTTGCGACAATATGGCAGCGTATTCTGACTGTCAGCGCTGTAATTCTGAAGAAGGTTTGTGTGGAGAGATGCTATGGTACGGCTATCTCACTTGGAAGAGTACTGCAAGTCGTTTCGACACCTTCCTCTCTTTTCATTGTATCGCAGTCTTGCGTTGCATTGAAATCATAAAATTAATAATAAACCGATACCAGATTGAGATTTGTTCTAGTTATTCAATACACCACGATACAATGAAAAGATAGGAAGGTGTCGAAGCAACTAGCAACTAGCAGTACTCTCTGAACCGGAACATCAACAACAAACAGATTATGTAATCAATAGGCGGGAAGAAACTCTCCTTGCTATGAAATGATAGTTTGGCGGATTCGGGATTCCCTTGTCATATTTGATTCCTCTATCGCTAGTTTTATAGGAATTTTCTGAATGAGTCTGAAACGACGTATTATATAGGCACGCTACACTTTGAGACGAATCGGTCAAGTCAAGAGCGAGTTTTTCAGAGTGCAAAGGGCCGGAGAAGGAGTTCGAATGTCCTCACGACAAAGACGCGTGCCTAAACGAGGTCCGATACTCGAAAGGAGTTCCAAAAATCACAAAGCGCTGCGCGCAATGGCGACCGGAACTAGGCAGACAGATCCAAAACGGACGTGACGTGACAATCGCTTGTTCCGGACGGGAAAAGTGAGTCGAACTTGAAAATACTTTTGGACAACTATAAATATTCTTCTAGTGTCCAATTAGACTTACTAGAGGCGAGCTAAGTAATTTGTAGACTGTTTCTATGGTCTTATTTTAATTCTGATATAATTTCTGGTTCTGCCGCAAATGGTATGGAGCACTTTGTATACCGTAGTGCTAAACGAGCCAAACTTGGTGTACAGACATTTGCCATTCTCGTGCTGTGAGAATGAACTGTAATTTGATATGATATGAACTGATATTGATTTTGTTGTATTTATTCCAAATTCGTATTTTAATTGAATATCCAGTCTAATATAATTTGAAAAAGAGCACTGTAGAGTAGGAGTGTAGCTGCAACTAACTAAATGAATAGCTATCATTCTAATTCATAATCTGATGTAGAAAAAAACAGTGTAGCTATATCGTTCTTATTCTAATCTAATTTGAAAAAACCTGTTTAGATATCATTTTAATTTTATTCCAATTTGGAAAAACTGTGTAGCTATCATTCTAATTCTATCTAATTTGTAAAAACCTGCTATATATCATTTTAATTCTATTCTAATTTGGAAAAACCGTGTAGCTATGATTCTAATTTTAGCTATTAAACTAATTCAAATTCTCATCTAATTCGGAAAAAAAATGTAGCAATTAGCTCTAAGCAACCATTTTCGTTCAGTATCAAAGATGTTGCGTGCAAATGTATGTGTAGAAGCAACCTGTGCAATGAGGTTGAAGTTCCCTGCTTGAACGGTAAGTGATTACTAGATTTTCCATTAGATTAAGTCCTGGTTTCATAAGATCTAATCCTAGATATAGAAAATTTCTACTAGACCACTGCTGTTATTGAATGCTGCCTACCTCTTTCTATGGATATAATATATATATATTAAATTTCATCTTGTTATGTATTCATGTGCAATGATTCCAGTGCGAGTTGAGTCATTTTCTGTATTGAACAAAATCATTCGAGTCAAGTCGAGTCACCGAAAATCCAGACTTGAGTCAATACAAACCCATCTATAGTAAAGTGTGGAACCATTTCTTTGCAGAATGCTTTAAGGAACTGCCAACGCCAGACAACAGTTACATCAGATGTACTAAGGAGGAAAAGGTCGGCTCAGTATGCAGGTGGTTCTGTCTGCCGGGTTACAAAATTAAAGGCACGTCGAGGTCGGATTGTAGGAGGGATCGAACGTGGAGTGTCCTGAATCCGCCTGAATGTATCGGTGAGTTACGTTGCATTTGTGAAAAGCGGGGGAGTGTCTAGTGAGGCCGGTCGTTACACGATTTTTGAGTCGATATCAACAACTAATTACTAAAATAACTTTTTTTCCAAATTCTGGGGATTCACTGATTAAATTGCTAGATTGCCTAAAAGCGCTGCACACCAAATCTGCCTCGATTTTAACTGGTAGATGTGAAGGCACAGAAGTTTGAGAATTTTGAATTTACCGTATTATAAAAAAAACTTGAAATTTTTTTCTCAAATTTTACTGTCAACCCCATCAAATTGTTACGCTGTCCGAAAGAACAATGATCAACCATTTTTGCTCACTTTCAACTGATGGAAGCAAATTGATTGCAGTTGAAAATTTTGGATTCTCAAGAATAGCCTGGAGGTTGGATAATCCCGGATATATTATTGAAAAACTCGAATAACTACGCTTCTACGGGTTATAATTGCGTCAAATTTGTTTTGCATCGTTTTTGTGGACAACTCAACCATTTCATGAGGTTGATAATAAAATTTGAAAATTTTTTTTTTGAAATTTTTTGATAATAAATTCAAAATTTTCAAACTCCTGTGCTTTATCTTATGCAACCTAGTTATTTGCCTGTTATTGCATATTAATGATTTCCACGATTGACCATAGTAATGAACATTCTCTCTCTAACTGCGACAATTTTTTTTCAGAGGACCCGAACCGAAAGCAGACAGTTGATGACAAATTTAATTGCCCGAATCTAGAACCTGGAGAAAACGCCGACATGACCTGCACCAATGCCAACAAGCCTGGTTCCGTCTGTACTTTCAAATGTAATTCGTAAGTGAAGCCATACCTATTGATACTAATAATTCGCGTCGAACAGTGAGACATTATTTTTTCAAGCACCGAAATTGTACGCTCATTTCCACTCAGTAAAGTTATCAACAAAAATTATATAGTTCCAAAACTATTTTACACTGTGGTAGCTTTGGAACTTTGATTGGTCGTATCACATTTGGGCTCGATTCCAACCAGTAGAAACTAATGCGGAGTCAATTGAAAGATTTGAATTTATTATACATATATTTTTGAAAAAAAAATTTAGAATTTTTGGAATTGTCAAGTTGTCGAAAAAAATGATGCATAACCATTTTTGCTCACTTATAACTGGTAGAAGCGGAGTGATTCAAGTGGGAAGTTTTGGATTTGCAAAAAGAGCACTGATAATCCAAAAATCCCAGAATTATGAATAAAAAACTCAAATCACTTCGCTTTTGATGGAATTGTGGCAAATTTGTTTTGCATCGTTTTTCTAGACAACCTAAACAATGTCATGGGGTCGACAGTAAAATTTGAAGAAATTTAGTTATCATAATTTCAAAAATTGGCACTTGGTCGGCTTCTACTTGTTGCAATTGAGCCAAATTTGGTGTGCAGTGTTTTTTTAGGTAACCTAATAATTTATTCGGTGAATCCACGGGATCTTGAAAAAAGGTTATTTTTTAACAACTCTACTATGCACGGTAGTAGAAATGACGTATCTGTGAATTCGTGATCGAAAAAAATACCAAATCAACTTCAATGTGATGTAGAGCTTGTTTTATATTCTTTGTTCTCTCGTAAAAGCTACATATTTGAACTCTCGTAATGTCGACTCAAAGCCTAGGGCTCGATTCAGAATCGAATTACTCGTGCGCTCAGCCCTAGCCATCACTGTTGTTTGGATTGTGATTGCGAATTATGATCCGAATATTTAGAAACAACATACTTCGCGGCAGTTTTGAGAGGGAATGCGACGGCTCCACCAGCAAATGGACCGGAGTTGCCCATACGTGCGTAGGTACGTTCACACTTATGCAAACTATTAATCTAGCTAGTTGGCGGTCAACTAACAATTGGTATTTCGAGTGGTTCTAGTTCTAGTTGCACCCTTTGTAAATCCAGTAGATTGTACAAGTCTCGTTTCGGCCAAGTTGAATTTTTGTGCGCATGCTAAACCCCGTGCGTTTATTTTATCCAGAAATCACTTGCAGCGTGATAGAGGAGAGAAACGGACTGACTAAAGAGTGCACGGCCAACGAAACGATCGGATCGGTCTGCGACTTCTCCTGTCCCGAAGACAGGAAGTTTCTGGGCAGCCGAAGGCTGATTTGTCAAGGGACGGGCCGTTGGTCTTCCACCATTCCGAGATGCGGGGGTAAGAATCCGTGCAGGAGAACGCTCTCTGCCCTAAAGTTACCGCTAAATTGTACTCGCAATGACTTTATTTATTCTTTCAATTTCGAAAATCAAATTTTTCCATGATGAAGTGTGTTGTTGTTCTTTTTTGTGTTTCTTGAATTAATTTTGTATTTTTATTCATCCTTCATTAGTTGATCGAAAGCAGTGATTCTCAACTACGAAACTTACAAATTCGTAGAATGGCTGAAAACCAAAAAATTTTAGCAGTTTCGCTTGAAAAATGCTAAAACTTCAGGACTCTAATCAACAGAATGGCCGACTGAGAGGAAATATTCGACTGTGCAAACTCATTTTAATTTTCAAACTGCCATTAGTCTACTGACACAAACATACTGCTGTTTAGAGATATTTCGTTGGGTTTTTGGAAAATGTTTGTTTGCAAACTTCAAACTTTTCTTCTGTGAGATACATAGCCGATACTCCAAAATAACTTCAACGTAAGCTGCTAGATAGAAATGACTAGACTGAACATTATATGGCAAGTAAAATCTGTTTCTCAAACTTGTGCCGTATATGTTCGATCATACCCAAAGTTGTTGTCGGAACCATTTATTATTACATTCGCGGATTTTCAA
Organism: Botryllus schlosseri; assembly: GCF_051294905.1. Classification (NCBI taxonomy): domain Eukaryota; kingdom Metazoa; phylum Chordata; class Ascidiacea; order Stolidobranchia; family Styelidae; genus Botryllus; species Botryllus schlosseri. The sequence goes on from NC_137245.1 coordinate 28,062,477, forward strand.
GGATCGACCGCGTATTTCAAGAAATACAGCTACATAATTTGCTTCGAAATAATAGAAGTTTTCTGAAATTGCACATAAGAGATGTGATGTTATTATCAAGAAAAGTTGCTTGTTTTCACTAGCCTACAGTTTGCACTATAATGAATGACCTACATTTCAATTAAAACTGGGAGGGGCGGGTGGTCTGCGGGGTCTGTGACGGTCCAAATGGTGTCCGCGAAGACAAAATGGTTGAGTACCACTGACCTAAAAAATTTTCGACTTCAGTAGTGAGCACACTTGAACCCCTAGATGATTCTAGTTGTTAAATTATAGTAATTACAACAAAACGCCCGTAATCAAATTTGTGAAGTCTTTCTTTGCTCCAATTCAAAATCTAATTATGATTTAATTTGTGAAATGTTTCTATGCTGTCGTTTTCATTCTGATCCAATTTCTGGTTATTCTGGAGATGCTACAGCAGAACTGTACCGTGCAAAATGCGCCAAGCTTGATCTACAGATATTTGCTATTCTCGTCATAAGAATGAACCAAGATTTGATGTCCACAGAACTTGATTCAATGTCCAAATTTTCGCGAATTCACTAATTCTAATTATAATCTAATTTGGAAAAAAACTAGTTATAATTTTAATCTAATTTGAAAATAACTGTGCAGCTATCACTCTAATCCTACTCTAATTTGACAAAAAATTGTAGCTGTAATTGTAATTCTCATCTAATTTGGAAAAGCTAAGAGTTTTTTAGTTTTTCAAGTCTGCTGGGTGGCTTGACTGTGATGACTCCGTTAAACTTGGCTTACCTGTACATTACGTTTCACCCAGTTTCATTTTTGTTCTGCATGTTATTGATTTGCACCGTTCACAAATAAAGATACTCTGTCTAACATTAATTTGTCGTTCCAGAACCAGACTGCTCCGTTTTGCCATCTCTGTTTGATAACGTTCTAATGGAGTGTTCTCGCATCCCGAACCGCGAAACCGGCAAAATGTGTTTGTTCTCTTGCAAAGAGGGTTACGAAATCAACGGGCCGACCCGGACGTTTTGTTACGAAGGCAACAGCTGGACTAATAATTCACCGACTTGCAGACGTGAGTAAAATTAGCGAAACATTGATTGTGTGTCTACTAGGGTCGTTCAAAAATAACTATTTTTCAAATTTTACTGGCCATTTGATAAAATTGTTAGGTTAGCTAAAAATCGCTGCACACCAAATTTGGCTCAATTCTAACCAGTAGAAGCAAAGAATTTGGAGCACAAAATTCGTTACCTATGAATTATAGGACTGCCCACCGTAAATGCTTTTATTTCAAATCCAATCGAGCAAAATTTGTTATGCATTGTTTTTTATGGACAACTTGGCAATTTCACGGACTTGTCAGCAAATTTTGAAATTTCATTTTTTCAACTCTATTATCTTTGCTTCTACAGGTTGGAATTGAGCTAAATTTGGTTTCAACGTGTTTTTAGCCAATTTTACCTTTCTACTGAAGAGCCAGTGAAATTTGAAAAAAAAAGTTATTTTAAACAACCCTATAACTGTTTGCCAGTGGTAGTCGAAGTCGCTGCTTATGTCAGAGTTGCAGAAACTTCAACCTAGTTGACGGTCAACTAACTACTGTTTTTTGAGTAGTTCTAGTTGCGGGTTTTTAAAGGGAAGTATTTCTAGTTGTAGTTCTCGTTGCGGATTTTGAAAATTGAATAGTTCGAGTTCTAGTTCTAGTTCTGAAAAATACTCAAGTGAGTAGTTTCAAAAAGTAGATTTCGTCGCTTACTTTTAGCAATTAATGCGGAAAGACCAATAATCCATAAACATAACCACTTGAGTAAATAGTGCAAGTAGACAAAACTGACTCGAGCACTCAAATAGAATGAGTTCCTTCGATGCTGACCACCGTTCTCGTTTCAAGGCATCAGATGTCAGCCGCCAATGTTCGCGCCAAGAAACGGTTTCGTCCGATGTTCCAAACGCGATTACTACGACTCGGTCTGCGCCTTTTCGTGCGAGAACGGCTACATGTTGCGCGGACCCAAGCAAAGAGTGTGCGGGATCAGGGGCTGGTCCGAGGAATCACCCATTTGCAAATGTAAGAAAATTCGTAACGCGTTTGTATTGCCGGGCAAAATTGAGTAACTGAGTGTCAGACTCCGAGTATTTGTGTCTGAGTATCATACATGGCAGTATGATAGATGTGGGAAGTTAAAATATGACCTTTCATGTGACCACATAGGATGCAATGCCGCTTTTATATCACATTAAGGATGCTTTGCTATTTTTTCCGACCACACCTGTTTCCAGGGTTGTAATGACTCCACTCGAGTCGCGATTTTTTGATGACTCAACTTGACTCGAGTCATTTTTTCAAATGCGTAAAATGACTCGACTCGAGTCAAAACGATAAAAGTGAGATTGACTTGTGACTCGGAACCTTGTGACTTGGTTACAACCCTGCGTAGCCATAGCATCAATTCATTTTCTTTCTCAGCAATCCGATGTCCGGCCATCCGCAATTTCAACGGACTCTATTCCTGCAACCAGGGGCAGAATTTCGGCAGCATATGTCGATTCTCGTGCCTGCGCGGGTTTGGGTTCGAGGAGGGCGTCACGACGAGGCTGCAATGCGTGGGCAAGTCGGAGGACGAGCTCGAGGCGGGGCCGGCGAACGCGATGCTCGGGCGTTGGAGTTCGAGAGTGCCGCGTTGCGTCGGTGAGTATTGGTGACTTATTATCAGGGTTGTAATGACTCGAGTCATGACTCGACTCGAGTCACGATTTTCTGATGACTCGTTTTGACGCGAGTCATTTTCGCAAAATATGGAAATGACTCGACATTGAGCATGACTCGAACCATGTCATATGACTCGAGACTCAGACGGCCAAGAACGACATTTCACATTTCATTTCATTTCATCTAAAAATAGTTCATCGAACGCTATCGTATTCGACATTTCGTGCTGGTGACGTCATATTTTGTGTTACGATTGTTGATATACGCTGTTCTTTTGAATTCTCTACTAGTTGCTGACGATTACTCCTGACGAGTGTCAGCCAAAAATATTCAAATACTATTTAATTTTGAAGAATAGTAAAGCAACCAGCCTATTGACATTTGTCTATTGGTACTGGTACTTGAAAATGCGACCAGAAACTGTTAAGAGTGAGTAAAATGAGTATATTATCAATGCAAATCATTCGATATCACCAAACAGAGTTATAAAAAGTGGGTTAACAAGACTTTAACTAGAAACCGAGCAGTCAACGCAATGACTCGGACTCGTACTAGAGTCATAATACCATGACTCGTACTCGACCCTCTGCTCGCTGAATTGGACTCGGACTTGACTCGGTGGTGAATTGAAAATGACTCGACTTGACTCGGGTCAGAACCACAAAAGTGACTTGTGACTTGTGACTCGGAGCCTTGGGACTTGGTTACAACCCTGCTTATTATTGTTAAATTCTAACCCTGTTCTCAATTTTAGATTCAAATCCAACTTCAGTTTCAGTTTTTTATCATAGCTGCGGAATCAAAGTAGCTTATGTCCATTTACAAATTTTCAGAACCATTTTTGATAGAAAATTAAGTTTTCGTAAAATTTCTTTGGCCATATATTGGCCATTTTTAGATTCATCACATCGTCAAGTCAAATTACGTTATTTGCTATAATTTGGTCAGAAGTCGCATCAAAATAAAGTACGATCAGAAATTTCATATCCGAATCTTAATTCACTTCAAAACTACCGTGATTCATATCCGGTCAAAATCCTGAAACACGTTTTTATGCAAATCCAAGTCAAAATCTGCTAATGGCTGAAATTTGTTCGAAATCCGCATCGAAATTGAAAATGGTCATAAGTTCCATGTCCAATTACAATTCAAATTCGTCTTCAGAATAACCGTGAATTGTAAGACTCAAATCCAATCTTGAATCAATAAATTTGGTTTTTTGAAATCCAAATTCAAATCAGCGAATGGCCGGAACTGGATGAGAAATGTAAAAATTGAAAATGATTGGAAATTTCTCGTTCAACTCCGATCGAAATTCACATTCAAAACAATTATATCTGGTTTTCTGGTAGTTACAAATCCAAAACTGTAATTGATTGAAAAGTCACATCAAAATTGTGAATGATTAGGAGTTTCAAGCCTAAATCTAAATTCAGATTCAAATTAACAGTAAATTCATATCCGATCGAAATCGTACAAAAAATGATTAAATCCAATTCTGCAGAAGTACGCAACTTCAATATACAATTGAATAATATATTGATCTTGGAATGAAGCCAAATATTTTCGGCTGACACTCGTCAGGGGTAATCGTCTGCAACTAGTAAAGAATTGGAAGGAACATTGTATATCAACAATCGTATCACCAAATATGACGTCGCAGGTGTAAAATTTCAAGTATCAAGTCTAACATATGACTCAATGTAAAATATGTAAATAATATTCATAATATTCAAATCCAATTTTATAAAATCCGAACCTAATCTCATCTTGTGTGATTCCCGTACTTGATCTGCCCCCCATTTTATTTCATCGTTGATCATTCTGTGTATAGTGATTGGTTGCCCGGAACTTGGCGCAGTCCCAGACAATTCCGAGAGAAAATGCACCTCAGTTTCCAACACTGTCGGCACAGTATGCTCGTATCAGTGCGATAGCGGGTACAGTATGATGGGACCTTCCAGGACCACTTGCGTCGCGAGTTCAGACGGCGGGGCAAGAGGAGAATGGAGTCACCCGCAACCCTTCTGTCAGAGTAAGTGGTTTTTTCAACTACAGTGTTATTTTAACCAAAGCTATTTCTTAGCTAAAATGATTTTTTAACTAAAACTGTTTTTTTTGACTAACACTATTTTCTAACTAAAAACTACATTTTCTATAACTATAGCGATTTTTTTAACCAGAGTGATATTTTTAACCTAAGCTATTTTTAAACTAAAATGAATTTTTATCTGAAGCTGTTCTTTTTACTCTATTGATTGTTTCAACTAAAGTTAATTTGTAACTAAAGCGATTTTTTAATTGAGGCAATATTTTCACTGGAAAACTACATTTTTTATAACTATAGCGATTTTTTTCAATTAGAGTGATTTTTATAACTAAAATGATTTTCTACCTCAAGAAATATTTCAAACTCGAAGTTATCGTTTTGAGTTGAATGAAGTCACATTTACTGAATGATTTGACTGCGGTCGCCACCCTGAAATGAATTGACTAGTCTGATTTTCTGACTACCTGACTTTTACGAATTGATTTTCCGCAGGAGTGACCTGCAAACCCCTGCCAGACGTAGCCAATGGTAACGTGGAATGTACTGACGGAGAGTACGCAGGTTCCGCGTGCTCCGTTGCTTGCCGTTACGGATACAATCTCCGAGGACAAAATCCAGTTCGATGCTCGGTTGAAGGCCTGTGGTCTCGCAGACTCGGTCGATGCAACGGTCAGTTTTGTTAAATTATAGAAAACTCTTACCTAAGGATGGATGAAAAACATGTGGCTACATGGTCAGTAGGGTTGTTCATAAATATCTCTTTTTTACGTATTCCCGGGATTCACTGATTAAATTGTTAGGTTGTCTCAAAAAATGCGGCACAACAAATTTGGCTCGATTCCAACTGGTAGATGTGAAGACACATTTTGCACAATGTGCACAAGACACATTTTGAATTTATTGTAAAACAATAGGCTAATCTTCAAATTTGACTGTCAACCTCATTAAATTGTTGAATCGTCTACAAAGACGTAGCAAAACAAATTTGACCCAATTCCAACCCGTAGAAGCGAATTAATTCGACTTTTTCATTCATAATTCTGGGATTATCCACCGTCCAGGCTATTTTTGCGAATCCAAAATTTTCAACTGCAATCATTTCGATTCTACCGGTTGGAAGTGAGCAAAAATGGTTATGAATTGTTCTTTTGGACAACTTGACAATTTCATGGGGTTGACAATATAATTTGGAAAAAAAAATGCTGGCGTTTTTTTAATAAATGATGTTTATAACTCTTCTGCCTTCACATCTACCAGTTGGGTATCGAGCCGAATTCGATGTGAAGCGTTTTATTGGGTAACCTAACAATTTAGTCGGTGAATCCCCGAAACCTGGAAAATTTAATTTTTGAACAACCCTAATGGTCGGTCAATCAGATGAAGCTAGCAATGTCCATAATCTAATTCTAATTGGTGAAATGTTTCCATGCTTTCATTTTAGTTATGATCTGATCATTCTAATCTAATCAGGAGAATTGTACAGACATTTGATATTCATGTGCTTATAAGAATGAATTATGTTTTGATATGAACTGTCTGTGACATTTATCGTCATTGTTTCTAATTTTGCATTGAAATCAAGTGTCCATTTTTTGCAAATTCAGTAATTCTAATTCTATTGTATTCTGGAAAAGCTGAAAATTTTGCAGTCGCAACGATGCAGATTTCTATCTGTTTCTGGTTGTCCGACTGGGCAGTCACCTCATCATTATTTTATTACAGTTTTTATCAAATCATTACACCGCAAGATTGCGATATAATGAAAAGATAGAAGGGTGCCGAAACGACTTGGAGTAGTCTTTTAATCAGACACCCACCTTGGCCTATAGCAGGTAATAAATAAGAGGCATGCACACTGGATAAAAGAGAGGATAACATAAAAGTAAGCTACAAAATGAATGCTGTGTCGGGAGTGACATCAAGATGTCAGATCGAGGTTCGGTAATCAAGAGGGCTGGCTAGTATTGCGTGTTGCACATCTATCCGTAGCATAATTTATCAATATTGATTTCAAAGCAAAATACTCAATTTTTGTCTGCCAGTTGTGACATGCAACGGGGTTCTCAGACTGATCAACGGCCGCTACGTATGCGGCCGGGCCTTCAGATACGAGTTCAATCACGAGTGTGAGGCGAGATGCAAGTAAGTTTCGCATTCTCAATATCTTTGTTAAAATCTGGGTATATTTTGCGTTTAGCACTGGTTTCAAGCTTTCGATGCCAGGACAGGCCGTTTGCGGTGTAAAAGGCAATTGGCTGACGTCGGAAGATGTGAAATGCGAAGGTACGTTTGTCTTGTTATTTCTTTCTATATGAGCTCAAGTTTATGATCGAATAGTATATGAATATTGAAATAAACCCGACGCACGTCAGTGTGATTGTCAGCAACTGCAAGAGAATTGGACATGAACACTGTATATCAACAATCTGTTGTTTTTCCGGTTGGGTATTGGGACATCAGGGTTTTAGAGTTTACTAACTTAAAGTAAAGGTATTCACGATTTGAACATACTGTTTCATGAAATTTTGAAGCTCTATACTCGGAAAATTTTGTTTCAACTCGAATTTCTCTCTGACAGATGAGAACGAGTGTGAAGCGTTGGACAGGAATGGCGAACGAACAAACGGATTCTGCGAACAGAAATGTATCAACACGATAGGGTCGTATTACTGTGATTGCGAGGATGACTACAAACTGAACGAGGATGGACGAACATGCACAAGTAATAGCCGACGTTTGTTGTATCCATCAAAATACACAACTAGAACTGGAACTACTCGCTTTTCAAATCTTTCAACTGGAACTAGAACTACTCATTTTATTCTACTACAACTTGAACTTGAACTTGAACTAATCAATTTTCAAAATCCGCAATTAGAATTGAAACTATTCACTTTTCAAAACTTGCAACCAGAACTACAATTAGAACTGCTCCTGTTTCAAAACTCGGAACTGGAGTTACTCACATTTCAAAATGCGCGACTAGAACTACTATTACTGACTTTTCAAAACTCACAACTAGAACTACAACTACTCATTTTGAAAATGCACACCAGAACTAGAACTAGTCAACTACTAAAAAAAAACTAGTAGTTAATTAACTGTTAAGTAACTTCCACAAATTTGTTTCCAGCTTTTCATTCAAATTCTGTGTTTTAGTCACCGTGTGTCCCGAACCAGAGGCCGTCGAGAGAGGTCGCATTTGGTGCTCGGACTCGAACAGAATTGGGTCGCGTTGCTCGTTACGCTGCGTCCCGGGCTTCTACGTTGCAGGCAGAGCTCGAATTAACTGCCTGGTCACAGGATCGTGGGACAGAGACTTTGGAAGTTGCGAACGTGAGTTATTGTATACAGGGTTGTAATGACTCGAGTCATGACTCGACCCGAGTCACGGTATTCTGATGACTCGACTTGACTCGAGTCATTTTCTCAAAATATGGAAATGACTCAACTCGACTTGAACCAAGTCATATGACTCGAGACTCTGACGGCCAAGACCGACATTTCATTGCAATTTCAAAGAATAGTAAAGTAACCACACTCTTGGGATGTCGTCTATTGGTACTGGTACTTGAAAATGCGACCACAAACTGCTATAAGTGAGGAAAATTAGTATATTATAAATCTGAACTATTCGGTATCACCGAACAGAGCTATAAAAAGTGGTTTAACAAGACTTTAACTGGAAACTGAGCAGTCAACACAACGACTTGGACTCGGACTCGAGTCATAATACCATGACTCGAACTAGACCCTCTTCTCGCTAACTTGGACTCGGACTTGACTCGGTGGTGAATTGAAAATGACTCGACTTGACTCGAGTCAAAACTATGAAAGTGAGATTGTCTTGTGACTTGGTTACAACCCTGGTTATTGTATATGACTGAACTTGAAGATTGGTCTGCATTTCAGCGCACAATAGTTTATCAAGTCTAAGACCTAGTTCTAATCTATTATGAAAAAGCTGGAAATTTCAACTTGTCGAAGTCTGATTCATGATCAAGTTTGAAAGCCAACTTTATCGCGATGTAACGCAGGAATCTCTTGCGAACGAATCGAAATTCCGCAGCACGGCTCCAGGACATGCGACCTGCGTTTCAAGTTTGGCTCGACATGCGAGTTTGACTGCATCGAAGGCTTTATTCTGCGAGGGAGGGGCGAAACCACATGCGGGGCCGACGGAGATTGGACGTCCGCTATTCCGTGGTGTGAACGTGAGTTGACGGGGTTTGGTTGTGTTAAGGGCTTGTTTCTAGTCGAGAAGGTCCATTGTAGTAACACCCATGGTGACGCCACTATCAGACTTTTGCAAACTATCCATCTAGTTAGTTAATGGTCAACTAATTAATGATTTTTTGAGTACTTCTAGTTCTAATTCTAGTTGCATCTTTTCAAAAGTGAGTGCTTCTAGTTGTATTTGCGAGGTTTGAAAAGTGAGTAGTTCTAGTTGTAATTCTAGTTATGTGTTTTGAAAAGTTACTAGTTTTAGTACTGGTTGCGGATTTTGAACTGTGAACGGTTCTAGTTGTAGTTGTGTCATTTGAAAAGTGAGTAGTTGTACTTCTAGTTGCAGAATTTGAAATGTGAATAGTTCTGCTTGCGGATTTTGACCAGCGAGTAGTTCTAGTTTTAGTTGCAGATTTTGAAATGTGAGCAGTTCTAGTTTGGCGTTTTGAAAAGTGAGTAGTTCTACTTCTAGTTGCATATTTTGAAATGTGAATAGTTCTGTTTTGGAGTTTTGACAAGCGAGTAGTTCTAGTTGTAGCTGTGAATTTTGAGATGTGTAGAGGAACAGTTGTAGTTGTAGTTGTGAATTTTAAAAGAGTGAGTTGCTCCACTTCTAGTTGCAAGCCTTCAAAAGTGAGCAGGAATAGTTTTAGTTGCAAGTTTTGAAAAGCGAGTTGTTCTTGTTATAGTTGCAGATTTCGAAAAGTAGGGAGTTCTAGTAGTGTAATTTGAAAATCCAACAGTTAGTTCATGTTTGACACAATAGTATGGATGATGTGTGAAGTTCTAATACATACCTTTGACGCGACTACAAAGAATATAAATATTTTTCCGTATTTTTCGACCGCACATATTTTCATTGCGTTTTCTGACAATGCTGTGAGTTGATCACGACTTCACAGATATTTGATTTCCAGTGAAATGTGTAGCTTCGTATGCTGCGACACGTGAAATCAAGGTTTGCAGCCGTACGCAGTGAAAAATAGTATCGAAACTTGTTGATAAATTAACTCTTGTGACATGGAGGACATAGTTTCATAACTTAAAAGAATTATCTCTCGCTACCCCACTCAACTCGGATTGAAAGAGAGACTATTGATTGTGTTTTTCTACAGGAGAGATTTGCGATGATACTTTCATGACTGTGACCAATGCAAAAGTGGATTGCACCGATGGGAACAAATTCGAGTCGGTCTGCGATGTGACTTGTAACAAAGGGTAAGTGCAGTACAAACTACAAATACAGATCAGATACAAATTCTGAGCCAGAATTCATTTTGGTGAACACCGAAATTTGTTGAAAAGTCTAACGAAAAATTGAAATCGAGCTTCAAAATGATTGTAAATTCATATCTGATCCAAAACGGAAAGTAATGATGAATATCGGATTCAAATCTTAAAATTAATCCTTCAGCTTAAAACCTTAAAAAGCTTAGAAAAGTTGAATCTAAATTCCGGTCTCTGTAACGGAGGGAGCGTTTCTCTTTCAGATACAAATTGACAGGGGTTGAATTGGATGAGTTCAAAACCACTATTGAATGCGAGGCCGGGGCCAGCTGGGACACAACGAAACCGACATGCGTCCGAAAACGATGCCAGCCCTCCTACGAGCAACTTGTTCAAGTCAGTTTTCGAGTCGTGAATAACATTTTTTTTTCAAATTTTTTCGGCTAGTTGATCAAATTGTTATGTTGGGTGAAAAAAACGATACTCACCAAATTTGGCTCAATTCCGATGATGATTTTAGTAAGAAAATAAAAATTATTTAATTAACAAATTCATTAGCTGTGGACTGACTGGACTCAAGTCGATTCTCCTTCTAAAAATGACTCGACTTAACGCTTAAGAAATGCGGATTGACGGGTGACTCAAAGTGAAGTTTGAGTCAATTTCAAGTATTTGGTGACTTGACTCGAGTCACTGTGCAAAAATGACTCGTCTCAGCATTTCAGAAATGTGATTTGACTCACGACTCGAAACGAAATTTTCTATACATCGTTTTTTAGACAACTTTACGATTTCATGGAGTGCTCAGTAAAATTTAAAATGAAACTTTTCAAATATTCATTATAAATTTAAAAAAAATTACTCTTATAGCTTTGCTTCTACGGGTTGAACGTAATTGTATCAACTATCCAGCAAAGTTCATAAAATAAGTTATTTTTGAAGATCCCTACTTCTAGCCAATGTAGTTTGTGAACTTTTAATTTTTTTAACACTAGAACTACCGGAACTTCGAACTACCTAGAACTACCATGTGGCTTTTTTGACGCATGTTGAATCTTCTTCGATAAAATGCATTTACCGGAGCTAAAAATCAGCACAAATCTCAACAAACGGCATCAGAAACCATTGTTTATTGCACTCACAGCTACTTGCAATATTTTACATACACCTTGGGTCAACACTTATAAAACAAATCGCCGTTTTTTGGTGTAACATATAAGTGTTGCTCTGGTGCGCATTTGATATTTGAGCACGTTCTTTAAAAATTTAGAGTAGGTTCCAGATCCGCTTTAGCCACATCATCATTGTTGGTTATTGCTGACATATCATAAAGCTTATCAGATAAGATTTGCATAATTCAATTTTGCAACTAATCCTCGATTTGCATATTTTTAGAGTATCGGCATTTTGGCGAGTAGACGATCATTCACATTCTAAGAAAACATGCACGGACCATCGTCGACTTGTTGGTACCTTCATTGAATACTGCCTTGCAACCTGACCAATAATATCCCCCTGGTTTTGTTTCGTTATAACATTTAACCGTCACTGGTTTCTTGTTTGTGTTGTTTCTGAAGGAAACAGTTACCTCAGGTTGCAGTGAACTCAATATATATGTGTACAACTTCGATCTCTACACTGGCATCTCGCCGTTACGCTTATCAACAAGATCATAGCTTTGAAAAGTGTGGCTACATGAAGCTGCCTGTGTTCCTTCTGGTCCTGGGTAGCTTCAAGCAACTTTTGACAATAGTGTCAACTGGGACTTCGTTTGCTTCTCCAAGCGTATACAGCCACATTCACGTAACATTGTTTCGAGATGGATTACATCAGACTCTTCACATTACTATGCTTGGCAAATGTATAGATTATGGAAGAGGTGTCCTGTCCTATCCTTGCCTAAATATGAGACGCCCTTGTACAGATACTTGGTAGCAGCAGCGTCTACCACCTTATATTTTACCCCAATTATTTGCTGGCATTTCGACCATGTAATGAACGAAAACCATATTATCTTTATCGAATCCACACCTTTTTTTACTCCATATGTCAATGGAAAGATCATGACTTCCATAAATCTGTTCTTCGAGAGGGCCTGACTAAACATAATGCACACATGCCCTCAGTCCTCATATGCATTCAATTCACTAGATTCAGCTCAATCTCCCCCCGAAGATCCATCTCGTCAACCGGAGCAAAGACCCTTTGCCCTTGTACAACCGTAGTATATTAGTATGGACAATACAGATGTCGGCTTGGTCGAATGGTACATTTCAAATTTCATGTCCTGTAACACGCTGAGCTTCAGAAATATAATATTACAGAGCTTTGGTGACTTGGAACTAGGAAGATCCCGGGCCTTGTATTACAAGGGATGTTGTTGCTAACACAGTTAGACCGAGTCGATATTAACAAAGTTCTGTTGTTACAAACGGCTTTTCTGCGTTTATCAGATACATAACCACTTTAAAGAATATGAAACTGCGATGCCTGAAGGTAGAAAAAGTGTAATGCGTCAAAAAAGCCACTCGGTAGTTCTAGGTAGTTCTGTGTATATCTTTTTTATTTGTACTAGATGAGTGATGAAAATCATGGGTAAGGTGGCTTACATAAAATAAATAAAAGTCAAGAAGTTTCAGCCGAACAGCGTAAGATTCGACTGAATGCCAGCTCTTCAAAAATGAAAATGCGTCAAAAAAGCCACTTGATCGTTCTAGTGTTAAACATATTCAGAAGCTTTGTTGAATAGTACAGTATAGATTATATTATATCAAATGTCATAGAACGAAAAGCCTTCGAAGCGAAAACACCTGTAAATGATTTTCTGCATAATAGTAAGTTTTGAATTTTTGTTTTGTTTAGCGTCGACCGAACGGTAAGGTCTCTTGTACAGAGGAAGATCTCCTGGGCTCTACGTGCTTGCTCCTGTGTGACGAGGGCTACGAAGTAGGAGGAGAGTTCAGAACTCAGTGCGTGGGAGACGCAAAATGGAGCAAGACTCTCGGATTTTGCATCAGTGAGTGGCGGAATCGCTCGAGAGCACATTGCATGACTTGACTCGACTCGAGTCAAAATGCGCAATGACTTTTGACTCGAGTCAAATTTTCCACGTGGCTTGACTCGACTCGACTCAAAATGCACAATGACTTCTGACTCGAGTCAAATTTGCCACGAGGCTTGACTCGACTCGAGTCAAAATGCGCAATGACTTCTGACTCGAGTCAAATTTTTCACGTGACTTGACTTGACTCGAGTCAAAATGCACAATGACTTCTGATTCGAGTCAAATTTTACACATGTCTTGACTTGACTATACTCGAGTCGCTTGGCAAAAATGACTCGAAACGTAAATTGACTTGGCTCAAGTCAACTCTTACACGTGACTTCACTTGATTCAGATGTGGTTTTAGTCAAACTTAAATTTTTGAGTCAATTTCAAGTCATTAAATAGTTGGTCAATGGACCTTCAAAATTGAATGACTTGACTAGAGTTAACTTTTCGTGTGACTTGACTCGGCGTTTCAAAAATGTGCATTGACTAAAATTCAAATTTTTGAGTCAATTTCGAGTCTTCAAGTAATCGGTGACTTGACTCGAGTCACCTTCTAAAATTGAGTGACTTTGCTTGACTCAAAATGTGCAATGACTTGTTTTGACTTTAGTCCACTTTTTCGACTCGGTCTCGGCGTTTCATAAATGTTTATCGACTCATGACTCATGTGAATATTTTGAGTCATTATCAAGTCATCAAGTATTCGATGACTCGACTCGAGTCAAAATGTGCAATTTCTCAATAAGCCTTGTGACTCGTGTTTTGGCGTCTTATATCCACTTTTTCACGTGACTCGGCGTTTACTAAATGTCAATTGACTCAATTTCATGACGTCAAGTGACTCGACTCAGAATATGACTCGAACTCGCTTCCAAAGACTTGAAGCAACCGGTAATAATGTAGCAGTGAAACGAGGTGATTATTTTCAGAAATCAAATGTCCGAAGCTAGCCGCTCCCAAGCAGGGCCGGCTGTCCTGTTCCGAGGGGGCCGCGTACCAGTCCACTTGCGTCACGACCTGCGAAGAAGGTTACGAAATTGTCGGAGAGAATGTCACTGATTGTCTGGCAAGCAGAAAATGGACGGAAGATGTTCCAACTTGCGAACGTGAGATTTTGTTATGCTTCTCATAATCACAATTATCATACATTTTGTATATTTTTCTTTTTCTTCTCTTTATATAACTTTCTCGCTGGCTGACCAGCGACTCATTTCATGTCTGCAAAGTTCGCCTTTTATTGAACATTTTATTTTAGCTATACATTTTTTTCATGTTAACGCGGGCTGATCGTAGACACGTTTTCAGGGAAGAAATGTTTGGTTTTCATTAATTTTTAATTAAATTTGAATCATATGTAGTTGTTGAGTCAAAGTAGCTTTTGTCCATTCTTCACATTTTGAGAAAATTAACTTTATATAAAGTTTTTCTTTTTCTCTCGGCCATATCTTGGCCATGATTTCAACTTTGAAACAATCATACGCATGACTGAAATAGCTGAAAAAAATGAAAACTTTACGAAAACTTGATATTCTATAAATTTGAAAATGGACCTCGAAATCTAAAAAATTGACATAAAATACCACGATGATTTATTTATTTTTTAATATTTCAGGCAAGAAATGTCCGATGACTACCCTGCGTCTGCTGAAAGGCACCGTTTCGTGCACAGACGAAGTCAACACCGGCTCGCAATGCACGTTTCAATGTGACCCGGGCTACGAATTTGACCCAACCAGACCCGCCAAGGTAATTTTTGCAGGTCTGGTTGAAGGAATAGCTACTGATGTGGTCAAGCTGGTTTGCGAAGATAACAAAGTTTGGAGTGAAGCGAAACCGCAGTGTGTGCCGCACGAATGCGTTCCTTCAAGCAGGGTTATGCGAGAGGTGAGATCAAGACTTGTACAAATTACTGGATTTTAAAAATACGCAACTAGAACTATTCATTTTTCAAAACCTGTAACTGCAACTAGAACTAAAACTGCTCACTTTTGGATATGCGCAACTAGAACAAGAACTAGTCTCTTTTCAAAATCTGCAACTAGATCTAGAACTGCCCACTTTTCAAAATCAGAAAATAGAAATAGACCTACTCACTCTTCACAACTAGAGCTAGTACTACTCACCTTTCAAAAGCAGAAACTAGTACTAGTTCTAGTCGCGAGTTCTAAAAAGTGAGTTGTTCTAGATCCAATAGGGCATTTTGAAAAGTGGGTAGTTCTAATTCTAGTTTCTGATTTTGAAAAGTGTGTGTAGTTCTAGTTCTAGTTGTGAAGAGTGAGTAGTTCTATTTCTAGTTTCTGATTTTGAAAAGGGGGTAGTTCCATTTGTGAGTTTTGAAAAGTGAATAGTTCTAGTTCCAGTGAAGGATATTTAAAAAATAAGTAGTTCTAGTTCTAAATGGGAGTTTTGAAAAATGAATATCAGTAGTTGCTGTTCTAGTTCTAAATGGGAGTTTTGAAAAATGAATATCAGTAGTTGCTGTTCTAGTTCTAGTTTGGCATTTTGAAAATGCAGACGTTTGTACAAATCTGATTGTCTACAAACAGAGAGAAGAGAACGGAAACATTCAATGTTCTGACGGTGACAAATACAAATCTGTTTGCGAGTTATCCTGCGAAAAAGGTTACGAAGTCACGCAAGGCCGTTCTTCAACAGTTTGCACGGAAAAAAAAAGATGGGCCCCCATACTCGGACTCTGCGCAAGTCAGGCATTTTCCTTTCTCACTTTCCTGATTGAATCAGAATCAGATTTGGCGATTCTTGCCAGATTTAGATCAGATATGAATGTATGACGTGGGCTCCCAACCTTATTTACGCCGTCATCCCCAAGGAGAAACGACCTTTGGCCCTGCTGAATTTTTCCAGCGTTTTAAAAAGATTTGGAAACCTTATTGTAATCATTTCACTGTAAAAATGATAACAGTGATATTACATTATAATTCATGAATACATATCAAGTTAATGTGATGGTTGCGTTATACAGATTTGAAGATGAATTTTTTTTTCAAATTGGAAACCCTGATTTGAACATTGAAAAAAAAAACGCTTTACACCAGATTTAGCTCGATTCTAACTGGTAGATGTGAACGCATTGGAGTTTACAAATTTTGAAATTATCAATAAATATTATTTTTTTTTAAAAATTTTCACTGTCAACCACGTTAAATTGTGGAGCTGTGTAAATAACGATGCATAACTAATTTGACGCAATTCCAACCCGTAGAAGCGAAGTGATTTTAGTTTTTGATTCATAATTCTGGGATTATCCGCCGTCCAGGCTATTTTTGCGAGTCTCAAATTTTCAACTGCAAATCGCTTTGCTTCTACCAATCTGAAATGAGCAAAAATGGTTAAACATTGTTCTTTTGGACAACGTAACAATTTCATGTTATAGTATGTGTATATGCTATACTTTTCGGGGTACAGAACTTTGATATTCGAATATAGAACTATGAAACTGTGTATATACTCTTAACCTTAAAACACTTGTATCGACTTATGGAACTAGAATTTTAAATATTAAAGCTGCTCATCTCTGCAATGGTTCTTTCCAGGAGTCCGGTGCCCAATGTTCAAGCCATTGATCAACGGCGCGCACCAATGTTCCAATTCCAACCTTTACGAGTCGAGATGCAAATTCGGTTGCCACGCTGGATATCGCATCGTAGGCAGCGCCCTTTCCGTTTGTCAAGCGGATAGAACCTTCACAAACGATGCGCCCACTTGCACAAGTCAGTGGTTTGCTACATTTTGCTAAATTGTGGTTGTATTTGCAGTGACATCATTTTGCTCGTTTTATTTCGCAATTTATCATGTTGCTGTTTTTTGTTTTGCCTATGGTTGTATGTTGGCCTTGGTGGTTCGGTTGCATACTTGTGCTGTACAACTTACAAATAAGCAACTGGAACTAGAACTACTCACTTTTCATCACAACTATAACCAGAACTACAACTACTCACATTTCAAACTGCAACTAGAAGTAGAACTAAAAGTACTCACTTTTAAAAATGATCAACTAGTACTAGAACTACTCAATTTTCAAAATGCGCAATTAGAAGAACTTAAATAGGCTTTTCGAAGTACAGAACTTCAATATTGCAGCAAACAATACGTTCATATTGTCATATTTATTCCACTGGAAGCTTTTCGACTGGCTCTCTTCAGCAGTGAACGCCAGTAAATGATGTTAACCAAATTCGAAATATAGAAAGAATATTGCTGTTATGACGTAATAATGACAAGTACACATAGTCGTGAACGGCAGTAAACAGCCCACGGTTACGGTACAGCACACACAAAATCAGCTGTAAAACAGCCGAACGACAAAGCAACACTAATGGAAGATTCCCAACGTGTAGAGATGTTCCTTCTGGCGACAGAGGATCGGCTTTTGCAGCTTTGTAATGGTTGATTCAAGGACCTTTAAATGAAAAAGAGAACGAGCACGAGCAACTATGGAAAACTGATTGTTATTGTAATGTTTTGCACACTCTGGGTGTTTCAAGAGGTGCTGTCTGATGGCAGAATGAGATGCTGTTACTTGGTCATAATCACGCATGGTAACTAGGGACTGTGATGATGAAGCAGACATGTTATCACCCTGCGAGTTCCTAATTTGACCCACATACCGACTGTCGCATCGGCACGTATATTGGTAACTACAACTACTAGAACTACTACAACTACTCATCATTCTCACATGAGCAACTATAACTTCTCATTTCAAAACTTGCAACTCGAACTAAACCTAATCACTTTTCAAAATGTACAACTAAAACAACTCATTTTACAAAATGCAGAAATAGAACTACTCACTTTGCAAAATTTGAACTAGAATTACTGACTTTTCAAAATGCGCAACTAGAACTAGAACTTTCCATTTTTCAAAATGCGTAACTAGAAGAAGAACTACAACTACTTGTTATTCTTAAATGAGCAACTAGAACTAGATCTACTTACTTTTCAAAATGAGAAACTCATACTAGAACTAAAACTACTCGCTTTTCCAAATGTACAACTAGAACTATTCAAACAACCTGCAGCTAGTTGGCCGTCTGCTCACTGACCAATATGTTTCTTTCCAGAGATTGAATGCCCTAGCATTGAGAAAAGCCTAAAAAATGGGAACGTATCTTGCACCGACGGCTCCCTCTTCGAATCGGAATGCGTGATGACCTGCGACACAGGATATGAGATGGTGTACGACGTGACACACACTCAGACGTTGGACAAAGTGATACGACGGTGTCTGGCGAGTGGTACCTGGGCGGGAGATCAACCCGTGTGTCGCCGGAAAAAATGTTCCATGAGCGATGGAGCTATTGCAAAAGTAAGACCGTGTAGCCAGAGTAGGATAACAAGAGATTTTCAGCTTTTTAAAATTAGATTAGACTTGAAATTAGTGAATTCGCAAAAGAAATCCAACAATGATCAAGTTCACTTCATATCAAATCAAAGTTTGATTCTCTTAAGCTCAAGAATGGCAAAATGTCTGTACAGCAAGCTTGGCTCATTTCAAACTATACCGTTCTCCTGTAGCATTTTCAGAACAACCAGAAATGAGATTACAATTAAAATAAGAGCCTATATTATTCAAATTTTACTCGCCAGCTCATAAAATTGTTAGGTTGGCTTAAAATCACCGTGCAACATATTTGGCTCAATTCCAACTAGTAGAAGAGAAGAGAGTACAAAATGTTTGATTTATTTTGAAATAAATAAATAATTTTTTTTACAAAATATAAAATTTATTTTGGAACAAACCTAATGAGTCTACGACATAGCATGCAACCTCTGAGGATGTGGGTTAAATTTCGGGTTGCTACCATTGCCAAGAGCCGTATTTTTCATGTGAGCATTAGGGTTGTTGAAAAATACGTTTTTTTTTCTCAAATTTTGTTGCTAGTTTATAAAATTGTTAGGTTGCCTACAAAAAAACAGCCTGTAGAAGCGAAGTTATTGGAGCACAAAATTTTGGATTTAGAAAAAAAGAAGATATTATTTTTCAAAATTCCAAAGTTATTTTTGAACAAACTTGATGAGCATGCGACACTTGAGCATGTGGGTTAAATTTCGGGTTAGGGTTAGAGTTACGATTAAAGTTGGGGGCTAAGGTATATATAAGGGTTCATTTTGGGGTTTTGATATCGCATGCTCAAGACACGCATTCCAAAGTGCCGCATGCTCAACTTAATCAAATCTCATGCTCGGCCTTCGTTATTCGTTGTCTCATGTTCAAATGTCTTGCAACTATTTTTCAGGCTAGGATTCATGGCGAAGTGACCTGTCCTGCCATTCTGTGGTTTCAATCCGTCTGTACTGTGGAGTGTCACACCGGATTCCGATTGGTCGGCCCCAGCCGGACCGAATGCCTGGCCAATTCTGATTGGTTTCCTCCTTTGGGATATTGCGAACGTGAGTATCCTCTTGCTATCAGTATTGGAAAACTCAAAATTTTTCGTTATTTTCCAAATTAGATTAGAATTGTAATTATAGATTTTTTTTTTAAATTGGATAATAGTTAAAATTAATGCTACACAGCGTTATCCAAATTCGATAAGAATTACAATTACAGCTACACAATTTTTCCAAATTTGATTTCAATTAGAAGGGTGCGGTAGCTAGTTTTTCCAAATAAGATTAGAATTAGAATTATAGTTTGTTTATTTTCAAATGGGATAACAGTTGAAATTATAGCTACACAGTGTTATCCAAATTCGATAAGAATTACAATGATAGCTACACAATTTGCAGTAGCGGTGCGGCAGCTACAGTTTTTTTCCAAATTAGATTACAATTATAACTACACAATTTAAAAAAAAAATTGGATTATAATTAGAATTATGTTTACACAGCGCTTTCGAAATTAGAATAGACTTATAACTACACAGTTTATTTCCAAAATTGGATTACAATCAGAATGGTATCTACACAGTGTTTTCCAAATTAGATTAGAGTTATAATTGTAGCTACACAATTTTTCCAAATTGGATTACAATTAGAATGGGAGTTTTTTTTTTTCAAATTAGATTCAGAATTAGAATGATAAATAAACAGTCTCATTTAAAATTACATTATAATTAGTGTTATAGATATGCAGTTCTTTCCACATTATACTATAATTAGAACTATAACCACATAGTTTTACTCAAATTAGATTCGAAGTAGAATTCTTTCCTTCATTTGACAGGACGAACTTGCCCTGCACTTAGAACGCCGCGTTACGGTTCTATGGATTGCACCAACAAAAACAAGTTTGAGTCGATATGCAAATTCTGGTGCGAATACGGCTACGAGCTAATCGGGTTTGAAGAATCGGAATGTCTTGCGATGGGCCGATTTTCGGTCGGAACACCGTTTTGTAGAGGTTTGTAATGACTTGAGACGTGACTCGACTCGTCACAATTTCTCTGTGACTCGACTTGGCTTGAGTCGTTTTGTGTATTGACTCGACTTGACTCGAGTTATTTTAGTACGGTAATATAGAAAATGATTCGGCTCAACTTGAGTCACTTTGTGTATTGACTCCGGACATTTTAAAAATATAGAAAATGACTTGACTCGACTTTACTCGAGTCATTTTAATAATATAGAAAATGATTCAACTCAACTTAATTCACTTTTATTAATGACTCCAGACATTTTAAAAATATAGAAAATGAGTTGGCTCGACTCAACTTGAGTCACTTTGTGTATTGACTCGGGTCATTATAAAAATATTGAAAATGACTTGACTCGACTTGAGTCATTTTGTGTATTGACTCGAGTCATTTTAATAATATAGAAAATGATTCGACTCAACTTGAGTCACTTTGTGTATTGATTCAGGTCATTTTAAAAATATAGAAAATGACTTGACTCGACTTGAGTCATTTTGTGTATTGACTCGACCAGAGGTGGTCAAAGTAGTCAAGAAAGCTACTCAAGTAGAAGTAGAAGTAGCGACGAAAAAATCTACTCAAGTACGAGTAGAAGTACTTCTTCCATAAGCAACCTAAAACTACTTGAAGTAGAAGTAGAATTTACTGACTTTAAAAGTACTCAAGTAAGTAAGTAGTTGTGAAACCGATCCTAATTCGTTCACATGGATTGTGAAAAGGTGCAAATTGAGCTATGCGATAGGTGACGAGCTCGATTCATATTGATGCATACCTGCAGGTATCCAATTTTCGATAGCATAAGCAGTCGTCCACAAAATAGGATGAAAATGATAGTATTATTATGGAAATGCGATACTTATCCTCTGTTTTCTCGAACAGCACGTTTTAGAAAATAGCATGGTATAGCGCCATCCCCCATAGTATAAGGTCCGTAGTTTAGTCGAAGAGCAGTACGGAGAAGTTGTATAGGATACGGTGTAAACACTTTGCGCGATTAGCAAACGTTAATAAAAATATGGGGGACCGTAAAAATGCCATATTGCGTAGCTTTATTTCCGGAAATTAAAGGAATTACTACACTTGCTTTTTATACTTCAACATGTATTTTATCCAGACAAAAGAACTGATATAAATTATAACTTTTTATTTTCATGCCTTCAGTCCAGAAAGTTTCAAAGGCGGTATGCTAAAACAGCACTAAAACTAACAAAAGAGTCAAGAGTCCACTTTTCCAGGTTAGGACGTGCCATGGACATGCTAGATTACGATATGACAAGTAAGTAATCGATTGCGAAACATCAGTTTCAAACGATATGATGAGCCATATATACTGTGATGAATTATTTCATATGGGCGAAGGGCGACAATGTAGTGTGAGCGCAGGGACATATAGTTCTAGATATCTCTGTGTGAACGGAATCATGCCAACCCGCTACCTAAATTATATTCATCGATACTTTCGTGAAATCATACTGGTAACCCCGTGTCTACTGCGCGCGAAGCGCGACGAAAATTCTGGGCTTTACTCAACTTTTATGAAAATTAAATGTTGATGTTACGTGAAAACAGCCCCGAAATTCCTCAGTCTATCTTCCTGATTGGAAGATTGAACTACTTCTACTTGACAAACTGAAAATAGCGAGAAGTAAGTAAGTAGATCACAAAATGTTACGAAGTAGAAGTAGAAGTAGCGAAAATCAGATCTACTTGAGTAAGTACCAGAAGTAGAGGAAAACTACTTGAGTACTTCGAAAAAGTAGAAGTACTTCGTTACTGACCACCTCTGGACTCGACTTGACTCGAGTCATTTTAGTTATATAGAAAATGATTCAACTCGACTTGAGGCATTTTGTGTATTGACTCGAGTGTCTGAGCATAGTTATAAAAAATGACTTGAACATGACTTCGACTCGGTGGTGAATTGAAAATGACTCGACTTGACTCGAGTCACAACTATGAAAGTGAGATTGACTCGTGACTCGGAACCCAGCGAGTTGGTTGAAACCTTGATTAAAAATGCTGACCCTGAAATTAACATTCAGAAATCCTCTGCCCTCCCAGTTTCATGACCGTGGATAATGCGACTGTGAAATGCAGCGACTCGAACAAGCTGGACTCTGAATGCGTTTATAAATGCGACGACGGATATCAACTCACAGAAACGAGTTTTGAGTCGCTGGTTTGCACAGATACTTACTCTTGGAGCGAGTCGAAACCAAAATGCGAGAAAAAGGTAAGATTTTTGTTAATCAGGTACAATGCTCAGCTGGGTTGTTCAAAAATAAGTTTTCTCTTCCAATTTTTTTTATTTTATCTTTATCAAACACAAATTTGGTGTGCGGGGTTTCTTTAGCCAACCTTAGAATTTTATCAGGTACCAGTGAAATCGGGAGAACCCTTCTGTTTGTGATCAGGAAAGTGATTTCCCAAGGGGTTGGAAATGTGGTACTTTTTCTTCGGAGCATTTTATGACAAATAATCAGTCCTAAAGCTTTGGGTTTTGTTAAGTAGAATGTGGTTTTGGGATGTTTCCATCACTTCGAGCAATAACACTGCAGCTATATATTCTAAATTTGCACCAATTTGTAGTGCCATTAGTAATATTGCGTTAGTCGCAAAAAAACGTTTTGCAATTTTGAAAGTTGGCACCTCCGATGAAATACAGTTTTTAGGCAAAACTAAGATGAGAATACATACTTATTTACTTACTTTAAGCGTTAAGAAATATATCAATATTCACAGGTATAGTTTAATGGCACTAATTACGTAATTGGTTATGATTTTAGACCACTTCTACTTAACTGTTTTCTATTTTTTAGCGAAAACTTGGCTAAGAATACTGACTTTTTTACTTACTTAGAAATTGCTACTTCTAGTTGTACTTGATTAAAAATTTATGAATCTTTTTCACCTGTACTCGAGTACCAATGCGGACTACTCTGCGTGTTTCAGACTTGCCCGCAAGCAGACCAGAGGCTGATACGTGCAGCCGAGCACGGGACGTTGATTTGTAGCGACGCAAACCGCTTCCAATCTATCTGCAAAGTGGATTGCTTCCCTGGCTATAAGATAACGGAAGGCGGGGCCTTTACGGAGTGTCGGTCGGACCAGAAGTGGGGACCCGATCTCGGATATTGCATCAGTGAGTGATGGATTTTGTGTTATAAATTTTCATTAAAAAAAAATAAAAAAATTTGAAAAAAATTTTGAACAGATTTTAAATTTGGTAAAGTAGATTTGTTCATCATAGATATGAATCTAGAAAAAAATTAGAAACAAAAATTCGGAAAAAATTTAAATCCTGTAAATGGATTTCATCGTGACAACTTTGGTTTGGCAATAAAATTAGAATAATTGATTTGAGATAAACTTGGATTTCAAATAGTAGATTTCATCGCCGTAAATTTGAACTTGGTAAAGAAATTTGGGAAAAATGAGAATTGGAAAATGGGTTTTGTCGTTGTAAATCTGAAATTGGAGAAAAAAGATTTGAAATTAAAATTGAAAATAATTCGGATTTGGAAAAATGGGCTTCATTGTTATAAGATTTGATTTGGAAATACAAAATTGGAATGAAGGATTTGAAAAAAATGGATTTCCAATAATGGGGTTCATCGTCGTAAATTTGGATTGGGAGTAAAAAAATTGAAACAGAGATTTAAACAAACAATTTGATTGGATTTCATGGTTAAAAAATCAGCAAACATTTTTCGTCTTTTAGAAATCAGTTGCGAAGAATTCCCACCTTTGGACAACGGAGCCACGTCGTGCACGGACGGTTTGCGCTACCAGTCTGTCTGTTCGTTCTCTTGCGACCCGGGCTACGAACTCTCTCACAGACGGTCGGCGACCTGCCAGGCCGACAGAACGTTCAGCGACACACAGCCGGAGTGCAGCAGTGAGCTTGATACTTTGTTTCCAAACATGTACAAAGTATTGCATTTTCATAATTTACTAGTCACTTTTCAAACTTGCAGATACAACTAAAACTACCCACTTTTCGAAACGTGCAACTAGAACTACTCCATTTTAAAACTCAACTACAACTACAACTAGAACTACTTACAATTCAAAATGCACTACTACAACTAGAACTAGAACTACTTACATTTCAAAATGCACTACTACAACTAGAACTAGAATTACTTACATTTCAAAATACACATCGAGAACGAGAACTACTCCATTTTAAAACTCACAACTACAACTACAACATAAACTACTTACATTTCAAAATGCACTACTACAAATAGAACTAGAATTACTTACATTTCAAAATTCGAAACTAGAACTAGAACTACTCACTTTTCAAAATGCACAGCTAGAGTTTTCACTACTCATATTTCAAAATGTGTAACTAGAACTACCATTCGTCAACTAACTAGTCTATTTGTGATGTCACTTTCTCAGAAATCCAGTGCAGGATATTCCATACACGAATCTCAAATGGCGAAACCACATGCTCGGAATCCAACTACTTTGGCTCGATCTGCGAGTACGAATGTGACGTCGGATTCGAGAGAGTCACAGGCTCGGAGAAAGCAGAATGTCTGGCCAACGGAAGCTGGAGCGCAAGGAAAACGGGGTGTGAGAGAATATTCTGCGACGGAAACGCAGACATGTTTGTCAAGGTGAGATAAATTCGAAATTCAAAAGAAAATCTAAGAGAAGTACAAGTAATACCATGAATGTATACTCAATTTTGAATTTATTATTCAAATTTCACTGTCAACCCTATGAAATTGTTGCCTTGTGTACAACAACGATCCAAAACAAATTTGACGCAATTCCAACTTGTGGAAGTGGAAGCGAAGTTATTTGGGTTTTTCATTCGTAATTCCTGGCTGCTTTTGCAAATCCAAAATTTTCAACAGCAATTACTTCGCTTTTACCGGTTGGAAGTGAGCAAAAATGGGTAAGAATCGTTGTTTTAGACAACTTAACAATATTTTTATAATAAATTCCTGTGTGTTCACATCTATCAGTTGGAATCGAGCCAAATTTAGTGTGCAGCAGATACACATCTTTACTGACCACCTTGAGAATCTTGTTTCTTGAAAACGGCGAATCTCACTTTCAGGCTCGAAACAACGGAGAAGTCAGTTGCACGAGCCATTACTTTTACGGGTCCGTGTGCTCAGTCACGTGTGACGCAGGGTACGAACTCAGCGTCGAAAGTAGATCGGAATGCATCGGTACTGGTCAGTGGGGGGGAGAACTCGGAGTCTGTGCCCGTGAGTAGAGTCTTCATTTCTTATCCTAAGTGTGACCTTACAAGCGCAGAGTTTCACGATTGAAAAATTTTATGCTTTTATGCTTTTCAAAATTTAATTAGTAATAGATTTAGGGCGGAGATAATAAAGTTAGCTGACCCGGGAGAATGCTAATCATGTGATTAAAAACTGCTAATCGGGACACATTTTAGGCGGAGATAATAAAGTTAGCTGATCCGGAAGAATGCTGATCGTTTGAATAAATACAGCTAATCGCAACGCATAAAGTTGGAAAAGATTAGGCGCGATGGTTAGTCGAGGTGTCCCGAGTTTTCATTCAAGTGGCGTTATCTGTTGCATCATAATGAGAAAACGCGTAATAGGCTGTCAGTTGTCAAGTTGTTGAATGAAACAGCAGCCTGCTGACAACCATACTACCACTGTAATAGGTAGAATTATCATCATCGCCAAACGAAAGTCGTGTCCAATTAGTACGGTACAGCTAAGAAACAGATTATAGAACATTGATATCGCTCTGCGATGGTGGGTACTTAATTCGTGGATTGTTTGGTGAAGCCATTACCTAGTTGACAATCGGTACGGTCATTCTCGGAAATATTTGTGCGTAGGAATGGTACGCAGTTATCGATAGTTTAATCCGGTCTGTTAAATCATGAGATTAACACCAACTTTATGAGCTGCGATCAACTGGTTTCCTCAATCCTGGGTTGATAAATCCTGAGGAACGCGATAATCGACTTCATGGCTGATCTAACTTTATTATCTCCGCCCTTATAGCTACACAGAAGTCTTCAAATTATACTAGAATTGGAATTATAGCTTTTCGCACGTTTGTATTTCTTATTCATTTTGTATTAGTTTTTTTCCATATTCGATTGCACTTAGAATGATAGCAATATTTTTTCCAGATTACATTGCAATTAGGAATTATACCTACATGTTTTTTTTTTCAAATTACAATGCAATTAGAATTATACCTACACATTCTTTTACCAAATTAGATTCAAATTAGAATGATAACTACATAGTTTTTCACAGATTAAATTCGAATTAGAATCATAGCCACATAGTTTTATTTTGAAATTACATCACAATTAGAATTATCTATCGTTACACGTTTTTTTACCAGATTAGTTTAGAATTTGAATGATAGCCGCACATTTTGTTTCCAAATTAGATTAGAATTAGAATGGTAACTAAATATTTTCTCTAACTATATTAAAATTGGAATTGTAGATAAACATTTTTTTTTCAAATTACATCACAAATAAAATTATCGCTACACGTTTTTTTACCAGATTAGATTAGAATTTGAACGATAGCTACACATTTTGTTTCCAAATTAGATTAGAATTAGAGTGGTAACTAAATATTTTTTCAAACTATATTAAAATTAGAATTGTAGGTTCTTTTTTTTCAAAATTAGAATTATCGCTACACGGTTTTTACCAGATTAGATTAGAATTTGAATAATAGCCGCACATTTTGTTTCCAAATTAGATTAGAATTAGAATGGTAACTAAATATTTTCCCTAA
Source organism: Botryllus schlosseri (assembly GCF_051294905.1). Taxonomy (NCBI): domain Eukaryota; kingdom Metazoa; phylum Chordata; class Ascidiacea; order Stolidobranchia; family Styelidae; genus Botryllus; species Botryllus schlosseri. The sequence goes on from NC_137245.1 coordinate 28,089,910, forward strand.
CTATATTAAAATTAGAATTGTAGATACACATTTTTTTCAAATTACATCACAATTATAATTATCGCTACAAGTTTTTTTACCAGATTAGATTAGAATTTGAATGATAGCTGTATATTTTTTCCAAATTGATTAGAATTGGAATTATATGTAGGCCTACATAGTTTTTATCAAATTAAATTAGAAATACCATTATATCTACATAGTTTTTCACAAATTAGACTCGAATTACAATCATAGCTACGCAGTTTGATTTCGAAATTACATTAGAATTAGAATGATAACTACAAATTTTTTTTCAAATTATTTAGAATTATTCTTGCTGAATCCACGAAAATTTGGAAATTGAATTGAATTCCTAATGAGACGGAAATACAACAAAAATCTGAAAAGCAGGCTTGACTATACAGTCTTGTAGCAATTTCAGGAAAACCAGAAATTAGATCAGAATTGAATTGAGAATTCATTAGCAATTAGCAAATTAGATTAGAATTAGCTTACCATTTCACTCGAATTAGAGAAAAAGAATATCTAGTAGGTATATATCCATTTTGTATTGCAGGCATCGAATGTCGAGATCTGTCCTCCCCGAACAATGGCACCGTGGGCTGCAACAACCGTTACCTGTACGAGTCCGTGTGCACTTTTACGTGTGACTCTGGATTTGAGATGGTTGGACCCAGCGAGACCACTTGCCAGGCCGACAGGACGTGGACCAACGACGAAGCTACTTGTCAAAGTAAGTTGAGACTACTTCTACTTGTAAATCGACTTTTTCACGTAACTACTTAGTTTTAACAATAACTCAGTTGTGATGTCATTGAACATCGGTTTTTACACGTCTCATAAATTGCTATAAATTTGACTGACTCTTGGGATATTAAATGATATCCATTGTGTTGACATCATAGAATTTTTAGTTCCAAAAAAAAAGCCTTTTAGGCCCCATTTATGGATATCGAGGTTGTTCAAAAATTATTTTTTCCTTCAGATTGTACTGTCTATTCCATAAAATTGTTAGCTTTGCTAAAAATAAACGCCACACACTAAATTTGCCTTAAATCCAACCTCTAGCCGCAAAGTTATCGGAGTACAAATTTTTGATTTGAGAAAAATAGTCTTTAATTTATGAAGTAATTATCCACCGTAAATGCTATTATTAAATACAAAATTTTAAAAAACCAATATATCCAATAGCCAGTAAGATTTGAAATAAAGTGTCCATAAATAGAAGACGAGGAAGTCCATAAATACCTGGAAGGTTTGAACTGTGGCAAAATTGTGAGAGTGGAGAGTCTATACCACAAAGACACTCCATTCTACAACGGTTACAGAAAAATAGCCGTCGAAAATTACAAACAGGGTACAGTTCCACCGTTCGTAAAAATACGAAAAACTGCATGCAAAGTGTTTTTTCCATTAGAAAACACGAACAAATGTACCAAATGCCTGGAGAATGGGCATAATGCTGAGAGCTGCAAAAAAGTAAGAGTATGCAGATACTGCAGCGAGAGTGGGCATGTACAGTACAAATGCCCAGAAAAGGAACTAGACTTCCCAACACTAGGGAAAAACGATGGAATAGATAGAAACATGAAAATGATTAAAACGAAGCATCATCAACTGATGATGAAAACAAAACGATGAACGCAGCACAAGAGAACGAAAAACAGACAGAAATGACCACGCAACAAAACCAAAACAGATCAAACACAGAAACAGATGACTCGAAAGAGCAACATGATGTAACTGTAATAGATACAAATGAAATGGGCCTAGAGCTGTCGTCAGACGGCCCTGACTCAGACAAGGATACGACTGATATAGACACGCCGGCGAATGAGCCCGAACTGACAGATTCAGACACCGATGAATTCACAATAGAAGAAATAGAAAGTATAACAAAGAGATTCTCGACACCAAAACAGAATAAATCAAACAAGAAAAACAGAAGAAAACCAAAACACAAGAAAACACGATAAAGACTAACAGGACAGAAATGACAAAACTATTGAATCGAATAAATCAAAATAAATGGAGCTCTCAATCGCGTCCTTAAATGTAAATGGTTTGGATAGGAATTGGAAAAAGTTTAAAGTTTCACCAGGAACAAAAAACTATAACATTATCTGCATACAAGAGACACACAAAATTAATAAATCAAAAATTGAAAATTGGGCAAAACAAAATCACTACAACTTGTACGCAAATTGTCTAGATAGAGGTAATTGTTGGATAGATAGCCAAGAAAATAAGAAACTATATTTTAAAGGGACTGCCGTACTCGTTAAAAAAGTATTAGAGGAGGTATATCAGATCGACCCCAAGGATATAGTAGAAGACCGTGTACAAAGAATTACGTTGACAGACGAGGAGGGCGAGAAAACAGAGGTTTGGAACATTTACGGACCCCCCAGCGAAGGTCGATACAAAACGGCTTTTTATAAGTATATATCAGGAGAGATTAGGAATACAAAAGGTAGGAAAATAATTTGCGGAGACTTTAATATGATAGTAGACAAGAAAGATGAAAAAAAGACACCTAAGCACCCTTTTACTGCAGCAAGTAAAATATGGAAGGAGCTAAGAAGGAGTAGCAAACTCCAAGATGTCTTTAGAACAAGAAACCCAAAGAAGTTTATATACACCGTCATGAAACACCACCAAGCTCGTAGAATAGACCGTATCTATTGTACTAAAAATCTAGACCAAGAAATACAAAGATTCGCCTACATAAATAACACAGTTTCGGACCACTTATACATGGCCACTATAAAATTAGACAAAAAGAGAAGAATAAAATGGGGTAAAGGCCATTGGAAAAACAATGTGGAGCTGTACAATAATAAAATGATTAGACAAGAAATAATAGAAAGGTACAATATGTTCACGGCGCAAAAGTCGAACTTCCACGACATAGCGGAATGGTGGGAATCGGTTAAAACAGAACTAAAATCCATGCTAAAAATGGCAGGCATGCAAAAAAGAAAGGAAGCTAGAAAGCAAAAAGAAAATTTAGAGAACAAAATAAGATCGACAAATATCGGCACTGAAGCATACAGAAACTTGCTGAAAGAGATGAAAGAACACGACAGAGAAGAACTGATTAGAATAAACAAAAGAGCCAAGGTAGAAGACATAGAATTGAATGAAAAGCCGACTAGATTTTTTTTCGAAAAACTAAAAGCGAAAAACAAAAAACAGAACATCGACGTCTTGGAAAATGGCAAAGGAGAAAAATTTATTGGGAAAAACGAAATTTTAAAAGAAGTAGAAAACTTCTATAACAAACTATGGGGAAAATCCCTAAACATAGACCATGAAAAACAAGAAGGCTTCAGAAAAGAAATAGAAGATTGCGAAATAACTGAAGAAGAGCGTAAGACCCTAAATGAGGTCATAACTGAAGAGGAGATAAAAAGAGCGATTATGGGGATGAGCAACAACAGATCTCCAGGCACCGATGGTCTATCGATTGAGTTCTACAAAACCTTCTGGGGCCTGTTAAAACTGGAGCTCATAGAAATTATGAACAACGCATTCATCTTCAACACGCTATGCAAATCCTGGAAATTAGGCCTTGTTAAATTAATTTACAAAAAAGGTAATGCAGGACAAATTAAGAATTATAGGCCAATTACTTTACTGAATACAGATTATAAAATACTCTCAAAGATAATCTCGAACAGAATGAAGTCCATCCTACCAGACCTAATAAACATCAACCAAAAATGCAGTATAGCGGACAGAAGCATTTTTGATGCGGCGTTGAACATAAATTCGGCCACAGAATTTGCTGAATACAAGAAATAGACGCTATTCCTGGTCAGCTTTGACCAGGAAAAAGCTTTCGATAGAGTAAATCACGACTTTTTATTATCATTGATGAAAACGTGGAATTTGGGCGACAATATATACCAATATATTGAGCACACGTATAGATGTGCTCAAAGTGTAGTCCAAGTCAATGGCAAGAAAACAGCGATTATCGACATTCAGAGGGGTATCAGACAAAGATGCCCCTTGAGCATGACGTTGTACTCAATGGTCACAGAACCGTTAACAAGAAGAATTTTGAATGATACAGAAGTAAGATGTATGAAGATAGGGAAGAAAGAAATAAAAGCACAGATATATGCTGATGATATCACGGCCATATTAAGCACGAAAGACTCGATAGATAAAACTTTCCAACACCTTGAAGACTTCGCAAGTGCTACAGGGCAAAAAATAAATCAAGAGAAAACCCAGATATTACCAATAAATGAAGATGCAAAGACACAATTAGAACACTCAAACTATCATAAATATACCAAAGATTCGGTAAAAATCCTAGGGTACAGATTTGGTAAAAACAGCAACCCAAACTCATGGAAAGAAAAAACAGAGAAAATAATAAAAATTTTAAATCTGTACAAAACGCGAAGGCTTACATGGCTGGGTAAAGTGCAAATCTTGAAAAGTATGGCGGCAACACAAATACTATACACGGCAAGAATACATCAGCCTCACGATAGAGTATTAAAAAGAATAGAGAAGGAATTCTTCGACTTCATATACTATCCCGAAAAGATCGAAACGATCTCGAGGAAAATCCTCATTAAAAGGAAATGTGAGGGAGGACTCGCAGTCCCATTTCCCAAAACCATTGCTCAAACGTGCGACATGATTAAGATAAAGGCCCTATCGCGTATCGAAGAACCGGGAGAGTTCTGGCATCAATACGCGGCATACCAACTGGGCTCGAAGATAAAAGAAATAAACCCAGGAATATACGATAATAGTATGCCACATAAGGGAAACCCAGACGAGAACTGGAAGAAACTAGTAGCGATGAACAGAAGATTGAAATGGAACACAGAGCAATGGAAAGACACAAATTTTAAGGAGCTATATACAGAATTGAATAGGACATATGAAAAGAAAATAGACGATACCATGGTTAAAAATTGGAACGCTATACAAGGTTCTAAGAGAGGATCAAATTCAAAACTTACTAACAAAGAAAAGATTATCAACTACCGACTGTGCAATAACGGATATATTTTTGGCAAGCAAAAAGATCAAAGAAACATGGGGAGAAAGATAAATGGGAGAAGAGAATTAACTAACTGCAAATTCTGCAAAACAAAAGAAGACACAATCACGCATGTATTCACCACATGCGATATTACGCAACAGGTCTTCAATGTTATTAAAGAAAGATTGGAATGGACTCCAAGGAAGGAAGAAATTATATACACCAAAAAAAGAAGAAGTCAGAATGACATACTGATGGTATCGATCTTTAAATCAACGATATTGAAATGGAAGCAATATCAAGACGCGAAGAACGATTACATCGAAAACGGACGAAATTGGAGAAGAACGATGGCGTTGAAAATATTAAATAAAACAAAAAAAAGAATAGAAATTTTTACATCCGGACCAAGATGGAGCAACGGGACGACGGAGGAATGACGAGAACGGGTGACGACGATGATGAGAATGAACGATGCTGGATGATGATGCTGGACGATGACGACGAAGGATCCAAAGGAAAGAAATTGAGTTTACACCCTTTTTGTGTTTATGCAAATTTTACTCGACTTTATTGTACTGAAATTTTGATGTAAGAAATAAATATATGGGAGACCAAGGTCACCACGATAAAAAAAATAAATGGGGCTCAAAAAAGTTATTACGTGAAATTTAAAATTCTATGATGTCAACACAATGTGCAAATATTTTAATATCCTAGGAGCTCACTTTTCATGTATCGATAGTGTGACCATATATTCAGGTGTAATATGTATGTATATTATATATACAAAAAGTATGGAATTATTGTCAATAAACTGAATGAAACTGTTTTTCCAGAGATCGAGTGCTCGAACGACAACCTTTTCCTATCAAACGGCGAGACAAACTGCACAGATTCCAACAAATATCTGTCGGTGTGTCAGTACCGGTGCGACTCCGGCTACGAGATGGAAGAAGAGGTTCTGAGCACGACTTGCACGGCGACTCGAGCATGGAGCAGGAACAAGCCTACTTGCGTCAAGAAGGTGTGCGATTTCGAGTCGGAGATGATATTGAGGGTGAGTCGGGAGTTGAATTTCGTCGAATTTTGCTGAAACATAGGATTCCGGTTTTGTAACTTTTCGGAAAGCCACAATTTAGCCTGCTTTTTTCGGCCGAAATGTCAGAAAAGAGTTGAATTTATCATCTTTTGACTATATCTGGATTTGGAAATTTCATGCATATCCAGATTTTACCACGAATTAAAAAAAATGTTTGACAATTTCTATCGGATTAGAGTTTTGTATTTAGAATTTTTAAAAACATCTTTGTGCCAAATATGTGAGAACAGCTGAGGTCTAAATTTCGAATAAATGTCACAACCTCTGTCGCAGACAAGGTTTGGTTTGATTTACGATTTTTCAATAGAAAATGAGAATTCCAAATCAAATTTTATTTAAAAAAAATACTAAATGATAAAATAAGGAAAATATGACGATAGTGAAAATAATGAGGGAAATATTGAATGTATTCGAATAAGTATCTTTGAATATATAGTTCCGGTATATTTAATAAAGTATATGTGAAGTATATTGAATGAAATTAAAACTGAGTCTTTGTCGCAGGCTCTAGAGAACGGAGGCATATCTTGCACGGACGAGAATCGCTACCAGTCCGTGTGCTCGCTGGAGTGCAACGAAGGGTTCGAACTCACGTCTGGAGTGGAGAAAATCGAATGCGACTACACCGGAAACTGGGATGAGCAGATCGGACATTGCCAGAGTGAGAAACGATAGGCTGTTCAATAATAACTTTTAATAATTTGTTCGGCCACCCCATGAAATTGTTTTGTTGCCGAAAATAACCGAATTTAACTCGATTCCAACCCGCAGCAAAGTTATTGGTAAATTTATGATTTGAAAAAATAGTGTTTACGGTAGCGAAATAGTTTGCTTAATAATAATGATAGAACTACCCAGCGGAAATGCTGTTTTTTCCAAATCCAAAATTTCATAGTCCAATAACTAAGCTTCTACTGCTTGTACTTTAGCCAAATTCAGTATACATCATTTAAGAAGCGTAATAATAATTGTGTACAGCGTAGCCAGTATAATTTGAAAAATATTTTTTATTTAATAAATAATACTCTAATAGCTCTGCTTCTACTGCTCAGAATGGAGTCAAATTTGTTATGCATCATTATTTTCCGACAACCTTACAATGTTGTCAAGTTGCCAGAAAAATTGGAAGAAAACAGTTATTTTCAAACGGCCCAAGTGTGTATAACTTGACACGTAACTTGAAATTTGAATTACAGAGATCGTGTGCCCCTCGTTACTTGCCCCATTTGACGGCGATATGGAATGCAGCGACGAGAACAGATATCAGTCGATCTGCAGTTTTTCATGCGACGCGGGCTACGAAATGAGCGGCTCTTCCAGTTCTGAATGTCTCGCAAACAGGACCTTTTCGGAACCAGCACCGGAATGCAAAAGTTAGTTTTATGAGTATTGTAGTCCAAAGTGCTTTCTAATTTTCAAATTTCAACGATTGTATTTTTTGCTTGTGATAATGCTAAATCTGTAAATATGATAAGTTGATATGGGCATAGAAACTTCTTGGAGGTACACAACTTCAATGTACGATCGCGTAGTATATTCGGGTTCATTTCAATCTAAACATACTATTTAAAAGCATAGAAACTTGTTTTTCATGACGATTTTGAGAGGAGACTAAAGCCTAACCATAATTTATCAGAATAAATAACACTACCCAAAAAAATCGGATGAAATCGTAGTTTGGCTTGATTTTTAAATTGTTTTTGCCAAATTTCAGAGGTTCTGAAAAAGTAATGTAGTCAATTCTTACTCAAGTAAAAGTAGAAGTTGCGATTTACAAGTAAGTAATAAAGTTTATAGTCTAGGCCTAATTTTTCCGACAAAAAATTAAAAAGAAGTACAACTAGAAGTAGCTAGTCTGGAAGTAGTCACCGTCGGAACTCCAGTAGAACTAGAAATAGCGATTTACGACTAAGCATTCTAGGCCGAGTAAATTGTTAAGCACTGCTAGACTGGAAGTATGCTCTGAAGCGTTTTTTAATGGAATTTTACTTATTTTACTTTTTTATATTTATTATTATTTTATGTTATTGATATTTTCATTGTTTTTTAAATAATTTATTGATGTTTTTGTTATTATTTCAGTCACCCAATGCCCGGCAGACCACCTTACCATCGCGTTCGGCTCCGTGACTTGCACAGACTCAAACAACTACAAGTCAATCTGCCAGTTCCAATGCATGGACGGTTTCGAGATGCTTGTCAAGGAAGAAAGCTCCAGATGTCTGAGCAACCAAACTTGGAGCGTGGACCCTCCCATTTGTGAGAAGAAAACTTGCCCCTACGACGCTCATCATTTGTTACTGGCCGAGGAGAACGGAACTCTGCACTGTACGGAGGCGAACAGATACGGCTCGATCTGTAGCGTGGATTGCAACGAAGGGTTTGAGATTTTCGGGGAGAAAACGACGGAATGTACCAGAGAAGCGACTTGGAGTCAACCGATCGGATATTGCAAAAGTACGGCTTTATAGATTTTGTAGAAAAAATTATTATTATGATCATTCTCAACCAATGACATATTGCAAAATGGTAGAATTTATACAATATACTTCAAATACTTGGATTTGGATTTGACTCATTATTAGAGTGATTGTTAAATTTTTGCTATTTTTGTCAGAAATTAAATGCTTCGATCTGCCGGTCGACGACGACACCCAAAAGTTTTGCTCGGATGGAAATTACTTCAATTCCTCCTGCTCGTTCTCCTGCGCTGAGGGTTACGCGTAAGTTGATAATTCTATAAACTTGACTCCATTTTTGTTGTGTTTTCTGAATTTCACTCAATTTTTATCGAGTGATTCTATGAAATGAATTTGATTATTGTTGTATTTACTTCTAGCGCTGGATTTAACTTAATTTCCAAGCTTTTGAGAATGAAGTGATTGTAATTCTCAACAAATTTGGAAATACTGTGTAGCTATCATTCTAATTATAATCTAATTTGTGAAAAACTATAGCTATTATTCTAATTCAAATCTAAGTAGGAAAAATTGTAATTATCATTCTAATTGTAATATTAATTGGAAAAAACTAGCCCTCATTCTAATTGTAATCTAATTTGGAAAAACTGTGTAGCTATCGTTTCAATTTTAGCGTAGTTTGAAAAACATACTGTATCTATTATTCTAATTGTGCTCTAATTCGGAAAAAAACTATCTATTATTTTAATTTAAATCTAATTTAGAAAAACCTGTGTAGCTATTATTCTAATACTAATCAATTTGGAAAAGCTGAAAATTTTCTATTTGTCAAACTTGCTCTGATCACACTCTTTCCCTGCAGGTTTTCATCGGCCAACTTATCTGCCCTGGAAGAAGTGACGGTAACGTGCCAGGCCAACGAGACCTGGACCACCCCTGGTTCGGCCCCAGATTGTAAAGGTAATACCGTCATATTTGATAATGAGATGGCAAAATTTGATATCGAAGACTATAAATAATTATTTTATAGAATACACTATAATATATCTACCCTTGACGAGTTACAGCCCAAAATATTCGGGTTTATTACAAATATTTTATGATTTGTTTATTTTATTTAAAAGAAGTTATATCTCAGAGACGAGCTGCCCGGACGGATTCCTGGATATTTCCAACGCGGACGTCTCGTGTTCCAGCGGCACTCTCTACCAGTCCCAGTGTCTTGTACGCTGCAAGGAAGGTTATGAGCTTGAAAAACCTTTCGACGATTTTGACGTCACCACCATTATAGCCACTTGTCTGGCTAATTCTTCATGGGATGCGGAAAAACCGGTTTGTCGCAGGATTCGGTGTTTGCCGGATTTGGAGAAAGACGAGATTGTAAGCAGATAATGCCTCACTAGCGTGCAAAATTTAAAAAAAATAGATTTCATAAAAATCCGTCTTGCTGTGCAGCCCCAAATATCATGAGTTTGAGGGGTAGTTCATTGTCGTTTTGAAACAGAATTTGGTGGTACGATTGTTGATATACTATTCTCAATTCTCTGCTAGTTGCTGATGGAGGAAAAAATTTAGGGTTTATTTCAATGTCAATTATATTGCTCAATTAGAAATTGAAGTTATGTACCTACAAAAGTCATGATTTGGTTCTTCAAACCTCTGTCAGCTGTGCAATTTCACCAATGTAGCCCAAAATAATATTAATAATAGAGCTAGTTTCGGGTTTAAAAGCCGCGGAAGTAACATGTTTCTGTCTCATTTTCGTAGAACTTTGTCTTCAAAACGAACAGAAATAGTTACTCTCAACAACCCCACTGTGCAATTTCACTAATCTAACCGAAAATAGCTAATTTGGCCATATCTTGACACTAGAAAGCTAGTTATTGATCAAAAAGTCTGCAGATGTAGCATGTTTCTGTCTCATTTACATAGAACTCTGTCATAAAAATGTGCAGAAATGCTCAAAACCCCATGTTTTTTGCCAGATTCTACAACACGGCAACGTGAAATGCACGTACGGTGCTGATTACGAATCTGTATGCACTCTGACTTGCAACGACGGATACGCGGTGGCCCAGATTGCCAACGAAACCATAACGCAGACCACATGTGGCAGTGATGGGGCCTGGACACCTTTACTGGGTTCCTGCCAGAGTGAGTTTCCTTAAAATTGTGAGGCGCAAAACATGCAGCAATTTAATCAATTGTTAGTGGGTCAGCCCTACCCTATTCTCAACATGCAAGTAAAATGAAAGTCGAGTTTCTTGGTGTTTTACGTTTCGTTGGTAGTTGCAGCTAAAGGTTACAAAAAGAAAGTGAAAGTTGCAAAAACAACAGAAAAATTTTAGATTGAGCCCGTATCTTCTGCAAGTAAGGAGTGATCATTTTGAACGAGTTCGTGAAATATTATCAATAAATTTGTCATTGAAATTATATGCAACCGTCAAGATGCTCAAAACTGATCCAGCTAATAGGTCTGTTTCGTTGGAACTTAAGCCAGAAAAATTGCGACAGATCTTCACGTGTGAAATGGCCTAGATGTTACAGAGAACCGGGGTGCTAACCAAGTCACAAGGCTCCGAGTCACCAGTCGATCTCACTTTTATAGTTTTGACTAGAGTCATTTTCAACTCACCACCAAATCAAGTTTGAGTCCAAGTCAGCGAGCAGAGGGTCGAGTCCGAGTCATGGTATTGTGACTCGAGTCCAAGTCATTGTGTTGACTGCTCAATTTCCAGTTAAGTCTTGGTAAACCTCCTTTTTATAACTCTAATTAGTGATTTCGAATGGTTTTCATTTATAATATGCTAATTTTCCTCGCTATTAGCAGTTTTTGGTCGCATTTTCTCTACCAATAGACGAAATCCCAATGGTGTGGTTACTTAACTATTCTTCGAAATTACAATGAAATGTCCGTCTTTGCCGTTTGAGTCTCGAGTATTATGACTAATGACTCGAGTCCAAGTGGAGTCAATACACAGATTGACTCGAGTCAAGTTGAGTCATCAGAAAATCATGACTCGAGTCATTGCTGCAACCCTACAGAGAACGTCAAACAATGCTTGCAATAGCATTCTAGAAGGTAGAAGGATGGTGGGTAATTTGTTGAAATAGCTTTTTGTAAACAGCAATTCAGCATGTTTCAGCTGTTAAGTTCTAATCACGGGCAATGGCTAGAGTCATTTTTTGGAAATAAATATGTCTCGCCTAAAAGTTTGTTGAAAATCTTAGCAACTGACTCGAAATGGGAAAAAATAACATTTTTGAGCGTCCTCAGAGGACCATTCGTTTTTCTTGAGAAAAGAGAATGAATCCTTCTAAAAGTAAGCTTACATTAAAGAGGGTCGCAGCTACAGTAAAATCTCAAAGCAGCCGATTACATACACACTGGAAAGTATTCGTGATTTCATCGATTTTCCTTCTTCGAACACAAAATTTTAAATTCTTTCTACTCCGCCTCTAACGATGACCACTTTGAGCAGATCTTCACAAAACCTACTTTTTGTCGACAGAACTCTCCTGTCCTGCGCTCACCGCTCCTAGCAACAGCACTCTGCAGTGCTCCGACGAATTCAACTTCAAATCCGCGTGCCAAGTCATCTGTCAACCTGGGTATGCGATTCATAACCCGGAAAATGATTATAACGAAAAGGTCGGTCTGGAGTGTAAAGCCAACGGGGAGTGGTGCGGGGAACTGCCTAAATGCGCAAGTGAGTCGAAAATTTTCGTGCAGTGTGCGAAGCGCATGCCTCTATTGACATTTTGAGGGGTATGAGGCAAAAATGTAAGAGTGCATTTAATTAACAGTACGAATGATGTGAAAAGTTCAAATATGTACCTTTTATACAACCACAAGTAATACAATGCCAGGTTTGCAGTCATTTCCTGTAACGTGCGTAGTAGAGGTGTTGAAAAATAACCTTTTTTTTCGGATTCCGGGGATTCACTGATTACATTGTCAGGTTGCGATAAAAAAAAAGCTGCAAACCAAATTTGGCTCGATTCCAACCAGAAAAGCCGACGTAGAGCTAATTGAAATTTTAGAATGTAATAAAAAGAAATATTTTCAAATTTACTGCAAGTCATTTAGACCTCCTCCTATCTTTTCGTTGTAATGGTAATATATTCATCATCGCTTTATTTCACTGTTTTGAATCAATAAGAATATCAGTAAGTTACTCGAACGTGGTCTGTTACAGAGGTTCAATGTCCGCGCAATAATCTCGATTTGAGAGAAGGCGCCGTCTCTTGCACGGACGAAAATTTCTTTCAATCCGAATGCCGATACTACTGCGACGCCGGCTATCAGATGATCCAGGGCCAGAGCGACGTGACCACTTGCACCCCACACCAGACTTGGAGCCACGCTCTGCCCACGTGTCAGAAACAGAGGTGCCCCGCCAACGACACCAGTTTCAGAGAGGTATGTTGTTTTATTTTGAACAGAAATCCATGTTTATCCCCAAACACTAGGGTTGTTCAAAAATTACATTGTTAGGTAGCCTTAAAAAATGCTTCACACCATTTTGCCTCGATTCTTGTTGATGTGAACGCACAAGAGTTTGAAAATTTTGAATTTAATATGAAAATCTATGAAAAACATCTTTTTAAAGTTATTCTCAACTTGATGACATTGTTAAGTTGTCAAAAAGAACGATGCTCACCCAATTTTTGCTCAATTCCAACGGGTAGAAACGAAGGGATTGCAGTCGAAAATTTTGGATTTGCAAAAACAGCCTGGACTGCTGGGTAATCTTAGAATTATGAATGAAAAACTCGCATCACTTCTCTCTAGACAACTCAATTTCATGGGGTTGACAGTAAAATTTCAAAATAATATCTGATAAGAAATTCAAAATTCTCAAACCCTTGTGCGGTCATATCTGCCAGTTGGAATCGAGCCAAATTTGGTGTGCAGCGTTTTTTTTTAGGCAACCTAACAATGTGATCAGTGAATCCCAAGAGTCAGAAAAAAAAGATATTTTTGAACAACCTTACTGAACACTCATCAGGAGTGCTGAGGTGTCGCGGGCTATTCATCCCTTTGATATTGAAATATATCATTTGATTGAGGGTGGAATATGCTGTTTGGTATATTTAGTCTCAAAGCTTTCACTCATCAGAGGTTATCGTGAGCGATAATGCGAACACATCAATATTTTTAATTCAAAATAAGAGACAGATATTGGGCATAAAGAAAAAAACTGTGAGCTTTGACTTGATTGTATGCGTCTGCCAAGGGTTATTTTTCTTTGATTGAGATATAGGAAAAATTGTGCGCTGCGGTCTTTATAATATATGCGATCTGATGGAGTGTGTTTAATACTGTCCTTTGGAAATGTTTCGACGCGACACTCCGTTATCAATTAGTGCCGATTTAGCAGGCGTCGACCCTGTCGACCCTGCTTCGCTGAATCTGCTCATGGACTCGCTAACCTTGCGTATCAGTCTTGTATTTCAACAGAATCAAGCAATCCAAATCGAATATTAAACAATGTGATCTTCGGAATTGCTTTAAGAATACTAAGATACTAATACAAGAGAGTGAGATTCGCATTAGTGCTCGCTCGTCCGTTGCTCGATGGTATGGAGACCGGGACAACGGTAACGAGGGCAATTTATACACTAGCGAAAAGATAGACAATCAAAATCACTAAAAGGCGTACAAATCAATTAGTAGATACACGAAATACAAATAAGGACAGTTGAAGGACGAACTGATTCCTCTAAAAACGTTATCAAATAAAGGATGGAAAAAAAGATGCGCAATCGCAAACAGGAAATAAATACGAATCTTTTATTCAAATTTCTTCTCTACTCTATCTACTATATTTTGTATATATAGGGCTTCTTTGAGGTACAGAACTTGAATATACCAATTGCACAGTGTATCATATTGAAATAAACCGGAATAATATTGGAAATCAGGGGTTATCGTCAGCAACTAGTGGAGAATTGGAAAGAACATTGTATATCAACAATCGCATCACAAAATATGGCGATTTTATTTTTCATAGGCCGGCGTTACTGGCGAGATCATTTGCACGGAGGAAAACAAATTCCGCTCGGAATGCGAGCTTCATTGCGCTCAAGGCTACGAGCTTACCGGCAGAAGTTCTGCGACATGCCTCAAAACAGGAGATTGGAGTAACGGAATCGGGCTCTGCAACAGTGAGCAAAAATTTGTGATCTTTTTACTATTTTTTCTCACCTCAACTCATTATTATCAAGTAGTTAAGTACAGTAGTTTACTTGAGTAATGTGTTCAAGTAGTTTAGTCAAGTTGAGTCAGTTGGTAAAGTAAAGTAGTTAATCTTTCTGACATTGTTTCTTGACTTTGACTCACTGTTAAGTAGGTAAGTAAAGTAAAGTTGGTAAAGTATGGTAGTTTAATTAAGTAATTTGTAGTTAAGTAAAGAAAATTGTTGACGTAATTAGTAGTTGGTAAAGTAAAGTAGTTGACTAGTCTACAGGCAGCAAAACTTTCTACTTTTTCTGGGATGGAATTTTTAATATGATTCACTGTTAAGTACTTAAGCAGTTACGTAATTAGTAGTTTAATAAGTAAAGTAGTGAAGTTACCGTAGGTATTTAACTAGTCTACATTCAGCCAAACTTTGTCATCTTTCTGAGTTTGATTATTGAATTTGACTCATGGTAAGTAGTTGAGTAGTTAAGTCAAGTGAAACGAAAAACTGTTCCGGTCTATGATCACCACTCTAGTAATTAACGCTTTGACTATATTTTTCGGGATTTTTTCTTCACCTTTCTTATTTCTCCAGAAATTCGCTGTGGCGAGGTGAAAAAATCGGAAAACACAAAAATGGAATGCAGCGACCAAGATCGGTTCGAGTCGTTTTGTACGTTCTCGTGTTTGAGCGGCTTTATGATGTCACAGGACTCGCTCAAGGCTGGCAACGGAGTCGTTTGTAAAGCCAGCGGAAATTGGGAGGGAGTCATCATTAATTGTGAAAGTGGGTTTTTATCTACACAATTGTATCTTGAAAATTTAAAAAAATTGAAATATAGACAAACCCGATGTCAATTTTTGTTCAGAACATATAATTAGAATTCAAAATAAAGTTGTACGAAAACAGACCCAACGGTTTGGGTTTCAATTTATTTTTATTATAATTATAATGGATTGATGTAGGCCAAGTTTTTGTTGCTGAATCAAACTCCGAGTTTTAAACTGCTTTAACGCGTCAGGTTTTTTTCTCTGTGAATTTTGCCTGATTTAGTAAATCGATAAAATTTTGTCTTTTGTTAGTTTGTTGCGGATCAAGTATTTGTAACTTAAATCGCCTATGACGAAATTTTGGCAGTTATAGTAGATACTTTTTGTAAACCACTTGAGCAGTACAAGTACACAGAATGACAATATTATTTTTATTATATATTTTTATGAAATAGAAAACGATAAGACCAGATTTGGATTAAGCGGCCTCAAAGTAGGCTGGAAAGTTCCAAAAACAGTCTGCCCCAAAAATCGTGCCGACCAAATCAATACATTCATAAGGAAAATATGTATAATAAAACACAATTGAATAGTATATTGTTATTGAAATGAACCCGAATCTCGTCAAGGGTAATCGTCAGCAACTAGTTGAAAATTCTAGAGAACTCTGTCTGTCACCAAAGTAGTAATATAATAAAAGTATATTAGTAATTAGAAGTTTATGTTTAAAAACGTCTTAAACGCAACGATTTGTGTTTTAATCTATTTTATTTATGAACACATGATTAAATTTTTAATTCTTCAACAGAAATAAGCTGCCCGACAATGGGCTTCACCAGGATCGAGAATGGTCGAGTCGCGTGCAACGACTCAAACAGATTTCTGTCGCGTTGTTTATTCGAATGCGACGGGGGTTTCGAGCTCGAGCACCAGATCGACCCCGAAAGTCGCGTGTCAGCTATTGTGAATTGCACGGACCGCGGTCTGTGGGACGTTCCTTCGGCTCCCAAGTGCCGACCAGTAAGGTGTGATGTCGGGATCTCGGAATTGCAGGAGGTTTGTGAAGTCGAATATACTGTGTGTGTGTATACATGATTTGGGCCACATTTGTATAAGCTACTGGATTTTCAAAACTCGCAACTAAAACTAGAACTACTCACTTTTCAAAATACACTAAAACTAGAGCTACATACTTTTCAAAACTTGCAACTAAAACTACTCGCTTTTCAAAATACGCAATTGGAACTAGAACTACTCACTTTTCAAAACTTGCAACTAAAATTACTTGCTTTTCAAAATACGCAACTAGAACTACTCACTTTTTAATACTCGGTACTAGAATTACAACTATTCACTCTTCAAAACTACTAACTTTTTGAAATACCAACAAAGTGAGTAGTAGAATTTTTTGAATTTATTGACTAAAAATCGTTTTTGTTATAGAAAGTGGAAAACGCGATTCTGGATTGCAGCGACGGATCGAACTTCCAGTCCGAGTGCCAGATGTCGTGCCTGAGCGGGTATCGACTGGTGGGCGAAAGCAAGATTGTTTGCGGGAGTGACAAGAAATGGGGGCCCGCCATGGGCTCGTGCGAAAGTGAGTCACTTGAGTCGAAAAATTATGAAACAGAAAAGTACAACAAAATATAAAAAATGACTCATTAAAAGCCAACTGTGAAATTTTGTTGCGTTTCCTCTTCTTTTTCAGGCTATTTTTGCTTTGTATGGTATCTCCCTTGTATATTTTAAAGTGCTCGAGTAGACTTTGTCCACACTATTCACTCTTTTATTTACTGGAAAATTGCTACTTGTAATCTGGTATAAATTTAAAAGATTACATCTGCTTGAGTACTCCGTCAAGTAGACTATAAATTTGAGCATTTCCGGCCTATTTATGCCGAAAAAATGGAAAATATCAAGCAGAACTGGAAGTAGGCAAAAACACAACACCGTGAGTAAGTAGTTTATTTAAGCAAAAACTTCTAGAGTCTCCAATTTCTGCTCAAGTAGTAGAAGAAGAGATTTACATGCAAGTGGAAATAGTTAAGAATCATAAACACTCCAGGTAGTAATGCATTAAGCAGAATGTATTCGTATCATTATTAAAGTGTTATTTTTGAAATAAACTTGTGTCTGTCTGTCCGTCCAGAGATCTCGTGCCAGACCCTGCACCCCCCGACCAATGGACGCATGATATGTGACAACGGCTTCAAGTACATGTCGCAATGCGTTTTCGACTGCGAGCCTGGTTTCGTCAAAGTGACATCTGGCAGCGGGGTGACCACTTGCAAAGCAGACGGGGACTGGATCGGGAACCCTCCTAATTGCGAACGTAAGTTTCCTTTTTGTTCATAAAGTATATTTAATTTCAAGTAAAATTCTAGGTTAGGGACTCAGACTTTGTGTACCTCCTGTTTAGGGCTGAAATAATTGCTCTAGTTTGGCATTTTAAAATGTAAGTAGTTCTAGTTTTAATTGTGAGATCGGACATGAGTAGTTCTAGTTGGATATTCTGAAAAGCGAGTAGTGATAGTTATAGCTGTGTGTTTTGAAACGTGAGTAGTTCTAGTTACAGTTGTGGATTTTAAAGATCTTTCAGGGTGTTCTAGTTGCTTGTTTTGTAGAGTAAGTAGTTCTATTGAGCGTTTTGAAAAGCTAATATTTAGTAGTTTCTCAATCGCGTATTAATTCTACTATTCTAATGAATCGCTTTGTCATCTGCAGGGAGTGAATGCGATCGTTCGTATCTGACCCTACCAGACGGAACTGCGACTTGCACTAGAGCCAACCTATTCGAGTCTGAATGCGAGTTTTCTTGCAAGCCGGGCTTCCAATTGGAGTCGGGGGCAGTCAGGGTGACCGAGTGCCAGGGCTCGGGACTTTGGAGCTCGGAAAAGCCGCGATGTTATTCAAAGACTTGCGAATCTGCGGTGAGTATAAGTAACGTTACAAGCGGTAGTTTCAGATTCAAGGGATGACAAAACTACTTCAAGACTTTCAAATCTCCTGTCAATGTCTTTCAGATTTGGTAAAAGTAGATCAAGTAGATTTGGAAGTAAAGTTCCTGTAGATAATGAGGTTCTGAGAAGTAACCTTTTTAAAATTTCTCTTCGGTATCTTGACTACTATAATTAGAAATTTTTGCTAAACTGCAAAAGTGTACCGAGTTTTCACACTGCTGGTATCAACATTTTTATCAGGCCTTTAAAATTGAGCAAATTTTCATAAGTACACAAAATTTATCATATTTTTGTCAAGAACTTGGATTTGACAAATTTTCAACAGCAATCCTTTCCAGTATAATTAGCAACCTCAACTTTACCTGCAACATTTTTATCGGCGCTTTTGGAATTTATGCCATTTTCATCATAACTTCAAGTTTTACCAACTTTCATCAGCGATTTTTCCAGTATAATTAGCAAGATTGACTTTAGCAGCAAAATTAAAACTTTTTTCACAACTGATTTTAACAATTTTATTAGAACCAGCACTTTAAATTTGAAAATAAACTCATCAGTTCTCCAGATTTTAAGAATTTTCATCAGCGATCTCGGCCAGTATAAGTAAAAACCTTCTGTGAAAGTTAGCTAATTCTCCCCACAAGTGATTTTAGGACTTTTATCAGTACTTTAAATTCGAAAAAAAATTGATCAGATATATGAATTTGAAATTTTTTTCATCAGCGATCTAATCCAGTATAATTAGAAAGCTCGACATTACTTGCAAAAGTAAAGAAAATTTTTGCACTGCTGAATTTAAAAGTTTATCTAAAAATACTGCAGTAAGCGATCTCTTCGCGTCGATTATGTGAAATTTCATGTCGGTAATGTCATGTTTGGTGATATACAATTTCTTTCCAAATATGTACTCATTTATGTGAGTCAGCCGAAAATATTCAGATTTATTTCAATATGAATACATATATTGAAGTTCTGTACCTCCAAGAAACTCTTTAAATACTTTATATTCTAAAAAAAATATGATCAGCACAATAAATTTTACCAATTTTCATCGGCAATCTTGTACAGTATAGTTAGTGAACATGACTTGACTTGCAAAATTATCCCATATTTTTTGTAGCTGACGGCCAACGGAGAGCTGGAATGTTCCGGCACGGAGTACGACGCAGTATGCAGACTCAAGTGCGGAGCAGGATATCGATTAGTGGGGGCGCCGTCCAGCACTTGCACAGACTCGAGACTCGGGGGCACCGAATGGAAACCACCCCTCGGCAGATGCGAGAGTGAGTTCAACCCTCTCATTTTTGTTTGAAATTTTTTATAATTTTTTTTTTCTGCTGAAGCCAACCCTGAAATTAACGCTGAAAAATGTTGCTCGATTACAAGTACAAGTAGGGATTTTCAAGACATGTGAGAACTAGTTCCAAGTTTTTTTCTTAAAAAAATCAATTTCGATCAATTTTTTAATCAATTATTTAATTAGTTAATTTTAAATTATTATTGTTTGCAGAGATCTCATGCAGCAAATTCAATGTTATCCCGAATGGTAGAATCATTTGTAGCGATGGATCTCGGTTCCGATCTGTTTGCTATGTTCTGTGCGATCGTGGGTTCAGAGTGAACGGGACGACTTTTTCAACCAAATGTCAACAGAACGGGGAATGGAGCAACGCAATGCAGACTTGCAACCGTACGTTTTAGTTCTATTTGCAACATTTTTTGAGAAATTTGAGATTTTAGGTTCCGCATTTTAGCTTCAAGTCCATTTCCGCGTTTTAGGTCACAATTAATTTGCATTTTAGGCCCGATTAATATCGGTGTTTAACGGGTGAAACGCAGAGATAATATGAATATAGGCGCCAAGATCAATTGGACCTAAAATACAAATCAATTCGAACCGAACATGTAAATTAATTTAGACCTAAAAGGCAAATTAAATCGGACATAAAATGCAAATTAATTCGGACCTAAAATACAATTTCATTGTACTCAAATCCAAACCTAAATTCTCTCGGCAATGGCTGAGATTTGAGCGAAAACTTCACCTGACAGATTCAAAATAAAATAAAGTGAAATAAAATTAATAAACAAAGAAAAGATAACAAAGTAAATAGATTGAATGAAATTGATATTTTTGGGGTGAAATATGCTCAAAAACATCATGGAAATTGTGGGACATCAGATATCGAAAATCACCAATTCCGTATTTTTGATTTTATATTTTATATATATATATGGAGAGAGGTTTAATATTATGTTTTATTAATATACTACGTATAAATAAAATCCTATTTCTATGTCTATCCCAGGAGTAACTTGCGACCCAAGTTATCTGTCTATTGAGTACGGGTCTCGAACTGCGACGGACGCCAACAACTTTGGATCGAGACTCAAGTTCTATTGTCCTGCCTCCAGCGGCTTCAAGTTTGTGGGTGCTCGAGAAGTGACTTGTCTGGAGAACGGACATTGGAGCAGAGCTAAACCCACTTGCAAAAGTATGTGCGGGCTGTATTTTTATATTTTTACTTTTCTTTCAACTTTTACTAACTGATTGATCAAATTATCATGTAGGCTAAAAAACGATACACGTCAAATTTGGTTCTGATCAATAGAAACGTAGTTAATGAAGTTGAAAATTTTGGATTTATTAAATAAAAAATAATGTCAAAAAGTGTTGATTTAACTATTAAAAATGAAAAAATTCAAATTTTACTCGCTATCAATTGTGAGGTTGTCTAAAAATTCAAAGGATATCAATTTTGGCTCAATTGCGACCCTGATGCGTGGAGGTATTGTAGTTTTATTGGTGAATTCTTTACTGTGAATATTATTTCTTATCCTATTAAATTTAAAAAAAAATTATCTCCAAGACAATAATTTAAAATTTTCTATGCTGTTGTACTACAAGTGGAGTTTTTGAAGTACAAAATTTATGAAATTTCAAAAAGGAGTGCTTGTGATGAGAAATATACTGTTTTTTTTCAAATCCAAAATTTTAAACAACTCCATCTACCCTTTTACTGGTCAGAATTGAGCCAGATTCGGTTCGCAGCCAGTAAAATTTCAAATCAACAGATATTTTTAATAACCCTATTTTACAAGCACCTACAGTATGGTTGTTCAGAAATAACTTTTTTTCAAGTTTTAGAAGATTTTGAATTTACTAAAGAAAGTTAATATTCTTTTTTAATCTTACTTGCAAACCCATGAAATAGTGAAATTGTTTAAAAAATACGTTGTGTAAGCTAATTTGGTTCAATTTCACCGGTAGAAGCGAAGTTGAGGTACAAAATTTTAGACTTGAAAAATTAACACCCGTATTTACAGTGTGAAGATCAATTTTCCCGAATAGCCACTAAAATTTTAAGAAAAAAGTCATTTTTTACAACTCTAGCTTATCTTTTCGACAACCTTCTAATTCTACTATCCGGTGTTACCTTAGAACTGACGTGTCCCGCGTTACACGTGCCACACGGACGAGCCACGTGCACCGGTCAGCGTTACAACGACTATCAGTCCAGATGCGTTTTCTCTTGCGACCCAAATTATCAACTTATCGGAAGCGACACGGCAGAATGTCAGACCGACGGGACTTGGAGCCAGCAGACCCCGCATTGTAAAGGTATGTGAAAAACTACTTGTTTTTCAAAACTACTTGAGTACATTTTAACTACTTTTTAAAAACAGAAATTTTTCAAATCAAAACTTTTTAACTCTATTAGCTTCACTTTCCACGTTCAAAATTTAGTATTTTTTGTTTTTATGTTTTTTGGATTTGTAATAATACTGTTTATGGTAGGTAGCTCCATAATACATAATACTCAAGAATTGTGAGGTTGCCAATTCAGTTTTTATAAGCTGGCTAATTCGTGGAGCATTGAATTAATTTTATTTTGGTAAAGTGGGATGCCACAAGCCACATGGATTCTTTTTTCATCCATAACTTTTTTTTACATTCAGTTAAGAGGGAAGCAGCTGAATATCTTAAATTCCTTGGCCCCAGAATTGGCGTATTAGTAATTTTATTGGTTTTCCACCAACATTCTAGCGCAGAATATTGATTTTAATGATTATCCCCGTGTGGTGACAAGAGAATTTTGAATCGTAATATCTTTTGAACCACTGAAGTTGTTCAAAACAGGATGTAGATAGTAGACAATTCTGAGGATTATAATGGATTTAGCCTACAAATCAAAGTAGCTTATGTCCATTTTTCA
Source organism: Botryllus schlosseri (assembly GCF_051294905.1). Taxonomy (NCBI): domain Eukaryota; kingdom Metazoa; phylum Chordata; class Ascidiacea; order Stolidobranchia; family Styelidae; genus Botryllus; species Botryllus schlosseri. Next base: position 28,112,584 of record NC_137245.1, read on the forward strand.
AACTTCGAGAACATTTGAATGAAAAGTTTTTGTAAAATTTTCTTCATTTTTGATGATATCTTGTCCAATGTCCATGGTTGGGTTTATTTTAGGCCAAACTAGGCCTGGAATGCTTACATTCCTTCTTACTTGGAAATAGCTGCCACTTTTGACTACTTCTGCTTGATCCTTTTCACTTTTTTAGGCAAAACTAATCCTAGAATGCTTACCATTTTGCTTATTCGGAAACGGACAATTCTATTTCTACTTCAATTCCAACGATAACTACGAAAGATTTGTCCTTTTCAGGTCGTTGCGATGTAAATCTGGACGAGCTAAAACATGGGAAATCCGTGTGCACAAACTCAAACTATCACTTCAGTCGATGCAGTTTTGAGTGCGACGCAGTGTCTACGGACGGAATGCCTTCAGTGATGTACGGAAATGATTATCTGACTTGCAGACAGAACGGGAGATGGGACGGGACCCCGCCTTGTTGCGTTGGTGAGTTATCTTCTGCGGGCAGACTTGGACGGCGAGATAACTTTTCTTGTTTGATTAGTTTAGACTTGTGCATACGAGTCAATTTTTAAAATTTCAAACTAGAACTGCAACTGGAATTACTCACTTTTCAAAAGTCGCAAGTAGAACTATAACTAGTCAATTTTTAAAATTTTAAACTAGAACTGCAACCAAAATTATTCACTTTTCAAAACTCGCATCTAAAACTAGACCCCCTCAAACTTTCAACTAGAACTACTCACTTTTCAAAATCTGTAGCTATAACTTCAACAAACGCTGCTCACTTTTCGAATTCCGTAATTAATACTAGAACTTCTCAAAAACCCAGTTGACTGTCATCTACCTAGATTGGTAGTTTGTGCATGTGTGGATTAGACTAATTAGTGCAAATGCCGATAATGTACTTGTAATCTAATTTGCGAAATGTTTGTATGCACTCATTTTAATTTCTGGTTTTCCTGAAAATGCTACTGGAGAACTATATTATGCAAAATTCTGATCTAGTTTAGAAAAAAAAAATGTGTGGCTATCTATAATTCTAATTCTGATCCAATTTAGAAAAGATGAAAATATTTAGTTGTCACGACACGGCAGGGTTGTAGCCAAGTCATAAGGCTCCGAGTCACAAGTCAATCTCACTTTTATAGTTTTGACTCGAGTCAAGTCGAGTCATTTTCAATCCACCACCGAGTCAAGTCCAAGTCAGCGAGCAGAGGGTCGAGTCCGAGTCATGGTATTATGACTCGAGTCCAAGTCGTTGTGTTGACTTCTCAGTTTCCAGTTAAAGTCTTGTTAAACCCACTTTTTATAACTCTACTTGGTGATATCGAATGGTTCGCATTAAAAATATACTAATTTTCCCCACTTTTAGCAGTTTCTGGTCGCATTTTCAAGTACCGTACCAGTAGACGAAAACCCAATAGTATAGTTACTTTACTATTCTTCGAAATTGCAATGAAATGTCGGTCTTGGCCATCTGAGTTGCGAGCCATGCGCAATGACTTGAGTCCAAGTCGAGTCAATACACAGATTGACTCGAGGTAAGACGAGTCATTTCCGTATTTTGAGAAAATGACTCGAGTTATCAGAAAATCGTGACTCGAGTCTTTACAACCCTGCGACACAGCTTGTTTTCAACAAACTAATATTTTTTCACAGCTGAATGCATCCCGAACGCCAAAATGGATTTATTCTTCGTGCTCCATTCGTCGGCGAGTCAGACTCACGAGAACTGGGTCCGGATCACCCGCCTGGTCAACTCCATCCTGGGCACGTTCAACGTGGGTCAGGACAATGTCCAGGCCGGGGTGGTCCGCTATCATCGGGACGTGGACTCCAATAACGAGATCTCCATCGGTCAGCACGCGAGTAAAATTCTACTGCAAAGGGCCGTACGCTTTTTGAGGTTCGGGGGAGATGGTGAGTTTGTTTCTAAAACTACTCAAGTAGAATTGATATACTACTTTTACTATTGATGACAAGTAGTATTGCATGGAAAAGTGTTCAAGTAGAAGTAACGTCAGTAAATCTGTGGCCCACTGGTTGAAAACACCTGCGCAAGTACTTGGTTAATGACCCATGCAGTCTGCTGTCACGATTCATCTCCACCTTGTCAGGTGCCAACACGGGTCAGGCCCTGAGCCACGTGGCAAGGAGCAGTTTGCGGCGGTCCAGCAACAGACCGGGCGTCTCGGACACCGTGGTACTGATTGTGGACGAGACCAGCCAGGACGATGTCAGAATTGGGGCTGAGTTGCTGAAAATGCAAAACGCGACTGTAAGTGTCTTTGTGGCAATTTTGCGTTGACTCGAGTCATTTTCCATTTTTAAGAGATTTGTGTCAAATTTGACTTGCACTGGAGTTATCGCGAGACATTCTTTATCAGTGTAAGTCAACCTTTTTGAGCTCGCAGACCGGTAAACTTTCAAGCAATAGTCGGCGGACCGGTGTACCTTCACAAATTGAATAAACCCGAAATGCAATTGCGATAAAAGCATGCAACCATTTTTGCAAGAATGCTACTGGAGAGTGACATTTTGAGGGTTTTATACGTGTTCATGACGGCATTCATGAAATTCTGCGGTATTGTGTCGAAGGCCCTTCCAGGGGTTCCCAAGCTTTTTATGGTCGCGACCGCGGGACATCTAATTTCAATTTGAAAATGTTCCGCGACCCCACCTATCAATTCTGCGTGCTGACTACAAAAAATGGTGAGCACCCCGCCCAAACCTACTCCTGGTCCATACCTACTCCTGGTCTATATCGAAAGCTGACGACCATGTGCGCAGTAATAGCAATTATGCAATTTTGGACGTGTCAATCTCGTTCTCCGTCCAAGACTATACCAGTATGTCGTTGTTTTGGAACGATTTCTATCTATATCGAATCAAAGTAGTCGAGTTCGGCTACGTGAAATTCTGCGTCGCGCGAAACGCACACAACATACTATAAGTTGTTCGACCGCGCTCAGCGTGTTTGTTTGCTCTGTTAACTGCGTGGTTCTAAAACTTATGGGAAAACTACACGAAACGGTCCCTTGGCAATCCTTGGTATGACTCACAGTTCTCAACCAAATTAACACAAAACACCCACAAACGGTAGTCTTGGTCGTCATAGGGTGATCAACTTAATTTCTGGGGAAAGAATCCTCCAGACCCCGTTTACCGCTTCCGGTAATTTCAGCACTACCCTTTATACATCCAATTCACAAACGGTATTATTACGCGATTGACGAACGAGCCGAATTGGCTAACGGCATATGTGAGACTTATTAATATGTTTCTTTCGGACACCAACCAGTGTTATGAAAATCAGTGTGCAGCTATTTTCTTGTCGCGTGAATCGCGAAGTTTTTTAGGGAGTAAAATTTGTCAATATTACAGTAAATAATTTGTTGAAGCATGTTGTTATCTCGTGAACCAAGGTAATGATTGTGGCCACTCGAATAATATAGGAGTCGCTCACCCGCACCAGACTAAAATATAGTAAAAATCATTTTCCAATTCGCATTTCAACATTGGGATAATTATTTTCCTCCACGGGTCGGATTTGTACCGCGCGCGGCTTAGATTAGGACTATTCGGTGACGACTATTTCGGTGCCTGAAGATATCAATATCGAAGGTTCTGGTCAGCATGCCGCCAGTGATCTTTTTGCCAGCGCACTTCTCGTGAAGTCGCGCGTTAACACAACCGCTCTATGTGTTGATGTGTCCTGGCGCAGAAACGTTCAGCGCCGAAAATGCAGCCGCTCTTTACGCGCCCCTAGATTTAAGTATTTCAGCGGCCTTACGCGATGCTCGCATAATTGAGAATGCGGGCATATTCTTCAGATTTCAATTCTGTGAATTTATGCGTATTTTGTCCTGGGTGGGTACACGCACAATAAAATCGAGAAATGCATAATGACACTAAAGCGCGCGAGGCGAAACTAAAATTTAAAATTGAATAATTTAGCACCAAATTATTCCACTTAATGTTGATTAATGATATTATGGCGGCCACAATCGAGTTTGATTTAACAATAAGTTGCCTGAATTTTGTTATATTCCAAAATTTATTTTTTTCTGGATAGTTTGAATTTTTCGGAACGTGCTTCCCGGTCCAAAAATTGTGTCGCGTACCCCAAACGAACCTCCGAACTCAGTTTGAAAACTACTATGTTACCACATTGCGGTATCGGTCACTTGTAGTTTTCCTGGAAGGAAAATTACCATCCCATTGATTTCTAGTCTCACGACATTGTAATTTTTAGAAGTGGCCACTGGCCAGACACCAACCTTACGTTATAGTGAGTGTCGCTTCAGCACGACGCTCTGACTGATCTCATGATACCTTGTTTGCCGAGTTGGCATTTTTCAGAGGTCGTTTTATTTTCTATTTTGCAAAATGAACTAAGATATTCAGAAATGAACTGCCGATAGCACCCTGTTCAATGGCAGTCGTGTAATGGTCATTGCTATTCCATTTCTGTCCCCGCGACTCCGTAGATTAGGCAAACTGACCCGTTGGGATCGCGACCACTAGGTTGGGAACCCCTGGAATACACCAACTTGAATACTATTATTCTATTCGATAATATCTAGAAAAGAAGCGTTTCGGAGTCGGTAGTCGGAGTGGGGAATTTTTCACAACCACAAGACGTACTACGAGGATGAGCATGTTTTTATTCACTTTTAAATGCGACGTGTTGCTTCTTTTGTCAGTTAAGAAGCCGCCAACTTATTTTAGATTGCAATTGAAGTCCAAATTACAAAATGTCTGGCGGACCGGCAGAATGGTCGCGGACCGACCGGCGGTTGAGAACCACAGTTCTATATGACTTGCTTCACGTCTTGTGTATCAGGAACGAAAATTAAAAAATAGCCCCAGAAACTAAATTCTATCTGTTTGAATAAACATGTTTTGAGCGAGAACATGAGTATATTATGAATCCGAGGCCCTCGATATCAACTGGGCACTGTACAGTAATAAATACTATGAGTCGGACTCGACCCATTGCTCCCTGACTCGAAAACGACTCGGTGGTGCATTGAAAATGACTCGACTTGACTCTACTATAAAAATTAGATTGACTCGTGACTCGGAACCTTATGACTTGGTTACAACCCTGCATCACACCAGGGCTGCAATGACTCGAGTCATTTTCTTACGTATGGGAAATGACTCGACTCAACTTGGGTCAATGAACCGTGAACACGACGATTTGGACTTCTCAGTCTTGATTTTAAGTCGTGTTCAGCTGATTTTTGGGTGAAACAAATCCCTCGTATCAATAATATACTCATTTGTCTCACTGCTAACCAGAGATATTCAGTAAAGAAATTCCTGTGGCAAAAGTACTTGATGACATTCACCTGCCTGTACCGCTTTTTCAAGCGATCATGATTTATGATTATTTCTGTTTTTTTTTCAGTTTCTAAGCACAGAGGCTCTACTTTTTTACCTACTCGGAAATTACTTGTACTTCCGTTTGAATTTAGGCCGATACTTCTACTTGAATGCTAACAATGACAACGTAACAGGCTCATTCAAACAGATAAAAGGTCCTTTTCGGCCAGATTTGTCGTATGACTCGAGTCATGACAACTTTGTATCAAGCATGCTTGAATTACCAGGAATCATTGTGAACAGGTTTACGTGATCGCGATTCGAAGCGAGTCCAACCGTCTGTCTGTCGATGAGCTGTCTGCGATAGCGACCAGCCCCGAGCATATCATCGTCGCGGATGGTTACGAGCAAGTCAACTCGGCTCGAGTGCGGAAAGAGCTCACAAATCGACTTTGCAAGAACCCTTGTTTGTAAGTTCGCTGTTTTTCCTGGCTCATAACGTACAAAATATAAACCTAGTCAGATCTATCTTGAAATATCTATATAATTCTACTGGTGATGAAACTTTACAGACTGATTCCGCGATATTTTGACTAGTTCTATGTCTAGTTGCGCATTTTTAAAAGCGGGCAGTTCCATTTCTAGCCCCAGCGGAGAGTTTTGAAAACTTCTGGTTCTAGTTGCACATTTTGTGAAGTGAGTAGTTCTAATTGTGAGTATTTAAAAGTGAGTAGGTCTAGCTCCAATCGGGCATTTTGAAAACTGACTAGTTCTTGTTCTAGTAGTTTTAGATGTAGTTATAATTGGGTATTTTGAGAATAGATTAATTCTAGTTCTAACTGTAATTACACATTTTGAAAAATGATGATGATTCGAAATGATGTTTGTAGTTGCGGATTTTGATAATGGATTAGTTTCAGTTGTAATTGTGACTTTTGATAAATGAGTGGTTCTGGTTCTAGTTGCCCAGTTCGAAAACCCAGTAGTTTACACACGTCTGACAGCATGTCCTAAACCACAATTGCAGACACAACGCGGAATATCGGCAATCTCGCAAGGACCCGAAGAAGACAGCGTCTGCGTTGAAATTGTCAGATTTTATCGTTTGAGCAAATTATATACGACAGATCATTTCGTAACTTACTGTTCCATTTTTTAAACTCGCAAATATACACCTTTGAAAGTTTTTGGGTTTTTTCAAAATGATGCCCTCTACTAGCAACGAGACACAAACAGTAGCAGTGCTGACATCCGTGCATTAAGGTGGAGTGATAGAAGTTTTTTGTGTATATCTGAGAAAGGGGGCTCTTAAATCCTGACAAATAGGACTTATATGACATTAAAAATTAACTTCAGAAGGTTTCCAGCCAGCAACCTGTTGTTTTAGCGAGAAGAGTATTGCCGATCAGCGCGAATCAACTGTGCGCATTACACAACGGCGCTCGACCTGTAAAGAGACAATGCCAATTCAATTCATTGTCATTTTTTTTCATTTCAAAACACCGCAAAACTGCAACATAGTGAAAAGATAGGAAGGTGTCGAAACGTCTTGGAAATTAGACACCCACCTTTGCCCAGCCGATGTAAAACAGGAGTCATGCATACTGAATGAAAAGTAAAAGAAGATAATATCACGGGGTCAACAAAAGGGGACATGTGTCGGAGGGCAATCGATTTTTGTAACATTCGGATTTGTGGTTAGCGTTTCAGCAACAGTCTCTCCCCCAGGAGAAAATGATGAAACGTATTTCTTGTACACATTTGGCTCATTAAAATGCACGATGGGTGATGCTGCATTAGCATGCCAAAAAGCGATGGGCGTACAGCGAGCTTTCCAACTTTTCTTTTAGTTTTATGCAATATTACAATTTGTGCTCCATTTTTCGTTGTTAATCACCTTTCCAAATACACTATTGAATGAAAGGAAACCTTTTTCTGCTCGCATAACGGTTGAAAGATTTTGGTTGACTAAAGGCGCGATGGTCGCATTTCCTCAGAAACTGCAAGTAAAGGTACCGCAGAGGTCAGGACGCATGTTGTATTGTACTTGACAATTTCTGTGAGATGCGCGGTGATTATATATGGAAGATGATACAGAAGATGGTGTGCGCAGTGACAAGGGGTGATCCAAGTATATCGCAGGCCCTGACATCGGAAATACCCTTACGTGTTTTATCAAAGAAAAACTGACATAACTCCGCTTCTACGGCTTGGAATTGAGTCAAATTTGTTTTGCATAGTTTTTGAAGACAGCCCAACAATTAAATGGGGTTGGCAGAAATATTTGAAAAAAAAAATTTTGCGTTTTTGGGCAAATTCAAAATTTTCAAAGTCTACGAAACCAGCGAATATTGGTTGAAATGAATTCAAATTTGGTGTGCGTCGTTTTTTAAGGCAACCTAACGCTTTAATCAAGTAGCCGGCAAGATTCAGGAAAAAAGATTATTTTTGAACAGCCCTATGTCCACATTCAAGTCGAAATACAAGCTGTTTACGATTGTCAATTTATTGTTTTCCCTGATTTTCGTTGCGCAATTTAATCGTTATAGCAATGTAATTATTAGTAATCTTCTCCATCGCGTCGTTTCAGTTGAGGTATATAAAGCGTCTGTTGGAACATTTTCAGTTGGATATTTTTGATGACGCTTAATTAATTGTTAATCCTGCTCTGTACTCGTCACGTTTGGATAACACATTTCTTCAGTATTTAACATTGGAGTGTCAGACAGTTGAATTGCAACAGTTTTGCGTCAAGGTATCCCAAGATTAGATATGCTTATGCGCCTGGAAATCGGTAATCAAAGCCGCGCAGAAACTCAAGCAAATACTACTAAGTGAATATTAGTCCATCCTCAAGATTACCGGAACACGACTGACCTATCGATCTTGCCTTCCATGATATGCCATCCATTCTTGTTGATTGCATTTTTCTATGCTATCTTCTTTACTTTTCATTCAGTGTGCAATGTGCATGCCTCCTCTTTACATAGCCTAGGCCAAGGTGGGTGTCCGATTTCATAGACTACTGCAAGTCGCTTCGACGCCTTCCTATCTTTTCGAGCGAGATAGTGTAATGGTTATGCGTCCGGCTTCTCGAGCGGAAGGTCGTGGGTTCGATCCCCGGCCGGGTCATACCAAAGACTCGAAAAATGGTATCCGCAGCTATCCTGCTAGGCGCTCAGCAATCACGGATAGCATGGAGGAGAAAAAAACGGGGGCGCAGACTAGATGACCTCATGGGGCCGTATCGCAACTCCGTCGCCAAAGCATCTCGATGGTGCAGGCGAGAAAGAATATCATATCTCTCTCTTTCATTGTATCTCATTTTTGTGGTGTATTGAACTGATAAAATTGCTAATAAACCAATGATGATGATGATATTCGTTTACAAAATAATTCTGGAGTTAGTTCCGTGTCGTGTCAGTCTCTGTAATTGGAGGCTTGGAGCCCGAAATAGGACAGTGTGTTTGTGTAGCCCAGTGGTTCCCAACCTTTTTCGACTCATCGCCCCCTTTTCAAGCTCAACGCCGATCATCGCCCCCCAAATTTTGTGAACCGAAAAATCGGTATACAAACTGTAATCACCAGCGGATTGACTAAAAAAAAAAAAAAAGTCAACTTTGCCGTTCGATGTCGAATTTTACACTTTTGCAACTGAATTTTCGTGGGATGACTAAAAAAAAAGGGTCATTTCTCCGACTTGACTCCAATATAGCCGTTTTAACGCGTCATCGCTCCCTTCGCTATTTTCGCCCCCATCGCCCCCTTTGTCCATTTTCGCCCCCCTATCGCCCCCTTCGTCATTTTCGCCCCCCCCCCTAGACCGCCAAATCGCCCACGTTGGGAACCACTGGTGTAGCCTATGCCTGCGAATTAAAAGTCATTCCTGCGCAAAGTGCGCATATTCATTACTCTAACATGGCTTTGCCAACTTTTATCGCGGAATGCAACAATGCAGCTCAATGATATATATAATATATATCATTGATGCAGCTCAAACGTCGTTATAATGAGTAAACAATTGTCGTGCTGTCAGACTCGAAACCCCATTGATGCGCTGTACGCAAGTTGAGGAATTACTGATTAGATGCGCGCTTTCTCGTTTGCTATAATCTGTAGGCTACTACTTCTTGTCTGTTTTATACGCTCGTATTCCATCGGCGTCACTTGGCAGGGTTTGATTTGTTATTAATTATGCGCATTGTGCAGTGCACGGCGTTGAATTACGTCTTCAAATATTGATACAACACGAGATCCTCGGTATCGCAAATTCTGAATTTATTCGATTAGTTTGAACGGGAACCTTCTATGTTCCAATAAACTTCATTGCTGGACGGACTCTATCGAGCGCAACCATATCGCGGATCGAATTTCAAACCTTTGGGATATGTATTTCTATTGATAAGGTCGCGGCATGCGCCCATATTGCTCTCGCTGCAATAACACGTGGATAATTAAAAGCGCACCACTTCACTCCGATCAAATTCGACTGGCTGTTAGGGGCATACGTAGAGGCCGTAGGCCCCTGGCTGATATTAACCAGCGCGTTGCCGGCATTAAAACCCCAGGTGCGTGACCAGAGAGTTTCTCATTTATAACTAGAAATCCCGTCCTTTTGAAATGCCAATTCACTAATTCGTATTATCGATGCTGCGTAATGCAAATTAGCGAGAATCATTTGTATGCGGAATGGGTCATCGGATATCTCATGTGCGTGCACTGTCGTCAGTGGTTTGATTTAGCGCAGTGTTTCTTAATCTTTTTTCCTCCATAACGCCCCCTTTCAAAAATTGCCTGCGTCTGCGTCTGCGCCCCCCTATTTTAAGGACTGTAAAAATAGACAATGGGTAAGTGGTCGAAGATCGGTTTCGGATTGGGACTTCAATATTAAAAATATTTCACGCTTGAATTGCGCCCGAGGACCACTCGACTAATAAACGATATAATAATTGTATGAGCTATATTCGGGATCAAATCAAGGTTGTTATAATAACCATCGGGTAAGGCCTACGGGCTCACACCATTTGGCTCGAGCTCGATGTACACCTCCCGAATTCACCTCTGCGATTAGCAATACGGTGAAGTTAGTTGTATTGAGTTTAGTTTTATTGCTTTGTGAGACCACTGAATCAGCTGAGAATGTGGTGGAGATCTTTGCCCACATTAAATTTAGTACTGAACAAATCTCTCAACTTGAAAATGAATGTGGGTCACGACACTAAGCAGAGTTAATTTAAATTTTTGAATTTATTATGAAAAATTAAAAAAAAAAATTAAAATTTTATCGTTAACCACATGGAATTGTTAAGTTTCCTAAAAGAACGACACAAAACAATTTCTGCTAGCTTTCAACCAGTATAAGCGAAGTTATTGCAGTTGAAACTTGTGTATGCAAAAACAGCATGGACGGTGGGTAATCCTAGAATTATTAATGAGAAACTCAAATAACTTCGCTTGTACCGGTTAGAATTGCGTAAAATTTCTTTTGCATCGTTTTTGTCGATAACTCAACAATTTCATGGGGTTGAGAGTAAAGTTTGAAAAAAATTCAAAAACTTCAATAGAATCTGAGGCTGCTTCTACTGGTTAGAATTGAGCTAAATTTGTTGAGCAGCGCTTTTTTAGACAACCTAGTTTAATCAGTGAATCCCTAGAATCCGAAATCCGGGCCATTTTTCTTCAGCGCCCCCCACACCGCCCCCGTGAGCCCAGTGCCCCCCATATCGCCCCCTGAGCGTTTCCGCCCCCGTCAAAATCCAAATCGTCCCCTGGGGGGCGCTGGAGATAAGGTTAAGACTTAAGAGCCACTGATTTAGCGCGTCCGCATGCAGGCCTGCTACCGTCTGCAGAAACACTTTCGCCAAGCAGTAAGAATCTCTTTGTGTAATATTGTTTGTGTTTATGGATCTATTTGATTAAAACTTATGCCCGCGTCTGAACAAAGTGTGCGCGTTGCCATTGCCGAATCTGGGTATTTTGATATGACCAGCGCACCCTGTAATTGTAATTATTGCAGGTTTGCGGCATGTCTGCAATTTCGTTATCAACGCAACCTTGCCGGCCGATTGTACAGTCAGATAAAATTGATCACTACTATGTATTTCGAATAGCGTACTGATGATGATTTCAGCAAACGAGTGATCCTTATTAGATGTACAAATTTGACCTCATCGTTAGAAACATTGATTCCATCGCGCGCTCTGAGAAACACCATCTTCTATCGCGATTTGACGACCAAATATACGTTCACCTTCTACAAATTAAAGTACATTATTTCCATCGATGAGGGCCGTAAGCCCCGTTTAAAATATTTTGAGGACCATTTTTGTGGTAAATACTCTCGGAGCGCAAAGTTGAACAGTGTTTTATTGTGAGTGCCTGGTAGTTTGAATCTTTTCCAGTGCCTATAATATTAATCCTATTTTGCTTTGCGAACGTAAATCGGGAAATGCAGCAATGCAGTCAAAGTCGATGTTTTAATCAGCAATCAATTGTCGCGATGCGAGCTACTCAATACCAAGTAAAAACCCATTGTATTGGCGGTAAGGGATAATTACTGATTGGCCGCGCGCGTTTGTAATCATAATTCTTGTCTGTCTTTCGAGTTCCGTTGGCAAGTATATAGGACTGTAGGTATGTTCAATCGTCAAAAAGATATTTCAACCTGATATTTACCTCCTCTGCTCAGCCGTTCTCTATCGTAAAGTTCACAAAAGCTACAAACCGGCAGTGATAAATCGTCGGTAGTAAGGAGAATTGGCCCATGGATCTTTGGGGGCTTTGCGGGCAAGGAAGATCGCGATGAAAATGACCAAAATCGCTTATAGAGATGTTTTTATGTACTACACTATCATTTGGAATCGCAAAACGAGTTTCCAAAAAAATGCCCACATCTGAACAACCCTATAGTGACCATCTTCCTCGCCCTTTTCATCCTCTTCCTTGGATTGATCGTCGATCAGGTCTTTTTAGTGTAACGCTGTGAGCACAGCTACGTAGGTGGGAGAATCACAGATAAATTTCCGACGCTTCGGGATTTGCTATTGCCATGAATTAAACTGCGGTCGCCGCCGTCAATGATGGTGATACGTTAATTCGCCCACATATGGTAGCATAAGAGACGATGGCTACTGAACAAAAGGTCATCACTCGGGCAATTGGGCCATGATGCTGAGGTGTCGCCGAAAATGGTCACCTTTTTCTAATTTCTTGTCACCCCCATCATAGCCGGATGCTGAACAGTGACATGACGCAGGTTGATGACCTTTTTCTTTTTCTTACTTTAGTTATCATCTTCCCAAATCTTTACCATCTATGGTCGCTTAACATGTAGCCTACATCATATACCGATATTGTTTACTGATTGCTGAGTTGCCACATTATAGCACAGCTCACTTTCACTCCAGAATGTTTGTAAGAGACTGCTTATCCAGATCGGAGGAACCTATAGATATAAACCCCCAACACTTAGCAAGGAATTCTGGACTAAAACCCGCGACCCATTTGTGTTGAAATGTGCCACTACGCTACTCGCCACTCACCCGTGCTCGCAGTGATATGGATTGCCGCCAATAATTTTCTTCTGTGATATTGTGTCGCGAGGTCAAACAGGTTAAGAACCACTAATTTACAATAAAGCCAGAAATGACATTAGAATTAAAATTGAAGCATAGAAAAAATTCACAAATAAATAGCAATTAGAGCAATTTCACAAATTAGATTACTGTCATTTAGCTCTAATTAGACGACTAAAACAGGGGTCGTAGTTGTTGTTGTTATTTGTGGTATTCATGGTGTTTGTCGACTACTGCGGTCATTTACACCAATCCAATTTTCTTCATTTTTATTCCGTAGCTGCCGACTTGTAGCACGTCCCACTTCTAGGCTTTTGAACAGCTTCTTGAAGGCACAAAACTTAACTATACAATTGAATAGTATATTCATATCGAACTGAGTCCGAATATTTTCGGCTGACACTATAGGCATTTAAAAGACACCGTGCTGTACACGGACGAGATGGCGAGGAGGAGTGTCGGCGTAGTTATATCCCCAATAAAACTACCCAAGCTTTTCACATGTAACCTACTTTCGGGTTGAAATTGACGAAGGAGTAAAGATAGCATGTAGTTTGTCTTACAGTAATTCAAAAGCTATCTGTTCTTGTCCGCAGTTGGTAAAAGAAAATGTATTATACTTCTTGAACCCCTATGACCTGCTATAGTTTCTCCGATATTTTGTGAGAGACAACGCACACTTCGTCTCATTTCATTCTCACAGTCAGTACAAAACATGTTTTTATTTTAAAATAGCAAAGAAATAGAAAATAAATCCGGCATCATTCGTGTAATATTGTTGTGATCATGAAGTCTAGTCAATATAAATAAAATAACAAAGGTCGCAATAAAACCAGAGATCATTTTGATAACATCAGAAATTCAGCCCATATAAGCTGATGACTCTGATTTCTACATCATCGTTTAGGAAACGAATTTTGCTTGCAGCTCTTGTTATCGAGCTCGAACTATCAGTTCACAATGAATCTTCATGACTTGATGACGGTTCGGTGTTTGAGTTCGTCCGCACGAACCGGTTTCGCGACCGGACTCAGCCGGGTTTTGTGTTGGGCTTTTCTGTGAGCCTCGTGGACGGAGTTGGAAACCTCGTGGTAACACTGCAACACAAGTACAAATAGTTATACTTGTTACCAGTACTCAATTATATAGATTTTGCTTACTTGAACTAAGCCGATAATGCTTACTTGGAAATGCCAATTCTTCTTGTAATTGATTATAAATTTAGCACATTATACCTCAGTGTTGGGATGACTCGAGTCATGACTTGACTCGAGTCAGACTCGAGTCACCTTTTTCGTATGACTTGACTTGACTCGAGTCACTTTGCTAAAATGACTTGACTTGACTTGACTCGGCGTATCAAAATTGTGGATTGACTCGTGACTCGGAGCAAAATTCACGAGTCAATTTCAAGTCATCAAGGAATCGGTGTCGATAAAAATCACTGTATCTTGCATATGGTCGGATTGCTCGCGAAACGCTCGTGTAACCCCTGAGAGCGACTATAATCATTCAATGATCGTGCGTTTCACTGTGCCTCCATTGTTCTTTAACAAGTAAATTGTCCGCAAACGAAGTGATCGAAGGTTATAGCTTACGATGTCGTAAACTAGTATAGTAAAGTAATGTAATAGCAAAATGTATATTTCTGTTTTCTGTTCTTACCTTAACCAAACCTATTGTTTTATTGAAATTGAATTCGAATATAGTTTATATTGGCATCAACCATTGGCGCAGGCTCGAATTGTATCATATCAATTTGTAAATGGGTGATGCATTGCATCTTAACAATTCGTTTCTCTATTCTCTAATTTGGCTGGTAAACTGAGGCTATGCAATTACTTACGTAGTTTACCAGTTCTACGTATATGTGAACGATACTGCGCCTTCTTGGGTGTCTATTTAACTCTATATTCGTTCATTGGTTCAGAATCAATGACCAGTCAATCTGTATTTCAGGCAGCTAGCAAAATCCAATGACGTAATCATGCCTCATACTTCGAAAAGGCAACTTGACTTGAATTGTGACTTGACTCGTGACTTGACTTGACTTGACTCGAGTCACCTCGAAAAATCGATTGACTTGACTTGACTCGAGTCAAAATGTGCAATGACTCGAAATGAATCGTGACTCGAAGGTAGTGACTTGATCCCAACACTGTTATACCTACTTAGTACCCACCTTGAGGCAGAAAGGCAGCGCGTTCAGCTCGTAGATATTTTCACTCCCTTCTGGAGCACGTTTACATTTCTGCAATAATACAATTACAGAGTTCGGCAACTAAAAAATATACAACTTTTCCAAATTAGATTAGAATTAAAATGATAGCTACATAGTTTTTCTTTCAATTCGGATTAGAATTAGACATGCTGATTCAGCGGAAACTTGGACATCGAGGTTCAGTTCATACCAAACCATATTTCATTTTCATGAGCACGAGAATAGCAAATGTCTGTACGTGCAGAATCCTTGGCTCGTTTCGCACAATACCGTTCGCCTGTAGCATTTACAGGGAAGCCAGAAATTAGATTGGAATGAAAACGAGAGTGTAGAAAGATTTCACAAATAAGATGACATGTACCGGCGTTTCGTTTCAACAAGTCTGCACCACGAACCTGGCATACGAAGCAGTCCGGGTGCCAGTAGTTCGACATGGCCTCTATGTAGGAGCCTGTGATGATGGTATCGCATCCGTGGCATGTCCTGGCGTGCAGCGTGAAGAAATCGTCCAGGCAATATGGCATCCCGTCTTTCACGATGTACGAGTCCATGAGAGGGTTATTGCAGTGGCAACATCTGAAAGTGAACTCGATTTCTCGAAATCGTGACTTCAAAATCGTGACCGGTGTGGTGCTCTGGCCCCTTCTCTCTCCTATCTGTTATGGTATAATGCTATATCACGTGACTTATCGCATAGTTATAACCCAGTGCATATCAAAGATTGACTCAGATTATGAGACTCATGTACGCTGAAACTTACTGCTAAAACTATCCGAATTACTGTACAATATATCTGGAAAAGGCAATTGTTGTCGTCTCTATTGAACTGCCAGTCAAGAACTACACAGAACACAGGACGTTCGTGTCAGCTACTGTGGAAGTGCCTGTTAAGTATAAACTGTAAGCTGATATCCGTATAGACAACGGACTTGCCGTATACTATCCGCAGACGACGGACGGGATATATCTGCCATACCGGCAACTAACTAATACTGATTTTTTTAGCATTACTAGTTCTGATTTTAGTTCGGGATTTTGAATAATGAATAGTTTTACTTGCAGTTCTAGTTATGCATTTTGAATATTTCTATAGCTGGACTTTTTGACCAGCGGGTAGTTCTAGTTCTAGTTGCGAATGTTGAAAAGATAATAATTCTAGTTCTAGTTCTAATCGTGGATTTTGAAAAGTGAGTAGTTCTAATTCTAGTTGCGCATTTTGAAAAGGGGAGTAGGCCGATTTCTAGTTCCAGTTGCGAGTTTAAAAAAACAGTAGTTCTAGTTGAATTTCTAGTTGAGCATTTTCAAAAGTGATTAGCTCTAGTTCTAGTTGCCGATTTCGAAAAGTGAGCAGTTCTAGTTCTTATAGTTGTGAGTTTAGAAAAGTGAATAAATATAGTTGTAGCTGCAGATTTGGCAGAGTGAGTAGTTCTAGTTGTGAGATTTGGAAAGTTATTAGTTGTAGTACTACTTCAAGCTACTCATCTTGGAGGTACATAACTGACAAATACATTTGAATTGACAGCGTTAGCCGAAAATATTCGGGTTTATTTCAATATGAATATATCATTCAATTGTAAACTGATTTTCGTTCGAATCTTTGTTGATATGTATTTTACTATGCCGTTGACTCTTCATAAAGGACGCACAGTTGAATAAATTGCAATGAATCTAGTCTTAACAGTCATAATCGTTTCTTCTTGCCCAAACGACCTGCTGTACTGATGGTTAATCTCCGTGACATAACGCTATCAATTCGACAATGCATTTCTCCAATTCAATGTAAACAGCACTCGAACAAGTGGCATTGTCGTAGAGATATCTCTGGATTGGCGCGTCGTGAGTCAGAAATTTGTCGGTTGAGAAAACTTCAACACAGAATTCAAGCAGTTTTCATAGAACATAGTATGGATTTGGTCGGTGAAACCGAATTCGATGATTTTTCAGATATGCATTTAAGATTACTTTGTTTTGAAGCTGGACGCGAATCGTGACATGAAATTCTCGTGACTTCACATTTGGAGCGACTCTTTGATAAAATATCAGCCCATATCAAATTTTAACTTGTAAATAATGAGAATCGAAACTTGAAAATAGTAAGCTTTTCCAAATTAAATTTGACTTCGAGCTACAAAGTTTGTCCAAAATTTGATAAGATTTTTCACATTAGATTAGAATTAGAATTACTGAATTCGCGAAAAGCGAAAACAGAAATTGGATTAGAATTAAAATGATAGCACACAAACATTTCACGAATTAGACTGAAATTATACTGAGTAGGATTAAATTACCGAAATTTGCTATGATTAATTAGACAATCACGTTCAAGTCTGGATGTAATTGTTCATTTTGTTTTGAATTTTAAGTCCGGATTTGAAAATATCAAATTCGCTGATATGAGATCAGAGGGTCACGTGCCAACGCGCGTCTCAATTTACCGCGTATTTATTCTGCAATAAACGCGGTTTAATTTCGAAATATACGAAGAAAACGGATCTGTGGTGAATACTGTTCAATATTGCGTTGTTTTGAACTGATCAAATTATTAAGATATTGAGCAGTGTCACTACGACTATAGATTCGGTCGACCGGTGAGATGTTATTTTTCCATAGCTAAAATGATACGCTAAGATTTAATTTTACCAACGAAAATTACGCTTCATATGTACGCATACCTGAAGTGCTTCAAATGCCAGTGTCGCCCCAAGGCCTGAAAACGAGAAACAGAAATCCATCTAAGCTCATTATTAAATTATTAGAAGAGTGCTTATTGGAGGTACATGCAGAACTTAACTATGAAATTGATATTGATATTGAAACGAACCCGAATATTTTCGGCTGACACTCGTACTATTCAATTATATATGAAATTATTATTATTAAATAGTAATGAAATTCAGCACCACGCGCGTTCGCAAATGACCGTACATCAACTACCCACCTTAATATAACCCTGGTCTGGTCGTATCTTATCGCCGCAGTTGCTGCATGTGGTACCAAACCATTTCGATCTCTCCGCCAAAGCAGATGGTAAAACCTACAACACAAAACTCATAGCAACAGGTGTGACCAAAGCATTCATCTTCACTCACATATGCGGTAAGTACAAACGATGTCATAAAATTCTACTCAAGTGCAAGCGAGACAGTCAATTGATGAACAAGTAGGTATACCGTATTTAGTTTTGCCTAAACGACTTGAAAACTTTCAAAGTAGAAATAGGAGTAACGTCATAATCAAGTTAATCTAATTTCTTAACCGCAACATCATAATTACTTCGTAAAGCCTTTGTTTTCGTTCGCATTTGTCGATTTTGTGCCGCCCTGTGTCGTTATGAAAACACGGAGAAAGTTGCGATCTTTGAACCTCACCCCAAGCAGCAGTGTTGGCGAGAATCTGACCGCCTGGTAGAATAACAGATCAGCCTATTGTATTCACCTTTCACGCTTACCCTATTATTGTACCGCCCTGGTATATCATAAACACAGGGAATCTATTCTAGTCTGTTATTCGCAAACAATGAAATTGAAAAGGCCACAATGATTAGCCTGTTGAATACCACTACGATTGTAAAGCGCTACAACTGGCTGGTTACGATGATATGTTAGCATACATATATAAACTGACACAGAACTCTAAAATATTAAAACGTATTCTAAACTTTTGATAGAAATATGATAGCGTTCATTTTCTCGCTTACTCATTGATTCGCGAGCCCAATGTCTGCCATCGCTGTTCTAAGGCTTGGATTGATACTCATGGCGACTTTTTACCCTCCTACATTCCTGGACATCAAGTCGTGGACTACGTGAAAATTTGGATTTCGCAGGTGATTTTTATAGCTTAACTACTTGCAGCACACGATTTTGAGTCCACAGGCATCCGGCCTTCTCACCTTTGGCTAGTTTCGATATCTCGAGCGACACGTGCAACTCATTTCCGCGATATTTCGTCCTGGACGCGGCGAAATCGTACTCGGATTCCAGCTTTCCTCTGAAAAATGCAGTAGAACGCCCGTTTTAGTAGTAAAGTCGTAAATTTCTACTTCCAAGTAAGTATTATAGGCCGAATTTTACGTAAGAAATTGAAAACGGAGAAGCGGCGGTCTAAATCATAAAAAACTTGGATATATAGTGCAAGTAGTAAAAATGTAGTTGCAGTATTATGCAAAGTAGAGGTGCTGAGAAGTAGAAAGTATAGCCGTACTCTGTCACAGTACAAGTTCCGACGACCTGTGGATTAGTGTTGGATCACAAAGTCAACATTACAATAATCCGGACAAACCTTGACACCCCAATCTGCAACCTGGGTCCGTTGAAAACGAGGGTCTTTCCGGCCATCCCGCGCGGCTCTTCGACTCTGGCGCAGGACGCGAGCGACAGAATCTCATCCGGCCACGAGCTAGCGATGAACGCGGTCTGGATCGTCAGGCAGCTGAGAACGGGCGGAGTTAAACTGTAGGTGTGATTAAAAATGTAATCTTGAAAGCTTAAATTTTTTCATAATGTATACGAATGAGCATTGCTGTAAAAAAACAACCTGAATGTCACGAAAAAGTAGGTCCAGTTTGTGATGTAATGTAATTTTAATTGCAATGTAGATTTTCTATAATCTGAGAACTGACCAGTTTAGAGCGTCCCAGGGCTGCTGAAAGACGACTGTTGCCTCGTCCTGGTTTGACGCGACAATGAATCCGCGGAAATCCCGCACGCAACGAGACAACAACTCACGATAAGTTGAAAAAAACCTCAGGAAATAAAATTCGGTTCCTTTTGAGTATTGAGAGAAATATCAAAAGCTACTCACTTGTCGATAATGTCGCTTGTGCATCTTTTGTTGACGTCGTCCTTGCCACTCATGCTTAGTGAGACTACAGTCACGATTCCTGTAGGTCCGCGCCCTTTAGAACTCAGAGGAGAGGATTGGCCCTGAGTTGAGATATTGTTTGGTTTATGCTCAAATTATTACCATTCTACTTGACTAGTAGTACTTGTACAAATAGTTTTCGGGTAAGTTTGCATCACATTTCTGCATCAGTTTGATCGTGAGTCGAGATTACTCACTTCTAGTTGTACTGGACAGTTTACGGTTTCCTATACTTACGTTGAATCGCTACTCCTAATTCACTTAATGTCGCTACTTCTTTGACTACCAACCCTATCTACTTTGACCTCAACTGACACCAACCTTGAATCTAACCCACAATATTGTAGCCTACTTGTATACCCGAGCAGAGTATACTTCAACTTTGGCTACTACTACTATACGTCTACTTCAGCACCGCCTATATCTATTTTATTTGAAGTAAAGGCAAATGTCGACAGAGTACGTTGATACCTGCACAAGACTGCTCCCGCGATCACCCGCATTTGTGTCCTCTGACGTATTCCTGAAAAACGCCATATTTTCTGGTCTGTTTCACTTTTAAAAGTTTTCAAACTTGATAAACTCACTCCACGGGCATCTTTATATCCTCTGCCCTATTCCTGAAGCAAAATTAGAGCAGGCTTCATGGCTCGCAACGAAATGATTTTCGAAAAAATCGATACCAAACTATAGTAGAGGTAGTCTATTAATCACTCCTGTGACGTGACACGCGAATTAATGGCGACACTATCGATTTCCGTGCGAATTTCCGTACGAATGGGCTCCAGGCTTGGACAATTAGTTAATTGTAATATCCTCGTGCTGACAGCCATGAACTATGATGTGATATCAACTTAATTTTGCTCAATTTCCAAGTTTTCAGTAAATCAGTAGCGAATTCAGTACGTTAATTCCAATTCATATCTAGAAGGCGTAGCTTATTGTAATTTTGAACAACTGTGTAGCTATAATAAATTTGTAGCTACAATTGTAACTGTAGTTTAATTAGATAAAAAATTGGAAATCCTAATTCAAGTCTAATTTGAACCAACTGTGTAGCTATTATTGTAATTGTATTGCAATTGAATTCGCAATAAACCGTGCTGTGCTGTGTAGCTGTAAATCTAGTCTAGTTTCGAATAAAAGCTGTGTAGCTATAAGTTTAATTGTTATGTAATATGCAAAAGCTGTAATTATCTAGCTGTCCACCTCTCCACGTGACTGACCTGCACTATATAAATCGAAACTAGCGAAACAAATCGATCATCGTTGCAACTATTAATGACCGTTTTATAAATCGCCGCCCCACAGTCGGTAACTCGAATTCCAATGGTATGGGATGAAACATCTAGCTGTCATGATATTTGTAACACAAACCTTGGAGAAACCTGTCTAGCTATCACTGTAATTCTAATCTGCAAATAAAAGCTGCCCATTTTTTAGACAGACGCCCCACTCTGATATCTCTGTTCTAAGTTAACAAGGACGAGGCCCCGCTATCGCTGTTCGTTGAAAAGGCGTCCAATGGATATTTTACCAACGATTGTCTGCGCGCAGATAGAAACGACCTTTGCCTGCGATCGCGCGAATTGTTTTGGAATGACAATGGTAATTATGATTGAAATCCGATAATTTCATTAGTCGAGTTGATTTTAATTGTTGATCGTTCCGTCCGAGATGCGATACAATGAAAAGATCGTCGATTTCCCGCTATTGTTCGATTCCAAGCGCAAGAGAAATATTGACTCTGGCAGCGTTCGGCAAATATTGCCGCCGGAAATTTTCGCTTTGTATTGAAATCCGTCGGATGTTTCTGGGAGGCTGAAACCTCGCAGAGGATAATTGCTGCCAATCTACGGAGGTCGCTCAAGCTCTAGCACTGCAGAACAAATACGTAAGGTTAACGTTGATTAGGCATTCGCTAATCCGGGATTTGCATCACGTGCCTAAAACTGCGCTCAAAAGTCGATTCCTAATCAGTCGCCGCTTAATCGGCATCGTTGAAACGCGATCGGTTTATCGCACAACAATGTTCGCTCGTAACGTACACCGATCGCTATTGTCTGTCAACAATCCCTGCCCGCCCGTTTTATGTCGCCCATTGTCTCTCGATTGTCGCGTCAACAAATCAGCGCACGTAGATATTTGAGCAAAGCCATCTGAAATGCCCGAGGGGTTCGCGCGCTCTGCTGACAACGTACGATTGTCGACGGCGCGCGTCACAATGACGTTTTCATCATCAACACTGGTTCAGCAATTTACCGGCCACCGGCGTTCGGCGACGTAAAGAAAAGCGTAGAAAAGGAAGCGGCATGAAGAGCGGATCAGCTTCAGACACGCTGTGGTCTTGTTCGTGCTCGCGGTCGCTTTGGATCCGTTTTTGGGACATTCGTATCACATCAAATGTGATGTGATGTTTACCGACCGTTCATTCTCAAGCAGCCAGCGGTGAACGACAGCGCTTCAAATGATAAAGAGCGGCTTAGGGTGGAGCCCAATTTCTCTGCTGAGTAGCGATGCTCTACTCAGCAACGATTTCGTTACTCAACTCACGCCAAAAAGTATACTCACACTCAAATGCGTTCAGATCGGCACTCAAATCTAAGTCAGCGCACCACCAGACTTAAGTGTCAATTTTCACGGTCGAGCAGCCAACTGCAGGCAACACCCGCCAAATACCGTAGTACCGGTACTGTCGTATATAGCTGATATAGGTATTTCGTGATGTGAGGTTCTGCTGAGCGAATGACATCAGTGGCGCTTGGACGGATGTTGTGTTTATAATTGCATTTGCAATTATCTTCTGTACCCTTTCGACTTCTTGTCGTACGGCATCTCGGTATACCGGAATGGTAACCTCTGCAGTCTCCATGCGCTAGCATCCCCCGCCGTCGCCGTTCTTACGGCCACAAAAAAAGCCCAGAAAAAGACCCGACGAAAGAAAGCACTCACAAGGAATGGAAAGAACTAGAAAGGGCCGTGGCTTCAGAAAGATCAACATCGAAAAGAACTGTGACATCGGGCACTCTAGGCCGAGCCGCCGAGGTGGATGTCAGTATAAAAAAAGATCGCAACTGCGTGTCGTTCGATATCCTCATATCTGCTCATTACATCGCATTGTGTCTTATCGCATTCTACATTGTGTGTGACTTTTTCAGATGAAAAATATAACTTAACGATCATTATCAATGTTACGCATGCTCTTCCCACAATTAAATAGACGAAGCATCTTGAACAGACCCCTAGCATGAACCTCGATCAGCTGATAGAGAATTCCTGCATGGTAATATCAGTGTTGGGATGGAGTCGCTATGACTTCAAGCCAATTTAGACGATAGCAGCAATAAGCTATTGGAAACAAGAAATACTGAATAATTAAGGGAGAGAATGTCGGGTGGGTATGGGTACTTCGGGAATTTGAATGATAGAGGGGCAAAGTGAATGGTTCAGAGAGAATTGGAAAGAAATCCAGAAAATCTGTTAATTTTTCAATTTGTTTTCACGATATAGATGCATTTATTTTGTTCTATCAGGTCTGCACTTACGTGTTCGCCTGCTGTGAAACTTATCTTCATATATTTCGAATGGGTTTGTAGCGTCTTGCAAATATACTTCTGTGGGGCATAGGAACGTTTCGGGCATCTTCAAGGATCTATATAATTCTATTGGGTCATCTTCAAAGAGTGTGGATCGGCTGAGGGTATTCATTGCATTTAGATAAATCAGTGAGAACTGCGTCTACTTTGTAGGTTTGTGACGAAATAGGGACGATAGCGTCGTGTTGTCATGACAAAGTCGTTCACGCGTGTCCGGTCGAAGGCGAAAAAAATCTGGCAACGCTATCTCGGAAAACGACGTCTGGAAATCGATACTTAACTGAGTAGAGAGAATTGGCGCGCACTCAACGCTGAGTACCAATCGATTTTTAGTTGAGTGGAGATTCGCATTTAAGCAGTACTTAGTTGAGGAGAAGAATTGGGCTCCACCCTTACAATTGAAAAGCACACGTCACAAAACCGCTGGCGCTCCAGCTGATATCGATTGTTTTCTTGTTGAGGCGTTTTGGTCAGGTTTGTTTGACGACGATGGCGAGTCCGAGGACGAGGCGCGTTCTGAAAGAGCTGAAAACTCAGCACGGCAACAAGGTGGGCGATTATGAGTGCTTTGGTCTCGACCTGCGCTTGAGACTGGCCGCATCTGGTGATGTTAACAATCGTTGTTAAGATGTTGATAACTTGCCTCTTGGTAGCAGGGAGCGGACCTTTTCAGTACTAGAAAATAATCTTCTCTCGAATTGATTAGGATCGTTGGATTAACACCCGGTTCTGTTTTGAGTCCTGAAATCCTCATGCTGGCCCTGGTTATTAGACAATTATGCTTCATGTATTTTGCGTTACATCTTATGACTTTCTGCCACCTTAACTGATTGTATACCGCTATTCAAATACTTGTTGATCGATTTTAGAGCTGCTTTGAATGTGGGGCTCTCAATCCTCAATGGGTTTCTGTGACATACGGCATCTGGATATGTTTGGAGTGCTCCGGACGGCACCGAGGGCTCGGAGTTCATCTGAGTTTCGTTCGGTCGACGACCATGGATAAGTGGAAAGATTCGGAATTGGAAAAAATGAAGGTGCGTTTTCCTCTGTGACAGACTTCTCATTTCTGTAAGGATTATGCCAACGGCAGTTATCTCTTCAAAACGCGACTTAGCCAAGCAAGCGGCGATTTTTTGGGTCAAAACCACATACTTTCGAAATGCCAATTTCGTATCCAGTATTTCTTAGCTCGTTGCAATTCAGTAGTTTGCATGATCGGTTGTTACTTTCGGGTTGGTTGCGAACTTTTCGAAACCGTTGGTTGTCGTTTTGATAGATGTAGTTCCACTTGCGAGTTTTGAAAAGTGAGTAGTTCTAGTTGACCATGCAGTAGTTTGTACAGGCCTGTTCTCTTATTGCTACTTTGCCTGGTGCGAGTGAGAACATCTTTTAAACTCTCCGCCCTAATATCGATTTCGCTTGCAATGCATTGCGTTTCTGAAGGCACATCTTTTTGTCACGTAGGTGGGCGGCAACAACAGGGTGCTGGATTTTTTCAAAAGCCACAACGATTACCGGGATGAATGGGACTTACTTGAGAAGTACAACAGCAAAACGGCGGCGTTACTACGCGACAAAGTGAGTGAAAATTCAAGATCCTAAAGAGTGGGGTTACCATACGTCCTCCTTTTTTTTAAATTTTTCAAAATGTCCTAAATGTTCTCCATTTTGCAATTCGTCCTCCTTTACAGCTTTTAGAGATAACATTATGGTTAGATTCGAGCGAAAATGGGCATAAGTGACACCAAACAAAAAATTTGTAGTTCAAAGTTCAAACATTGGCGACGGCCTTTTTATATAGTCAACCAACGGAAAAGGTGACGGAAAAACTGTATTTTGAGAAAGTTGACCTTTTTTTAGTCAACCAACCCCGATTTCGTGGTAAATTTACCATCTTTTCCGGACTTCGCTCCAGTATCGTAAGTCAGAAAATTTTGAAAAAGTCTCCTCCTTTCTCGATTCCAAAACATGGTGACCCTACTAAAGAGACTAGGATTAGGGGGGGCCTACACAATAGGGCTGTTCAAACCTTTTTTTTCAAGTCTTACTGGCCACGGTACTTGATAAAATGATCAGGTTGCCTAAAAAACTCCGCACAATTCAAACCTATAAAGGCATTGCTATATAAGAAATAGTTTTGGATTTATTTAATAAAAACATCAATATTTTCAAATTATTTAAAATTGTTTGATTGTGTTGAAAAACGATGCACACCAAATTTGGCTCAATTCCAACCAGTAGAAGCGAGGTTATTTGAGTATAAAATATTGTAGGCCTATTTGAAAAAATATAGTATTTATGGTGGCAAATTATGTACTTATTCAATATAGATCCACCCACCGTAAATACTATTTGAAATCCTAAATTTTCACGGGGTAGCCAGTAAATTTAGAAAAAAAATATTTTCAACGTCGTATACAATTGAATAATATTCATTTTGAAATAAACCGTAATATTTACGGCAGACACTCGTCACGGGCAATCGACAGCAACTTGTAGAGAATTGAAAAGAACTTCATACATCGTTTCACTATAGAATGTAAAAATGGAATGGCAACGACCGATTTTGCAGCTTCGCTGAAGCTTTACTCAGACATATTTTGCGGCAGCTACTGTTGTATTTCTGGCAATCCAAAAGTTGTCTTTCAGAGCTCATTAGTTACTGAATCTGGTCTTGATCGAAAGCTACTGTTGCACTGATTCCGAAAATATCAACCAAAATACGGTCAGGCTCCGTACTTAGATGAAAAATCACCCTTAACATCTAAAATATGCATTGTTCGGAACAATCAGATGACCGCAAAACAATGACCCATTGCGGCTCTCCGATTGTTCGGACAATGCCGATAATTCAGACAATTCAGACTTGGAGGGCGAATTCTAAGCGGTTCAGTGCCTGATCATATTTTCATTCACATTTTCGGAGTCAGTGTGACAGTGGCTTTCGATCGACCAGATTCAGTAACTAATGAGCTCTGAAAGACAACTTTTGGATTGCCAGAAATCCTACAGTAGCTGCCGCAAAATATGTCTGAGTAAATCTTCAGCGAAGCTGCAAAATCGGTCGTTGCCATTCCACGTTTACAGTCTATAGTTTCTTCAAATATTACAGTTCTGTCAACTATCGACATCTGTCACCGTTTTCTCATCCTTTAATTTGACTGGATATTGATTGCAATCTGCCCTCGGTTAACTTGACATCGATCCGTCCAAAATCAATATGTAGGTTTCAACTGAATCACGCGGCGACGAATGGGATGAAGATACGTCAGAGGCACAGAAATATGTCGCTCCAAAATCAGGCGGGGCACTCGTCACAACGCCAAGGTTTGCTGAATATGGTCCATTAAAATTCCAGGGGCCAAGCATTCTGAATCGATCAATAACCTCCTAATTTAGATTTTCGGGTCAATCCCTTAGCCGCGCCAACGACACGTCGGCAAAAGACTTCGGTGATTTTGAGTCTTGGCTCGATAGCGATTCGACGCCAGTCTCACAAAACACAGACTCGGGTGAGTAGACGGGGCTGGGGCTAAGTTAAATATTGCCCGGCTGATTATTACCAGTTGGCTTATGACATCAAGTTGATATCGCACTTTGAAAGAACTTGATTATTGTATTTCTTCGTAAATCGGAATTTCATTGAATTGAATCCAATTTTGAAAAAAAACTGTAGAGCTACAATCTACTTTCAATGTTATTTGGTAAAACTGTGTAGCTAATTCTAATCTAGTAGGCCCTGCTGTATGGAAAAACTGTGGCTAACTCTAATTGGAATCTAGTATGGAAGAAACTCATAACTACAATTACAATTGTAATTGTAATCTAATTTCAAAAAACTGTGTACCTATCATTTTAGGTCAGGGGTGGCCAACCTTTTTGCCATTGACGGCCACATTTCGACTACTCAGTTTGCCTACGGTGGCATTCTAGGGCATAGTCGTAATAAAGTAGCTGGACGCCAAATGCCCATGTTAGAGTGTCTATGTCCATTTCTGGTGAACTCCGGACTAATCTATTTGATCATAAAGGTTTGCTATAGGCACCGAAATCGCGAGTGGTCACTGGTCATGTTCTGGGTCTGGACTCTTTAATTACAATCGCTAATCAGCAAACACCTAACGGCATTGTCACCAAGCCATCAAGAGATCGGAGCCAGCGCATGCTAGGCTCGAGACGCGATAGTTGGCCAGCGATGATATCTTTCGTACCAGGCCTGTTGCAGATGCGATAGTGCAGGCAGCGATGGTACAGTTCGCACCGGGCCTACTGCTGATGTGATTGTTCAAGCGAGTGAAACTAGGCTTGTTGGAGACGCGATAAATCAGGCAAGTGTCCCAAGCGATGATTGTTGAGCGCACGGCAATCAATGACATAATTTCGCGATCATCTCAGCGGAAGATCGCGTCGCGTTACATTGTGCTGTGCACAGAGGAATCTCGCTAATTGGCCGCGCGCAACCGGTTACCTCGCTCACATAAACGGCAGCAGGTAAAGTCGTAAACGGAAATACATTGCCATTCGTTCTAAATCACACAATAAGGGTTCATGCTGATACATGCCAAACCGAATTCTAGGTATGCCGCATACCTAATAAAATGTCTAGGTATGCGTGGCGTGCCTTGCATACCCTGGTTCGGCGCCTATGCCATCAAACATTTGTCCTTTCTCAGCCCATGGAAGAAATCAGATTCGCCAGTAGAGTTCATTGAGGGGGTGTTTTCGAAAATTTAGGACAAGTTATAAATGATGCATCTTTGGGTGGGCCAATTGTTATTGGTCACTTTGTTGCATGCTGTTATTTTTGACCTCCCATCAGGATAGTAGGTATACTGAGGAGTACACAAATCCGAGGTTGGTATTTCTATATGATGGTACGCATCATTTTCCTCTGCTGTTCGAATCTGTAATGTAGGGTTCTAATTGCAAAGGGTCCTACTATATTAAAATCAAAAATGTAATCACGTATCTTTGCGCACAGCGCGAGGAAAATTTCAAGATCTATTAAAATCTATTGAGAAATCTGGAGTCAATTCGTAAATTCAAATTGCATGTCGACGGCCGCCAACACATACTAATTGAACTACATGTCCACGGCCGATTAAATTTCCTTCTACGGCTGCAGGTTGGCCACCCCTGTTCTAGGTCTCATCTAACTTGGAAAACTGTATAGCTATCATTATAATTCTATAACTTGGAAAAAAAACGGTCAGCTACAATTCTAATTGTAATCTTATTTGGAACAACCGTGTGGCTAATTCTAATTTTAATAGTGGACAAAACTATAGCCAAGTCCAATTTTAATCTAAATTTAAAAATTAATGTATAGCTACAATTCTGATTGTAATCTAATATGGAAAAACTGTGTTGTTAATTCTAAATCTAATCTAATTTTGGAAAACTGGATATTTTTTTGAATTATCTCTGTTTTCCAGGGTCAAAGTATGTTGGATTCGGGGGTGGTTCTTCTGCGCACAAAAAGGAGGATGATATTCTTGCTGGGGCCATGACTTCGTTGAGTCTGGGCTGGCAAACAGCAGCCAAATGGACGGCGTCCGCGGCAACTGTGGCCAAAGAAAACGTAAGATTGCAATCGCGCATGCATTCTCTATGTGGTTTACCTATTATGTCAATGTTGACAATATAGCCGCCTAGTAGTGACACTTCATCACGGGAAAAAAAATTTTCTCCACAGGCCGCAGGTGTTCGGCAGGATAATAATTCAATTGATTACTTTTTGGCTGTAATAAATCGATCTTCACAACGGCATTCTTTGAGAGTAAACACCACTCTGTATGCATTGCAGGCGGCAAAGCTCGGAGCTCAGGCTTCTGCGGCTGCCTCTGATCTCGGTTCAAAAATGAACGAAAAAGTGGTGAAACCCACCCAGGAAAAAGTGAAAGAGGGAAAAATCGTAGAAGACTTAACGACCAGCGTCTCCTCGTGGGCGAACAAAGTATTTTTAGTATTTTGCCATCAAACCCAGTTAATTATTCATATCGCTCTTGATCAGATATCGTCCTACAGCAAAACGGGTTTCCAGAACATCAGTTCCGCGCTGCAAGGTGGAAAAAGTGAACAATCACAACCGTACGTTTCTGTATTTGTCCAGTCCAGTGCTCTTCAACCCTTTTCATCGTGGTACACCCTTCTAACGTTTACTCGAAACTCGTACACTCCTGACCACATAACACACTGACTCCGTATAGTAAACCTAATCCAGGGGTTTTCAACCTTTTTGCTATTCACGGCTGTACTTCGATTCCGTATATAGCATACGGCCGCATGTCTCTTCAAAGCCAATCTGGACGTCTTATACTTATGTTAAGTTGACCACTAGAAACTCCGCACTTTTGGTGTTATGATGTCTTGAGATATACCTTGGGTACAGAAGTTTTTAATTGTATCAGCAGCACACCCCGCAGGCTAACTATCTAGGTAGGTACCAAAATTGCGAGTATAAATACTAGAAAAAGTTATCTGGATTCCCTTTCTAGCCTCGAAAAATTTTCCATCTGGAAAATTAATTTTGTCATTAATGATGGTTGTTTCATATATTACTGTCAAGTATTTATTCAGTTTTTATTAATCACTTCGTTGAATGTTGCTTTTTTGACCGCCCATCGGGATTATAGGCATATCGAAACATGTATTGGAATCGCCCAAACGTACGGGAATAACCTTCATCTGTGAGACACACAAGATTCCGATACTTGGTATTTTTTATGGCAGACCTGGGCAAAGTGCAGCCCGTGGGCCAAATGTGGCCCGTGAAGCTATTCTGTGCGGCCCTCGAAGGATTGCTTGGAATTCAAAACATAAAACTTGCTTTTTTGAATGACTAAAACCATAGACTGTATCAAATGAACAGGAAATTCGTTTACTTTGAAGCCGGTTCATTAATATGCCATGATTACGCTGCCTATGTACCTCGCATGCGTAATCCAGATTCAAAATAAAGGCAATGGGACAAAGTATAAGTAGCAATTGAAGTCACAAGAAATCACTCTTTCCATATAGTTTAGTTCATACCTTCTCTTTTGTCATTGTAACATTACGCATTATACGGTACGTGTTTCTAATTGTTACGTGATACGTTTCCAAACCCCCAATTCCAAATCAAGTCAATCAGTGCTCGCGATTACTATATATATGACTCAAGACTCATCATATCTATCACCCATAAACAATTAACGGGCGTGCCAAAAATGGAAGTCGAAAACTGAAATTCAAAAGAAGTTTTAGGTTTAGACTTCAGAGCACTAAATATTTGTATACTGGAGTCTCGGGTAGCCTAAACCTGTCCTTTTAGTTTTTGCCGAGCATGTCGCCGAGATTAAGGATTTCAATTAAAGTCGGTCTTATGACAAAAACACGAAACACTTGATCAAGGGAGGGTGAAGTTCAGAATAACTGCAAGCTTCGCTCAACATACAGGCTATTTAGGCTGTACACTGCTGGGAAGGCAGCGACCAAGAAAACAAGCTTTTAACGATTGCATATGCATTTCGGTGCAGTGGTTCTCGGAACAAGGGTGCGCGAAAACATCAGGAGGGTGGCGCAAAGACGAAGTTTAATGTGAGCCGCGCGACTCACATCCACCATAGCGTATTTGCTCTGTGTAATGTCCAACTTTGATATTTCAGAATTCGCTCATCAACAGCCAGAACCTTCCATGCCATCAAACTATTCGCTAGAATTGCTAGCATTATGGTAGCAATTTTTGATATTTTGTGATATATGATAAGTGGGCGCGAAATTTTCCACTATCGTGAATGGAAGCGTGCCTAAAAAGGCTTGAGAATCACTGTTTTAAAGTCTTAATAGAAGAACGTGGATAGGGGTTTAAAGAGAGTTAAAAATGTATCATGCTTAAAATTGTTTCCAATCATGACGGCAAATATATATATTTTTATTTAACCGTTAATTTCGCATTACCTAATATCAATACATTCACTGAGCATCATTTACTAATAATGTAATCAGGAAATAAAATTAAAATACGGAGAATATAGCTAAAAAATTTTCACTTGGCCTGCCAACGATTTTTCTATTCCTCATTTGGCCCGCGGAGTAAAATAATTGCACACTAGGGCTGTTCAAATATAACTTTTTTTTTCAGATTCCAGCCATTCACTGATTAAATTGTCAGGTTACCCTTAAAAACGCTGCACACCAAATTTGGTTCCATTCTAACAAGTATAGGACTCCGTAGATCCAATTAAAATTTTTAATTTATTATGTAAAATTTAAAAAAAAAATTTCCAAATTTTTCTGCCAACCCCATTAAATTGTTGAGCTGTCTTCAAAGACGTTGCAAAACAAATTTGAGTCAATTCCGACCAGTAGAAGCGGAGTTATGTAAGTTTTTCGTTGAGAAATCGCGGATTATCACCGATCAAGGATAATCCGAAGATTATCATCGGAAAACTCACATAACTCCGCTTCTACTGGTCGGAATTGACTCAAATTCGTTTTGCAACGTCTTTGAAGACAGCTCAACAATTTAATGGGGTTGGCAGAAAAATTTGGAATTTTTTTTTTTAATTTTCCATAATAATTTAAAATTTTTAATTGGGTCTGCGGAGGCCTTTACTGGTTGGAATCGAGTGAAATTTGGTGAGCAAGGTTTTCTACTGTAACCTGACGATTTAAGAGGTGACCGGCTTGAATCGGGATAAAAAAGTTATTTTTGAACAGCCCTATTGCACACCCCTGGTTTATGTATGGTGTGCATCATTTTACTCTCCGGTTCGCATTTGTGCTGTGGGGCTCAGATCCCACTGTTACCGCTCTTCAAGATCAAACTCGAATTACGTAGCAAGGCTTCCGGTAGTCAACGCGTACCACAACCAAATCCACACTTGTATATCCTTAATATATTCGTTGACTAAAGCCAAGGCGCATGAATCTTCTTATAGCAGTGGAAATACGGAAGTGATACGGTGAACTAAAAGTTACACAAAAACAGAATCAATACTAGCCTACTGTGTCCTATCTAACAATGCAAATCTTACCAATTCATTTCGGCAACAATCCTACACTAACATCATTGATCCTAATTACTAGTTATGTCTGTAGAAAGGTAAACAATTACTAAATATGCCAATTAAATAAGAAACACAGCAGACCAAGAGCATGGCTTACATCAGGATCACACGCATGGCTTGGTACTTCTAAACAACGATGGTACGCTATCGTTGCACCCACTATGATATTAGAAACGAAAAATCCAAGTCACCCTGAATCGTGGCAAGCGTGAAAAAAAATTTCAAGTTTAATTAAAATCTCTCAAAGGTTGGAGAACCAATTCGTTGATTCAAATTGCATATTGACGGCTGCCAACGTACGCGGATTTAATCATGTGTATAGGGCTGCCTAATTATGTTATTTAATGGCTGCATGCGACCGTACGTCTGCAGGTTAGCCACCTCCGGCCCGTTGAAATAAGGATATATTGGAAATGCTAAATGCTAATCAAATCCGGGCTCCGGGTTACCGGACCACCATTAGCACAGTGGTTCTCAAACTCGACCGCAATACACCCTGGCTACGCCCCTGCAATTACGTACACTGCGCTATTTATAAGCATCTTGCTGGAAGTTACCAATTCATTCTGAGCGGCGGTTTCCTCAAGAATCCTTATAGACAGATATCGCAAGCCAAAAACATGTCAACTCCATCCTGTTCTACTCCGAAAGTTACAAATAAGTCCTTGAACAACGATTAATTTATGAGAAGCATTTGCATATGACATCACAAAAGGAATGTAATTTACAAGCTAGGTACAGTTGATATGAACATGATATGATATTGCACACCCGGCCAACATGTTCTGAAGCATAGACTTGCCTATTTAATGTGATAGTTTGTCATTGGTCCGTTTTACTAGGGATCTGGTACACCTCATCTGAGTGGTGCACCCTTTTAAAATTTTGGTACGCCCTGGGTGTACGATACGCCTGGTTGAAGATATCCTGAAAATGTTACAATTCAATTTCAAAGCTGTTCTAATTGTAATCTAATTTGAAAAAAAACAACAGTTCAGCTATCATTCTAAGACTTATTTAATATGGGAACGCTGCAAGTTTTCCTAGTTCCTAGCCTGAACTCAGTAATGGTCCCTTATGTTAGCGACTAACTGCTCAATGTAAGACTGCTGAAAATATCTTGCAGGGAAAACGAAGAGGAATTCTGGGAGACAGTTGATGAAGTACCCAGTCCCACTGTGAAGTCACAGACGAAATACGGAACTCAAGCCCCTCCCCCCTTGGAATTTGACGAGCTGACGAAACCCAGCAAAGCGACCGCAACTAAAAAATCATCAGACTGGGACTTGGAAGCTTGGCTCAACGACGACGCGACTGATACAACTACAAACAATCATATTGAGAGAAATTCTAAGCTCGCCATGGCCACCAATGATGATGATGATCATTTGGAGGCTTGGCTCAACGAAGACTTGCCCGCCGACGAGGCACAGACAGGCAGACAAGATTCGTGGGACGGAGAATGGGACGACTTGAATACTGATAACGTAAAAGCCGATTGATATTGACAACATCGGTGTGTTTTATGCAGACTTGGACAATTAGATAATTGAAGTTGTTTAATTTGACTAATTTGTGCGAAATGCCGGCTATCTAATTCTAATATAATTGGTAAAATCTTTCTTAGCTCTAATTCTAATCTATTTTCTGGAATGTTTATATGCTCAAATTTCAATTCTTATCTAATTTCTGGTTTCCTGAAAATGCTACAGAACTGAATCGTGCGAAACGAGCCAAGCTTACCGTACCGACATCTGTCATTTTCATGCTTATGGTACTGGAGTCATATTTGATATAAAGTGGACCTCATTCCATGTCCAAGTTTTCACGAATCAAGTAATTCTAAACTTTAAAAAAATGGTCGTAATTTTAATTTCGAGAAAAAAATAGCAGTAATTCCAATTCTAGTCCAATTTCCCAAAAGTGTGTAGCTGTAATTATACCATTTGGAAAAGCTGGAAATTTTCTAGTTCGCGAAACATGTCATTTGCCATTCTTTGTTTCATTTGCTTATGAGAATCAAATATGAGTTAATATGAACGGAACTTATATTCATTGCCCAAGTTGTCACTAACACAATAATTCTAATTTTATTTAAAATAAAAACTAGATATAATTCTAATCGACTTTCGAAAAACCTGGCTGTAATTCTAATCTAATTTGAAAGAAATTGTGTAGCCATAATTATAATAGGAATAAGAGTTGAAAAAGCTGGAAATTTTTTAATTGTCCAAGTCTGGTTTTATGGTGGGGACTCAGAAATTCATTCCTTAGGAACTAATACCTATTGGAGAGAAAAGTCTGAATTATGTCGTGTTTTATGTCCTATTTATTATTGCTGCTCGCGTGTCAGAATATATCGTATGGTTTCGTTTTGGTGGGTTCATTTCAGAGATCACTATTGAAATTGAGGGGGTCCGAGTAGTTAGTTGGCGTCGGTAGTCGAGTTGAAGTAGAAGTAACACGGTGAATTTTATTTAACTACAATTAGCAAGTACATTACAGATATTACATTATAACTCCGAATAATAGCAAAGTCACCGAATTTTTGGTATTTGATCTATCAGTATTGGTACTTGGAAAATAGGGCAGGAAACTGTTGGGACTGAGGAAATGTACAACATTATGAATGTGAGCCATCCTATATAACTTAGAATAGTTGGAAAAGCCGATTGGACCAGTTCGAACTCAACGCTGAACAGTGAACCCAATGACTCGAGCTCGACTCATTTACTTGGAGTTGACTCGATGGTGAATTGAAATCGACTCAACTTAATTTCGGCGAAATAATTTTGGGCGCCCCTCGTTAAATTATACCCCTTAAACATGGTGACCTGCTCGGCACTAACTACTAAAAAGACGGGTTTACCCCATGATTCCAGTGAACAAATAGTTATTCCTCCGAACCATCTTTGAATTTCGGCTTACTTTTTTTGACATCCTTTATGGGCGGTGATGACTCATAGAAATCACGGGCACTGATTGACTTGTTTTACGAATTAGGCATTTGGAAATGCATTTAGCAACAATTTGAAACGCATACCATAAAATGCGTAATATGCCCATTTACATGGTCAAGTCGTCTTGGAGTGACGTCATGAGACGGCTTGCCAAAGTGATCGCGTTTACATGGTCATGTTTATCGCAGCTCGAGTGATACACAGCACTTTGGGATTCAGCTCGGCAATATGCTACGGCAGTTGAGATATCAAGAAATACTTCAACACAATTCTAGAATGACCAAATACACCTCGTATATATTCTTTCTGATAGTGAGTTGTGCAAGTTATATTGTGGCTGTACTCGCTTCATAAGTTGTGACGCTGGACAAATAAGACCACGTGCATATTAGAAAAGCAGTATCATGTACTGATAGAGCTTTCATGTTCACCCAGTTGAAATACGTGCCGGTTTCGTGAAATATGAACATGAAATGTTGGTATGTTGCTGTAGTCTGGATTCGTTTTCAAGTACCGGTAATGTTCAAGCCGTTTCCAAGCGACTCTGCGGAACGGATTGAGCTCAAGACGGATTGAAGCCGCCTGCCTTTTTCTCTTTTTCAAAAACGAGAGAGTCGGATTGACGAGTCAGCTTCGAAGCTGACCCAAACGGCCATGTAAATGGGCTTAAATGGCAACAAAGAAGGTTTGGTGACTTCTTGTGACTTTCATTGTAACGGCATAATTTGCTACATTGACTTTATTTTGTATCTGGACTACCTTTACGCATGTGAGGTACGTGTAGGCTAGGCTTACCATACGTCCTCTTTTAAGAGGATTTGCCCTCTTTTTTGAAAGTGTCCTCGGAGGACGCCCTTTTGTCCTCTTTTTTGAGATTTTGTCCTCTTTTTTTAAAATTTAGGTCAGATCCAGAGCAAATTGCGAGTGATATGCCGCAAATTAGCACAGAAGTGAAGCTCCGGCGGCTATTTCGGAGTGAAAAACCGTGATTTTAGCTCTGAGCGAAAAGATGATTTTTTTTTTCAAGTCAACCGATCACAAAGTGGGAAAAATTCACCGATTTTTGAGAATTCTTCTCCGGTTTTGCAAGTCCGAAATTTCTAAAAAAGTGTCCTCTTTTTAGATTTCCAAAATATGGTAAGCCTAGTGTTGGCTGTGTTTGCGTAATCGCGGCATGTTAACGAACCGGCTTGATAGTAAACGAATTTGCGATCAGTGTGCACATGCAATGGATTTATTCCACGCTGCAACATGAAAAAGTAGGTTTTATATTTTGAATTTCCAGCCACCTTTCGCGGGCCGTACAAAATTGCTTCGCGGGCCGCACTTTTCCCAGGCCTACCCTGGGTTGTACGACACAGCCGGTTGAAGAGCCCTGTTTCATCAGATGTCATCATTCATTTACCCTAATCTTTTAAAGATAGTATATGCCTAATGCTGATGTATGACAAATTTGACGTACCGGTGCGGGCGTGGCGTAATTTGTAACCTTGTGACGGACCTGCGGAGTGCGGAGCCCACGCACTTTTCGGCATAATGAAACAAGTTGAATTATTGTCCGTCTAAAATTTGAATATTCGGAAGTAAATGATTAATTTCCGGTAGCGACTGAATTTTGAAAACTTCTATTGAAGGAAAATGGTACTAAAAATACGAATCGGTGTGTGATTATCTCTTACTACTATCTCTCTCTCTACTAGTTTCCCTAAACGCATGAGCGATCTCGTCTTCTTGTTGTTGTGATTGAGCGACGTGCGTGCATGTATGTATTAGCACCCACGACCCACGTCTTGTGAGTTGTTGGAGCAATAGGGATTAGGCTAGTCGACGCAACTGTTCTTTTGTATTTCAGTTTGATCATTTATTACGGTATTTAACCTATGAATAAATGCAAAGTTGCACAATCAGTTATCAACCATTTAACTAAATTCGATGTTTCGCGGACTCCCTGAAAATGTTG
This sequence comes from Botryllus schlosseri, assembly GCF_051294905.1. Taxonomy (NCBI): domain Eukaryota; kingdom Metazoa; phylum Chordata; class Ascidiacea; order Stolidobranchia; family Styelidae; genus Botryllus; species Botryllus schlosseri. The sequence goes on from NC_137245.1 coordinate 28,150,142, forward strand.
ATGGAGAACCGCTGGTCTGAAGCACAGAATATTGGGGACAGATGTGTAAAATGAGCTTGTCTGCAAAATGAAAAATACTACAGGAGTACTGTATCGTGCAAACTGAGTCAACCTCAATGTGGGCTACTTGTGCCTTTCTCGAGCTTATAAGAAGGAACCTCTATTTGCTATAGCTCATTATAAACCTGATGACTGTCGGATTTCTTTTTGGCCCTGCGAGCTTGTAGATTGGCTCAACCACTGCAGCCAAAACTATATCGTTTGCCCGTGGTATTCGTATGGCTCTAGTGACGTCACACTCGTTTCGCGGTCCGCATTTTTATTACCGAAACATTTTTGAGGCGTTGTGACGTCACAGCAAAACACAAAATGCTCTCTCTCTGATCTTCATCTGTTTTGTGGAAGTTTCCGTTCCGGATGTCAAAACTACGATGGGCGTAGCCTGGAAGCTTTCCAACTTTTCTTTTAGTTTTTTTGCAATATTACAATTTTTGTTCCAGTTTTCGTTGATAATCTCTTTCCTTATGAGTAACATATTGCAACAAATTGCCCCGATTGTAACATTTGACCGACCATTTCCGCGACCTAGAATTTCCATGATTCATTCCAATGCTACCAGAAGCTGTTGAATAGGGCGGTTCAAAAATAACCTTTTTTCCTTAATCTTGCGGGCCTGATTGGAATCTCCGTCCTTTTTTTGAAATAAATCCTGCGTGATAGGAGCTTTTTTCGCGTGACAGAGCCAACTTTGCGGCGTGACAAGCCAGGTTACTGACTTCAAATGACTGTGTTAAGCCAGTGACAGGAGATCAGATGCTAATGGTTAGCAACTGGTAAGGTGCAAGTACTTTACCAACAGACAGTAATCAACAGATCCTGGCTTGAGGATTAGGTAAAAACATTATATACCACATACTAACTGGAATATAGCATTTGGGGTGGCTGAGAACATTGACTTTTTTTCAATTTTTTTAATTATTTTTTTAATGAAATCAACGACCCGTGACGGCGTGACCGCGTGCAACTGGCGACCAAGTCGGCGTGATCCTGCGTGCCTTGGACACCGATTCCATACTGGCTTGCGGGCTACGTGATTAAATCGTTAGGTTGCCTTAAAAAACGACGCACACCAAATTTGAATTCATTCCAACCAATATTCGCGGTTTACGTAGAGTTTGAAAATTTTGAATTTGCCCAGAAACGCAAAATAATTTTTTTTTCAAATTTTTCTGCCAACCCTATGAAAATGTTGGGCTATCTTCAAAAACTATGCAAAACAAATTTGACTCAATTCCAAGCCGTAGAAGTGGAGTTATATCAGTTTTTCTTTGATAATTCTGGGATTATCCTTGATCGGTGGATAATCCAATAATTTTCATCGAAAAACTGGAATAACTCCGCTTCTACGGCTTCTACGCTTCTACGGCAGCATTCGATATCACCGAGCAGAGTTGTAAAAAGTGGGTTTCATATGACAAAATATCGGAACTAAGCAGTAAACACAATGACTTAGGATCGGACTTGAGTCAAACACCATGACTCAGACTCGGCACTTGACTCCTTGACTCGGACTTGACTCAGTGATGAATTGAAAATGTCTCGACTTGTCTCGAGTCAAAAATATAAAAGTGAGATTGACTTGTGACTCGTAACCTCGTGACTTGGTCACATCACAACCCTAGTCTTATGGCATAAACACGAAGACATTCACTCGGTCAAGGGAGGGTGAATTTAGAAAAATTGCAAGGTTCGCTCACTGCTCGGAAGGTGGCTAACAACCTTTGTAGTATCCCGAATACATTTTAATGTCTTTGTCGAAAATCGCGGATAGGGGTTTAAGGACAGCTCAAAATGTATCATGTTTAACATTGTTTCGACATATGCTGGCAAATACATAATATTTGGCACATTAGGCCTACCTGTCACATTCTCATTCCTTATCGACATATCCAGCACTGAACAATGGCATTCACTGCTTCCAATTTAGAAATAAAATTCATACGCTTGAAAATATAGCTAAAATTTTGACTCGTCCCGCCAACGTATTTTCTGATTCTCATTTGGCCCGCAGAGAAAAATAATTGCCCACCCCTGTCCTAGAGTGACATTTTGTGGTTTTAGTTCGTAATCAAATATGTTCATTATGGGCTCCACATAATTTTACGCTATCAACTCTGCTTAGACTAGATAAAATTGCCTGGCCCAGATAAACATGCTGCCGCTGAGATTCGATTACAGCGTTTCGTGCCGAAAGCCGTGGATAAACTGACCACGCCAATTTGAATAATATTGGACCGGCGGTTGAGAACCACTGTTTTAGGCCACTTCTACTTGGACAGTTTTAGGCAAAACAAATTACCTTTTCAATTTTGAAAAGTTGTTTTGTGATAAATTTGCATCACTTTCATCGCAGTGAAATTGTCACCAGCACTGCGTGAAATAGGCTCCGAATTACGAATTATTTTCGAACATGGCAGCTACTTGTAATGTCATAGTAATTTTGCCTTAGCTACGAATATGCATGTTGCAATTTAGAAGGTAGTGACCTCTGATAACTGCGAACCGTAAAAGGTGGTCAATGTAATCGAGAAGGCTACTCAAGCAGAAGTAGCGTCGTATAATCATTCTTAAGTACGAGTAGGCTAGAAGTTATTTTCGAAGCAGACAAAAACATCCTCTCTACTCAAGTAAGTAGTTTTGAAAAGCAGTTATAAATGTGCTCTCATTGCCCGTCAAGACCTGGAAACTGACATATGCGTAAACGAAGAACAACTACCATATGATCGGGGCGGAATACAAGAAAACGCATTGCGCTATCAAGTATGCCGCGCATTTAAACTGGGGGCATGAAAGCTTCTGAAGGGGACGCCAAGTTGCAGTTAACTAAAAAATTCGCCTCTAGTTCCATGGTAATTACTCCGTTTATTGTCCTATTTAAACAATACGGATGAGCTAAATTTAAACTAAAATTGTGTGGGTGACGCTTCACGCCATTACGAAGGCAACTGAAAATGTGGTAGATCGTAGAATTGAAAACTCATTGCTGAGCTATATTTGCTGTGACGAAACCGTTATATGAGCGACTATATGTGGCCTCAAATTTCGCCCATGAACCACACAACCACTACCTAAATTATATTGAACTAGACTTTAGGAGAAGCAGATTGGTCACGCCCAGGGTTGTAATGACTCGAGTCATGACTCGACTCGAGTCACGATTTTCTGATGACTCGACTTGACTCGAGTCATTTTCTCAAAATACGGAAATGACTCGACTCGAGTCAATCTGTGTATTGACTCGACTTGGACTCGAGTCATTACGCATGACTCGAACCAAGTCATATGACTCGACACACAGAGGGCCAAGACCGATATTTCATCGTAATTTCGAAGAATATTGAAGTAACCTCCCTATTCGGATTTCGTCTATTAGTATTAGTATTTGCAAATGCGATCAGAAACTGCTAAAAGTGAGGAAAACTACTATATTAGAAATGCGAACCATTCAATATCACCAGACAGAGTTATAAAAAGTGAGTTTAGCAAGATTTTAGCTGGAAACTGAGCAGTCAACACATTGACTTGGACTCGGACTCGAGTCATAATACCATGACTCGGACTCGACCCTCTGATTGATGACTTGGACTCGGACTTGACTCGGTGTTGTGTTGAAAATGACTTGACTTGACTCGAGTCAAATCTATAAAAGTGAAATTGACTTGTGACTCGGAGCCTAGTGACTTGGTTACAACCCTGGTCACGCCATACATATATTCTGTGTGAAACATGACGAAAATTATATACCAGTCCGTGAATTTATATGTTTTGGTGATATGCCAAATAAGGTCGCAATAAGTCGTTACACGCAGAATAAGGTCAGTCACATGTAAAATAAGGTCAGTCGCATGCAAAATAAGGTCAGTCACATGCAAAATAAGGTCAGTCGCGACATGCAGAATAAGGTCAGTCGCATGCAAAATAAGGTCAGTCACATGCAAAATAAGGTCAGTCGCGACATGCAGAAGAAGGTCAGTCGCATGCAAAATATGGTCAGTCACATGCAAAATAAGGTCAGTCGCGACATGCAGAATAAGGTCAGTCGCATGCAAAATAAGGTCAATCGCTACTTGCAGAATATGATCAGTCACATGCAAAATAAGGTCAGTCGCATGCGAAATACGGTCAGTCGCCACATGCAGATTGCAGACTAAGGTCAGTAGCACAAGAAAAATGTTGGATTTGAAGTAAATATTTGGATTTATACACGGACTGTTAATATTCTACATGCGACTAATCACCTCGTAATCGTAATAATCGTCTGATTATATTTTGTTGAAACATCTTCAGCTTTAGGATATAGATGAGGAATGTCAATCACGAAGTTACTATGTCATCATCATCATTGGTTTATTAGCAATTTTATCAGTTCAATACACCACAAAAAATGCGATACAATGAAGAGAAAGGAAGATGTCGAAGCGACTAGGAGTTGTCTATGGAATCGGACACCCACCTTGGCCTAGGCGATGTAAAGAGGCGGCATGCACACTGAATGAAAGTAAAGAAGATAGTATAGAAAAAGAAAGCGACAAGAAATAGGGCGGCATGTCATGGGAAGCGAGATCGATAGGTCAGTCGTGGTCCGGTAATCTTGAGGATGGACTGTATTTATTTAGTAGTAATTGCTTGTATTTCGACTTGAATGTGGACATGCTCGTCGACTGTCGGATGGCCGGCAGGATACTGTTCCACACATCAGGTCCGGCATATTGGCATATCTATGTAGGAAACATATTTTAATTTTATTTTTCATAAGAGAAAGAGTTGGATTTGTAATTGAAATATGGATTTGGATTTATGTGCGGACTGAAAATAATATTCTACGGGACTGATCCCGTAATCAAGATAATCATGATTACCTTCTGATTAAAACATCGTAAGATTTAGGATATAGATAAGGAATTTCAATGTTGAAAGTAGGCTGATATACAGGAAAGATATTTTGAATTTCGTTTTCATAAGAAAAAGAGTTGGATATGTAATTGAAGTATAGATTTGGATTTATGCGCGGACTGACCTTATTTGGCATGTCGATACTGACCTTATTTTGCATGTGACTGACCGTATTTTGCATGTCGCGACTGACCTTATTTTGCATGTCATCGCACCAACCCTGTAGACATCTGCTGATCTATTCAACTTCTACAACAAATGGGTGGTGTTGATGGCTATTCATTTAGAAACTCATACATTGTGTTGGTATGTGGATTTATTTGATATAATCTATAAACTTAACTATATGCATTATGCATATTATATATTGACGAGAAGGAAAATGGAATCGCAATTAACAAAAGTATTTTCTCGTGAGCATTCAACTCGTCACTTCTTTGTGTCGAATAATGTCATGAATGAATCTGCTGTTCTATTCAATTTCTGCAGAACAGATGTTAACATTGCCGACTCCACTGTTTGGAATTGGCTTTTTCTATATATCCATTCACTCGCAAATTTGCATCATTGTGCGGAGTTTATTCTGATGAAAAAAAAAATGCAATCTTTCGAATTTCTATTGATGCAATGGATGCGTCGTTCCCACATCTGCTGCCCCATTCAGAACAAATGCGACATATGCTGGCTGACTATACTCATTCAGAAACCCCGATATGCGAGGCGATTGTGTTTAAAACTGGATTTTCGATATCTCCTATTCGCAGCAAGAGACATTCCCTCGAAAATTTGCGTCATTATGCGGAGTTCTTTGCTGATGAAAAGGAAATGCAATATTTCGAGCAATGCACCGAATGAATCATTCATATATCTACTGCCCCTATTCAATTTCTACAGAACAAATGGGACATAATGGCTGACTCCTCATTTTGAAACCCTGACCTGCGAGGCGATTGTGTTTGGATTATTTGTTGTTGCTGTTGATAAAACTGCTGTTCTATTCAACTTCTACAGAATATATGAAGTGATTTTTTGTTGATAAAACTGCTGTCCTATTCAACCTCCATAGAACAAATGAAGAGATTAGGTGTCCTTTCTCGACTACTTTGACCACCTCTGCTCATAAATTTTGGAAAATATGCCCGTGAAGTAGAAGCGATATCGTTTCTCGCAACCATAACCCCGTGTCGAAGGCCACGGTCGCAGCTCTCTGAAAAATCCACGATCGTTTGAAACCGAGAATATAATCACGCAAGACAATTTCTCTTGAAAAGGCACCACATCTTGCGGTGAGCAGCACAGCACACAATGAACCACGCGCTTTTCAGGGATACTGCCGACTGCTAAATTAGTCCATTGATGGGCAGGATCAACATTGTCAAGTAACAGTGGACTTCTCCGGTACACTTTGAGAACCACTGCTCTAGCAGCCTAAGCCTGCGAGGCCCGCGGTGCGATAGTTCAGGCCAGCGATATCTTGCGCGCGTGGCCGGCCTATTACAGATGCGATTGCTCGGGCCAGCGACCATATCATGCGCACCAGGCTTGTTGGAGATGAGACTGTTTAGGCCAGCGATTGCATCTTGCGCACATGGCGTGTTGTATGTGCGATTGTCCAGGTCTGTCGTTGACGCGATAAATTAACGAGGATTGCCGCGCGCTCGTGCAGCAATGAATGACGTAATTTCACTCGCGTGCAAACGGCAAACCAACTCAGCAGGAGACCGTGTGCTGTTGCGCAGCGCAGACGACTCTCGCTAATTGGCAACACGCTTATCGCTCATTGGTAGTGCGTACGGTAACAGTGATAATATGAATTACTGTCCACAGTGGCTAAATGTGATACGCTACTGAAACCAAACATGAAGAAAGGTGTAATTTCAAGTTTTATTTCGAGGGAGACCATTTCAAGGCTTGTACCCATGCATAATGCGCACCCCCCTTCCGATTTTAGAGAAAATGTTACGCATTATACATAGAAAAATTACGGGTAGTTTTTACACAAAACTAGGCCAAGAGTATTAACTTTTCCACTTACATGGAAATGGTCGCTTCTACAACAGTATTTAGTTTTTCAGGCGAAACCAGGGCTAGAATATTTACTTTAATGCATTCTTGCAAATCACCACTTGCAATTGAATGGAAATGCATGTTACTTCTGCTTGAGTTGAGTACCAACCATGACTTTTACCAATTGTGCTTAGATGAATATTCCCATTCTAACAGCCGCAGATTGTGTGTGGTTCTCTGACTCGCTACTACCATGCTGTAAAGCCAGGAAAAATTACTGATGCTTTTTACCTCTAAAGGCAGATACCGAGATTTTTTCTAAAGTGTAATATCGGCGAACTGATCAAAATCGGTCAGGCTCTAGTCATATAACAGTAAACACAATTAACATTAAACATTGAGACACAAATTGCACAGTTCAGTAGCGATAACAACATGATCCACAATTAACATCAAATCACAAGTTGCACAGTTCATTAATGATGAGCTTCTTGGAGGCAGACTAAATTTGACTGCATTGCAGCAAAATGCCTGTAATCTATTTCTAATTTAATTTGTGAAATGTTTCCATGCTCTCATTTTAATTATAATTTCAGTTCTGGTTTTCCTCAAAATGCTACAGAGAGTTGTATCGTGCGAAATGAGCCAAGCTTGCTGTGCAGACCAGTCCGGAGCATGGACCGGAGCCGGATTGGATATCCGGCCAGATGTTTTCAATTATGACCGGATTGGAGCCGGATCACTACTTTTTGATACGGCCACAATCTTCATGGATAAACATGACTTTTATAACTAAATAAGTATCAACCAACAACACGCAAGTAACCGGTAAGCTGGTGCGAAAATAAATGAGGCATATTTATAAATTCACGGAACCCCCGTACCATGTAGAGTCGGATTTCTGGCTGGACTTTTTCATTTTGAACCGGAGCCGGACTAGAGTACAGAACAACCGGCTTGGAGCCGGATCAGAAAATTTGTCAATCAGCTTTGCACTAGTACAGACATTTGCCATTCTCGTGCTCATGAGAATGAAGTTTGATATGATATTAAGTGAACTTCATTCAATGTCCAAGTTTTCGCAGATTCAGTAATTCTAATCTAATTTGAAAAAAAAAACGAACTTTGAAGCCATAATTTTAATTCTGATCTAATTTCAAAAAGATGTAGGCTGTTATAATTTCAATTCTATTCTAATTTGGTAAAGCTGAAAATTTTCTAGTCGTGCAAGTCTTGCTTGGCAGTACAGAACTTGGAATATACAATTGAATAGAATATTGATATTGAGATGAATCCGAATATTTTCGGCAGACAGTCGATAGGGGTAATCGTCAGCAACTAGTAGAGAATTGGAAAGAACATTGTATATCAACGATCATGTCACAAAATATGACGTCAGCAGCATGAAATTTCGAATAATCAGGGCGAAGACAGCACTCAAGTTCAATGTACTATTTTTAGATGGTTCCTAAGTAACAAAAATCCTACGCATAGTTCATCAGGCAGATCAAGCTCTGAGCTTTAATTGCCTCGCGACAATATGGACATTCAGGCTTTGCCTGTACCCACGAATGTATACAGTGCCAGCAGAATAAATGACCGCATGGCGTTGTTGTAGTTGATTTACGTTTCTCCAAACATAGACCACATCTCATGGATGGTACGTCATCATTTCGAATCGTAACTTGAGTTTGTGGCACTCTGAAATTTTTAACCTCATACAACAAAGAATACAGATTTGTGGACAATGCGACAGTGCTTTGCATTAGAGAAAGAATTCCCAGCAATCGAAATGCGTACAAATGTAAATTCGCGTTTGAATTTGGCTTCACAAATCTAACGTATTTGATGCCTGCAATTCGTTTTGAGATTGCATAGTACAGACCTTTCAAATAAAATAACGATAGATGGAAGCGATTGATAACATTGAGAATTGCACGAACTCTGTGAAGCATATTTTGTAAATTTGTGTTCGACAATTCTTCATTTTTGGCTATTTTTCGTTCGATATGCGCAAAAAATTTGTCAATCATGTACGGTGCCAAGATACGACCAGCGACCATACACACGCGACGAAATAAACTAGGTAAATTCCTTTTCGTTGGGTCGACTTGTATTATTCCAGTATACTCCTCCCCCAACGTTTGAAGACTTTGTAAAGTAGTAATTCCGAAATACAGGGCATCCGTTAGCAATTGTAATTCTTTGCTCCATGAAATAGTGCGTTGGGGGCTGAGTATTCCGTTGACGGCATCGTTCAAGAGTCCTCGCAAATAGTCGAGGTAGAACTTGTCCTTTTGACTTGATGAGATTTGAGGGAGCGGCTCAGACTGTTTTAGTGACATTGTTCTAGACGCTGTAACAGAGAATGGGCAACTTTGCATTAATATTTTATTGAACAAATCTTTAGAAAAAAAAAGTAATTAAAATAGATAGTAGTACAGCAATAAGATACTTCTTGATCCGAATTTATTTTCTTCCCTCCACCACCAAACCAGCTAATTCGGCAAGTAATACCGTACATTGTCAGAATATCTGGCACTTCTTCGTTATTCCCCACATATCGAAAAAATGATCCCCATAACACCAATAAATGCTTTCCATGAACAGTAACAGAAAAATTTATAAACGTCAAAATGAATTGTTTTTCGCGTTGGGGTGGGGTAGACGGATATTAGGGATGGGGATATTATGGTGGGTTAGGGTTAGGATATCCTAAGATTAGGGTCGGGAGATATTAGGGTAGGTTAGGGTTAGGATATCCTAATATTAGGGTGGGTTAGGGTCAAGGTTGGGGTTAGGATATAGTAAGATCATGGTTGGGATATCCTAAGATTAAGGGTGGTGGAGGGGATATTGGGGTGGGTTAGGGTATCCTAAGATAAGGGTTGGGGATGTTAGGGTCAAGAATAGGGTTAGGATATCCTAAGATTAGAGTTGGGGGTGAAGTTTACAATATTCCCAACCCTAATCTCGGGATACCCTGACCCCAAATTTAACCCCAATCTTGGGATATCCTACCTCAACCTTGACCCTAACCTACCCTAGCACCCGCAACCCTAATCTTAGGATCTATCCTAACCCCCTAATAACCCCATCCCACGACCCTAATCTTCCCCAACCCCTAATCCCAACGCGAAAAACAATTTAATGTGACGTTTATAAATTTTCACATGTTCATGGGAATCATTTATTAGTTTCACGGTGATCACTTTTGGATGTGTGGGGAATAACGAAGAAGTGCCGAATATCTAGTAACCCTGAGTGAAATTGGTGGTAACGTCACGTGCAACTTTTCGTTCCAACTCCTTAATTATTCTATGTAAGAAACCCTTCTGTCACGCGCAACCCGAAAACAACCACTGTTTCCAATCTGGCTAGTAACTGATCGTGTTTATTGTGTGTTCATCATTCCAACTAAACCGTTCACCAGGATTGTATTGTAACCAAGTCACAAGGTTCCGAGTCACAAGTCAATTTGTCTTTTATAGTTTTGACTCGAGTCGAGTCCAAGTCTCGAAGCGATGGATCGAGTCCGAGTCATAGTGTTAAGACTCGAGTCCAAGTCCAAGCCATAGTGTTCACTGTTCAGTATCGAGTTAAGTCAGTTTCAACTCACTTCTGTGGTGAAATTCTTGAGTACACATTTTCTCACTCTAAACACGTTGTGTGTTTATTCAAACAGCTAAAATTTTCCATTATCATTGGTCCTGATAGACAAAGGGTTACCATATTTCTCCTTTAGGAGGATTTGTCTTCCTTTATTCAGGTAATTCAAAATGTCCTCCGATGAAGCCTAAATGTCCTTCTTTTTGGTAATTAGTCCTCCTTTACGGATGTCACAGCTATGATAATGGACAGAATCAAGTGAAAATCGGCATAAATGACGCGAAATAGGTAATACGGACGTTCGAGCTGGTTTTTCGGAAATCGAATAAAAGTGATGATCTTTTTTTAGTCAACACTACCAAATTAACGTAAAAAGTGGGTAAATTGAGAGTAAAGACATTTTTTAAAATTAACACAAAAACGTTTCCAGTAAATATTACTAAAGCGGCTGTTTTTAATTTCCGTCAACTACCGTAACTTCTAAGATTTAGTGTCCTACTTTCCCGATTCCAAAATGTTGTAACCCTAGTCCTAGATATACAAGACTTGAATAATTTATTCAGAATAACGTTTATTAATTTCAGGAGGTTGAAAAACATTGCGGCCATCGAATTTTCAAAAGGGCCACAGCGTTAAAAGGTTGAAAAACCATGCCTTCAAATCTGAAAGCGGTAAAAGTCGAAACACCCTTATTCCAAAGACGCTGAAATCAATTAAATAAAATCAACATATACTCAGTCCACATCTAAATTTTGTCCATTTACGATAGCGACACGATGAAAAGATAGTCTGAACGCTGTCCTAAATTACTGCAAACTCAGAAAATCGAAAACGGCGGAAAATTTTGATTCGTAAAATGCTGCGATTGCTGATTGCAAAACATGCGAAATGCGGAATGCTCGGTCACGGTCATTGACCTCAGACAGCTGAGTAGCTCTAAAACGCGGAAACGACAAAAAAGGAAAACTTGCGAACTTGAGGATTTTTAGAGGAGATAGAGAGCAAGATCATAGCAATTTACAACGTTACGTTACGTTGTCAATTGCTATGGCAAGATGTTTGTCAGCCGATGACGAAAAAAGCGTATGCGTTTTCGCTATAAAATTAATGGTATCACAGTCTTGTGGTGTTTTGAATTGATGAAAATTCGTAATAGACTGGAATGAACTGGACTAGAGTTCGTTGGGGGGCTGCCAGTAAAACGGCACTGAAGCCGCTACAAAAACTACAACACCCTGCTCAAAAAATTCGGTGACCTAAACATAAAAGATATGCGGAAACTAGAAATTGCAAAGTTTATGTATCAGTTCCACTACGGTCACTGCCCCGAAAACTTCAATGACTTCTTTACCTCGGTATCAAAAGTGCATAAGTACGACACACACGCGTCCACGTCGTCCAACTATCATATGCTTGACAAAAAAGATCATCGCTCTATCAAATATGCCGGACCTGAAGTATATTTTCATCATTTAAAAACACCACAAAACTGCAATAAAACGAATAGAGTAAAGCAATTTATTGCTACAATATTCACCATTTCAATACACCACAAGACTGCGATACTACGAAAGATAGGAAGATGTCGAAACGACTTGGAGTAGTCTTCGAAATCAGACGCCCACCTGGCCCAGACCATGTCTAAAAGGAGGCATGCACTGCACACTGAATGAAAAGTAAAAGAAGATAGGACAGGTGACTCATTATTTACATCGTCTCAGCTCAGCTGGATATCTGGTTTCAAAGACTACTAGTCTTTTCGACGCCTATCTTTGCATTGTGGCGTATTGAAAGGATAAAATTATTGCTAAACTGACGATAATTACGATCAAAATTATAGAATATAGTAAGAAAAAGAGAATAGTAGAGTGGTTCCCAAAATTTTTTGAAGTTTGAGATATCTTTATCGCCGCATAAAAGATAGAGGTCACTATACTATCAGATATCCCTGCGACGTAGGTCTGATTTTCTGTAGGTGCTGTATCTTAAAAAGGAAGCTGTCATGTAAATTGCTATATAATATCATACAGAAGGCAGCGAGCACTTGTAATTTTTTAACCGCAATATGAGCGAAATCATTTTCAACTTGTGTTCACCGCAAACATTACCTACATTGCCTTTTTCTTTACTATATCCTTTTACTTCACATACAGCAGGGGTGGGCAACATACGGCCCGCGGGCCGGATCCGGCCCGCGAAGGGATTTTGTCCGGCCCGCGGACAGTTTTCCGTCTTATATTATAATGTGGCCCGCGGCTACAGTCTGCCGAGATACCCCGCTACTTGCTTACTTCCTCAAATTTTAGTGACTGTATGTTATTTGTATGCGCAGCGTGCGAGTGGAGCTTGCACGTAGGTTCGTCGAAGCGAGAAGACTTGCATTATCGGCACTTACGATGTACTCAACCCTAATATCGTTTGTGGAAATCATGGTGTTGGTAGACTATAATGGTCATTTACACCAGACCGATATTTATAAGTTTTGATTCCGTAACCGCCGACTTGTAGCACGGCACACTTGTAGGCTTTTGTAAGACACCGCTTATGCCAGGGGACGCCAACTCAAAACGGGTCGCGGGCCACTTTTCAAATTTCGTTGATGCCGTGGTCCGCATGAATTTATTATCGAGATAAAATAGGCCACATGGATGAACAACGACGCTATCTCATCACCTACTCAGCCCTAATGAATTGATATGTTGGTAAATTTGGGGTACCGGGCTTATCGAACACCTTGAAATACTAATTACGGATTGAGCCGTGAGTTGATTGAGCACAGCGTAGTGTCCTATAAGGTGTGTACACAAGCAAATCTGACGGCTTTAGTGAAATAGGTCTACGTCACACTTTCCCTTTGGTCAAAGGCAATGTGGCGGTAATTTTTGACCGGCTTGCCAAGCATGAAAATTGATAAAACGGGTATTAATCGAAAGCTACCGCGGTACTAATTGCGAAAATATAAATTCTATTCTGCTCGTGGTCCTGGAACCCCCAAAATCAGCTTCGAATGTTGCATTGTAACGGAGTTTGGTATTGTGACGCAACCATGCCGTCTGGGAGCAGGTGAGGAGCAGAGTAAACCGCATGCGTATTGGCCATTGCTGCGCAACCGATTGAGCATTCATACTCTAACTCTCGTGCGCGCTTGCTCCTAAGCTGCTCAGACGGCATGGCTGCGTCACAATACGAAACTCCGTCACAATGCAACATTCAAGGCTTATTTTGGGGGTTCCAGAACCTCGAGCAGAATAGAATTTATATTTTCGCAACCAGCACCGCGGTAGCTTTCGATTGATACCCGTTTTATGAAATTTGCTGCTCGGCAAGTCGGTCAAAAACTACCGTCAAATTGCCTTTGACCAAATGGAAAGTGTGACGTTGACCAATTTCACTGAGCCGTGAGATTTGCTTGTGTCCACACCATATAGTTAATCAGAGATGTATGATCAGAGAGAAGCAGACATGGCGGCGCCTGTATGACAATGCTGTTCTCAAATCCACATTATATCCTCGTCATTATCGGCGAGAAATGGCTTTGAAGTGACATTACTGTCGAATACATTCATTAAATATCATCATCATCATCATCATTGGTGATGATGATATTTAATGAAATGATTTATTCCTTGTGTATTTGGAGAAATGGGCGAATAATGTGTCGATTCAGCAATCCGGCCCGCCAAGTACTTAATTTTCCTATATCCGGCCCGCCGACTGGAGAAGTTGCCCGCCCCTGGGCTAGACCAATGATATATATACATTATACAATGATTGGAAACTACCGTGAGCTCTGCGTTTCAGCGTGTACCAGGTCACGCTTCATCGCATACACAGTTGTGTAAACAAAAGCTTCCTAAGCAATACTTCTTTAAGGAACTAACAATGATATATGATACATTGGGTATATTTATTAGTGAAATACAACGTTAACGTGTTGAATAGTTTTAGAAACGCATTTCTTTCTCGCGGCTGGGATTTTTTTCTGATTAAGCTAGCGGACTACTGCCATGTAAACGGCCAACGCGGCGTACATTCACACAGCCGCGGACGTTCAACCACTGTTGCAAGTGACACAACCTTCATTCCAAATTGAGGTGTCGCTTTTCCATCGTATTGGTACATCAATAACATCATATATAAATAAAAATCAAGTGGAGGTAGTTTTTAGAGAAGTAATTCTAGTTTTTCTGAGTACTCGAGTAGGTTTGCCTACTTCCTTGGGTAATTGCTGTGCTTCCATACCACTCACCAAACAACAGCATCACAACTTGGTTTTTGCCAGGGGTATCTAGATATCCCTGGGTTTTGAATGTATTTGAAAATAGCACCCACATATTCATTGGATGGTCATTTGGGGTAGTCATAAAAGCTTCACCCTCCAATTTCAAAAGTGGCTATTTCCAACTAACTGCGTACTTCACAGATTTCTATTTTCGCTACTTCTATTTGAACCTGAGTGAATCATTGCAGCAATACTTCAGTAGCAACGCTGTATACATCAATCTTCTCTGACAAAACGTCGCCTATCCATGATCATTCCACAAAATCCCGGTCGAATTTTCAGGATCCCATCATGTTATGCAAAGAAATGAGGAATGATAAAACAAAATACATACTCTTAACAGATGCAACATTTACGAATACAGTATTGAATTTTCAAATCCCTAATTCATGTGTATAAAAACGAAATGATGCATGCATTTGAAAAACAAACAGTAATATGCAACGGTACAGAAATAGTTCGATGCAAAAGTAACAATTTGGACAACAAAAACAGTTTATGTGTGATCTTTTAAGCAATAACAGTGCTAGATATCAATTTTTGTCATCTTCAACTTGACAAAATTTCCTTCAAAAATGCAACAGTACACTAGCTCAAAAGTGGCCAATTACGACCTGAATGATGCCGTATCTACTTGTGATGAAATCTCCTGCCTTGTTTAGATGTTAGCTTGCTCCTGCCCGAATCATTGGTAGGAAGGGGAACATCTCCTGTAACTTTATATGATATCAAGGTTAAACAAGCCAGGAGCAGACAACGATGAATTGAATACTAAAACCTTCAATAAATGTCAGTATGTCCACACACGTTGGGGGAGGAACTGTAAGCATTTCCCCTGAGCAAACATATGACATTCCTTTAGTGCGTAATAATACCAGCATATTTTGAACTATAATTGTCACGGATGTGATTCCCTGGCAAACACAGATTATTCCAACAATAGTGGTTTTCCCGCATCAATCGATCCGATGGCAGTTCCAGACTGGGAACGAATTGCACATTTTTTAATATCCTTCAACTTCTTGTAGTATGCAGCCCGTTCTTACTTGCTCCCAGTTGGAGGTGGTGTCTGCGTGTTTCATACGAGCACTCTTTTCTGGTAAATTCAAGGTTCGAATTGCTCTAATTTTCAAATTGTTCAATATACGCCCTGTCAACAAATACATTATAAGACATTAGATACGAAACTCGTTTTGCCAGTCAACAATACCATTGGATCAAAATAAATAGTCATTATGGTACCAAGTAACTTCTCAACTAACACATGTGTGTACATACAATGTACGCATTTAGACAAATCTTACCCACTTTCCTGCAAGCTTCTTTCAGGCCCAATATCGTTTTTTAACAATAATCTACACAAGAAGTCATGGATACGCAGTATTCCAAACATTTTCCGAATTTTGAACAACCCTAGTCTACATGCAAAATATGTGCAAATATATTCCAGTGAAAGATTTTTGCAAAGGGGTGTTATATTGCATCTGCAATATGGAATCGTAGTATGGGGAAATGCATGTACAACATTTTTGTGCAGAATTCGAACCCTGCAAAACCGTGCGATACGGCTGATCTCATCTGTACCTTTACGTACCAATTTATCGCCTTACTACCGTAAGCATCGAATTTTGCGAGTTGATGAACTGTATCGCTTCGAAGTATCAAAAGTTGTTCACAAATATTTTTCCAATAGTCTCCCTCCTGTGTTTGATGACTTTTTCATACCTGCTAAACATGTCCATTCCCATTACACGAGATCTTCGTCTAAAGGAAACGTCTACTTACCCCAACCCAATAGCAACCTAACTAAGAGATCTATCGACTACTCGGGACCTATCATCTGGAATGCATTACCATCACATATCCGTGAATTGCCTTATAATAGATTCAAAAAAGCCCTACTTGATCGCCTCTTGTCGTTACACTAACACTGTTGCCCTACCTCGCCCAGACATTGCTTCATTGATCATTTGCTACCATTGTTTAATTTTTTTTATATTTTCCTTTCCTAACTAAACATTTTTTCACAGCCAGACTGTTCTGAGTCAAGTGTACCTGTTTGATGCTGGTGTGATCAGACTAGATGACCTTCACGGTCTTATCGATCATTCCTATCTAATACCGAATACTGTGCACGCATATTTTCTGTACCACCATCACTGCCGTTTGTTATGTATTTTGGTTCGATGAAAATAAAGACTCTCTCTCTCTCTATTGCTTAAAAAATAACTTACATCAAACGGAACATCATGCTGACTACCGGACACAAGTATTATTGCTGTATTATTTCACTCATGCACTTTGTTCTTCAAAATGCCAATTTTCCTTTTCAATGATGATTTAAGAGAAGCGAAGAGGTTCCATTCCCCTAACCCGGGAAAGAGTTGTAAAGTAACCTGATTGCTTTCTATTAGAACGGGTCTCATCGAATTCTAAGGTTGGGCACCCAGCAGCAATAAAATCACTCATATAAGTATCTCAATCGGTCATAATTTTTCAAGCTTTTTCCGCTCATATACAAATGCAAAAATATAAGCAGCTAGTCAGTACCTGAACATTGCGCAGTTGCGAAAGTTTGATTCGACCTTAGTATGTAGTACTGTCTCACTATGCTCGCAAAACTTGTTTACAATCAACCAACAAACGAGAAAACAGTGAAATATCTGCCAGCAAAGGTGATAGCAGCACTCCACCACAGTCCACATTACTCAACGAAGTGTACGCAGTCAACCTTATCCGCGCACACGCTGATTTCGGCGGGAGTAAACCTTACAGCGTTAGGGGGCGTGGCAGTTTCCAATCATTGTATATATATCTATAGATAACTAACCTACGGATAGATGAGCAGCTCATGCTTCACGGTTGACTGATGCGACAACCGGCAAATTTGTTGTCGCTTCTTAGCATGAGACGGCTGGTTGTCGGCCAGATGGACTGTTAAAAATGCAGGTATGTTTGGTGTGGAGAGGATATATGGCAATCAGAACAGGTTATTTATTGATACAGTACATCTAGCCATTGCGCGGCTATCAAAGCATTAATATCAGTATGATATTTGATGAGCAGAACCGGTGCAGATGAAAAGTAATGATATTCATTCTATAATTATTAATGTATCAATTGGGTATTTCAATATTGACTTCGGCTGAGCCTTCCTTGGAATGTTATGGTTTTTATAATCATAGATAGGGTTTGGTATATATTGAAGTAGAGAAGACGTTATCCTGATTCAGACCTAATTAATGCGGAAAAAAATAGATTTCGAATTACTGACTGAGAATATAATCTATGAGTTGCTGTGTGTGTAGATGTTATCAATTGGTTTCAATATGACTTCAGATGAAGTTTCCTTGAAATATTTTGGTTTGTATAATCATAGATAGGTTTTAATATGTATTGATGATTAAAGAGAAGACTTTTTCATAATTCAGACATAATTGAGATGGAAAAATTAGATTTCGAATTACTGACTGAGGACATCATACATGAGTTACTGTATGTAGATATGGATGACAAATCTAAAGACAGCAGCACTACTACTAAGAGTTCGAAAGGAAGCAGAACTTGTTGCGATTCTACACCAGAACATATGACGGATGCAAGCAAGTCACTTGATATAACACCAGGGCAAATTATGGAGGTCCTCGATGAGAAAGTTGTTTTGACACCATTCGGGCAGTGTAAAGTAAAGCAATTCATATCCCTGATGCCATAGTCTCCTTGCTTTGCATGTTGATACTGCCTAGCCATGCAAAGATTCCTCCTATGTAAAAAAGAGGTAAACCAACACTACGGCTGAAACCTTGACGTTGGTGTGTTGGCTATTGTCCAATATCAGCTGGCAGTCCCTTTCATACTGGTGACAACATATCAAACTGACAGTTCCATCCTCGGTATTTTCAATATTTATTGCTTTCAATATTCAATATATTATTTACTCCTTGGATGACTTTCGCTTGGGTTGTAAAGATGAATCGTAAGGCTTTGCCGATCTTTTGATTATTTTCGATTGGGTGACATGATGGATGTCATATGCTAGTTGTGATATATCCGGATTTGTCCGTCTTCTACCCATTTGTCTCTGCAATCATAATCCCTGTCATTGCTCTGACACCAAATAATGTTAAGGTTCTTACCAAATTTCCAAAAAATGCCTCTAGCACATCCTGTGTGAACGTGCCAAGGGCCAACTTGGGCATTTCTTCAAGGAGACGATTGCACAGACCCACCATATTGCGAGACGTGAAAATTAGACCTTCCATCGTGGGTATCGCCATCATTCGTTTCGGCTCACCACGACTTTCAGCAAATTTCTAAAATATCACATGATAACCTGAAAATAACCTCGAGTGATATCTATGAGGAACGGACCTTCCAACTCAATATTCGATCCGCAAATTCATTCAGCCATGCAATTCTATCATCGGCCATGCTGCATATCGGGTAACTAATGCGGCATGTGATGATATTGAACCATCTGTTTAAGGTCATAAAATCAAGCCCCTTGTTATGTAAGTGAAAACTCGTTGCTTATACCTTTCCATCATGAGAACAAAATCAGATGTACCAGCTGCTCCCATCCCTTTCAAACACTTCCCAACTTTGTGACTCAACACACCAGTAGCCAAACTGACATTCATCTGGCATGAAAAATGGTCACATCTCAGACCAGTGAAATATTACAGGCGCATCATCTAGACCTACCTTTGACCGTGAAGTTAAATTAACGTGGGCCAATGTCAATCCGGACTGGTAAAGTGCCAGGCTGCGCGACTCCACGTCAAATAGTTGCTGGATATCCGTCCATAATATATCTTGTCCTCTTCCATTCATGTTCATATATCTAGATCCCCCTGCTTTTGATGAATAGAGAGAGTTCCGCGTGGTCTGTTAGAATGTAAGAATATATTCGGTATGGTAGTGCTCACCGTACTACAATAATATGATCTAAAATTAAAAGATGAAGCTACCTTGATGAGATGCTGAGGATCGGAGCATAGAAAAATTGGCCTTTCAGGAGCATACGGATTTGGAGCAGTGAAAAGTCCATCTAATGGAATCTTCTTTGCTCCAGCAATAACCTTGAAAAGGCTCCTGTTGACTGACAGCCCATCTGCGACGAGGGCATGGATGTTGAGCCCTCTCGATTCACATTCATCCAGCATCTCCCAGAATAAGAATGCCAATTCGTCAGGTGTCAAGTGGTGTGTTGGATACCATGCCAATGGTAATGATATCTCCTTTTTAATACTTCTGACATAGAAAACTGAATATTCGTATTAATAATGCATATTTTCAAACGCTCCGCTGTTACATCGCAACCATACCTAATATGTGACTTGCAATTACACTTTTGCTCGTGATTGGTGACTCGACAAATCCCACCAGTTTTCCGTCCTTGATGACTAAATTTTCACGAACTAAACACAGAAACAAAATGTGTCAGAAAGTTGAAGCGATGTTCATGAACCATAGCAGTTACTTTTCATTTCATCAATGGTAATGTAGCATGGTAGTTTCTTGTAAGTAGACATCACCCGATTGATTTCAGTAACTGCTGCTTTGTTGATGCCAGGGGAGGGAGTAATATAGTTTCTGTGATATATTACGGCATTGAATGACGTCTTGATGGTAACGTCGTGCAAACTTATTCATTGAACTGCATGCTTGTTGGCATGAATTGAATAACTTCTGCCACTCCACAATTTTTGCATCTTGTTGACTCAATTCCTGTAAAACAATTTGTTCAGTACAATACAACAATTATATATTTGATGGAAGCTACCTCTGTGTTGTCAACCACAACATCAACTTCGAAGGCATCAGTACATCTCAATCGAAAGTTGGCACACGCGCGACATGCACTCTTAGTTTGCCAACCTTTCCCTGAGAAACTATACATCATTCATCGCAATCAAAATATGTGAATGGGGTAGCTTTACCCAAAATGGAGCACTCAGGAGACCTTGATATGCTGCTAGTAATTACTTGAGCTCCATTCCATTTAACAATAGGATGGTGTACTGCTTCACCAATGTCGCCTTCCAAGCCACAGCATAATGATAATTCTTCCAATTCACCTGTATGAAAATTACAAAATAACAATAATATAATATATATAATTTTAAGCGCTTGTCTGATTGAACCTACATAACCACTCCAGTATCCCTGTATGCATTATCTTTGATAGTCCAAGATTGTTGAAATCCAGCTGCCAACCATAGCATGCAACACTTTTTATGTTAACTTCATTGTTGATTACAATTCTGTGCAAGAACAGTATGATTATCGAGATAAACTCAACTAATTGTTAACATAATAACCTTAGTTTTGGCACCAAGCTTTCTTCTATATTCTCTTTTTTCTCCACTATCAGATCTGCACCATGATCAGTAAATATCCAAGCCTCTGAAAATAATCCAGAAGTGCATTGCGAATAGGGCTTAACATAAGTTGATAACCTATTTACGAAATAGCTGTTACCTTGAACATTTTTTGGAAGGCTATTAATAGCTTCTCGAAGTGCTTTGAGTGAAGAGTAAACTTGTCTTTGCGGTGGTGGATGCCTGCGGTCTGTGGGAGGTTTCCTGACTACAGGCTTTGCACTATGGGATTTTTGTGGCAAATTCAAGGTTGGCAAGGCTCCACAACGAAGACCTCGTTTTCCACCAGCAGATATGATTATGGCGTCCTTTTCAAAATGATGATCACAGATGGCCGCACTGAAATATGAAACAGTATTAATCTCGCATTATTTTCACAATAATTCAAGCGGAATAATGAATATCCGGAGAAATATTTGGACTCAATGAGATATTGTAGTATTGACATACTGCTAACAGACAACAATAAACAACTTGGCAGCAGTGGAAGCGAAATAATTGAATAACATAGGTCAACTTTCCGGTTCAGCTCCTAAAATAGCCGCCGGACCGTTACTTCAAAATTTGGTCAACATCTTCCATTTTCGGGTGAAAAATCGCCCTATTTATGAGACACCGCTGATACTACCACTGTGAAATAAGTTGAACTTACGTTTCTTTATGCAGTAGATGTTGGATATTATCACCTTTGGTCGAATCCCGCCAATGCAATATGAATTGGGTTAAAGCTCTTCTGTGACTCCGCTCTTCATCAGACCTAGCCAAGTCTGGCCTACATATTGTGAAGAGGGAGCGTTTTTCATTACTTCTCCTATACCAGTGACATCCTGGTATTGCACAGGTGTTAGCGGGCATACTAAGCGTTCAAGATTCAATAGGGAAGGAACAAAATGCTTATTATATCAATCTGAAATTGGTCAAGTTCTCCACGTCAAATCCAAAATAACTGATTAGTGCAAGAAGTCACAAATTGAAGAGTGGTGCATCCCTGCATAATGTATCCAAATCCTGGTGTGGTAGCTGCATCAGTGCACGGAAACTTGTTGACTTCATAACAACGTCTTCTCTACTTCAATATATACCAAAACCTATCTATGATTATGAGAACCATAACATTCCAAGGAAGGCTCAGCTGAAGTCAATATTGAAATACCCAATTGATACATTAATAATTATAGAGTGAATATCATTACTTTCCATCTGCACCGGTTCTGCTCATCAAATATCCTACTGATATTAATGCTTTGATAGCCGCGCAGTGGCTAGATGTACTGTATCAATAAATAACCTGTTCTGATTGCCCTATATCCTCTCCACACCAAACATACCTGCATTTTTAACAGTCCATCTGGCCGACAACCAGCCGTCTCATGCTAAGAAGCGACAACAAATTTGCCGGTTGTCGCATCAGTCAACCGTGAAGCATGAGCTGCTCATCTATCCGTAGGTTAGTTATCTATAATATATCATTGGCTAGACCAAGGTGTCCGATTTCATAAAGACTATTCCAAGTCGCTTCGACATCTTCCTATCTTTCATTGTATCGCATTTTTGTGGTGTATGGAACTGATAAAAATTGCTAATAAACCAATGATGATGATGCAGGACTAATTGACTATTTATAAGTTGTTAAAATTCGCAAATATTTCTTTACTGAAATAATAGAAGGTGTGTCCAATATTTCACCCAATCAAAAGCCATCCAACGGGATATCCGGATTCGAATTCGACACCGGTACACGTCACCAAGGAAAACAAACGCCAGTTTTTCCCAAGCTCACGACAGAAACGTGTTTGCTAAACTTGCTGTCGCAACGATGGACAAAATTTCGCAAAAAATGGGAGATATTTTGCTACTGTTCGACGTAGACGGCACGTTGACAAAACCTCGACAGAAAATCAGCCAAGAAATGGACAATTTTATGTCAAGCCTGCGTAAAAAAGTTGTTGTCGGTATAGTCGGAGGTTCTGACTTTTGCAAAATAACGGAACAACTCGGTTCGTCAGCTGATATTGTCGTGAATAATTATGATTACATTTTCGCGGAAAACGGACTCGTTGCGTATCAACAAGGGAAGCTAATCGGAGAAGCCAATATCCAATCTCATCTAGGGGAGGAATTACTGCAAGATTTTATAAACTTCTGCCTGAAATACATGTCCGGGCTGAAATTACCTGTGAAAAGAGGTACTTTTATTGAGTTCAGAAAAGGTATGATTAATGTTTGCCCTGTAGGGAGAAGCTGCAGCCAAAAAGAACGTGTTGATTTCTTCGAATACGACCAAAAACATCACATCCGTAGGGATTTTGTTGACGCTTTACGCAAAGAATTTCAAGGCAAAGGAATGACGTTTTCAATCGGAGGACAGATTAGTTTTGACGTTTTTCCTGACGGATGGGACAAAAGATTCTGTCTTCAACACGTTGCTGATGCTAACTATTCACAAATACATTTCTTTGGCGATAAAACTATGCCAGGTGGAAATGATCATGAGATATACGAAGACTCGCGGACTGTTGGACATACTGTGACGTCGCCGGAAGATACAAGGGTCAAAGTTGAATCTGTCTTGAAAGGTCTTTTGTAGGAGTATTGATTGACCAAAGATGAGCATGGATTTGGAAAAACAGGATTCGGTAATTTTGACGGAATATAATTATAGATCGTACATGTTCAAAAATATCTTTTAAGATGACTTTGAAACTAGATTTAGATATAAAATTTTGGGGGTATATATATAGTGTGCTTTTTTACCCAGATAGAGAAGTGTTGCCCTTGAACCATCATCACTTCATCAGTCCGTGATGGCATGAATATGTCAAAATTATAATACAGATAAATGTGTATGCACCTGCCACCCTTTTTGTTGAGATCGCTATGCATTTTGACGTGTTCATTGGGAAGCCATAACCTTGTTTTCTTCAAATTCCACTTGATAAAATTGTTTGGCTCAATTCCAGCCTGTAGAAGTTAAGTTATTACAGAAAATTTTGGATTTGCAATAAAAATAAAAACTGTTCACATTTTACTGGCTACCGCATGAAATTGTTAGGTTGTCTGAAAGCAACGATGCGTACCGTTTTGGATTTATTGAATAAAAATTTTTAAAAATTCAAATTTATACTACAGTTGCCTAAAATGCGATGCATTACAAATTTGGAACAAGAAGCTCCGTTATCTGAGTAGAAATTTTGGATTTAAAAAAAAAAACATGTCAAAGGTGTGGTCCACAAAACCTAATAATGGGTGACAACTGACAAGAATACTATGTTATGTGAATACCTATGTTGGAATTTTCATATGTTCATGAGGAACACTAAACACATTTTGATGTTAGAAAGTACACCAGACCTAATTTCTGACACTTTTCATGTGACTTTTTGACAAGTTTCAGCCATTATCGGATTCGAAAATGAGACAAATTTAATCTTGGATTTTGATTTGAAAATATTTGAAATGCTCATCTCTACCACCAAAACAGCAGTCATATCCTACAATTGAGTTATTTACCTACAGTGCCTTCAATTCTTACGCATATTTCAAATAATAATCATTCACAGACTAAATTTGTAGCCAATGATGTAACATTTTTATGAAAATGTCAGAAATTGTAGAATTCTTATTTTGTTGTGACCAATGTCAGAAGCTAGTTATTCTGTGCTGGTAATTTGTTATCGAATCTAGCAGAAATGATGCAACTTGGATTTTTATATTGCAGCAACTCCCTGTTTCGGTTTGTAGCGTTATTTTTAGTGTTTCATATATTATGCATACTGTTACACGTACTTCTGAAATAAATTGGTTTTGCAGCCTGATACTTGCACTTGTAATTCGTAGTGATCAGAGTTGGTCAGTAACGAAGTACTTGTACTTGTACTTTTTACGGAGTACTCAAAGTAGATTTAGCCTACTTGCAGCACAACTTACTCGAATGGTGTCAATATTAGACTGCTTCTACTAGTACTTGACAGTATTTTAGAGGACGCTACTACTACAACGGTTTTTTATACGAAACTACGCATGAAACACTTACTTTAAAATCGCTACTCCTACTTCACTTAGGTAGGGATTCACGACATATCTTCAGAGGTGGTCAGTAACGAAGTACTTCTACTTTTTGGAAGTACTCAAGTAGTTTTCCTCTACTTCTGGTACTTACTCAAGTAGATCTGATTTTCTCTACTTCGTAATATTTTGTGATCTACTTACTTACTTTTCGCTATTTTCAGTTTGTCAAGTAGAAGTAGTTTAATCCCCCATTACGAAAGATAGCCTGAGGAATTTCGGGGCTGTTTTCACGGAGTACCAACATTTAATATTAATAAAAGTCAAGTTAAAACCAGAAACTTTTTTGAGCTTCGCGCACAGTAGTTATGAAGTGACAAATATGTTTTCACGAAAGTACCAGTGAATTAATTTATCGTCATTGGTTTATTAGCAATTTTATTAGTTCAATACACCACAAAAAATGCGATACAATGGGACAGGAAGATGTCGAAGCGACTAGGAGTAGTCTATGGAATCAGACACCCACCTTGGCCTAGGCGATGTAAACACGCTGAATGCACACTGAATGAAAGTAAAGAAGATAGTATAGGAAAAGAAAGCGACAAGAAATAGGGCGGCATGTCATGGGAAGCGAGATCGATAGGTCAGTTGTGGTCCGGTAATCTTGAGAATGGACAGTAGGCCTATTTAAGTGCCGGATTGCTTGGTTCCGCTCACCCCGCATTGTCACCCATATCACATATTTCATCACAGTAAATATGGCTCACCATAACGTTTGAAACTACCGTTTCGTAACCTAGCAATTACCTCTCATATCGTAATCTAGCAGCCCATGACGTGCCCTGATAATTTGGAAAATCCGGCTTTTTTCAACGTTACACCTGTTTTAGCAGATCACCTTTGAAACTTTATGGACAAAAGACGTGAACTATATTTTTCGCTTTTGAGAAGTGGTATTTGTATATCACTTTCAATTCCGAGTACCATACATTGAGTTCTAATTACTTTCAGTTCTTTCGTCTGCAGAACATACATGTTCAAGTACAAAAGCAAGTGCAGAATATGTCTATTTTCCGAAAATAAAGCGACACTAAATATAATTTTTACGATCCACTCAATATTTGTTATTAACGTACACTAATCGTGCAAAGTGTTGAAACCGTAGCCGATATACCTTTTTCGTATTGCTCTTCGCCTAAACTTGGGGCCTTCTAATATGGGGTAGGGCGCCATGACATGATATTCTCTAAAACTGGGTCTTCTAGTAAACAAACCGTTAGTATCGCATTTTCATATCGATACTGTAATTTGCATCCCATGATGCGGACAAATGCTTATTCTGTCGAAAATTGATACCTCCTGCGATGCATCAGAATCAAGCTCTCTGCACCTTCCGCATAGCTCAATTTGCAGCTTTTGACATTCCATGCGAACGAATTCAGACCGTTTTCAAAACTACTTACTTACTTGAGTAGATTTAAAGTCAGTCAATTCTACTTCTACTTCAAGTAGTTTTAGACGGCTTATGGAAGAAGTACTTCTACTTGTACTTGAGTAGATTTTTAACGTCGCTACTTCTACTTCTACTTGAGTAGCTTTCTTGACTATACTTTGACCACCTCTGCATATCTTGTAGTGTTTTAGGCATATCCAGGCCTAAACTAGATATTTTTACTTCCTTCGAGATCTCTACTTATAGGGCCTACTTAAGTTTACTACTCTTCCAATTTCCTGTGGTTAAATAGTTAACTGTTGATCTATTGAATTCACATCAGTGCGATAAGAACGTGGTTGTGTTACCTAGCCGCGTAGAAGCTCTACTCTATCTCATGCGTGTTGCAAAGATGAACATTCAGCATTTGAGCATTGATTTCCCATGTTGGCCAACATTTCACCCAGATCTTAGCTCATGTCGGACCTGGGAGTCATTGATTTGAAAATGTTGATGCTAACGTGCGCCATCTGCCGATATGTAGCTTCCATTTCATTTCTGTTCGGCCGGATTTTCGTTTTCATTCCTGCGAGGGAGAAAAAAGATTGATTCGTCTGAAAAAATACAATACAATAAAAAAAATTCACGTACGTGAAATGTGCTTCAAATGACGGTTGGCAAACGGAAATGTGAATAATGATGGTATCCCAAGCCACAGAAAAATTTGCATAGAAATAGGACTCATTGCGATTATACCATTAAGAGTTTGGTTAAAATAGCCATCGTTGGTACTCAAGTAGAAGAGGAAATCCTACATTGCTACTCAAGTACTCAAGTAGAAGTGGAGATTTACAAGTAAAAAAGTATTCTAGGCGTAGTTTTATCGAAAAATCTGAAAACTGCTAATGAGAAATAGGAGTGTCTAAAATCATAACCACAACTAACTCAGTAATGAAAGCTACTTGAGCACTCCTAAAAAGTAGAAGCACTTCGATATTAAACGCCTCTCTGTTAGGCATAATGTCATAACCCTTCTCAAATATTGTTATAGGTACTATTAAAGGCATTATACCGACCAAGATAGCCTAATGGCGAAGCGTACAGCTTCTTGGTCGGTAGGTCGTGGGTTCGATCCCCGGCAGGGTCAGACCAAAGACCTGATTAGTAACACTGGTATCCATGTCTTCCCCGTTTGGGGCTCATGCATTACTATGTGATAGCATGGAGGGGTGGTGCAAGACTTAGAAAGCCCTACAAGGCTATATTTGCACCTTCATTGTCCAGCGGCATATATGTACATCATGCACCCTGCGCGTGTATGTATATCATGAGTCGGTGTATATGCCGTAAAAACATCAAGGACAAAAATAAACTAAGTCCTTCCCTTCCTTATACGAAAAATCTATTTATCGGTAACGATATACATGTCTCTTATGCAATGCAACTTATCTACAAAGCTACATATGAGCGAGAGAGAACTGAGGAGGACGTGTAAACGATTTTGCACTATATCGGAGCGTGTTGGTCGCCATTGCTGTGCTGTCTAGAAATATTCAATCATCAATTTAAAATTCATTGATTATACCTATCTGTCAATGAAAAAGGTTGTTGGTTTTTGTTCGAACTTGGTTTATGCTGCAGTAATTTCCGCGTGTTTAATGAAAATGTGCCTAAAACATGGGTTATACGATTGTGACTATAAATCCTTGCCGATTATCGACATGACTTTAAAGAAGATATCAGAATAAGTGGTCAAAGTAGCCATCGTTGTTGCGATATGTACAAGTAGATCGAAGTACAAGTAGAAGTTGGAAATTTCTACTGAAGTACAAGATCCATTCCGACTAAGTCAAAAAATCTAGTATTGTTCGCCTAGAAGGAGCGAATTATACAAGCAAGTATTTTAGAGGCTATTCTTTTAGTTTATTCCAAGCATAGCAATCGCTGTAGCAAAGCTGTATGATCTGAAGCTTCGGAAATACGCCCTAAGCTAGATGCAATCTTTTTTGAATATCGGCTGAATATATCGGGGTTATCGGTGAAGGAGCTATCGGTTGTATCGGTATCGGCTCATTAATCCCAAATTATGTCGGCTGTCTAAGTCGAGGCGCAATATTCAATTATGGAAATAATATCGGAAAGCGCTGATCGGCGATATTCAAATATCCATTGTCAATTCAATTATTGTATGATTTATGCTGTAGTAATTTTCGCTTTATTTCATGAAAATCGGCGCCAAAAGTTTGATTATGTCACGATCAAGTCGATACCTTGGCTAATACTCGCCATTCGTAATGCCGCCGGGTATAGATTTGAGAAGCGTAGTCTAAATCACAACAATATTCCACTATTTGTAGCCTGCGTTGAGTGGAGGCCTATTTAGCCTCAGGCTTTATAGTGAGAACTGTTTTTGTCGCTATACCAAAAAGACATCGCCCGATTTGCCTTTAGAAACGGAACAGGCTCGCCTAGAAATTTCCACCTGCTATAACAGGTTTTTCAACATCAAATATCGCGTTTGAAAAAAAGAGAATCGGCCGCTGAAAAATAAAGAAGAAATCGGACTATGGCTCGATATCAAGATTCTCAACAAGAAAAAGCTGACCAAAAGTGAGTTTTGACAATTAACCAAATCACCAACATGAAATCAGTGTGTTTCGAATATTTTTGATCACAGTACTGTTGGTATGATTGGAGTCATGAATTGTAGATCTATATTGAAGTGTACGCTCCCATAGTATTTAGGTCAGTGTGTGGCCTATAACTAGAGCTGGGTCATTAATAGAGTATTAATAGTCTTCTAGTCGAGTTTTCAAGCTCATGAAGACGCCATAACAGTATGAAAGCTGTTGAAATTTCAAGTTTATGTTACCTTTACGCGACCGCAAAGCATATCATGCCAGTTCCACATCACATTAAACACAATTTTGTATATTTTTCGGCCATTCTTTGTGACAATGCAATAGTTCGATCTCGATCTCCACATATATATCATTTCCATCAACGTGCGTAGCTTTTGTACGTGATGTTTCGTATGCAGCGACACGACCAATCTAGGTTTCAAGGCTTCCACAGATGCAAACAGTATCGAAACTATCATTTTCGTTGATAAATTATATCTTAGTATCATGTCAGCACTTGTAAAATCATGTTTCACTATTCGACCTGAATTATTAGAAGGAATGCTCGATTAAATTGTGCCTTTAGCCGTCCATGCGAGATGCGACCATCCTATTGAGAATCCTCGCGAAGTGCGATCCAGCCATGTCCTAATCAGGCGGTCATATCAGTTTATCATCGTTGCTTCATCGCACGATTAGCAAAAGGCTGCACGATGGAAATGGCAATCACTGACGGCTTACCAGAATGATCCGATGCGCGAAATATGTTTTGAAATCTGAGTTCGAACTCTGGCAGTCAGTCCCCGCGGTCACACTCGCTAGTGGGCGGCCAAGAGCGACACTGACAGGGGTGGTTGTGTGCATCCGCGTCACGTGGTGGCGCAAGAGAGCAGCTCCAGAGACTATGCTTGTGCTATGGCTTGCAAATGTTGTGTTTTGCATTGCGCTGAAATGTTGCTTTGCTAATTCAACGTAACCTTTATAAATGCATGCGCTTTGACTTAATTTGTAATGTAGGCGTACGTTTTGCAGTTAATAATGATATCATTTAATGGATGCTATGCTTATGAAAGGCACACCGCGCTTTAAATGGAAGATAAAATTGAGAATTTGTTGTACTTATTTGTTCAGAAATTAATATTTGGAATTAAGTTTTAACGCGGTGGCTCTCAACCTTTTGGTCTTCGCGGACCCCCTTTTCACCGTCATGTACCCCCGCGGACACCCTAGTTTTCGTTCAAATTGAGCTCAGTGATCGTGCGACCGTCATCCGTCTTATGCAATAGGCTAGTGATAAACAGCAATAAAATGACTTTTGTAGAAATTAACATCATACTATTTATGCAGAAAGTGGCAAGGCTTTTAGTTTTTCAAACTCTGCCCAGCATGGAATTTTCATCTCACGTGAATCTTGAACTTTTAGCAGTTCTGAAGCGAAGCTGTCTCGTGATTTCTCTATTTTGAAGTAATTCCATTTTGTGAATTTGGAGGTTTCGCGGACCCCCTGAAGATGTTTCCCCGATTGAGAACCACTTTTCTAACGTAGGCTAAGTTTGGCAATTAAATATTATGTCATTTTAATTACCTGCATGTTTATTTTCAATGTCTTCTGCATTTCATGCTGACAAAATTAATAAACTCTCTCTCTCTCTCTCTTCGTGGTAATCTACGATTTCGAATCAGATTGGTGATAAACTGAACATTCAGGTTTTATTTCGGATGTTCAATCGATTAGTCACGAGCCTTATCGGGACCCAAAATCTTTTTAAAACAGCGCATCTTTTGACAGCGGTGTTAGGAGATAATATCGTCTATGATGCAACGAACGGTGCACGATCGTCATTTCACATTTCCGAGAAACTTTTAATAGTGTTGAAATTCGTTTTTTTTTTGTAGCAAAATCCATACAGGCTACACGTCGCGAACAACCGCAAATTTCAGATTTCCGACAAACTTTTAATATATTGCCGGCATTCTATTTTTTGTAATGAAATGAAACTGTTGTTGCATTGTTCAAAATTACACTTTTTTTGCAGAAACTGTATATACGTAGCAAGGACTCGCAAATTTCACATTTCCAAGAAACTTCGGAAATATTTCTATTTCTTTTTGTCGCAAAATCTTTGTACGTTGCAAGCTTGCTGTAAAACAATCGCAAAAGCCATAATTGCCGTTTCCACAACCGACAATTTAAAGTTTCGAAACAACCACAAGAGGTATCGACTCGAATGATCCGTCTCGTCACAAACAAACAAGTTGCAGACGACTGAATTTTGAAGAAACTCCCCCAAATAAAGTCCTGAAACAATTTTTCGCCTACAGATATCGGGAAAAAGGCAGATTATAAGCTCTTATATCATAGTTATGATAAGAAGCCGCAAAATAGAATGACGACGGAGATATCTCAGACTGTGCCGGTTTGTTTACGTAACAATGTGCCTTTTAGAGCGTTCTCTAGCCCGCGGTATGATCGATGTTGCGACATTTTTTTATTTTGCATACAAATTTGCAGAACTTTAGACTATTATGGGGCTACTTTGACAATTTAAGCGGTGCTGACGCCCAAATTTAACTGCGATAAATTGTTCTTGTTTCTTCTTTGACACAAAAAAAACGAAAATGTAAAACTTTAATTTCCATATTTTAAACCAAAATTTGCAAATCTTTATACAATTAGTCATTTGGCGCAGTCATTTTGACTATTTTGAGGGTGCTTTGACATTTTAATTGGCACGATCGAACTGCCATAAAATTCAATGATTCATAGATTATTTGACAAAAATAGCCGAAAAACCGGGATACCGGGATACTTGCATATTTGTATTTCGAATTTCCGCAAAATTTTAAATTCGATGCTGATTTGACATTCTAATCGGTGCTGACGTCACGATCGAGCTACCTAAAATGCAATGATTGTCTGACAAAAATTCCGAAAACTCGAGAATGGGACACTTCAATTTTTGTATTTTACATTAAAATTTTTAACACTTCATACTATTAGTCATTTTTTGCGTTGCCTTTACATATCACTCGGGGTTGAAGCCACAAACAAACAACCATGATCTTTAATAATAGGATTGCTCGACAATAATTTCCGATAATCCAGAAATGCGAAACTTTCATTTTCGTATATTTCACACCAAAAGTAAAACCAATATTATCGACATTACTATTCACTCGTGTTGCGTGGCGAAAAATATGTAATCTCTCCGCGACACTGATATAATGTTGACATTTGAAGACGTTTTCGGGCTGCGAAACCTCAGACTTTTCCAATGAGCTTACGCGGGTTAATTGAGTTCAATCAGCAGAATTAGTCGTACGTTGTTTAACGTAAAATGTCCTGATAACACGCGTTCTGCGCGTGATCGGATGAATGTCAATGTCGATTTTTTTCCGCAGATTTAGCAAAATATCTTATCTCTTTCTCTCTCTCTATGTCTCTCGCTCTGTGCAAAATAAATAATCTTATGCAGAATTTCGTGATTGCAACATTTGTCTTTCCATGCCGTATTGTCTATGTTTTAGATAAAGTTGCATAATTTTTTCAAGTTAACCGCAGAAACACGACTTTCTTCGTACATTACTGATTGCGAAATGTGCTGACCGGTAATTTTTGTATTACGAGCACGACTGGCGCAATGATCCGAGTACTATAATACAAAATTCAATCAAATAGATCGAGAAAATACAAAATCATCTTCAATGTGATGGAAATCTGGCATTGTATAACTGTAGGCGCATGTAAGCTACATGTTTGAACTTTCCAAGATATTGATAGTCTTATGGCGTTGGAATAAGTGATACTTGACTCGATGCAAAGCCCAACACTCCACATATCGAATTTTTAGGTCTAAAAACCGAGCTTTTCCAACTTTAAATAACGAATTTAATCGGAAGAGGAAGTGACATTTAGCAGCGTACTAACTAGCGGTGTTTTCGGTGTAATTTTACGCAATTATCCAACTTTCTCCCGAAGCGGTTCGATTTGTTTAGAGCTCGCTACCTCTTAATACGCATTAACATCCAGTGTGATTTGTCTCACGTGGATTAATACGTCACGCGCGGCTGTTGTCAGGTTGTCAGTGATTTTGGTACTTGTAGAATTTGGAAGTGTAATAACTATTATTATGAAAGGCATATATCAATATTGTAGTAATAAATTTGGAAATGAATATTTCACTGAATATGGATGTGAATTATGGGGAATTTGGATCTTGGTATGTATCTATATTAATGTATAGAGTATAAGGGGAGGTTATGGTAAGAATAAGGGCCCGTCAAGTGCCTGGTAATCATATCAATAGAAGCTTATGTCCAAATTCAACGGTTTCAAAGGGCCTGGAAACGAGAAATCCTAAAAGTCCAAGTCAGGAAGAAATCAGATGCGAACGACATTGCAGCTTTCCCTTTATGAGGCGATTAAGGACGCTATAGTTTGAATTATGATGCCATTATGACGCATCAACGCAAATTATGTGGGATCATAACAAGCTTTATCGGAGGCGTCGCCTTTTGATGGCTTTTGAAATAGAACTCAGAATATACATGGACATGACATAGAATTATATAGAATTTTACAAATAATTTAATCCTAGTTTTGCCTAGAAGCAGAATAAATCTAAAATTGTAGCCACTTGAGTAACAAATACAATTGCAAAATCAATGCAATTAGGCTGAAAAAGTAAAACTATTGTTGCAATTTTTACCCAAACACAAAAAAATATAGCGAGTTCATAGCAAGTTTAAAATAAGTATTCTAGACTAGTTTCGCCTAAGAATCTGTTAAGTAGAAGTGTCAGTATCCAAAACTACTTGAGTAAGATTAAGCAAAACATATGAGCACTCTGAAAAATTGGAATTACTTGAGAACTCATAAAAGTATGTAGCAAATCTACTTTTCAAAGCTACTTACTCGATTACTTTTCAAACCTTTCATTTTCTACTTCCACTTGAAGTACCTTTTGACAAGTATTGGAAGATAAATCCTAATCTTATTTCTGGTTCTCCCGTAAATGTTACGTGGAAGCGTACATACATAAAAGCTTGTACAAACATTTGATATTTTCATGCTCATAAGAATAAACTATCACTTGATATTAACGGAACTTGATTTACTGTCCCAGTTTTGGCGAATTCAGTAATTCTATTTCAAATCTAATTTGAAAAAAATGCTCTGTAGCTATAAATGCAACTTTCATCTGATTTGAAAATAACTGTTGCTATGATTTTAATTCTACTCTAATTTGGAAGAAAACTTAATCTAATTCTAATTTTAACCTAATTTGGAAATAAACATTCTAGTTGTAATGCTAATTTTAATCTAATTTGGAAAAAATACGTGTAGCTATCATTTTTATTTTAATCAAATTTGGAAGACACTGTGTAGTTATCTTTCTAATTTTAGTCCAATTCGAAAGAAAAACTGTGTAGTTATCTTTCTAATTTTACTCATATTTGGATAAAAACTTTCAAGTTATAATTCTAATTCTAATCTAATTGGAAAAACGTGGATCTATAATTCTGATTCCACTCAAATTTCGAAAAAACTTTGCAATTGTAATTCTGATTCGAATGTACTTTGAAAAAAATGGAAATTTTGAATTGATCCAACTGTGCTACCCGGATGCTTCGGTTGTCGTCCGGATTCGAAACCACAACGAAAATTGATCGATCGTTGTAGTGACGTTTTGATCGCGTGTTCCCCCGTTATTAATCGTTACGCAGCAATTAAGAGTCGCTCTCATGCATGCACAGACTATGAAATTCGCCGCAGGCCTTCCAACAGTAAATGCCAATGCAGAATCACTTCCAGAGACAGATCCGCATGCAGAACTTACGCGAACCGAATATATTCGATAGCACAGCGAAGTTAGAAGCTAGCTAGAAACGACTTGGAGTAGTCTTTAAAATCAGATTCATAACTGTATAAAATATTAATATTGAAATAAACCCGAATATTTTTGGCTAACACTCGTCAGGGTTAATCGTCAGCAACTAGTTGAGAATTGAACAATCAATCGTACACAATGTTATTTTGAAATCTTCACCCCTGATGATTTGGGTTCACTTCAATATTAATATATTATTCATTTGTATGCCGAAGTTATATGCATCCAAGACGATATATGAGATGGTAGAGGTCTGTTTACTATTATCAATCAACCATTTTATTGCAAATTGTATAAAATCGAAGCCAACACAAGACTGCTGTACAATGAAAGATAGGAGGGTATCGAAACGACTTTAAGTTGTCATTAAATCAGACCTGTGCCTATTCAGTGGAAATTATTCAGTATAAAATGCTTGTATTTCGATTTAAATGTGTTCTACTCATGATGAGTATATTATTCAAGGAGATACTAAGGTACTGTTCCTCCAAGTCGATATATCA
The DNA here is from genome assembly GCF_051294905.1 of Botryllus schlosseri. Lineage (NCBI taxonomy): Eukaryota > Metazoa > Chordata > Ascidiacea > Stolidobranchia > Styelidae > Botryllus > Botryllus schlosseri. Next base: position 28,185,831 of record NC_137245.1, read on the forward strand.
GATTGTGGTCCAGTGATTTTGAGGGTGATTCGTATTCATTCAATATAAATTGCTGGTATGTCGACTTCAGTATCAGTTTATTAATATTTTCATAATTTCATTTTCCTAATATTTTCATTTCAAAACACCGCAAAAACTTCGATACAGTGAAAAGATCGGAAGGTGCCGAAACGACTTGGAGTAGTCTGTGAGATCAGTAGAGAAGAGACATGCACACTGAATGAAAAGTAAAGGCCATGGTCCGGTGATCCTGAAAGCTGAGTTAAATGTATTTTAAATGTGTTGAGGGCTGGACACAGTTTCTCAAACTTGAGAAATAGTGGACGACATATAGTGTGACGTTATAGTGACCTCACAATGCCGGCGATAATCACGCGCCGAGTTCGTGCTACGATTTTTAATCCGCCAGACACGAACGTCGCCAATTTACACAAACACTTGCGGCTAAGATTTTTGCAAAAGTTTGCAAAAGCGGGTGTTTTGGCAGCAAATATCCCATTCAAGGTTCGCGTATATCATGAGTAGATTATTATTGTTATTATAAGTCAAAACATGGATTGTGTCTCATGCATATTCTTAATATTGGTATCATTATGTATAAAATCATTTGATGGTGCTTTTCGAATTGAAGTTCTGTGCTTTCGAAAGCCTAATGTAGCCAACGCTCCGAATTAGTTTTTTACACAATGTAGCTGAGATTTTATGAGTTTTTACCGTTGATTCCTGCTCCAATTCTATGGAGAATTTTGGACACTTGGAGACCAGTTGGAGACCGTCGTTCTACTGAAGTTTGTCTGTGTTTTTCGTCGAGTTTTTATCGTTGAATCTTGCTTCAATTCTATTGAGATTTTTGAAGATTTGTAGTCCAATTTTTGGCCAGTTTGCCCAAAGGAATGCCCGGTCTGTGAGAAAGTCAGATAAAAATTCAGTCATTTTGCGTAAGTTTTCCGAGTTCATAGTTGAGTTTTTATAGTTGAATCCTTCTCCAATTCTACTAAGGTTTTTGGAGAGTTCTAGACAAGTTTTAGATAGTTTTTTCCGATTATAAGGAATATTCGATCTGCGAGGAAAATGGGACCAGCAAACATCTGTTATTACGCGGAAGTCCTTCTCCAATTTTATCGATATTTTTTGAGATTTGGATATCTGTTTTTGGCGAGTTGACCCGATTTACAGTAATGTCCGTTCTGCGAGGAAATCAACCGAAAATACAGCCATGTGCGGAATTTTTTTGCGTTTTCGTGTAGTTGCAGAGTTGTTGTTGTAGTTGCCGCTGTTCGTAGAATATTTAAATTGAAAGTGTCTATTTCATGACGAAATAATCACCCCAGAGCTGTGATCGGAATCGCTCCGAGCTATCTGCGATCGAATCGAACTCTCTCTTGCGTATGTTGCGTCGCAATCGCGCTCGCTTTGACGCAAATCATTTTGTTTATTTCATAAAGCGTTTAAAAACCGGATTGAAAAATCAACGGACAAATATTTTACGGCCGTAAAATATCGAAAACACGAAAACCTCGCCTTTTTCGAATCGCAGCTTCCAAAGTTTTTACTTTAGATCATTTTAGGTCATTTGCAGACTTTTATCGCCGTACCACCCGATACCATGAACGTTTTTGGCATGCAAAAGCGTGACCTTTTTAAATTGCATTCGAGACATACCAGACCATTACAGAATTATATAATTCCAGCACGTGGGGCTGCCGTGTTGTGTCCGTGCCTTTTTTTAGCCCAAAACTTTCAACTGCAAAACATTTTTCCTGGATTTCTGTGGAAAAAAACGTGAAAAATTATCGGGTGAAGATGTCCGAACGAAACGAGACAGTCTGGAGCGAATGTGAGAAAAAAATAACCAACGTGAACTGTCTCTCTCGTTTCGGTTTTAAGCGTTTTCAGACTAGGTTTAGGTAAAAGTGATTGTCAGTTTATCATTACGCTTAGTTACCATAGTTCTGGTTCGGAATATGCCGGAGAAATTTCAGCTTTTCTAAATTGAATTATTATTAGACTAATAGCTACACAGTTGTTGTTTTCTTCGAATTAGACTAGAATTGGAATTGCTGAATTCCCAAAAACTTGCAAATTTAAATAATTTCCAAATTAGACAGGAATGCAACAAAAATCAAGTTCAGTTCGTATCGAATCAGAGATCATTCTCATAAGCACATGAATGGCAAATGTCTGTACAGCGAGCTTGGCTCGTTTCGCATTATACAGTTCTTCTGCAGCATTTTCAGGAAAACCAGAAATCTGATTAGAAATGAAGCGATTTTACAAGTTAGATTAAAATTATATGTATATGTAATTATGATTAGAAAACTAGAATTATCTGAAAGTCTTTCAAGTGTGGCAGACACGCAGTTTTGTTTTCGTATTACGCGTTTTACAGTGCTGTGTATTAGATTAGAATTTATCGTAAAAACGCGCGTTTTATATATCAACGTTGACAACTAGGATTATCTAATCGTCAAAGTCCGCTAAAAATGCAGTATTTTTCGCGAAAAACATACGTTTTTTACACCAATACATCCATTCTGGCAGATATTCCAGTGCTGTGTATTAGGCGCTTTTTACCGTTACCACTCCGGACAAAAAGTACTTATACAACATGATTTACGGGACTAGCAACGACGTTTTGATATCCGATGTCACCGCCAAAGACACCAAAGCAGCCTTCATTGCAGTGCATAATACTGAGAGTGGAGGCTCTTTGGAAACCAGGCTAGAAGGTGCTGCTAGCAACGGCCGGGAGAGTGTTGTCAGCGACCCTGGTTATGTCAGCAGTAGTAGCTCTGATCGACCTCGCTTTTTAAGCGTTGAAGAATTCAGCACCACAGAATACAACGCTGTCATATCACCTTGCAATACAAGTATTTGCGACGTACTAAACGATACATTCATAGCGTCAACTGCAAGCTCTCCTGAGAGCATTACAGAAGACAAGCCTACCGGTACTTTCGAACAAAGCCTTTGCGATAGAGCTAGAAGCATCGTCACATCGCTACAAGACGCTAAAAACGCAAATACAACACAAGAAATATCTAATTACGACCAAAAGCTTGACTTTGACATGTTTTTCGACGGCGTTTTGGAAAGCAGATATTCAGAACTATCAGCTCAAAATTTTTCATCCATTTTCGCAAACGACGCGGGTTCCAGAGCGCCAACTGATGGTGAATACGAAATGTCAATAAATGACTTGAATTTAATGGATGAAATAGCTTTGAACTTGCACGGAACGAATGTTTGTCAACAGCAAAACGTTTGTCAACAAACTTTACCTTCCTTGATGGAGTTTTCGAAGTCTGGAGACTCTCAATCGCGTCAAAATGCGGACTTTTCGGGTCAGGATGATGAGTTTTTGAAACGGCATTTGGAGACTCAGGTTTTTGCAAAAGTCAGGTACAATCATGTCCTTATGATGATCTTACGATGGTTTGCATGCTGCTGTTCTATTGAAAAAGTAATTCTGAGTGCACGACTTCAGAATTAGGCGAAAAAAAATAATCGAAATTTAGGATATATTTTGCTAGATTTGTCTTTTTTTTAATTTTCAAAAAAATATTTCCTAAATTTCGAATCAGAATCACGGTATTAGTAACGTTCGAAAACATTTTAGCGAATAAATTAATACTATCAATAAATTGATTCTACTTTTATTCTTTGCGAAATGCACAACTTGGTAGTTTGTGGTATTTCAAAAAGTTTAAAACTCCTATTCAAACATTTACGAATTAAGTTCTTCTAGCGCAGCGTCTAAACTTTTGCATACATTATAATAAAATATTCATTACCCAAATTTATCAAAACCCGAAGCTTTTCAAGCTGTACACAATAAAACTGTGCATCCCAAAAGGTGTTTAAACCTTTGTTAGGCGTTCAACAAAGCTCAGTAATCTATTTCTAATCACAAAGCCCATTTGCAGCTCCACAAAATCTGGTGTCGTGCCACAATCTACGTCAGCAGCCGATAAAATCATCGTTCCTACCACGAGCGAGGAGGAAGCGTGGCGTTCGTATCTTGAAAACCCGATCACAGCAGCAACCACGGCCATGATGTCCATTCGAGGAGATGAAGATTCAGCCGCGGCTTTGGGGATGTTGTACGATTATTATAAGGTGTATATTTGCAAGATTTTCTTCAAATAACTTAATTATCTTAATCTTAGTTTTGAATTTTAACATTTTTATTTAATATTTTTAATGTTACAAGGACACTATTTACTCAAGTGGGTATGGTTTTAGATTGCTTCTAATTGGCAGTTTTCGTCATTCAGGCCAATAATACTTACTTTTTTACGAATTTTTACTTATTTTAATTTTGTTACCCAATTTTTATTATTACACGGTCGGTGGTTTGAATATTTTTATTAGTGCGCACATAGCTATTGATTAGATAAGTACCCGAAAAGTCTTATAGTTTTAATAAACGTATTGTTGCAATGTATAATATGATGAAAACAATCTCGACGTTGTGTAACACGAACCAGCTGTATAATTTTATTATATTTAGTAAATATTTTCAATATTACAAGGCCGGCATCAGTACGATGCCGCAGATTGCGTTAAAATACTCAGAATCGTCGCGCAATTGCGGTTCCGATACAAGCTTACAAAGTTAATGTCGCTTCCATGATGATTTTGATTCCCCAGATTGTGGCGCAATACTCAGAATTGTCGCGTAATTGTGATTACTGCACAAACAATTTTTTAGGTTCCGAAGGAAAAGCGATTGTTAAGTTATCCCGGGAGTTCTGCAGAACTGAAAATGAGGTAAATATTGAATTTGGATTTACTTGGAATTTCGCGTGAATATTCCAACTCCAGCATTGAGAATTAAGAATTGTTTTTGCTCGATTGGTGTAGTATGGAATAACTAAATCTCCGAATAGCTCACGGCTAAGTCTGTGATTGTAATCTGATACCCTTTGCTAGCTCATGAAGTAAGTCCTGTAACAAAACTCTACACTTTGAGGTGTAAACATGAGCGTAATTCGGAATATGTGTCCAGATCCGGCAATTTTCTGCAACGAAATCCTGAAATGGGCAAAAATCGCGAGAAAAAGGCGCGATCCGTTACGATCAGGCGCCTTTCCAATATTTTGTCAGTATAAGCTAATTATTTCATATTTTTAGTATAGAGATAGATTTCAGTCACATTTTCAATAGTTTCGGTTTTATTTTACGATAGAACGTTGGTCCTTAATAACCTAGAGAACCCATACGCCAATATGCAAGGCTTCTGAGAATCACTGATTTTCGCCTATAACAACAAAAACGAAAATATCACACATTGCTCATCTAATACATTAACGACTTTACTTTTGTTTCTACTTGAGAGTAAAATTTGTATTTTTGAAAAGTGCAGAGTTTGTCTCATTACAGGCCACTTCAACAAAGCATTCCGACTTCAACTATTACGAGCAGTTTCGTCTCAGACGTACGACGTTCAGGTAACCGTCTATAACAGTGGTTTCCAACCTTTTTCGACTCATCGCCCCCTTTTGAAGCTCCACACCGATCATCGCCCCCCAAATATTGGGAACCGAAAAACAGCACTTCGTCAGCCCCCTCCCCCGAAAAAAAACCGTTGGTCTTTGGCCCCATAGTGTCACAAACCAAACCCCAGACCCCTCTCCGCCAGTGGGCGTTTTGTCGATACATATCAGATATACCCATTTCATGTACTGTTAGGTGAGTCAGCGTATTTCGCCTAAACGCGCGAAGCGCGACAAATTTATATAATTCATGATTGAATCGGTCAATATGGTCGATGTGGTATGTTGGAAAAGGTAGGACCCCTAAATAATAATTCAACATCTTCGGGCGGAATCGTTGTTATATTGACTTCTTTACATGATGCTATTTCGTGACCTCCTATATCTGCTATGTCAGAAGATATGGAAATCGTCGAAACGTACCAAACTAAAAGACGCACCCGATTTCATATTGTTATTTCTTTATTGGCAAATAATTTTTTCCTTGCGGGATAGCATTTGTCCTGTAGGGTTAAGGTCGCCAGGACAGGAACATTCGGCGCCAGCCATTGAGGCGCCTATGGACAATTAAACATATATGTATATATATCGAAGTTTTCGGTCAGCATAAGGGCATTCCTTTTCGGCCAAGGTCTTCCCGCCCCGACTCCAATATAGCCGTTTTAACACGCCATCGCCCCTCTATCGCCCCCTTCCTCCGTTTTCGCCCCCTAGACTGCCAAATCGCCCCCTGGGGGGCGATATCGCCCACGTTGGGAACCACTGGTCTATAACACACAATCTGGAATGATTTTATTCCGTACTTAAATTCAAATTATTTTTAAATATTCGAAAAAACACGTGAATTTTTTTCAAATATTCGAAATTTTTAAAAATAATAATGTTTAAATTTTTAATTGGTATTTTTCTAAATTTAAGTGTATAACATAAATTCAGGTAGCCACCATCCCCAACAATCTAATTGTTCTAATTGCAGGCGAAATCTCAACAAACGTCCTCCCTCCAATCACAGTCACAAAGCCAAAGACGTCGCTTCCTTTCGTAGTGGACTCCGAGGTAAGGGCTGCTCAATTTTGGATTTCAAAATAATAGTATTTACGGTAGCAAATTGAATCATTATTTATTGTAAATATAACCACAGTAAATTCATTTTTTTTAGTTTTCTTGTGTAATAACTTGTCTTTTTAGACAATCTAACGATTTCAAGAAGTAGCCAGTAAAATTGGAACAGTTTTAAATTTATTTTATATGAAATAATCTAAAACTATCTTCTTGATTTGTTGTGCCGCGTTACTTAGGCAACCTAAACATTGTATCAAGCGGCCACAAAAATATAAAGAAAAAAGTTATTTATGACCAACACTAATGGGTATATTTCAAAATATTTCTCACAGCAACGACTGGACCCAGTGGGCGACATCATAAAGCAGCAAGGGTCAAACACAGTCGAAGATCCCAAAGTTAAAAGCGAACTTTCCCGAGTCGATGAAAATCAAGTGAGACCGATTTTCTGTCGATCTAATTTCGATCCCAGCCTCAAATTTCAAACTCCCTTCAAGAAATTGGCAACAAAAGTTGAAAAATTACCTTCACTCGTTTTCACGGGCAACGCGACTTTCGACCCCGCCGCCACCATCGATTTCTCGGCATTGTCGGGGCATTCGAACGATTCTTACGTAACACACAAAGAACAACGACAGTCTTCGTGAGTTTGCCTGCTTGCTAAACTGCGGTTATATTTTAGGCTACTAACGATGTATTTTTTTAATTTATCAAGTTTCTTTTTGCAAAACTAGACCTGTAATACATCTTATTGTTATTTGCAAATCGCTACTGATACCTAATATTTGAGTAGAAATTTAGCAGGCTGCTTCTTCTTGTAAATTCCTGCTTCTAAACTAGACCTTTATTACTTACTTTACACTTGCAAATCGCTACAAGTACTTAATACTTGAGTAGAAATTTAGCAGGCTGCTTCTACTTGTACACTTCTACTTCTGAACTATACATATAATACTAACTTTACACATAAAAATCTTAACTGATACCTAGTGCTCAAGTAGAAATCTACCATGCTCCTTCTTCTCTAAAATAAAACCTATAATGCTTACTTTACATCTTATAATCGCTGCTACTTGCGTACCAAGGACGACTACTTGGGCCTCCTAATTAAATCATTTCTCTCTCTCAGTGAGATGCAATACGTGATGGAGGCTCCAAAAATTGACATGCTACTTCTACTTTAAAAGTAAACCTATATTACTTACTTTACACTTGTAAATCGCTGCTACTTCTACCAACGACGACTACTTGGGCCTCTTAATTAAATCCGTCCTCTCTCTCTCAGTGAGATGCAATACGTGATGGAAGCTCCCAAAAGTTTAAAACAGAAAGAAGACGACCCTACTATGTCATACATCAACAAAGGTATGGCGCACATGAAGCGACTACAACTCGATCTTATTTTCACATCTTGCTCTCAATTCAGGCCAGTTCTATTCCATCAACCTCACGACTCCGGTAGAAAACCGGGAGATCGACTCCGGGACGAAAATCAGGGTGAGTGGGCCTCATTTGCGTATTTTCACTGACTAGGCTTGTATACAGATTACCGGGTTGTGAAAATGTGCAACTACAACTATCACTACTCGCTTTTCAAAACTCGAAAGTAGATCTACAGCTACTTACTTTTCAAAGCCCACAACTAGATCTTTTCAAAGCTCGCTTGAGAAACTAGAACTAGGACTAGAACAATCCACTTTCCAAAATCTGCAACTACCACTTATGACAGATATAGCCCGTCCGTCGTCTGCGGATATCAGCTTACAGTTTATACTTAACTGGCACTTCCACAGTAGCTGACACGAACGTCCTGTGTTCTGCGTAGTTCTTGACTGGCAGTTCAATAGAGACGACAACAATTGCCTTTTCCAGATATATTGTACAGTAATTCGGATAGTTTTAGCAGTAAGTTTCAGCGTACATGAGTCTCGTAATCTGAGTCAATCTTTGATATGCACTGGGTTATAACTATGCGATAAGTCACGTGATATAGCATTATACCATAACGGATAGGAGAGAGAAGGGGCCAGAGCACCACACACTAAAACTAATGACTTTTCAAAATCCGCAACTACAACTGAGCTAGAACTAATCAGTTTTCAAAATGAGCAAACTAGAACTAGAACCGGTAGGTGTATAGTTAGTTGGCCGTTTAAACTATAAACAGATCAGTATATTTTTTACAAGTGTGTGACAGACTCTGATGTTTCAGAGCGTGATTCACATCGTATTCGGAGACAGGAAATCGGAGGAAGAGCAACTGCGTCACTGGAAGTATTGGCACGCGCGACAACACACGGTAAAGCAAAGAATTATCGATATAGGTGAGATTTTGGGCGTTGTCGTGGTAATAACAATATTAGTGTCGCGTTTGACTGATGACTCAAGACTTGACTTGTACTAGCGAGATATAGTTCGTTGAGGTTTTTCGAGCATTTCTAGCTCTATAGTTCTAATTGCTCGTTTTGAAAAATGATTAGCTCTAACTCTAGTTCTAGTTGTGTATTTTGAATAGTGAGTAATTCTAGTTCTAGTTGTATGATGTGTAATACCAACTTGATAAAAGTCGTGCTTGGTTGATGACTCTCATAAAATCGGAGAGTGAAAAACGTATATATCCAAAGGTCGCTTTTGACGCATCAGTATCAAATATCACGTTATATATCAGATGTCAATCGCGACTTGTCGCCGTTGGTTCGATCTTTGCTTCAAATCTACAAAAATGTCACTTTCTAGCGAGCTTTAAACCTTTAAAACTTTACAGCCGACTATAAGGAAAGCAACATGATCTACGACGTAGAAGAAATAGCCCATAACGCGATCTCGTTTTGTTGGAACGCGTGTGATACCGCGCGGATTTTCGTCAGCTGCAATTGCCTAAGCACAGATTTCTCCGCTCAGAAAGGAATAAAGGTTCGACAACTTGAATTATCACTCAATGACACGCTAACTAGGCGTCATTTATTGTTGGTATCTTTGTAGGGTTACGACTAGGCCTGGGCACAATGATTCGAGTACTCGAATCTGAATCGAGTATTAATTTCAATGATTCGAGTCATTTCGAGTAGGCCTACTGAAATTATACGCTTATCGCAACTGAAAGTTAAAGTACCAACGAGAATTATAGTTTTAATACTTGATTGGCCGTGTCGCAGCATACGAGACATAGTACAAAGCTACGAACGTGACTAGAATAGCATATTTTCGAAGTCGTGATCATCCCACAACATTGTCAAGAAGTGCAATGAAATCGGTATGGTCGAAAAAATACAAAAGTGTCTTTAACGTGACGGATAACAGGCATTATATTCTTTGTGGCGGCATAAAAGGTACATATTTTAACATTGACATATTACATTTTGGTATGACGTCATAATGAGTGATACTCGAATACTCGACTCGACTCGAAGCATAATGCGTGATTCAGAATCGAATCACTCAGGTCCTCGATTTTGCCCAGCCCTAGTTACGACCTCTTTTTGCTGTTTTTGCAAGTGTCATCGGAGGACGCCGAAATATCCTCTTTTTTGAGAATTTTCCCTCTTTTATTGAAAATTTTGATTAAATGTATGTTAAAATTAAACTGAGAATGAGATATAGGAAACGAGTACTCGAGTAACGTTCCGGGAGCTGAGCCAGAAAGTTTCCCGTTTTTCTTTTATTGTAGTCAACCAACGGAAAATGAAATGAAATTGTTCCTACGACGTGACTGATGATATCGTGAATACGTATCGTTTTACATGCGACTTTAGATTTTTCTTGGGTTTGATAACATCAGCGCCATTCACACACAGCAGAGTAGGCCGTATTAAAGCGACTGTGTTTACCCACCAATAACATATACTATGTATGAAACATTTCAAAACTGACGAAGTGTTACAGGGCTTACCGCTTCTACTGCAAATCGATTCGTACATCGTAGGACAGGACACGCCATTTCATCGCGGCCATTGTCAAATTAAAGTGTTTTGTGATAAGGTTTGTTACTGGAAGCAACCCGTTCAGTTTGTTAGTGTATCCACTAATACTTTTCATAAGTGTGCTGCTAACTATCACGAGGACATGTTCTCTATATTGGCTAAGGGTCGCAATTTATTTCATTTGTCTGTTCTTGAGTCCACGATCATCACTATGAGCAAACGTAGTCTATGCCAACAGAAAGAATTTGTGTATCATTTGAAAATCGCGCATTAACTTGTTTTGCTTCGCTATCTCCATGCCAACGCTGCAGTTCTCTCGTTTCCCCAACTTTGTATATTGTCTGTGTGACGTCATAATTAGCGACATATTTTGTTGCTGAACATAGTTATTCGAATTCTCGCATTATTGCTGACGATAGTCCCCTGACGAGGGTCAGCCGAAAAGCTTCGGGAATAAAACGAATATTTTATTCTAACACTTTTCGCCTGACAAATTCTGCTTTGATTTGGTTTTTAAACCTATCGGACATTTTTTTGTCCGCAATTCTCGAACCTTTTTTCCGTCCACTCGTTCGACGTAAACTTATCGTGCGATACCGAATGCAGGGAGCGGAGCGCAAAATCAGGGACGAGGAACGTAAAGCGTCCAGGAAAAGGCAAAAAACTTCAAAAACAAGTCAGTTTGCGATCGATTTCCACGCTTTACCACGTCGATTACCAGCGTTACTACGCTTTGACAGGCAAGACGCAGTCACAAACGAGCAACTTGTTCCCAATCAGCGAGCTGAAGCCAGCAATCACTCCACAAACGTCAAGTTCCACTCAAGCCGGGAATCAGCTTCAAAGAAGGTTGGATTTCGTGAGTTTCAAGACGATGCCGGACTTGGAAACGAAACCGGTTTTGTTCGTACCCGGACATTCGGGTAATCCGCAAACTATACTCAGTCGCTATCAGCCGTGTGATCGCTTCGATACAACCACAGGCCACACCGCGATATCCCACGCGCCCGTTACTTCCACTTTGTCGCCGACTCCTCCGACGCTATCTTCACCGAAAGCGACGATCACAGCTCCAGAACCTGAGCAGCCAGCAACGGTGAGCCTTGAGCTCGGAGTTGAGCCTGCATTGACTGGGCTTGAAAGCTTTGCTAAGCGCCCGACGGCTGCGTCCTCCCAATCAAAGCTTTGTTCCGAACAGGAATTTGTGGACCGCTCAGCGACTAAACGACCGCGCTCAGGCGACGGGGAGGAGATCGCGGGGAAAGTCCCGCGCACGAAGGAAGAGCGTGTTTTGTTGTACGTGCGACATCAAGCGGACGAAGTGTACGACGGCCTGATGCTGGAGACTCCGGATCTGCCGGGTTTGAAACGGGCGGTGAGTCGCGCGCCTGACGAGTGTCAGCACCTCCCTAACCTCTCTCTCGCTGCCAGATCTCGCTCAAGTACGGATGCGCGCACAACAACATCAGGAACGTTTTCAAGAAGTCCAAGAAAGGGTGACAATGGATCACTATTGTCTGGCTTTGCTTTTGTCAAACCGTTGTTTGTTGCGCAGGATCCTCGTGCGCATGGACAACAACATCATACGTCACTACAGCAACGAGGACACTTTCGTCATCGACATCAGGAACGAGATCGCCGCCGGTGACGTCATCCTCCATCACGTCACCTTCACCGAGGTGTGACGTCGGCAACAGAGAGAGAGTTTACAGGGTCTTTTCTAAGAACAATAAACAATCCTTCTGCGGCCTCTTTTGCCTGCACAATGGCATTGTTGAGAGACGAGGTCGCCCAAAAAGGCGCGAGATTGGGCTGTCGGCTCCGAGTCGAGGGAACCGTTTTACGTAAAGTTGTTGACACGCGAGACGAGTTGGCGTAACTCCGGCGCCGCGGAGAGAGCAACGAGAGGAATTCGACTCCACCGCGGGATATTAACACAACAGGAATGAATTACCGTACAAAAATGAAAATTATAAAATAAATGAAATCACGAGTCTCACCCAACGATGTTATGTTATGTGGAGCGTGCTTGAAGCACCAAAGTAGGAAGGTCTATTAACCAGTTTCCGACCATAGTGTGGGGTGTGAACACAAATGCGTGTAAACGAGTCGAATACAGCGACCAAGGATGGGAAATAGGTGCGGCAATCAGATTTTCGCCAAAGTCCGAGTACGAAGGCTGGATGGATGTGATGCGCGATTGACAACAAACAAGAAGGTGTCATTGAACAGCTGGTTGGTGGTACAAGACTCGACCACGGCTTTCAACAGTAAATTCGTATTTCTTGACTCGAAGAACTTTTCGCGTGCCTCTTATCAAGAGCGGCTTTGGACTCCGCTTCCATCAAACTAAACGACCCGGCCTAGAAAGGTCGCCAGAAAGAATTTTTGTATCATCTTAAAATCTCGCACTAGTTGTCGTTGCTTAGCTGTTCGTCCGTATTTTCGTAAAATTTATTTTTCTGTGTTGCTGCATTGTCTCATTGTCTTGGTATGCTATTCCTCACGGGCATTACTTCTCCGAGTTGCTTGTTGTTACACACGCCGCAGTGTTGCTATGGTTGAATTTCAATTCATGTTTTTTTTATAACTTTGCATTATTGCGTCACAATTCGCCATTGCGTTGTGAATCATGCCGGTTGCTCTTGATAAGAGGCACGCGAAAAGTTCTTCGAGTCAAGAAATGCGAATTTACTGTTAAAAGGTGTATTTGCAAGTTTTATTTCGAGGGAGATTTTTTCAAAATTATTGTACACATGTAGAATACGCACCCCCGATTTTAGGAAAAAATGATTAAATTGTGCGTATGATACATAGAAATTTACGCTACTTATATCGAGTTGGTCGTCTTATTTGTAAAGTGCACATCGCTACTCATAGTGACAGGCAAACACTGTCCAAGTATAAAATGCAAACGTTTGCAATCTATAGTGCAAGTAGCGAATGTGAATAGTGCAAGTGCAAGTCATGTCGTGTGCGACATCTAGCGATTTTCAACACCGGGTTTAGCGAATTTTGTCCATCCGGAGTTGACAACACTGCTCTTGTCTGCCATTGAGACTTGACATTCATCTACGAATCTGACGCATTATATCGATATGCAATAGAATACATCCACACATAGTGAACCTGTGAATTAAGAAATCGCCAACCTAATGACAGCGAGTCGCCAGTTCACCTACCTATTGCTCCAGGGACCACACACGGACACAGTCGTAAGTTACAGTACCCAGTACCAGCGATTGAACATGAATATTTGCAGCCCGGGTGGACTGTTTGCGGCCGCACGCCATATAATATGTCATCGAAATGAGGTCGCGAAGACTAAAAATTTTGAACACCCCTGTCATAGATACACCGGCTAAAGTTGGAATTCTGTCATCCAAATCCGGAGTAACACCTTTCTGGGGCCAGGTGCCCGCAGGTTTATTAATATTTTCATCGTTTTAAAACATCACAAGACTGCGCTACAATGAAAAGATTGGAAGGTGTCGAAACAACTTGGAGTAACCATTAAGACCCACCTTAACCTAGGCGAAGGCGAAATAAGAGGCATGCACACTGAATGAAAAGTAATGCAGAGAATATAAGACGCAAGCGACAAAATGAGGTGGCATGTGGCGGAGGGCGAGGTCGATGCTAGGTCGTGGTCTGGTAATCCTGCATGAAGACGTGCTAGTATTGATTTATAAGAAATTGCTTGTATTTCGACTTGAATGCGGACATGCTCGACGACTGTTGGATAGCCGACGAGATGCTGTTCCACAATTGGGGTCCGGCATACTTGATAGAGCAATGCGTTTTCTTGTATTCAGTCCTGATCATATGGTAGTGTTGGGATCAAGTCACTACCTTCGAGTCACGAGTCATTTCGAGTCATTGCACATTTTGACTCGAGTCAAGTCAAGTCAATCGATTTTCAAAGGTGACTCGAGTCAAGTCAAGTCACTCGATTTTTGGAGGTGACTCGAGTCAAGTCAAGTCAAGTCAAGTCACGAGTTTATAGTACACCAAATCTTTTGAGAAGCGATTTATCAGTTGCACATCCAGGCCACCGTGGGGCTTTATTGGCAATGATACGGATGATACGATGTTGAAGTTTTTGCAGTGGGTCAATTGTATTCTTGCAGGCAGCACCCCAACAAAGAATTCCGTATTGTAACATAGGAGTGATAGGAATAGAGTGTTGAAGAGTATCAACAGCACGCTGACTGGCAGATTGAAGCTTAGGCGGCGATATAGACCACATACCTTCGATAGTTGTGGTTTGAGTGATTGTATGTGACTCTTCCAGGACATGTCCGAATCCAGTAGGCTAAAACACCAAGGTATTTGGCATTTTTAGTGTTGGAAATTGGTTGGCCAGCGATGTCAACGGTTAGGTTATCGCAGGAGTTCACGACGAATAATTGGGATTTCGCAGCGTTAACCCGAAGGCTATTCTGGGACGTCCACTCATGCACTTTGGGCATTTGATCACGGGTGACGGCATTCAAGCTTGCGGTAGTAGGTGCGTGAGATAGGAGGTGAGTATCGTCAGCGAAGAGTGTGGTATTCAATGATGAGGTTTCAAAGATATCATTGACATATAAAGTAAAAGGGACAGGTCCAAGAACAGAGCCTTGCGGAACACCACAGGTAACAGGGTGGGGGGAGGACAGAGGGTTGGATATCGAAACCATTTGATATCTCCCAGTTGAATTAGATCATATCCTCGGCCTCGGCCATATAAGAGACACGTGCATGAAAAGAAATTAAGGACAACATCAAACCATAATAGCGATGAAAATGAATGATGCATGCGTCGATACGCGAGGTCATCTTAAGGGGTGCCTAACAAAATATCAATTATTTATTTGCAAAGGTACTTGATAATCATCGCCAACCAGAAAGGATCTGTCTTCCCGAAATCTTTGAAGCATGACCGAGTTGCTAAGATACGGGAAAGATGATTTCAAATCATTTCGAAAGTCGTTGGCTGTTTCGCGACTTGGCAGGAAAGCTTTCGTTTGGCATTAAATGGCTGTCGCTGCTGCAAGATTTCAATCCGGGATGCCGCAACCAAAATCTATGGTCAGAGCAAAGCGCTGGGACGATGAGGTGGAAAATGCGTTCAGGTAAGGCAAAGAATTTACCAGTATTTCAAACTTCGGATATACTCCAATATTAAATATCAGGTCACGACACGGTCAAGACACGACACGGCCCGGCCTTGAAATATAACTTTCATATTTAACATCAGACGCATCGAAACCTTCTACCATGGGACTTGTATACCTTATTAATAGGATTTTGTGTCTTGTGGCTGATGGAGAATACCGTAGAATAGCCGTACGCTGTTGCTGGTCGAATCTTTCTTACCTTTAGATACTAGCAGTGTTGGGATCAAGTCACTACGTTCGAGTCACGAGTCATTTCGAGTCATTGCACATTTTGACTCGAGTCAAGTCAAGTCAATCGATTTTCGAAAGTGACTCGAGTCAAGTCAAGTCACTCGATTTTTGGAGTTGACTCGAGTCAAGTCGAGTCAAGTCAAGTCAAGTCACGAGTCAAGTCACAATTCAAGTCAAGTTGGCTTTTCGAAGTATGAGGCATGATTTTGTCATTTCAGTTTGCTGGCTGTCTGAAATACATATTGAGTGGTCATTGATTCTGAACCAATAAACGAATATAGAGTTAAATATACACGCAAGAAGACGCTGTATCGCTCACATATACCTAGAACTGCTAAACTACGTAAGTAATTGCATAGCCTCAGTTTATAGTTACCAGCCAAAATAGAGAATAATAGAGAAACGAATTGATAAGATGCACTTTACAAACATTCGAGCCTGCGCCAATGGTTGATTACTATATAAACTATATTCGAATTCAATTTTAATCAACCAAGAGGTTTGGTTAAGGTGAGAACAGAAAACAGAAATATACATTTTACTATTAAATTACTTTACTATACTAGTTTACGACATCGTAAGCTATAAGCTTCGATCACTTCGTTTGCGGTTAATTTATTTGAGAAAGAACAATGAAGGCACAGTGAAACGCAAGATCATTGAATGATTAGTCGCTTTCGCGGGTTACACGAGCGTTTCGCGAGCAATACGGCCATATGCAAGATACAAGGATTTTTATCGACACCGATTACTTGATGACTTGAAATTGACTCGTGAATTTTGCTCCGAGTCACGAGTCAATCCACATTTTTGATACGCCGAGTCAAGTCAAGTCAAGTCATTTTAGCAAATTGACTCGAGTCAAGTCAAGTCATACGAAAAAGTTGACTCGAGTCTGACTCGAGTCAAGTCATGACTCGAGTCATCCCAACACTGGATACTAGCTGTTAAATAGACCTGACTGGAATCAGTGGTTGTTTTCGTCAATAAGTTGCGCGTGACAGAATTGTTTCTTCCATAGAATAATTAAAGAATTGAATGAAAAGTTGCGAGTGACGTTTGCCACCAATTGCACTGTGGTAAATAGATATTACAGTGTCCGTAATCTTGAATAAATTGATTCATGATGATTAGGGCTGGGCACAATGATTAGAGTACACGATTCTGAATCGAGTACGGTATTAATTTTAATGTTGTGACGTCATTATGAATGATACTCGAATACTGGAACCGTAAATAAATGTGTTTTGTTATTGGGATGATTGAGATTGCAGCAATGTAGGATAATATACCGAATTGAGCATAAAATATAGCATTAAGAAAAATTCCGGCCCGCAAAAAAGTTGTACACTCGAAATTTGGCCCGTGACTACGAAAAGGTTGCCGACCCCTGCTGTAGATTATTGTTAAAAAACAATAATGGGCTTGAAAGAAGCTCCCTGGAAAGCCGCTAACATTTGTCTAAATGCGTTTGAAAGTCGTCGTTGAAGAGTGGGCGGGCAACCGACAGCGGAGGCGGGCAATCATGAAACCACGGTTCTTGATTGGGTAATCGGCTAAGCTTCACTGATTACTGCAACAGCTGACTCAGATTCGGGAGCCTCGCTTTACTAAATTGAAAGTCTGTTTTGCTGAGGTAGAGTCTGTTAGTAGCGGTTGTGGTTCTGTACAAGCGCGTTGTGGGTTGATGAGTCATTAGTAGTACTGTAACACGTGTTCTTTGAATGCTTCAGAGTCGATAGCAGTAGTTTATGATTTGGAGCAACAATAGTGCAGTCATGGCAGAGGCAAAACGGCGAAAGATTGCACACATGCCGCAGCGAAGAACAAGATCCAAATCTGAGCAGTACTTGGTCGGATATACTTGCGATTACATCTGTGGCTCGAGATTACCTACTATACGAGAAGTGCATCTGAAAGAGCATTGTCCTCAGTCAACCCCTACTCATGAACTATGTACTGTGGTGGTGGATGATGTAATGACAGTGTTAAAAATGGCGAGAATTGCGACAATGCAGAAATCACATGTGGTGCGATCTCTTCAAAACCTGCACGAAAGATGACGTGATCTGAAGAAGAATCCGAAACAGGAAAGTGATCCCAAGGGTAAGAGGAGAAAATTCACTGATAATTTGGACAAGCTGTGGGATATTGGAAGTAGAGATGCCATAACAACAATAGAAAATGACATTTATCTATCACATGAAAGAAAGCTTGAAGAGATTGCATTTTATGAAGATCAACGGCAATCTCGCCAGTCAATAATGTTGGGAAGAGACAAAATTCTGGCTAAAGACCTCAAAAAGAAAACAGCAGCCATTGCAGATCAAACTGTTGAAAACGTTTCACACGACTCAAGTTGTGACTATGTTGTTTTAGCATCATCGTCATCTTCAAAAGAGGGTGACAGTTTGAGTTCAAGTTCTGGCTATGATGCTGATGTTGGACTTGGCACCTCGACCCAATCCATTAAACTGATGGCACCTAAAAATATTATGAAAAATACGCATGTGTCCCAAGCTCTGGATCGATTGCGAGTAACTGACAACGATGCAACGATGCTGATGGGAGCATTTATTAAGGCTTGTGGAGGAGATAAAGCCATGTTCTCCCTGTCAAGATCTTCAACGAAGAGAGCCAGGGAAACAAATCGCCTGGAAATATCTCAGGACATTTTGGAAAAATTTGCCGAAAATAGACCACAGCATGTTGCCATTCATTGGGATGGAAAGCTCACAGAGGATAGATTAGGAAATCGATATGAAGCTTTGTCAATTGTTCTATCTTGTCAACCTCAATACTCGGAAGGAAAACTACTTGGAATTCAGAAGATACAAAATGCGGCAGGTCAGACACAAGCTGAAACTACTTTCGATATAATTAAAAAGTGGGATATACAAGATGCTGTAACAGCTTTGGTTTTTGACACCACAGCAAGCAACAGCGGCTGGAAGAAGGGTGCAGCGAAGATCCTTGAGGACCTTCTAGGAAAGAAGGTTTTTTAGTTTTTACCATGCGTGTCGGCACCATGTGTATGAGCTAGTAGTCAAAGACGTCTGGAAATGTTTATTTGGAAAAGCAACAACCGGACCAGAGAACACATGGTTTGCCCACCTTAAGAAGAGCTGGAGCAGTCTTGACAGAAAACAGCAATTCAAGACTCTGACTATTCCTATATGCTTTAAAGAACGAGCTGCAATGACAGTTGAGAACTTCAAGCTACTACTCGCCAGAAAAAATTTCTTCACACGGGATGACTACAAACAATGTGTGACTAATGCTCTTGCTCTTCTCGGTGCAGATGGAGATATACATCATCACAAACCTGGTGCAACACACCATGCAAGGTGGATGGGCACAATTCTGTATGCTCAGAAGATGTTCATGTGGGCTGATCAGTTACATTACAAATCTGAAGAAGTGGAACTGCTGCATCGCTTCAATGCATTTTTAGTTCTCTTTTATATCCCTGCATGGGTTGCTTCCAGCATCGGTCGTGATGCAGCCGGTAATGACTTGAGATTCATCCAGGACATGTTGAGTTACAAGGAACATGATGAACAAGTTTCCAAAGCTGCTTCACAAAAGCTTTTAAAGCGGTTTCCAAAGCTGCTTCACAAAAGCTTTTAAAGCATGACTGGTATATCGTGGAAACAGCTGTATATGCCTTGTTTTCGCCGAGTGAAAGCAATGAAACCCGAGAAAATATGGCAAAAACGCTACTGCAGGTAGAACGAACTTCAAGTTTCAGGAGAGGCCCGCCCTCGTTGAATGCAACATTACACATCAACAAGGACACTACTTTGTCTGATTTTATTGGGCCACAGTCATGGTACATATTTGATGTTTTTGAATGCTCTGGGGCGTGGCTAGCTCAACCGGTTGATGTTTGGCACCTATCAGATTCCTACACCAGAATGAGCTCCTACATCAGTTCTGTCAAAGTCGTTAATGATGCCGCAGAACGAGGTGTAAAGCTAAGCACAGACTATGCTGCAATCTTGACTGACAATGAACAACAAAGAGACAGTCTGCTTCAAGCTGTGGAACAGCATAGAAAGACACTTGTAAACAGCAGGAAGTCAACTCTAATCAAAAGCCTGTCATCTGTAACTTGTGCCTCACAATGCAACACTGATCTGCAACGTACTTTTTTAATGTCTTTTGTAAATAGTGCTTTTCGCCTTCATTCAATTGTGAATAAAAAGTGCAATATGCGTTCGTTTATGGGTGAGACGTCGACTAGTCATAACAAGTAGGCTACTACTGAGATGTTGACTCCTGGTGGTAAATTTTTGAGTTTCACTCACTGTCAGTAACTTTAGGAAAGGTTGAAGGTAGCAAGATGCATGAATCTAGTTTATTCGTATCTCAACTAGCGAGAGCACCTGTGCAATACATAGCACTATCTGCAGGTAGATATTAACTTAGGCGGTTGCAATGTTGTACTTTGGACTCTTGATGACAACATTAACAAAGGCAATATATCATGTCTGTAATGACACCAACAGAAACGACTGCACAACAGCACGCAAAAATCGTTACCAGCAGTGTTCACAAAGTCGGTCTTTCAGCCAATCATTAGCTTATTATTACCGGCTTCAACCAATCAGGATTAATGGCGTCTCTTTGCCCGCCCACTTCATCAATTCCCCGCCCACTCGGTGACGGCTACTTTCAAACGCATTTAGACAAATATTACCGGCTTTTCTGCGAGCTGCTTTCAAGCCCATTATTGTTTTTTAACAATATTCTACAGAATAAGCGATGGACACGCAGAATTCCAAACATTTTCCAAATTTTGGACAACCCTAATGTATACTGTGTTGTGAAAAAACAAACATTAAGAAATAGCTGTAATGCGCACCACAAAGTCTCTGTGACGTCATAACGACAAGATATGCTACTCAAGGTGAAACTCCCCCCTTTGATCACGGCTGGATAGCCACTGTCTGTCCGCGCTACGACACCTTTTCCAATATTTTCTTCTCACAGATTCCAAGCAGCAGGATACCGCGACGAGCTCGAATATCAGGTCGTAAATCAGGTGCAACCGGAACGATGGCCGTGCTCCGGTTACATCAAGAAACTGCAACGCAAAGACGGGACATTTTATTACTATAATCGGGCACGAGAGTGCCAAGACAAGGAGGTCCACAAGATAAAGTTGTATAAATATTAATAAAATACGCGTATGTTGTCTCGACAATTATTTTTGCGAAGTGCGACACTACATACGCTGCGTGTTTCAAAATCCAACTTAGTTGCACGTTCGATTGAGTATGGGTCGGGTGTGAGACATTAGTATCACGTGCCTCTATGTGTGTTTCATGTCGTTGATACTTTGGTAAACTGTGTAGAGCCCGGCCGATATTTTTAAGTCGATACTGATAAAACCTTCACGGATAACCCTGATATATATTCAGCCGATATGGAATCTAGCTTAAGGCTTATTTTTAAAACTTCAGAGCATTTATTTAACCAGCTTTACAACCATCGCTACGATTGGACATGAAATGAACTATATA
The DNA here is from genome assembly GCF_051294905.1 of Botryllus schlosseri. Classification (NCBI taxonomy): domain Eukaryota; kingdom Metazoa; phylum Chordata; class Ascidiacea; order Stolidobranchia; family Styelidae; genus Botryllus; species Botryllus schlosseri. The sequence goes on from NC_137245.1 coordinate 28,207,232, forward strand.
GGCTGCATCTGTGAGCATCTGGTCAGTAATGGTGTGCTTCTACTATTTAAGAGTAATCAAGTAAGTTTCGCTTACTTGCACTGAGCACTCGAGTGTTAATGATTTGGGATCACTTCAATACTCCAAGTCTAACAGTTCCAGATTATAGTTCTCTGTCTCCCTAATACTGTGCTGTGTTGTCACTAGAATGGCTGATATTATTTGAACCTCTACAGGCTGATAACGATATTTCTTTCAAAGTGTGTTATTGGACGTGATATTAATAATCGATGTTGCAAATATTGGATAGGCCTTCACTTCCTTGCATTACATGTTGTGATTTTTTGGGTGGGTGTCGTCAAGATGTGTTTTTAGATTGGTAATTTCGGGATTTTATCCGATTTATTCAAAGGCTGCTTCTATTTCTTTTAGTTATTTATAAAACTTACTTGTCATCCATAGTCGTGGTCGATTGTCATGGAAAACGAGTTCAGAGCTTTATTTATACAGCAAAGAGTAAACTTACTATCCGGTGGAAATATCAGACACAAGAAACAACAAGTCGGAAATGAAACAGCGCATAAAGACGAGAGTGATGCATTGAAAACCTTTGTTGATATGATGAAAAGAAACAATGGTGCTATCGCGAAGTGTGGAAAAAAGGATGAAAATCGGCGTACTAATAACTTGAAGCACAGCAAGTGCAGTGCTTTGGAAACTCCAAATCATTCAGCAACAATGATGAGGCATGCAAAGAAAGACGCAAGAATGATGTCATCGTTGGACATGGGTGACTTTACCAACCCATTTCGTAATGCAGGAAATTGTGGAGGCTTGGAATTTCAAGCTTCTGATGTCGGTTTGATGCAGTTTGATAACTTCGACGGTTCGAAATCAAAAAGTTATGTAGCAGAGGAGCTCGTAAATCGATTGAAAACACAGAATTTGGTGAATTCATTTAAATCTGCTGACTCGGAGACACTCCACGACCCTAGAACATGTAGAAAATGCAAGAAAACGGAGGAGGAAATACGAGAGTCTGCCTTTCTGAAGCATTATGCGACTAAAGTGGAAACCCGCACGTTAGATCGTAGAGTTGACGATATCGTTCACACTACAGACACTGTTTTCATGATCGGCCAACTTGCGGCGTCGCTGCCCAAGCATAGTGACAGTCCCGAAAGAATTTGGGCGCGTTTGCTTCGAAAAGAGGGTCATGGATGACCATTGCACGTGCAAGGATTCTGTGAGGAACATTTTTTCCCAGGAAACAAGACAAAAGACTGTTGGGGGCACAGTACCTTTGGGTTCATAGACAGGAATCTAGCAAGCTTTTCTGAAAGAGAAATGGATCAGGTTACTTGCCCGGTTGACGGTTCCTGACAGGATTCCAAATCTATAATGCAAGGGCCAGACGTGCTCGAGCAGCTCAGCACGACATCGCTAAACTTGGTTTGAAAAGGACCAGAGCACAAAAGAATCCAAACTTAGAATTTAGTCACTCTCAGTGAAGCGTAGGCTATCAAATAATGACCTAGTCATAGTATTGAGACTCGAGTCCTAGTGACTGAATTTCACTGTTCAGTTTCGGGTTTAAGATATGTTGGCCCGACTTTTTACATTTCTGCGTGGATAATATCGACTGCCTTGCATTCATAATATAACGGTAGTAATGTCCCTCGCTTTCAACAGATTCTGATCCTATTTACAAGTAGGCTTACCAGTAGTCAGTACCGACAGACAAAATGCCAATAATGTGGTAACTTAACTATTTTCCAAAGCTACAATCAAATGTATGTCTTGTCGACCATTTGCGTCTCGAGTCATGCGTAATAACTAGGGCAAGTTTTTGTTGCACCAAAATCACGGGAAAGTTGCATTTAATTTTAACTAAAGTTGCATAAAAAGTTGCATTTATAATTTTTGTTGAATTATTAGGGTACCGTATGAGATACTCGAAAGCCTCCGTTCTATAACCTAGTTCCTGCAGAGCTGTCAAATTTGTTACTTCGCCATTTAAGGGATTGACGGAACCGCTCAAAATTCCATTTTTTCCCAGCACAGAGCAAGAAAATTACGAAATGCGGGAATAATTACCCCCACCCTGAAATTCCAAGAAGCATAGCGATAACCCCTCCACCTAAAACAAGTGGAATAACACACCCCAAACTGGACCCAAAGCATTACAGAACAACTCACTCTTAGCGACTTCAACAAAATCAAGAGACTGAAGAAGGGGACCCAGCGAAAATGTAATTTTCGGCGGTCTCGCCTGGGCGTTCGTGAAATGACAAACCATTTCAAATTTAAACAACAGGATTAATAAAGCGATCTATTTACATACAAATCGGGCACCGTCGTCCTTGGCAGGGAGAGTTGAACTTCTCTCCATTGTGTCATAGACAGGGCATGGTATGGTATGGAACGAGAATTTTCCATACTCCATACTTGCCTTACTCTCTCCATACCATACTTGCAATTTTCCATACCATACCAACATTGTTCCATACCATACTTGATACTTATTCCATACTTTCAAATACTTTAATATCATAAGTATAGTTCCTTTTCTAGCACCTATATTATTGATATTTCGGATGTCATTATTGCTTAAACTAGCCTAGAGGCGAATCTAATTCCTGGCACTAGTTTCACAGAGTCTGTCTTGGTGAGGTTTAGTTCACGGTGATGAGGTGCCGTGCACGTCTACTCTACAGCTTCCACGACCAAAATGAGATAGTCAACAGATTATTATCTAGGACCGTCCATGAAGTGGACTGGTAACATACCGCCCGCGACAAGACTTTGTCCGGCCCGCGGACAGTTTCCCGTCTTACATGATAATGTGGCTCGAGGCTCCAGTTTGCCGAGACACTCCACTACTTGCCTAAACGTCAAATTTTAGATATTGTATGTTATTATATAGGTGTGCGCATTGCGCAACGTGCGAGAGTGGAGCTTACGCGTAGGTTCATCGCAGCGAGAAGACTTGCATTATTAGCACTTACGATGTACTCAACCCTTTTAGTTACCGGGCTCATCAAACGCTTTGAAATCATAATTAAGGATTGCCCCGTGAGTTAGTTGATCAGAGAACAGCAGACATGGCGGCGCCTGTATGACAATGCTGTCCTCAAATCCACATTGTATTGTCATTATCGGCGAGAAATGGTTTAAAGTCACATTGCTGTCGATAAAATACATCCATTAAATACGATTTATTCCTTGTATATATGCGCGAATAATGTATCCATTCTGCAATCCGGCCGCCAAGTACTTAATTTTCCTATATCCAGCCCACCGAATGGAGAAGTTGCCCGCCCCTGCTCCATAAGAATACCATCGCATTCCCGGTACATTGGCATAAGACACATGCAAGTTTGAAGTAAATACTCGCAAAATAATTTATAATATAGGCTAGGGTTACCATATTTCAGCAACCCAAATTCCGGACACTCTTTAGCGCCCACTAGTGGATTTCAAAATGAGTTATGACGTCACACTGGCAAAGCTTTGCTCATAGACCAGAGGTGGTCACGGTCCGGTTCAGGAGTTTGTGGCTGTGTGTTGTGTAACCGGGACCGAAAGCACATGTTTTCAGCCCCCTCCCGCCCAAATAGACAATGATTTTGAGCCCACACTATGGGGGTAATCGATGCAACTTCTAGGCGGGGGGGGGGGCTTGCTATATGAATCTGGTTTCAATCTGGTAGTTCAATTATCTGAATAAATTCTGCCAATAATATTGGTCGTTCGCCATAAGCCTACTACTCTCCGCCATCACGATCAGAGTTAGCGGTAGTGCTGGTGGAGCATGATGAGTTCGAAAATACAGGGAGAGTAATTGCACATCGTTAAGTCATGTTCATGTTCTACCTATAGGATTGATTATCAGCCTTATGCCGGTGCGCCCAACGGAGCTTTATAAACACCCCAAATCCAGTGGTTTCCCACCTTTTATGGTCGCGAATCCATCTCCAATTTGAAAATGTTCTGTGGCCCGGATCAAAATTTTACGAGCTGATTACTAAAAGAAGTCAGCACCTTTGCCCAGACTTACTCACGGCCTATTTTGGAAGCTGATTACGTTCAACATATTCGCAAACCCCAGAATAAAGGCAAAAAACCCCCTCCGTCTGGAACCACTATCTTTGAATAAAGCATTTGGACGGCCTTAACGATCTCTAGGAATATACCGTTCTCCTATAATTGTGATTACAATTAGGCTTATTCCGGTAAATGAAGTTCGTTTTTATTTATATTTTATGGCAGCTTTAGCGAGGGTGGTAGTCTCCATATTAAAATCAATAAATGTGATGGTAAATCGCGCGCAGCGCGAAGAAAAATATCATACATCTGCATAAATATTCCCAAAAAATATTTTTTTTATTCTGATTCACGAAAAAAATTATGAGCCTACGTCAAAATTCCGGACATTTGGTATATTTTAGAAATTCCTCCCGGACGCTAGTTTGAACAGTGAAATTCCGGACATGTCCGGAAAATTCCGGACGTATGGCAACCCTAATATAGGCGCACCCAAAAAATATCCCAGCTACAGGCGGACAATACTGCAGCGATCTGCGTGATTATTAGTACAGTATTTGGTTGGGGTTAGCGTGGCGAGAATTTCAAACTATGTCTACCCACTCCCTGATCTATATTCCTAATGCGAGAGCTTTTGAAATATGACCGATAGGATATCTCGGTATGTAAATAGTATAGATGTGAGGATAATGTTTCAGAAGAAATGTAATTATCAATCACATTGACCAATTAGCAGAGTTGGATCAATTACATTATTTCAGTTCAATTACAATTACAATTACAATTACTTCCATGCATGTTTCAATTACATTACAATTACAATTACTCCATGCTAAAAATATCAAATTACAATTACAATTACAATTACTCCTTGCATGCTTCAATTACATTACAATTACAATTACAATTGCTGCTGTTGAACATGTAATTGAATAATCATAAATTCAACCGTGCTCCTTGACAACCGTAGCGTCGTAATTAACAACAATTCAAGTATTCATGTTTCATTCATGATGCGCAAATACCCGTTAATTAATAAAAAGAAAAAACGTTTTCGAACTATTCCAGTATGCAGTATGTCGTTGAAAAAAGTATTATAATATATGCACGTGTTGGATTTGCGTATATAGTATATAATTAAAGAAATATTATTGTTTTTATCGAGGGACGTAGGAATTAGGATGAGGAGTAAAAACAAAACCGCGCTTTGTCAGATAAGACGTTATATAATATCCAGTGGTCTGGTTAGTTAGCCAGACGAAGTAACGATGCAGCATCGTGATCTGAAATCGTATTGTAGATTGCCAACCCACGGATAGATGCGCAAGATGTGAGTCACGGATGAATGCGCCGACAAACGTACTGCAGAGCCGGCTAAAAGCAGCAAACTTTGTAGTCCTAGAGCTGGCGATCCAAGCGTCCAAATTTGATGCATCTGGTCTTTATCGTAAGCTATTGATGCACTAATTCCGAAAATACAAATTAAAATCTCGTCAGGGCAATGTAACTGCTCCAAAATAGCCGTTTAAGGCCGACTGTTCTGAAAAGTAATCAAATTTCGACGCTTGGATCGCCAGCAATTGGACTATCGATTCTGCTGCTTTTAGCCGCCTAAGCAGTTCGCTTCTAGGCGTATTCAATCGTGAGTCACGTGTTGCGAATCCATCCGTTGGTTAGTAATCTAATAATTGTATACAATGGCAGCCGAGGCCAGCATAGCGGTAAAAATAAAAAACTTCGCCTGCAAGGGCGCAGTCAAGGGCTTCCGCGAATGGATCCATCAAATTCCTTGTCGACATTTAAAGAGAATGCATTATAAGTCAATTATTTTATGTTGTGCTTGTCAGGTCTCAATAGCAATTTAATGTAATTGAAATTGTAATTGAGCAAAATTTTTGTCAAATTACAATTACAATTACAATTACACAAAATAAAAATGCTTCAATTACAATTACATTACAATTACATTGAAAAATGTAATTAATTACATTCAATTACAATTACAAATTACAATTGATCCAACTCTGCCAATTAGTACGTTGCATCATTATTGCTTGTAAGCTATCGTCACTCAACGAATGAGGTAGCTGGAGTTGCCAACATTACCAATTATTGCGTCACGTGATAGCCCATGCTCGGAGGCGTCGTGTCTAGAATCAATAGAATACCGGATCAGCATTACTGTTGTCATTATTACAACACAAAATCATGTCATTCCAAGTGCTCCTAAAACCGTTGCACAAGCGTGTATTTGTATCTACACAGCGTTCAATAGTTCACGTTCACACATAACATGCATGAGACTATTGATATTTGTGCCAACGCGCTGTACGGTGGTAAGTTACCGCCACCATCAATCCCGCGTAACGTCTTTGTTGAACTTTTACAAGCGGCAACTTGCTGCGTGGAATTTAGCTTTAACGAGGTCATGTTTCGCCAAATAGACGGCTTAGCCATGGGCAGTCCCCTGGGACCTATTTTGGCCAACATTTTCGTAGGGTATTACGAGGGCGAGCTTCTGTCCCAGCGTGAGTCCGCCAAACCACTATTGTACCGCCGATACGTAGATGATACATTTGTTATTTTCAGGAATGAATCGGAGTGTGACCAATTTCTCATTCGCTTAAACTCGCTTCACCCGGCCTTGCAATTCACGATAGAAAAAGAACGCAATAACTCATTATCATTTCTGGACGTATTAGTTGAAAAGCGCAATACCAACAAATTTGAAACGTCTGTTTTCAGAAAACCGACATTCACAGGCCAATACCTTCGCTGGAATTCATTTAGTCCTCGGCGCAGAAAAATTAACCTCATAGGCACACTCGTGCATAGAGCGTTGATGATATGTTCGGGTAACAAACTGAGTTTAGAACTTGACTACATCCGAAAAATCTTACTTGATAACGGTTACCCTGAACACGTCATCAGCCGCGGCATGGACAGGAAATTAACGCAATTCAACGCGGAAAAACGAACAGAGCCCACCGCACGAACAATAAAATATGTTTATATCCATCTACCTTGGATTGGCCCCATTTCCACCCGCTTTGAAAAACAATTGATTTCTGCTGTCGGTAAATGTTACGATACAGTCAAAACCAATGTGATTTTTACAACAACACAACTGCTCCCTTCAACACGCAAAGACGTGCTTCCTGCACTTCAACAAAGTAATGTAGTGTACGAATATAGGTGCCACTGTGATTGTGGCTACGTGGGAAGAACGTCAAGACGTCTGCAGGACCGCATAAACCAACATGTCCCCAGATTTATCAGAACACGTGCGTCACGCGATGTGAAAAGCTCACCCTTAACTCATCCACTTAAGATTGATGCTGATCGATCAAAGGCAATTAATTCTGCCATCGGCAAACATTTGTTGGATAATCCGATTTGTGCGAATAATTATCGAGACGACCGATTTCGAATCGTAGGTCGAGGCCGTTCACAATTCCATTTGTGTGCCTTGGAATCAACTTTTATCAAAATACACCAACCAAAACTCTGTCAACAAAAGGAGTTCGTGTATCACCTAAAAATAGTACATTGAACGCTCTCTCATTCGAAATTTCATGCTGGTGACGTCATATTTTGTGATACGATTGTTGATATACAATGTTCTTTCCAATTCTCTACTAGTTGCTGATGATTACCCCTGACGAGTGTCAGCCGAAAATATTCGGGTTCATTTCAATATGAATATACTATTTAATTGTATATTGAAGTTCTGTACCTCCAAGAAGCTCTTCACATAACAAAAGGAAAAGCGATCGTATTCCGTGAACAAGCGATCAACGTACGCTTCATGAAGCTTGCACAAATGTATAAAACACCGAAGTATGGAAGTATGGAAATGTCGTTCCATACCATAGATTAAAATCTTCCATTCCATACCATACTTGCATTGTTCCATATTCCATACCAAAATATCGATCCATACCATACCATACCATGCCCTGGTCATAGATACAGTGAGATGAGGCTAATCCTTCATATAGCTCTTAGTTTTGCAAATTGAAGAGAGTTGAACCATTCTAGAAATAGCTTATAGTATGTTTTTAAACCAATCCTTTACATTTTTCACAGACCGATTCTTTATAACTCCGAGTGAAAGCAGTGTGGGTGGAACAGTTCCTTCACAGAATGGCTCACAGCAGTATCCCTATGTTATAGTGAAAATATGAACCAGCCAGGCACCTGTTCACGTTTGGGTATTTTGTCTTTGGGACTTCCAGAACTAGACTGTAGTCAGAAGGTAAATTCTGCAGGCATAGCTTGTATTAGCCTGCAGTACGAATGTAAGGGTCTAATGCACCACATCAGGAGTCGAACGGAACTGTGCCACTGTGATTAATTATCAAGTTCATTTGCAATCCCTATGCACCATTGTTGCATACGGCATGAAAAGTTCGTGTAAACTCGCTTCATGAGATCAATCCCCCAATTATGCCTAAACGGCTATAAATGCTCAGCCTGGACAGGATTTGTGTTTTATCAAACTGGATATGTTCTGCCCAATCCATGGTCCAAACGCGCTGGTTCTTAACCTTAACTGAAGGTTATTCTCAGGGCCGTAACAGCACTCCGTCAGGCCCCCCCTCCGGCGATACACTGTTGACCACTATTCATGATAATCATTGGGAGTTTATTTAGTGATCAGCTTCTGTGGCCTAAGCGCGCTAAAATTTCTAGAATTCATGATTTCATCGGTCAGTATGATCGGGAATTGCATATATTGTCGTGGCGTGGTAATGACCCAATATCCAATAATAAAGATAAAATGCTACTTTAATTCGCGCGCAGCGCGAAAAAATTTTCAAAAAATTGCATAAATTTTCAAAAAATACTCTATGATTTATGCTAATTCACGAAATAATTTTGGGCCCCCCATCGAGCTCGGCCCCCCCCAATTGGGGGGTTTGGGGTGCGGCAGTTACGGTGCTGGTTATTCTATCTGCAAACAATCGTATGCTAATCTACCTTATTACTACGGCAATGTTTTTTGACATTTAAAAATAAGTCAAAATGTTGTCAAAATTGTAGTGTTCGGCCAAAAAATTGCTTACAAAATCACAAAAATTTTTGCGACCTACATTTCGTTTGTATCGCAGATGCTTGCACTGTCGGTGAACTTATTATTGGATATTTTACAACTTGTAGCCCACTTGTAGCTTGTAGCCAACTGCTGCTGTTGAATGTTCTTTCTCCATCCTTGGCAAGCTACTTGGTAAGGACAGACACTTTCTATCCGAGAATGCAGGAAAGTATCTTTTGTCGTACCACAGCAAATTTTAATTATTGCTATCATAATACGTGGTGCAACTACTAGAATTCTTCATAGGTCCAGATTTTAGTAAAATGAATTTGTAGTCGAAAAAGTTTTATCAGGCAAAACTTCTTCGTAAGGACAGACAGTTCCAACTGGAATTGAAGATGAAGAGTACAATTCTAACATTGTGTGCGAAAACACCTAATTTATATATTTTGTCAAAATTGCCAAGCTGAGCGTACCATCTCAAATCATATGCATGAGTTGACCATGTACTAACCTCAAGAGAACCCCTGAGACTGCCTCTGGTGTCTTAACATATCCACTGGAACGCACGACACATGCACATTGCTTCTATTTATTCCATAAAGAGCGAGCAGACGACCAAAGAAAAAGCAGAACATCATTTCATGCAAAACCGATGTTCGAAAGTGTTCAAGCCCATGAAACATCTCGAAACACGTTAAGCACGCTTCCGAAAACCCTCTTGCAATAACGTTGTAGGTTTTGATGTGAAATCGTACATTCAACTCGCACTTGGACAACTAGATAATCATCTAATTTGCGATATCTAATCTCATTTGAATTCCAATCTAATTTGGACCGGAACTATACAGAACTGTATAGTGCGAAACCAGCCAGGCTTGTCGCTATTCTTATGGGCATTAGATTGAAGTATGATTTGATATCACGGGAACTTCATTCAATGTCCAAGTTTGAGCGAATTCAGGTATTCTAATTCTAATCTAATTTGAAAAAAAAAACATGTGACTATAATTGCAATTTAATTTGGAAAAAACTTTGTAGCTGTTGCTGTGATTACAATTCTAATCCAATTTACGAATTCAAAATTTTCTAGTTGCCGAAGTCTGATTCAATTGTCGATGGTACAAGAATGATAATACAAAGCAATTCGACCAAGATGTCCTGTACTCTATTCCATAATCACAATGCCTCGACCATGATCAAATGAATAATAACATTTGGCACAAACGCCGGCAACGGCGACCCGAGGTACCTGTCTGAAGAGGTGTATAGATAATAAATAATAAGAAATAAATAGCGACACGATATTCAACGACAATGTTCCAAACATGGATGCATTCGGGGAATATTTCAGTACCGAGACTGCCTTGCGACCATAGTCAAGAATCGGACATTGTGTAGGGCGTGGCGTAATCGAGAATGTCAGTGAATCGAGTATTAAAGCTTCGAGGCTCATTATCATATTACGAATGATGCGAAAAGTTCAAGTACTCAACTTTTATGCGACCGCAAAGAATACAAGGCCAGTTTACATTACATCAAGGATAATTTCAATTATTTTGACCTAACCTTTTCCATTGCACTTAGCGACAATGCTGTTGGTTGATCACACAACTTCACAAAAATGTGATTTTCTGTTAAAAAAAAACTTTCTTCAGATTTTACTGGCTACTTGATAAAATTGTTAGGTTGGTGAAAACAACACCGCACACCAGCTTTGGCTCAATTCCAACCACTAGAAGCGAAGTTATTGCAGTAGAAAAATTTGGATTTCAATAAAATAGTATTTACGGTGACTAACTCTTAAATTATTGATTATAAAATCATGGAATTGGAAATTTTTCTACCGCAATAACTTCGCTTCTAGTGGTTGGAATTGAGCCAAATTTGGTATGCATCATCTGTACTGACAGCCTAACCATTTATGGGTTGACAGAGATATTTGAATTTTTTTGGTTAATGATAAATTCCGAACTTTCAACTGTAAAAAAATCTTTTACTGGTTGGAATTGAGCCAAAGTGGGTGTGCAACATTGTTTTCGCCAATCTAACAATTTTATCGAGTAGCCAGTCAAATCTGAGAAAAAAGTTTACATTTGAACAGCCCTAGTGCGCATCTTTTTATATGCTGCGATACCACCAATCGAAGTGTCCAGCCCCAGTGACTACAGTCAAGCATGGAACATTTTGTGTCAAAAAGCCAAGACATTTCGCGCCATAAACCACTCCAGCGGTGCTCAATAAAAGCGAGCAAACCATCACTACCTAGAAGTTTAATAATAAAAGACAGGTAATTATTATCGGCGAGGTTCACTTGTATTTTGGGACCTGAACGCGAACGGGTATCGGGGTCGACTTTCCGTTTTGCTGTAAATTTTTCGTCGACTTGGCCGCGTGGGACGAGTCGAAGGGCGCCGTTTTACTGGCTGTTGTCGACGCCGTGGTCAGAACCACCGGGACACTGGTGTCGTATTCCATTTCGTCCGTTTCCATCGGAAATGATTCCCCCGCGATTGTCTGCGAATGCCACGGAGCCATGGCGCTGAAAAATACAGTGCAGGGTTAGTTTTGAGGTTTGTCTGCAGTATGACTTGCTCTGCAAAAATGATTTGACAATAGGACTCAGGGTTGTTACGACTCAACTCGAGTCACGATTTTCTGACGACTCGACTTGACTCAAGCCATCTTCTCAAACTACAGAAATGAGTCAAAACACCGTTTGACTCGACTTGAGTCATTTCGGTAGTTTGAGAAAATGACTCGAGTGCATTGTGCATGACTCGAACAAGCGTCAAAACACCAAACTCCGTTACAATGCAACATTCGAGGCTGATTTTGGGGGTTGCAGGGCCACGAGCAGAACAAAATTTATATTTTCGCATTCAGTACCGCGGTAGATTTCGATTGATACCCGTTTTATCAAATTCAATGCTCGGCAAGTCGGTCAAAAATTACCATCAAATTGCCATTAGCCGGAATGGAAAGTGTGACGTAGACCAATTTCACTGAGCCTTGCGATTTGCTTGTGTCCACGCCATATTGGGACACTACGGTCCAACCCTAATTAAGATTTCACGGCGTTCGATGAGCCCGGTGCCCCAAGTTTCCCAAGATATCAATTCATTAGGGTCAACACATGTACTTAACCCTAATGTATTGATGCTATACTAGTAAATTCGAAAAAAATCAAAACCCCCCTCATTTTTCGGCTGGCTACGCACCTGCATGTAGCTACAATTTTAAATGCTAATCTAATTTGCAAAGCTGAAAATTTTCCAGTTGTTCGAGTCTGCTCAGGCACTCAACCTTGCCCGGCTCCAATCACGTCGCTAGTCCGGAGGCAAGCAAAAAAATCAATCTCACTTGAATTTCCTCGGCGATCGGACCCTAGACGTCGGGTCCTCGCTGCCTTCATGTAAACTTGCTAGCACGGATGGCGCGACATACGTGAAGCCGTGGAACACCTGCGACAGACAGACAGACATTGATTTATGTCTGCTATGGCCCTGATCAGAGGTAGTACGCGCCTCCAGCACAAGTAATGTCAGTGTATTTCTGCTTGATTTACAAGTAGACAATTGAGTGTTGTTGGCTTGGTTTTAGTTAAAACTGTTAGGCTAGTAGATTCAATGTCGTTAATATCTGATCAAGTGCAAGTAGATGCGATATTCAAGTAAAAAGTATTTCAAGTCTGGTTTTCTAGTATTTTAAGCCTAGTCTCAACTATCCAAGTATTCTAAGCCTCGTTTTGACCAAAAAACTGTCCAGTAGAACCGGAAGCTATCAAAATACAGAGCAACGTAAATACTCACCTGGTTTGCGCTTTCTGATAACGGACAATTATCGGGGCTGTCCACCGGGGGCTGCTTGGTAAATTTCACGTCAAACTGGCTGACGTCTTCCTCGTTTTTGATAGGCGGGGTGAACGGGGGCTCTACCTGTGAAATTTAAGTTGAAAATCAATGATAGTCTCTACTAGATGCTGACGATGACCCCTGACAAGTGGCTGCCAAAAATTTTCGGGTTTATTTCAATTCCAATATACTGCTCAATTGCGAGTGAAATGCCGGTCATCTAAATCTAATTTAATTAGTGAAATGCTTTTATGCTCGCATTTTAATTATAATCTAATATTTGGTTTTCCTGAGTTTTGGAAAGTTCGATTCAGAGTGTTTAGTTCAAGTCCTAGTTGCAAGCTTTGAACAGTGAGTAGTTCTAGTTGTAGTAGTTGCGAGTTTTGAAAAGTGAGACTAGTTCTGTGCGTAGTTCTAGTTTTATTTCCAGTAGAGTTTCTTGAAGAGTGAGTAATTTTATTTCTAGTTGCAAGTTTTGAAAACGCAGTCATCTGCACAGATCTACTTGTTTGGGTTCGATCCAGAAATCTGACGCGTACCCTTTTGTTAAATAAATCCGTCCAGTTGATATGACGAAAGAAGGGGTGACTCTGAACCGCCACTGCGTCAGACGGCCCGGCCCCCAATCTGCTGGTCGTGTGTCGCTTAAGAAGTTTTTTCAACAGGTCCCGCGCCTCTGGCGTTAAGTATCTCGGAAGAGTCAGTTTTCCATGTAGTACTTTGTCGATAGTTTTCTTGCGGTTTTCGGCTGTAAACGGTGGCGCCCCTGTAGAAAAAACTATGTTTAGGGTGCTGAACTTGAATATTGCTTGTACAAAGACGTTGATTATAGGATAGTTTACGAACCTGTGCACTTTGACTCAACAATGCAATAATAAACAAAGTATTACCCAACAGAGTGTTATGCAAAGTCAACTGTTTGCTGAACTCATTGCTAAGAAACCGAATTCCAAGTAAAAATGAGTCAGCATTTCTGCTTCGATGAGCTACTAGTACAATGTGTATTCCATTTCCGTTCAATCCCAAAGGTCAATAAATCAATGCTTTGATGACTCAGTGTGAGAGATTGAAATTTCGTCAATAAACGAAACGCTGCAAGTTCCATAGTTTGAATAGGGATGGCAGCATTCGAAATCATTCTTGGAGGTTCAAAACTTCGATAGGCTTTTAGGCCAATACAGTTGAATAATATATTCCTATTGAAATGAATGCGAATATTTACGACTGACACTCGCCAGGGGTAATCGTCAGTAACTAATAGAGAATTGAGTGTTGCATATCAAAAATTGCATTGATCACTAACGTATCATCATCATGTATCGTTTTGTATATCAATGTTCCAAGTTATTTTGAATTCTAGCTGATAACGATTACCCCTGACGAGCGTCAGCCTAAATTATTAGGGTATAAGGTATAACCATAGTGTCCTATATGGTGTCGACACAGGCAAATCTCACGCCTCCGTGAAATTGTATCACGTCACAATTTACATTTGGCTACAGGCAATTTGACGGTCAATTTTGACCGGCTTGCCGAGCATTAAATTTGGTAAAACGGGTATCAATCGAAAGCTGACTCTGCAGTCTGCACTGATTACGAAAATATAAATTTTATTCCGCTCCTGGCCCTGGAACTCCCACAATCAGCCTCGAATTTTTCATTGTTATGGAGATTGCCATTGGGACGCAACAATGCTGAACAATGCTGTCTGGCTCTTTTTCTCTTGAGCTACTCTCTCGTTTCGCCAGACAGCATTGTTGCGTCCCAATACCAATCTCCATAACAATGAAAAATTCGAGTTGAAATTCGGGTCAGTTGAAAACTGAAGTTCTGCATCTCTCTCGATGAAAATGATAATTAGGAGAGAACTCCAACTCAAGCACTCCATTTTGTCCAGATCTAATTCTAAATCCCAGGCGTCAATTGGCCGGTATAATGCACACAAACCTGTAAGCATATCAAACATGAGAGCGCCGAGACTCCACCAATCAACAGCTTGATTGTGACCGGACCGCAGTAGTACTTCTGGAGCCATATATTCTATCGTGCCGCAGAACGTGTGCGTTACATTCCCTTCAAGGATCGATTCCTGAAAATGAAACAGAATCCTTTAGGCAACTTTCACACTTCGTCATTAAATAAATGTAAACCAATGCTTACTACCGAGGCTGTGAATCTCCATAGTTATTCCCAATCGTTGATGAACACAAATATTTAGTTAGTGCGTTATCACTAGGGAAAGTTTCTGCTACTTATTTTAACAACTTCCGGCAGCTTCCTAAATACAAAGAAGTTATGTAGTATGGTGTTTTAAACTGTTTGAAAGAATCTTATATTGCAATTTTTCTTCCTGCAACTTTTTTTTTCAATTTTTGATGCAACTAACTTTTTACTGGGAATAACTGGCACTATCTGTAAATAGAGCGCTTGATTATTTCACACTCGTTTAAATTTGAGGTTCTTTCTGATTTGACGCACATTCAGGCTAGACTGCCGAAAATTATATTTTCACCAGGTTAATATTTTCAAGGCTTGCTGTACCCATGTATAATACGCAACCCCCTATTTTAGGGCAAAAAATGGTAACATTTTGCCTATTATTCATGGAAAATTACGGTAGTTCTAGTTGGCCATTTTGAAAATACAGCAGTTTGTAAATGAGGAGCAATATCGGTATAATTTATATCACAGCCCTCACCTTGCAAAGTCCAAAATCAGTCAACTTGATGTGACCCGTGTAATCGAGGAGAATATTTTCGGGTTTCAAGTCTCGATAAACTATCCCTTCCTTATGAAGATGCCCCAGGGCTAGCGTAATTTCCGCGAGATAGAAACTGAAAACGGAAATTTCATGACAGAACTGTGACACCACCGGCAGAAAGATGAGTATTTTTGGGTGCAATGCACTTTTTCTATCCACAATGAAATGAACATCAAGAATCGACATGGACATTTCAAATTTATGGTGTTTCACATGATCATCAACTGTGTTCTCCATAGAACTCGATATATACACATTGGAGTTGTTCAAAGATAATTTTTTAGTCTGGTCTCCGGGGATCCACTGATTATGGCAAATTTGCATCGATTTCAATTTTCTACTGAGCAAATAGCCAAATTTTACTGTCATCCCCACCAAATTGACAAGCTGTCTAAAAGAATGATGCTGAACAATTTTTGCTCACATTCAACCGGTCAGAGCGAAGTGATTGCAGTTGTAAATTTTGGATTTGTAAAAATATCATTGACGTTGGATAATCCCAGAATTATGAATGAAAATCTCAAATCGCTCAGCTTCTACGGGTTGGAATCATGTTGAATTTTTTTGCATCGTTTTGTTTTTGTAGACAACACAACAATTTCACGGGTTCAATATAAAAGTTTAAAAATTCTTTATCAATTTTTTTTCTATTTCAGACTACTTCTGCCGTACTATATTTTCAGTATTTTTTATGCAAAACTAGGCCTAGAATGCCGGTCCTGACTTCTCTACTAATAATCGCGACTTGTACTTGCCAATAAATTTACTTCTACTCCTACTTGAGTACCAAGGTTGCCTACTTGGCCACTTCTGTCTGTAATCTAGACGTAAAAGCTGAATAGTTCAAGTCTATCAGTCACAAATTGTAGTTCTCTCACTTCCAATTTCATGCTGCGGAAAATTTGCCAGCATCTTGTCTACCTCAAATGGCCAGTATTTCATTTCAAGTTTTTTTTTCCAAATTGGAGTAGAATTATAGCTAGACAGAACACAGTATTTTTCCTAATTTGATTACAATTAGAATTACTGAATTCATAAAAAACCCAAGCACAAGAATGGCCAATGTCTGCACAGCAAGCTTGGTTCATTTTGCACAATACAGTTCTCCTGAAGCATTTACAGGCAAGCCAGAAATGAGACTCCAATCAAACTTGGGACATTTCACAAATTTGAATTAGAGCAGTGGTTCCCAACGTGGGCGATTTGGCAGCCTAGGGGGCGAAAATGGACAAAGGGGGCGGCAAGGTGCGAAAATAGCGAATGGGGCAATAGGGGGGCGATGATGCGTTAAAACAGCTACATTGGAGTCAAGTCGGAGAAATGCCCTTTTTTTAGTCAACCCACGGAAATTTAGTTGCAAAAGGAGCCGAAAACTTGACCTTTTTTTTTAGTCAACTCGCCGATGATTGCAGATTGTATACCGATTTTTCGGTTCGCAAAATCGGGGGGCGATGATCGGCGTTGAGCTTGAAAAGGGGGCGATGAGTCGAAAAAGGTTGGGAACCACTGAATTAGAGCAAAGAAACATTTTATAAATTAGACTAGAAGTAGATTTTGCTTCAATTAGTCTAATTAGCGAACTAGAATCATCTAGTTGTCCAAGTCGGCCTATGAGAGTATAGATTTCGTGGAAAATACGCAGTTGATGATCATGTGAAACACCATAAATCTTAACTTGTTCATGAGTAACACTGAACACGTTTTTGTGGATAAAAAGCACACTAAAGCCGACTTTTTTTTACCAAGCCATGTCTTCCATGAATATTCCTTCTCGTTCCAGGTGCATGAATAACTCCCCTCCGCTCAAATATTCCAAAATAAGATAAAGTTTTCCGCCCGTTTGAAATGCATAGATTAGATCCACTATAAATGGGTGCTTTACGTCTTCCAGAATGTTACGTTCCGCTTTTGTGTGCGCCGTGTCTTTTTGGTTTCTTACGATCGTCGCCTTTTTTAATACTTTCATCGCGAAAATTCGGTCTTTTTCGGGTAAAGTGGTTTTTCGGACTTGAAACACTTTGCCGTAACCTCCTTTTCCCAATACCTTCAAAAGTTGGAAGACATTAGTGATACAGAACTCGAGTATACCAGGAAACAGTAGGCTATAAAGGGTTATTCAAAAATAACTTGTTTCTTAAAATTCTACACTATTTATCAAAATTATTAGGCTGAGTAAAAAAATGCACACCAAATTTGGCAAATTCCAACCCATAGAAGCGCAGCAATTGGAATTTGAAAATTTTTACTTGTTTGTCTATAAGTTTTACTGGCACAATATATAAAGTTACCTTCAAGAGTTGAAAACAGTGCGGCCCAATTTTTTCCTTCCCGCGATTGACCAAAGCGTCTTGAATCTCAATTTTTTCGATTTCAGGCGATTCTTCCATTGGAATATTTGGGACTTCGCCACATTCGTAAATTTCTTCCATGGGATTGGATGGGCCACAGTCCAGGTCTAGTTCGAAAACGCCCGCCATAATATGTTTCGTATTGTTCAAATAATTTGATTTGGCATCCACAAAACTGTTGAAATGTTAAGAAATAAACTCAAAACTTGATTATAAATTGACTCTTATTAGAAAGAAAGAACATGTCTAACAAATACTTAGATTTTAGAAAGAAATACTTATATCAATTATTACCTGAAGACAGCAATGTCGAGTATGTGTATGTTCATAGGCCATAGTATATTAGTATAACAACTAGGGATGGTGTGAACTTGAGGTTCACGTTCGCGTTCTGTGTGTGAACCTCGGAAATTTAGAGGTTCGCGTTCACAACAGAACCTTGGTAGGTTCTGCACTGTGAACCTTTTTGTAAATTGAATTTTAACTCCATTATAAGATCTTTGACTCAAATTTATTGCATTTCAACTGCGGGCCACATCATGCATGGTGCTGGCAGCATAAAAAAACAACGCTAAACGAGCATGCACCATGCTCCTCGACAACCTTAAAAGTTTTACTTGCTTTGTTGCAAAAATTTTCTCGGAATAACCAGCTTTCCGTTTGTGAATATTTAGTGACTCTCTGCTGTAAGCTTAACCCGCAATCACACAACATCACGAGCGATATATACGTAGTCAGCGAATGATGCTTTTTCAACCAATCAATGACATTGATATCGTCTTCTGATGTAAAAAATCGAACGGGCGTAGGGGGACAATCTTGACTTCATATCTTTACTGTATCATTAAAACCAAATCCGTGCGATTAAGGTGCTTGCTACTGCTGCATAACTTGGTGTTGTTTGTGGCATCGGTAGCGAGTATAGAAACCCGTTGTACACTCTGCTCAATATCAATGTAGCAATACTCAGTCTCCGAACACATTGTCCGGTCTGGCTAAGACCGTTAAGGCGTAAGCTTATATTCATTGGTAAGTCCTCGTCGAAATTGTTGGCAAAGTGACGGAATGTATTGATTTTATGCAATTATTTTATCCTTTGATTACCGCGGTTGATACATTTAGTGACGTTTAAAATGCGGATATGTACTTCAGCATTGTGGCATTATGTGGACCGTGTCATCGCTAGGTATCGTGTACACACTGTACATTAATATAGGCTATCACTTCATTGGAAGATTGGGTTGGAATTAGCAATATGATGTCACGTGACGTCACGAGGTTCACGTTTGTGTTCACACAGAACCTTTCAAAAAGGTTCGCGTTCACACGAACCTGAACCTTTCAGAGGTTCACACCATCCCTAATAACCACCCCACAGTGGTGTTACGGTTTCACTAGTCACCATTAGGAACCAAGTCGCAGGCATTGACATCCAATTACCGAAGGCAAAAGGTGCACACGGAGGTCAGAAGTTTCGGAAAAAATGGACCAAAGAGTAATTCTTCACAGAAGCGAAAACGCCAATGTGAAGCCGTTATACGCAAGTTACATGGATGATAGAATATTCACAAAATATCATTCAAATCTTTGATGTCACACTGCTGCATCTTGTTTGCTTCAAAAGGTGCCCGCCCTCCACAGAAACCCGAATCGCGCTTTAATCCTGATGGACCAAATTCTAACTTCCACATTTACAGTTGAGTCTCTAGTATTCCTCACAATGCATACCCAGAGCTAAAACCAGATTACGACTAAAACAAAGGGAGCATAGAAATATGCAAACTTATATCGTCTATAGAGTTACTGTTTTAGTGGTTTTCAACTGTATTCAATCATCATCCTTTTGTCAATTCGATTGTTTGCGAATAAAGGTGTTGCTAGAATAGATCCCCTTCATAGTGATGAGGGTTGAATAGTAAATTCATATTGAAATGAACCCGAATATTTTCGGCTGACACTCGTCAGGGGTAATTATCAGCAACTAGAGATTTCAAAAGAACATCGTATATCAACAATCATATTACAAAATATGATGTCACCAGCACGAAATTTCGAATACAAGAGTGTTCAATGTACTAATTTTAGATGGTACACGAACTGTTTTTATTGACACAGCCTTGGCTTGGATATTATGGTATAAGTTGTCCCCAAGGCACACAAATGAAAGTTTGAACGACCCTCCCAACGACGCGAAATGTGTCGTCTCGACAATTTTTCGCACAAGCGGATTATCCAACAGATGTTTGCCAATGGCAGAAATTTTGGCCTTTGATTGCTCCAGATCAAGCTTGAGAGGATGAGCTTTTCAGGGAATCAGGGAATATGCTGGTTTATGCGTTTCTGCAAACTCTTTGACGTTCTTCCCACGTAGCCACAATCACAGTGGTACCCGGCCCTGTGGATATAAAGCTCTATCAGCTGTACCAGCTGTATCAGCTGTATCACCCTGTGGATATAAAGCTGTATCACTCTGTGGATATAAAGCTGTATCACCCTGTGGATATAAAGCTGTATCACTCTGTGGATATAAAGCTGTATCACCCTGTGGATATAAAGCTGTATCAGCTGTATCACAGTTGCATCAGCGGTATCCCGATCTCATAGGCCGATTTTATCATGAATTATTGAAAATTTTTGTGCTTCACGCTGGGTCACTAAACAGTACAACAATAATTTCGTGGCAAAAGCGAACAATGTAATGGGGGACGGTTTATCACCCTATAGGAGCCCAAGATTCAAGGATTTTTGGGGAGCCTGACGAAGTGCTGTTTCGTTCCTGCCAACGGGTATACACAGCCGGAGATGTTTGATTAATTATTATTCGAGGGGTCCTACCTTTTCAAACACACCTCACTCAGCTCTACCGGTCGGTAGCCTAAATTAGATTACGTGAGCAGAGAGACGTTAAAAAATTGATAGCTATCTATATGCAATTCCCGATCATATATTGACCGACTCAATTAATGAAATATAGAAATTTCTCTTTCTTCGCGCGTGTAGGCGAGAAGAGCTGACTCACTAAATGTGTGACATCCTACTAGACTATTTCGCGCATCCCAGACATAGTATAGACCTGATACTAATTGCAGAGTGATACCTTGGTGAATCTCGGTACGGTTTGTCTATAATATGGGAGCAGCGATGATTCTCAAAGTCGAAGTAATTAAAAAATATTAATAAAAATATCAAGAATTGTTTGAACACAAGACACCGATTCCATACAGGTAGAGTGATACAGCTGATAGAGCCGTGTTACAGCTGATACAGCTTTATATCCACAGGGTGATACAGCTGATACAGCTTTATATCCACAGGGTGATATAGCTGATACAGCTGGTACAGCTGATACAGCTTTATATCCACAGGGCCGTGCTACACAGTTCGTACCAGGGCTGTGGAGTCGGTAAATTTTACCACCGACTCCGGCTCCGACTCCACACATTTTCAATATACCGACTCCGACTCCTGAGTTCTTAAACGTACCGACTCCGACTCCTGGGTCTTTAAACGTACCGACTCCGACTCCAGCATTATTACCAATTTACTTCGAAAATTATATGCCACATTGTCGGTTGAATGACTATATCATACAACCATTAAACATATGCAAACATATGCTTAACTGTGGCATGCTAAATTGTTTCATTGTGGCACAGCTCGAATTATCCACAATGCAATTAACATGAAATAAAGATTTGCTAAATATCCCTCCTTATTCAAGTTTTTATAACATGGACTCTCTAATATCCTGAAATGTATGAATCATTCAAATATGGCAGATATCCAATCCTGTTTAATAAAAATGTAGATAAAAAATCCAAGTGTAGCTCATACGTATGACTCAGCAACTAATAAAGAAATTGAACTTACTGATTTTGTCATTGCACACTATCCTGATTACAAGCACAAACACTCTTACTACTAACAATAGACATTGGTCAGAAATGGAATTTAGTTAAGTAGTCAACGACCATAGCCTATGTCTAGTCTGCATGTACTTAATCAAGTATTCAAGGATTGGGACTTGCAGTCTTTCTTAATCATTTGTTCGACCCAAACAGCTAAGCTACACTACAAATATTTTTAATTTTGTCAAGTGGGGAGCATCGTTTGGTCATATCTACATCATTTTTACAATTTTACAAAACCAGCCGATGTATTTTCTCTGTCACAGTATCATGGTATAATTACAAAAATTGCATCAATTTTGACTGCATCGCGAAAACGCATATTGCGATTTTCTTACCCTCTGCAACTGAGTTGTAATTTGCAAGTAATGTCTAATTTTATCTATACCAGGGGTGGGCAACTTTTTCGACGAAAGGGACACCTGAGATTTACGAACCATTGCGCGGGCAACTGGAATGTTGATAACCTTTTTTTAGTCGTCGATAGGAGTGAACTGAATTAGGTAACATTGCAAACAAGACTTATATTAATACGCTCTAAAATTGATAACAATATGTCATGCAACTGTGCAGTGCGCAATCAGGCCCTGGTCGCGCGAAGCACGAAATTTTTTTTGCAAGATAACGACTAAATTAGGCTATAGCTATATCAATAAATATGGCGCTAACATTCATTGGGGGTCGCATCTGTATACCACTGGGCTCATTTGGTAAGGACAGGATTATTCGACGTTTAGACATAGCAAAGTCGATGGTATCAGTGAACATGCCTCTATCATTTTGTGCAAATGTTTTGTCGACGATCTCGCTGCGAGTGCACAAGCAAAGCCGTATCTCCTAATTGCGAATACAGTTGGACTCAATTATGTGAATAATATGTATTTATAATTTTCAGAAGGGTGCTCAAATACTGAATGCAAGAAATCTAGTGACAATCAATCATGCGAAGTACCGAGAAAAATTTCAAGTCCAATAAATCTGCTATGAAATATTGTACTTCATGGTCATATACGAAGATCTGGGATAACTGTGGCTGGCCCCTGGATACGTCAATGCGTTAGAACTGTTGTTTTAGTCATCATCAAATTTCGCGGACATGCTATTCAAATTTTGGTTGGCCTTGCAATTGTACCTGATGTCATAAATAATTTCGAGAATTACCTCGCAGGCCACACCTAACCTTCTCGTGTGCCAAATTTGGCCTTCGTCCCACGGGCTGGCCGCACCTGATCTGTATGGTTAATAATAGCAGTGGTTGGTGGTACATAAAAATTCTATTGAAAATTCTTTGAAAGCAAATGTTTTCATGATAGAGAAGTTGGAGTCGGAGTCGAAGTCATAGTCATTCTCACAAACTCCGACTCCAGTCAGTATTTTCCCACCGACTCCGACTCCAGCTATTATAGTTTTCATGACTCCGACTCCATCAAGCGAAAATTACCCTGACTCCGACTCCACAGCCCTGGTTCGTACACACATTACTTTGTTGAAGTGGAGGAAGCACGTCTTTTCGTGTTGCAGGGAGCAGCTGCGTAGTCGTAAAAATCACGTTGGTCTTCAGTTCACTGAGTCGTAATACTTACTGACCGCTAAAATTGCTTTTTACAGCGGCTAGAAAAAGGGCCAATCCGTTAAATTTCGTTACTTTCCTCTCTATGCCGCGGTTGATGACGTGTTCAGGGTAACCCTTATCAAAGTAAGATTTTGCGGATGTTGTTAAGTTCCAAGTTCGTTTTTTACCGGAACATATCATTAACGCTCTATGTACGAGGGTACCTACGAGGTTGATTTTTCTGCACCCAGAACCAAATGAATTCCAACGAACTTATTGGTTTGTGAATAACCTTTCCCCAAGATGAATGTCTAAAGTTTATATGTTATCATGATTTTCGGCTAAAACCAAATGGCAATGAGTTATTTCGTTCTTTTTCAATTGTGAATTGCAGGGACAAGATGTAATATTATAATATCACCCATCACGTGTACAGGCTTGGTAACAAGGTATTCAAGTGAAAAACAAGGGCATGGTTTTTGAGGTAACATTTTAGAATCATTTGACTAATCCGGCCCGGGAGCGATCTGAAGGTTTGAATCCGTCCCTCGACACAAGTTGAGTTTGACACTACTGCCCTGCCCTGGCCTAATTTAATGTTTTATCGAGTATTCACAAAACCGAAAAAGTTAGAGGTTTTTCGGTACTTTAAAACTTATAGATTCTCACAACTCAACACAAAGTATCAAAATTGATACTCAACTGATACAGGAAATCCCTTATGCCCAGCCTCAAAGTGGAATTGTTGACAATAACAATGTCACATGCAATTTTTCGTTCAACGTTCAAGAACATAAATATTATTGCCTTTGGCTTCGGCCTTTTATCACCACGCAAAACTTATTGCCGTAAGCAACTACTGTTTCCACTCTAGCCCAGCTCTTGTTATCACTACAGTAAGAAGCTACCAACCCGAGTTAGAGTGAAGGTATACTGATGCAGTGATGCATCCAATCGGATATTTCACTAAGGATCCTCCTTTGGCGATTGGCGATATTAATACTATATGAAAACGATGGTTCATCCCTGACATTCATTTCCCTATTACATTCAGCTGGTCCTAACCCGAAACAAACGCCTGCATCTAACTGTGCGTGAGTTACAATATTGATAAACAATACAACTGCTTAGATTCAACGGTTAATTGTTACAATAAATTGCTTGCATTGGTGAACACGATCCCGCCATCACCATTACGCAATAAGCTTGTTTTTTTGTTTGTTCGAAAGCGGAAGTCCACTCGGTTGCGCAATAGAACCATAGAACACTATGATTGGACTAGAAGCTCAGTGACTACAAACTAGGACTATAGAAAGTAAACTTTTACTTTCTATACTAGGACAGTAGTTCTCAACAGGGTGTCCACGGGACCTCTAAATTTGCAAATTGATTGATAACCTAATTTGTAACTTTTTAAATTAGGGAAAGCATGAAGCAGTTTCGCTCCATAACTGCTGAAACCTCATGACTCTCATCATCAGAATAATCGTCTGTCATGAAATACCTTACTGTGCAAATTCGATTTAATTAGCCAAATCATGGCCAAATTGCCAATAACCTACTGATGCAAACATATTGCTGTTAAGAGACGTTATGTTGGGGTATGTGGAAAAAAGTATAAATATGGAGAATGGAGATAGTAAGATCAATCAGGTGACTTCGTAATGTTTGCGAAACCTTTTTGATTTGAAGTTCCGACCCGCGAAGGGATTTTATCCGGCCGGTGGACAGTTTTGCGTCTTACATGATAATGTGACCCACGGCCCCAGTCTGCCGAGATTCCCCACTACTTGCTTACTGCGTCAGATTTTAGTGTCCGTATGTTATTACATACGTGTATGCGCAGCGTTGCGAGAGTGGGGCTTACTCGTAAGTTCGTCGAAGCGAGAGACTTGCATTATCGGCATTTACGATGCACTCAACCCTAATGTCGTTTGTGCTAATCATGATGTTTGTCGACTACAATGGTCATTTACACCAGGCTGATATTTCATATTTTTGATTCCGTAACCGCCGACTTATAGCACGGCACACTTCTAGGCTTTTGTAAGTCACTGCTTTTGCCAGGGGTCGCCAACTCAAAACGGGTCGCGGGCAACTTCTCAAATTTCGTAGAGGACGCGGTTCGCATGAATTCAATATCGAGATTAATTAGGCCGCACAGTGGAACAACGACGCTATCCCGTCACCTACTCCAGCCTAATGAATGGATATATTGGTAAATTGGGGGTACCGGGCTTACCGAACGCCCAAGCAGACATGGTGGCACCTGTATGACAGTTGTTCTCGAATCTAAATTGTCTTCGTCATTATCGGCGAGATCGTTAAAATAGTATACATCCAATAAATACTATATAATCGTTGTATATGTGAATAAATGGGCGAATAATGTATCGATTCAGCAATCCGGTCCGCCAAATACTTATTTTCCTATGTCCGGCCCGCCGACTGGAGAAGTTGCCCGCCCCTTGCCTAGGCAACGTAAAGAGGAGGCATGCACTGCACACTGAATGAAAAGTAAAAGAAGATAATAGCCTATAGAAAAGCAAGCGACAAAAAGGAGGTGGCATGTCACTGAAGGCGGGATCGATAGGACATGCTCGTCGACTGTCGGATGGCCGGCCAGATACTGTTCCACACATCAGGTCCGGCATATTTGATAGAGCGATGATCTTTTCGGTCGATCATATGATATTTGGACGACGTGAACGCGGGTGTGTTGTACTTGTGCGCTTTTGATTCCGAGGTAAAGAAGTCATTGAGATATTCTCATACTAAGAAAGTGTATTTCCTTCGCATCAGATACATTGGGTTAAGGGGGCAGGGGTCCGCTAGAATACCAAAAAAAAAAAAAAATTGTCGCGTCAAAAACAGATTTTAACTTTCCACATCATAATTACTGTCGTGTCGTCAAAATCAGGCACTTGATTTTGCCCAGCACGATATAATGCGTTCTAATTCAAAAATCGAGCAGTCTTGATCACTAACCATAACCGAACTGAAAAATGCCAAGAATTTGCTGTTGGTAATATTGACGCGCATGATTGCCTGATCCGCAGTCTCAGAGTTCTACGCCTTATACTTAGCAGAAACATTTAATCAGACTGGAAATTAGATGTCAGCCATGCAGCTTTACTTCGACATAGTCTTTTTCAAATCAGTTAACTTGATTTCCGTATATTCAAAATAGAGGCGCCATGCTCTGTCCACACTAGCTATTTTTAAAGTCTACTGCTCTATCTGACAATGCCTGCAGCTGTTGATTAGATATCTTTCAATAAGTACACTGGATTGCGTTTTCAATCTTCTCATTCCGGCAACATTGACAGAAGTTGGTAATCTATTATTATATCCAAATCGATATAGTTGATATGATCCGCACGCTGTCGCTATTACTCTTGTTCTTGTCGCGTTGTGACGCACAAAACTTGCTGTCGGCAGATCAAAGAATCGGGATCGGAGTTGGGGCTTCGATGGCGGTTCTGTTGTTGGCGGGGGTCATCTTCGTTCTGTGCCGGAGATGGAGAAATAACGAAGGTAGGTCCGGGTCCGGTTGCGATCAGATTTTGGAAAAAATGTTGATAAATGTACGAAATGTCGCTACAATTTAGAACTGCAACCAAAAACACTTACTGAGAGTCATCGTATGTATCCCTTGAGACCGGTTACGTTTGATTAACGAACAGCTTGCAGTTGAAAGCGAGTTAGTCAGTCAGTCATTTATTGAAATTTTCATAACTTCAAAACACCACAAGATTGCGATACAATGAAAAGATAGGAGGGTGTCGAAGCCACATCGAGTAGTCTTTTAATCGCACATACACCTTGTCCTAGAACATGTAAAGAGGCATACAGTGTACGTATGTATAGTATACACTGGATGGAAGTAATAGAAGTTAACATAAAAATAACAGGCGATTAAAATGAAGTAGCCTGTGTCGGTAGGCGAGGTCGATATGTCGGATCGTGGTCCAGCAGTAATCTTGAGGGCTAACTAGTATAGGCCTAAATGTTTTCAGTATAACGGTTTGTATTTCGACTTGAATGTAGACTGGATGACATGCACTACGACTCTCAGATATTTGATGGAGCGATGTCTTCCGTGTAGTTCGTGTAGGTATTAGAGTTGTACATTAAGCAATGCGCTAGAACTAGAACTACTCACTATTCAAAATCCGCAATTAGATCGAGAACTGCCCATAACAGTAGTTGACCATAAACTAACTAGATTAGTAGTTTGTATAAGTCTGGATCACAATAGAAGCGCTGCTGAATACGACGCTAACCGTTATAGCATCATTTCACGCTATCGTGAACAAATATCTTGAAATGAAACCATTCAGCCACATATGTTCAAAAGCGAATCATGCGACTCGGCAGGCCGTCGAAGAATTTACGAGGTCTTTGTCGTTTTGCGAATTACAACAACCCCGTTTCTTTTGCGTGCCGGATGATACGATGTTATATTGGGTTTTTTTGGTCAATGCGGCAGAGAGAGTTAATTGATACAGTTGTATTGGTAATAGCCTACGTGTAACTTCGTGACGTTGCTGAAGTTTTTGCGCGATATAAAACTATATGTAACTAACGTACGGACATAGGGCTGGTCAAAATCGATAGTAGGCTATCGCAAGGAGTGCATAATTTCAGTACTCGAAGAAACGATTTCTCACTATACTAGACCGAATCACTGGAATTAATACCTAATTCAGTTTCGAGTACTGCTGGAATCCCTGTGCCTGTGCGCATGACTTCAAGGTCGGACGATCAGATCTGGTTAGAAAACGGAATTAATTATTGCGAACGATCGGAGCACCGCGATAGGTTATTCTCATGGTCGTTGTATTCCAGCGCGCCGATAGCTGGAATGAATGCCCTGACCTACTGGGTATTTTGAATGCCTTGACCATATGGTAATTTATAATTTCGGAATCAGGGCAAGAGTAGCTTTCGTTCAAGATCAAATGTACTAATCTTGCAAAAAATAACATTGTCACATTCGACGAGGAAGGTAGCAGACATTGATTACTGGTTTCCCAACCTTACAGTCACGTGATTGCATATCCGCCCGTTGATTATCTAAAAGAAAACGGCAAACGTATTCTCGCGCTAAACAGACCTTCAAATATGCCGAGATAGTCAGATAATCTCGATACGGAAATGTAGAACACAACGTCAAAGCGGAATGCAACCCCGCCTCTATATCAAATAAAATAGGATTTGCTCAGCCTCTGTCATTAGAATATCCGAATCGTTACGCGGTGACCAAAACAAAAAAAAAACAAATACCGCGACATTGCCGTCGGATTGTCAAGAGTCATTTTATTGAAATTTTCATTCGTTCAAAATAGGATATTCAGATACTCCGCTATGTCTTCATTGTAATATAGCCGAAACCGTCGACCATTTTCTACTGAATTGTGCAAGATATGATTTCCAACGGTCCTTTCTTATTGAGTCATGCCGTAATCATGACATCCCATTCACGACTTATAACTTCTTGGTCCAGCCCGAGCTATTAACCCCTGTGGCTGAATTTGTGCTATCATGTCGTAGAATCCTTTAAGTTTTGATTCGTAGCCGAGGTTGAATTACATTGCAAGGGTTTCTTATACCAGGAGGTAATTTCAGACCATGGTGCACCAGGACCTTCAGGGAGATAAGCGCCACTACAACTTTTAACCATATTAATAATAATAATAATAATTGAAATTTTTATCGGATTAGCCCCACAAGATTGGGGGGAATGGAAGGTTGTCAAAACGACTTGGAGTATAGTCTGTCAATCAGACGCCCACCTTTTGGACTAGTACATGGAGATAAGAGGCATGCCCGGCAGATGAAAATTAATGTGTTATGTGTCGGTATAAGACGAGTTTGATATGTCAGATGTCCGGTAATCGTGAGGGCTGTTTAGCATTCATAGTTATGGGATATTTGATGAGTTGGACCTACGGGCCAGGCTATTTGGACGGTATGTTGGACATAGTGTCCACCATCCTCATATCCGACGTACTCGCACTGCTGTTGATTGCTTGGAGCTGTTGCAGATCACGTGAGTGAATTTCGAAGGGTTCTAACCAAGTCACAAGGCTCCGAGTCAAAGTGCGGTTTTATATACTTTCATAGTTTTGACTCGAGTCAAGTGGAGTAATTTTCGATTAGCCATCTAATCAAGTCCCAGTCCAAGTCATATGTTTACTACTGTTCAGTCTAGAGTTCAAGTCATGTTCAATTCATGCTACACTCTACTTGGGTGATATCGAATGCCTCGTATTCATGATATACTAAGTTTCCTCACTCTTAACATTTTCCGCCCTATTTTTAGGTATCGGTAGCTCAGTTGATAGACGAAATACCAATAATGTGTCAAGTTTACGATTCTTCGAAGTCAAAATGAAATGTCTTTCTTGGCCGTCCCATGACTCGAGTATAAGTCGAGTCAATACACAAATTGAATCAAGGCAACGCTGGAATTTCGCGGCTCGCCTCTAACTCCCTAAATTTGTCTGATCAAAGATTTGCGTTAACGACTCTGAAATATTTCCAGGTAGGAGCAGACTTCGCGACAGTGTGACCGAAACCTCGATTGAAAATCGTGAGTGATTCATGCTCAGTTTCCGTCACTAAAATAAAGTCGACTACGCAATCATTTAGAACACTTTGGTTCCTCTCATTTTGGGGCGAATAAATCAAAGAACGGCTTTGTCAAAATAAAAGTGAAAATCACTTGTACGATTCATGGTCACGCGTAAAGGCAGACAAGGCAAAACTGTACTGTTGTTGATAAACGAATTGAAGCTATGCTGCAATATATGCCTATCTGCAGTAATTGGCACTGATCGCATAACACGAGCATTAGTTTTATTTCAAGTTAGCTGTATTGTCGGCCTACAGTATATCGATGCAAAAAGATTCAGCATTTGCTGTATTACGGTGTAACACAAATCCAGTCCGAAACATCGCAGCACGGGCTGAAACGGTATTTAACTCGATAAAAGCACGCCGCAAAACAGTGCGAATCGAAAGCAAATAGAAAATAATTTATGATAAAGCTAACAATGTTAACTGAAAGCTAAATCCACAAATCACAATGCTTTGGTGGCCTCGTACGTTTGCGCTACGCCTAACGCCCGCGTACCTTTCTTTTCTGCAAGTTGGACGCAATTGTACCGAAGTAAAAGCGGCCTTATATGAGTTCATTTTTACTACATGCTGCGTCGTCATTGCTCAACTATAAACATAAACGAAACACCCATGAACGGGAGTTTTTTAAACGTATTTTATATTTTCGTTTGGTTCTCGGGTAATTTTGCCGAATAAAACGATTGCTCCGGTTCCGCGATGTATGAATTAAGCGTATTCGACTGTATGGCAAAAGCATTACTAAGTGACGAAGTACTTCTAGGTTTTGCCTGCTTACATTACTTTGGGTTATGTTAATCCACGCCCTTCCTTTCTATACTTG
This sequence comes from Botryllus schlosseri, assembly GCF_051294905.1. Classification (NCBI taxonomy): domain Eukaryota; kingdom Metazoa; phylum Chordata; class Ascidiacea; order Stolidobranchia; family Styelidae; genus Botryllus; species Botryllus schlosseri. Next base: position 28,238,187 of record NC_137245.1, read on the forward strand.
AACAGTTTTTGAGCAACACAGCACACGGTTTACGCTTTCGATTCTGTAAATCAGAAAGTAGTTCTGGGATAAGTTTGCGTATAGCTTTTTACGAGTGAAATTGTGATGAAGTCAAGGCAAAATAGCCCCCGTATATCACAGCGTAGCTGAATATATTCTCGAGAATTGCATCGATTTGTAGTGTCGTCAGTCATCTCCGACGCATTAGAACTCGCTATATTTATTTGCACTTGAGTACCAAAGCTGGCTATACTTTGAACACGTCTGCTTAAACTATAGAGATTGTACAATCTCCCTACTTGAACTATACTAAGCGGCCCCAGGCTGGTTCGGAAATAGCGTGTGTCGTCTTTCAACGAATATTCTCATCCGTGAAGTAACACATACAGATGAAAATTTGGCTGCGTCACTTCCCGTCTCGGTCTATCGCGGAACAGAAGCTTCCACTCAGACGTGGATCGAAGAGGTGATTAATTTCCGACTATACTCGAAAATTTACAGTTTTTCCCAGTTGGATTACGATTAGAATGATGGATACACAGATGTTTGTCAAATTAGAACATGATTAGAATTACTGAATTCGTAAAAAAAAACTTGGCAATTGAAGTCAATTCTGAACTAGGAAGTTATTATTATTATTATAATATTTAAAAACAATTTTAGTGACACATATAACAACTATGATCTTTTGCGTCACAACTTAACAGTTTCTAATCGAATAAGAACAGTTGCTAATCGAATCGATATTGCGATAAGTAAATACAGTCAACTAAATATTTAGTACTGTCTCTTTGTCTTCGCTATGAATTCCCACAGCAAAGGTAATATATAATCGGTAGATAATATATTTTCCATGGTGAAGGGTACTCTCAAGTCCGGTACGGCAGCTCTAAACTGGCATCTTTCGTTGGCGTACTTCGCACACTCGATAATAACAAACTAGGAAGTAATGCAACAAAAATTAAGTTCACTTCATCTCAAATCAGTTATCCTTCTCACAAGCATCACGGGAATGGGAAATGTCTATACACCGAGCTTTTTCACACGATACACTTCTCTTGTATAGCATTTTTAGTGAACCAGAAATTAGATTAGAACTTAGATAAGAGCATAGAAACATTTCGCAAATTAGATTAGAATTAGGTTACCGCACGAATTAGTGTAATGTAGTGGTTCCCAAACTTTTTTAGACACGCCCACCTTTATGGCAGTGACAAATTTCGCACACCCCTTATCGTCGTAGCACAAGATGCAACCAGAATGCTGGCAAACCCAACGAATAGTTATGGAAGGTTATGACTGTTGATGAGAGATTTCTCAAATATGAAATTAGGACTATACACAGAGCAAACAATGAATTGAAGGTAAATCGAGCCAAGCTCGAATTTTTTCAGTTGGCCGCAGCTTCAGGCTTTCACAAACACCCCCACCCCCACCCGGTTTGAGAAGCACTGAATCAGAATACTGGAATCATCTGTAAGTTATTTGATATGTCGCCTAAATGAAACTTCTTTCATCATGCAGACGCAAGGACCTTGCGACAAGTCGTCAGTTTCCGTACAAACCGCCTCAATCACAATGGGAGGAAGTGACCTAGGTATAATATCCACCTTCTTTTGTTCACTGTATTCGGTGATAATATCACTAATAAACATCATATACTATCAAACAACTTTCTGATCTCATTTTAATGCCACAGATCATATTGTTTCTTGATTAGCAAAATTAGTCTTAAAACAAGACCAAAAAACTGATGCATCGAAAAACTGCCTCAATAAGCATAATCTGTCTTATAAGATGCGCTTGTAGGTCTTATCTTGAAGACCTAATAATCGTGTCAATTCCTTATGGTCTTAAAAAGCTGAATCAGTGTCAATTTTGAGGCCTCACTTCATTGTTAAGACTGAAATTACCGAAATGAGTCCAACCGGCGCCAACGATACTTAAGTATAAGTATCGTAGGCCCCGGTCCAACTCATCCTAATGTCTTGAATTAGAGACCTATAGTAGCCTATAGTGAGCTTCTTGCCGGTACAGACTTCAATATACAATAGTATAGTATATTGATATTAAAATGAACCCGAATATTTTCGGCTGACACTCGTCAGGGGTAATTGTCAACAACTGTTAGTAGCGAATTGAATATTTCAGTAGTATATCGGTAAATACAGTTTCAGATAACCGGGCGGGACGTGCTGTAGAAACGCAAGAAAGTTCGAGTCAAACATCAGACGAGGTAGGTCGCTGGTTTCGTTGCTTCAATCGCGCGCTCTCAATGCTGCCCGTGAACAGAACGTGGCCAAGCTGGATGGAAAAAGCGTGTCCGTGCAGACGAGCGAGATATCAGACGACATCGGTGAGTACGCCTTCGACAGATTGTCAGACTATTGATTACCAACACCGATTGCTCGAAGCAACGCCGATTTCATACTCTGGGGGCTATTTCGGTGTGTTTCCATTGCCCGGTCCAGATTGTAATTTATATTTACGGAATCACTGTGACAGTACCTTTCGTTTAAGACCGATTGAGTTTGAGTCCAAGTCCGAGTTATAACCATGGCTACTACTAGAAATAGATAGTTTAACTGAGTGGCGAGATAGCGCAGTGGTATAATCCGCGGCTGCAACACCAATGGGTGCGGGTTCGAGTCCGACCGAGGTTGACTTCCGAATTCCGATACCTAAGTGTTGGAGGTTTACCTAGGCTCCTCCTCGTCACCTCATCCGCGTAAGCGGTGTCTTACAAAAGCCTAGAGGTGGGCCGTGCTATAAGTCGGCAGTTACGGAAAATAAGAAGAATATTGGCCTGGTGTAAATGACCATTGTAGTCGACAAACACCATGAATACCCCAAAAACAAACAAACAAACAAACAAGATAGTTTAACTTTCTTGATACTCAATTCAGAAGCGGTCGAGAGCCCACTGGACGGGAGCTCGTTCCTGAAGTCTCGTGACAGCATCACGTTCATATCAGGCTGGCGACGAGAAGTGAAGCTCACGGAACTGATCAAAGCTCGCTTGATCCTCGAAACGAGAGTTCAGGAACTAGAGAGAGAGGAGGTGAATTCATGCTTGTCGTGTCGGTCATTTTAATTCGCAAACCCCGTTCTGTCAGGTCACGGAAGAGGAGATCGAAAAGGAGCTCGAACCGTTTCTGATCGGACGATACCCGATCGCAGGAGTGTCGGTGACTAGCACAGGAGAGAAAATGTCTTTGAATGAGGCGTTCACGAAGGGGTTCATCACTAGAGGTTCGCTAACACCACACTTGGACAACTATAGTTGTAATATAATAATATAAAAAAACGGTGTATAGTTATAGCTTTCATTCTAATCTAATATGAAAAAATTTGCAGCTATCATTCTAATTCTAGACCAATTCGAAAAAATACTATGTACTAATTCTAATCCACTTGGAAAAAATGTATAGCTATCTAATTCTAATCCAATTTGAAATAAAATCTGTAGCTATTATTATAATTTTATTCTAATTGGATAAAACTGTGTAGCTTCAATTCTAATTCTATTCTGGTTCGGAAAAGATGTGTAGCTGTCATTCTAATGTCGAATCTAATTTGGAAAGAACCTGTGTATCTATCATTGAAATTCAAATCTAATTTGGAAAGAGCTTGGGATCATTAAAATTATAATCTAATTTTGAAATAAATATGTTTCGGTAATTGTAATTCTAATCTAATATGAAAAAAAAACTGTAGCTATAATTCTAATTCTAATCTACTTTGGAATAAAACTGTGTAGCTATAACTCTAATTATAATCCAAAAAAAAGTAGCTATATCATTCTAATTATAATCTAATTTGATAAACCTGTGTAGCTGTAATTCCATCTGGAGACCTCAACGTGCCATGACATAACAGGCACAGCGGTCAGTCTGTTGGAAGCGCAGGCCGCCGTCGGCAGCATCCTCGATCCGCGAGATGGCGCCAAGATGTCTGTACAGAAAGCGAAAGAAATCGGTCTGATCGACAAGCGGATGGCTGGCATTCTTGTTCGGGCGGAGAAGGCGGTCGCGGGTTTCAAATCACGAGCGACCAATGAGATGCTCTCGCTCTTTCAGGCCATGAAAAGGGTGCGTCTGATGGTTTAATCATAGTGTCCTATATGGTGTCGACACAAGCAAATCGCACGGTTCAATGAAATTGTATCACGTCACAGTTTCCATTTGGCTACAGGCAATTTGACGGTGATTTTTGACCGGCTTGCCGAGCATTAAATTTGATGAATTGGGTATCAATCGAAAGCTGACGCTGTACTGCCTGCGAAAATATAAATTTTATTCCACTCATGGCCCTGGAACCCCCACAATCAGCCCCAAATTATTCATTGTCGAGTAGATTGGCAGTGTGACGCAACAATGCTGTCTGGCGAAACGAGACACTAGCTCAAGAGCAAGGATGCGGCCGAGCGGCGAGAGTGGGATCAGCTGACGTCGCGGCAATAGCGATGTGCAACCGCGCCACAGAGAAACGCTGGCTACAGAATGGATATAATTCAAATATCTGTGATACCACTGTAATACTTTTGACGCAAAAGGTCCCCCGCATTCAAAAAAACTGTTTGGTGATTGAAAAAGGCTGGTGTGTGCTCGCTTTTAGCGAAGCGCATAGAAAGTATCAACAGCGCAGCGTTTCTCTGTGGCGCGGTTGCACATCGCTATTGCCGCGACGTCAGCTGATCCCACTCTCGCCGCTCGGCCGCATCCTTGCTCTTGAGCTAGTGTCTCGTTTCGCCAGACAGCATTGTTGCGTCACACTGCCAATCTACTCGACAATGAATAATTTGGGGCTGATTGTGGGGGTTCCAGGGCCATGAGTGGAATAAAATTTATATTTTCGCAGGCAGTACAGCGTCAGCTTTCGATTGATACCCAATTCATCAAATTTAATGCTCGGCAAGCCGGTCAAAAATCACCGTCAAATTGCCTGTAGCCAAATGGAAACTGTGACGTGATACAATTTCATTGAACCGTGCGATTTGCTTGTGTCGACACCATATAGGACACTATGGTTTAATACTTGAGTGTGGTTTTCCCGTGAATACCACTTGATTTCTTGTTTCTTCTATTACTTTTCATTCAGTGTGCATCACTTTGCATCGCCTAGGCCAGGTTGGTGTCTGATTTTAGTGACTTTATCCTAGTCGACACCCCATTCCTATCTTTTCATTGTATCGCATTTTTGTGGTGTATTGCCTTGATGAAACTGTTAAAAATAAACTGAACTGAAAGTAAAAAAAAACACAGGTTGGACACAGTATCGTCGAAAATTTGAAATGAATGATACAATTTATTTATTTATTGAGAAGAGAGTCGAAGCACTATGTTTTCGGCCCACAATTTACTTGAAGCAGACGGTTTCGTTTCATATTGGCACCAATAAAACTAATCGGGTGATCGAGTGATGTTGCACGGATAGGGACAAACTACAAGAAAATCTTGATTTAGTCAATTAATTAGATATATGTTAATATGTCTGATGATTAGCCCATATACGACACTAAAGTGCAAGATCTTGATCATGACCACTTCGCAACGGTTTTCGTGTAACTGAATGTAAAACTTTGACAGAATCTTGTCGTGGAAAGTCACGGAATTCGGCTCCTGGAAGCTCAGATTGCCACTGGAGGCATCATCGATCCCGTCGCTCAAATCAGACTGCCCGTGGAGGTGGCCTTTGAACGAGGTACGCATAACAGACTCGTATAAACTACAAGATGATCAAAATGCGCAACTAGAACTATACTCAATTTTCAAAACTCGCCAGTGTAGACGAGTAGAACTAACGACCTTTGAAGATACGCAAATACTTCGGCCTACCTAAAACACAAATAACAAGATCCAATTACTTAATTGCAAATCAGCTCAGAAATGTTGAAGAGAGAATCACAATTTCATAAAGAGGTGGTTTCGAGTTTGAAATTGAAGGGTTTCGAACCCCAAAACTCACTCCTGGCTACGCCACCGCTAGCGATGACTCTGAGGTAGCAATGCTGGCTGCAGGAACATCACACAACAGAACACCGGTATCATGATTAACGCCAAACGACGTCGTGTTTTTTTGTTCGGCAACTAAGGGCGGAGCTGTAGGCAGCTAATCATGTGATTAAAAACTGCTAATCGCGACGCATAAAGTTGGATAACGTTACGCGCGATGACTAGGCTGCTCGAGGTGTCCCGAGCTTTCAATCAAGCAGTGGTATTTCTGCTGTATCATAACGCGAAAACGCGTTATTGGCTGTCAGTTGTCAATTTGTTGACTGAAACGGCAGCCTGCTGATAAAGATACTGCGACTGTAACAGGTGGAATTATCATCATCGCGAAATGAGAGTCGCGCGTAATCAGTACGGTACAGCGAGGAAACGGATTATAGAATATTGATGGATGTATCGCTCTGCAATGGTGCGTACATAATTCGTTGATTGTCCGATTGTTTAGAGCAGCCTAGGTAACTGTCGTCACGGTCATTATCGGAAATATTTGCGCGTCGGAATGTTACGCACTACGCAGTGTAGGCTATACGCCATAGTGTTGCATGACTCGAGTCGTCTTTTTCATATGACTTGACTTGACTCGGAGCAAAATTTGCGAGTCCATAAAAATCGTCCTGTCTTGAATATGCTCGGATTGTTCTCAAAAGGCTGGTTTGACTTGCGAGAGCGACCAATTCGTTCGACGATTGTGCGTTTTACTGCACCTCCATTATAATTGTTTCACAGTTCTACATATCCCTGTTGTTTCATTACAAATAAATTGACCGCAAACGAAATGATCAGAGCTTACAACCAACGCAGTCGTTAACTATAGTAGAAAAGCGATCTAATAGCACTAAAGTGTCTATCTCTGTTCTGTACACTGGTCAGCATTTGTTCTCGGTCTTCACCCTGTAGCGTACCGCTCCCTGATTACTGATCATCAATCGTGCTGCTATTTGTTGCTGTTTGCGAACCTATGTTGTGTCAGTCGGCATTTAGTCACCATCCGAGGGCAGTCGCCTTTCAGTCACTGTCCGAGTAGCAGTCGTCTTTTAGTCTGCGCCGGACGAACATCGTCTTGTTTTAAGTATTTTTTAATAAAAGACTTACGCTAACGTGTCAACGTTATCTACTCCGAGCCGCGGACCAAGAAGAACGCGCGCCCACGACTGAACAGTGAACACGCTATAACCCTAACCAAGCCTATTGTATGATTTAAATTGAATTCTACTATAGATTTAAGTTTATAATTACTCGTCAGCCATTGCGGGTAGTGTGCATCATATCAATTCGTTTCAATTTTCTGATTTTTCATATTCTATTCTCTATTTTGCCTGATAATTTTAGACTGAGGGTATAGACCTACAGTTAAAACGTACTTTAGCAGTTCTACGCCTGCGTGGAACACCTTCTTGCACGTATTTAAACTCTATATATTCGTTCCTCCGTTTATAATGAATGGCGACTCAATCCGTAGATCAAACAGCTAGCAAAATGCAATGACGTAATCATGCCTTTTACTTCGAAAAGTCAACTTGACTTGAATTGGGTCACCTCGACAAATCGAGTGACTCGACTTGACCTGAGTCAAAATGTGCTATGACTTGTGAATCGTATGTATAGAAACTTGATCCTAACACTGGTGTATACGCAGTTTTTATAGATATAGCTAGTTATAGTTTGTTCCGATTTGTTAAATCATGAGATTGAAATGCACTGCGAACAACCGGTTTAATTCCTGATGAACGCGATAATCGACTCGTCGATAAGAAATCCAACTTTATTATGATCTCCGCCCTAGAAACTAACAGCAGTTAGGTTGGCCATCAAGTAACTTTAGATTGGCAGTCTGTGGGCTACAAGCCTAAAGCGTAATATGATGCCGATGCGACCTCAGCGATCAGTTCTGCCGTCGAAACAATTACATGCGAACTGTCCTTTACTGATTATTAATGGCTGTAACATTAGGGCTCTTCAAAAATGACTTTTTTTCTCAAATCGTACTGGCTACTTGATAAAATTGTTAGGTTACCTAATTCAAGCCTACACACAAAATTTGGTTCAATTCCAGCCAGTAACCGCGGAGTTATTGCCGTCGAAAAATTTGGATTTTAATAAAATAGTATTTACGTTGAGCACAACTATAATAAATAAACGTAAAATCGGTCATCGTAAATACTGTTTTATTCCAATCCAAATTTTTCGATGGCAATAACTCCGCTTCCACTGGTTGGAATTGAACCAAATTTGGTGAGCATCATTTCTATAGACAGTCTAACACTTTCATGGGGTGAACAGAAAATTTTCAAATTTTTTATCATTTATTTTTATATAATAAATAGAAACTTTCTTCTCCTGTAGCAAAGCGGTTACTGGCTGGAATTGAACCAAATTTTGTGTGTAGGCTTAAATTAGGTAACCTAACAATTTTATCAAGTAGCCAGTACGATTTGAGAAAAAAGTCATTTTTGAAGAGCCCTAAGTATCTGCTTTTTGCGCAGGGTTGTTCGACGAACGGCTCCATCAAATCTTGGAAGACCCTTCCGACGATACGAAAGGTTTCCTTGATCCGAACACGGGAGAGAACTTGACCTACCTCGAGCTTCTACAAAGATGCGTGGAAGATGAAGAAACAGGCCTGCTGCTACTACCACTGATACCCAAGGAAGAGATCTCTGACTATTACAACACGTAACGTTGAATGAGCTCTTCCGAATGCAGCATAACAATAACAACAGTTGGTGTAGTAGATACAACCGTATATTGCCGCCTCGTATGAGGCTTTTCCGTCTATGATAGGCTAAGTAAGTACCAAACAACACTTGAACTTAAGCCAAACACGATCCCACGTAAAAACTTAAAACTTGGAAAACTTCTGGTGCTGAGCTGGTAGCCGACATTTAGTTGACAATTTCACATTCTCGCCTAGTTATCAAATCGGCCTCATTTCCTTCCGTAGAAGCTTTCCGAAGTTTTAGTTCATTTCATAGCGAGCTCACGGTCCCCGTAGAATATGTTGTAGCCATTTTTTCCATATAAAATACCCTTACACTATCGAGAAAGTAACCTACAGGTTTCTGAATACGGCAACCGCATACATAAAAAAGGAGGTTACCACCTAAAGTCTGGCGACACCTAGTGGTTTGATGGACCCTAGCACTATAGATAACTAAGGTAAACCGGTTACCTTAGTTATCTATACTAGCACAGTGTGAATCCTCGATTTTGAGTTAATAAATCCTCTCATCTTTGGCTCCCCATACTGTAACATAGTAGGAGTTAAACTCTCTGCCGTCTCGTCTTTCACAGATTCGCCAACACTTCATATTTGTCAAGCCCGACGCATTCGTACCGATCTTTCTCGAGCTCCAGCGAGACGACATCCTTAGACGACAGGCGCTGACTGTTCACTGAGCCAACAAGCAAACTAACACGTCCTGGTGCAGTTGCCCTACAACTAATATGGTCAATGGTCATAAGTTAACATCCATATATCAGACATATAGCTTGCCATGCCACGTACTACATATTGTAGGCTACATGTCACGGTAATTAATAATAATTACTCTACTCTTGTTGTGATTGTGACAACATACTCTTGTTTTGAGTGACTGCGAAACTGCCATTCATTTTACGCGTTTACTGCGACAATTACGAAATATATAATGTACTGAGTAATCTCCTTGGTTCAAGATGTCACAAGCAAAGTTGAATAGCGCAGCATAACCACCGATACACCAGGTTAAGGTACTTTGCTCAGTACATTTTCTGATACGGCCGGAGTTGGATCGGTACTTTTTACTAAGAATATGACAGCCCTACCCCCCTAGAATCTTGCACCCTCGAATCAATAGTAAAAAGTTCATGGAAATAAACCACATGCCAAGTCCAAGTTGGCATAATTACTTCAGATAAGGGTTGGTCTGATCTTCAAGTTTTCAATTTCCTGTTTGCAATGTTTCAATCAGCATTCAATACTACCCTGTGAGTGGATAATTACTATTTTTCTGGCCGGATCACGGTCATTTCTGGAACCCGAACTAGGAGTCGTACCTGAGCTTTAACAACAGGATCGGAATAGGACCGGAGAATTTGCCGATCCGCTCCGCGCTGCTAGCATCAACTACACGTGGTCTTGATCTTGAGTCGTTTTTATTGAACAAATAGCACCACGCAAGCTCGACTCATCACATAGAAACGTTAAAACTTGAAGACACAGAATAAAAGGCATGCAATACTGTCAGGTTGTGGGAAACAGACAGGAGACGAGCACCAGGCCTGCACGCCGCCGAGTGCAGACATTGGACTGTGCGAGATCGAGTACCGGAGTATTCCGAATCGAGTATGCTGGGACTCAAACTGAGTATCGTTCATGATGTCACGGCAGTATGAAGGATGTGGAAAGTTGAGATGAGACCCTTCCAATGCTTCCATGCAACCACACAGATCAATTGGTGTTTTTTCTACTATACTTATTTCTAGGGTTACCATATTTTGGAAATCTAAAGAGGACACTTTTTCAGAAATTTGAGACTTGCAAAACCGGAGAAGAATTCTCCAAAATCGGTGAATTTTTTCCACTTTGTGATCGGTCAACTTTCACGCTCAGAGCCCAAAATAAATCCTCTTAAAAGAGGACGTGTGGTAACCCTACTTATTTCATAACAATTTGTATCAATGCTGTGTCTATACACATTAGGGCTCTTCAAAAATGACTTTTTTTCTCAAATCGCACTGGTTACTTGATAAAATTGTTAGGTTCCCAATTTAAGCCTACACACCAAATTTGGTTCAATTCCAACCAGTAGCCGCATTGCTACAGGCGTAGAAAGTTTCTATTTATTGTATAAAAGTAAATAACAAAAAATTTGAAAATTTTCTGTTCACTCCATGAAAGTGTTAGGTTGTGTAGAGAAACGATGTTCAGCAAATTTGGTTGAATTCCAACCAGTACAAGCCGAGTTATTGCCGTCAAAAAATTTGGATTTGAATAAAATAGTATTTACGGTGGGCACTACTATAATAAATAATTGAAGAATTGGTCACCGTAAATACTATTTTATTCATAATCCAAATTTTTCGACGGCGATAACTCCGCTGCCACTGGTTGGAATTGAACCAAATTTGGTGTGTAGGCTTAAATTAGGTAACCTAACAATTTTATCAAGTAGCCACTGCGATTTGAGAAAAAAAATCATTTTTGAAGAGCCCTAATACACACATATATCTTTTCCTGTAACGTGCGTAGCTTTGTACTACATGTTTCATACGCTGCAATACGACCAATCGAGGTTTCAAGGTTTCCACATTGGAAAATATTATCGAAATCTTGTTGATACATTGAGTCTTCGTGGCAAGGAGTGTATCATTCCAGTACTTGATAAATCATATCTACTGGACTCTAACCATTCGAATCAATACTCGATTCAGATACGAGTACTCGAACCATTGTGCCCAGCCCTAGGCATTGGCCATCCCCAAAAACGGGTCTCTATGGTTGTACGGGGTCAAGTTACTGACGAGTCATGGTTCGTCAACTCTTTCTCGCTCGGTTTGTCGTCGAGAAGTAGCAGTGGGAACATTCCGATCAGGCAACCGAGAACAATTCCAAACGCTTTGCCCTGAGAAACAAGTTTGTAGAATGAAAAGTTGAGATGCTCAGTATTATCCATTATAGAATTTCCCGCCGTAAATATCGGCTCCTCCCATTTCGAACTTGAAACCCTGTCCTTTTGAAATGCCGATTCTATATCCAATAATTCCGATAAAATATAAATTATTGAGTGGCTTCGGAATTGAATCTAGCTAGTTAGTTGCGGATTTTCAAGTCATTTTACTTCTCGTCGCGGATTTTGCAAACTGACCGGTTATTGTTCTAGTTTTAAAAGTTGAGTGCTTCTGGTTCTAGTTGTGAGTTGTAAAAAGTGAGTAATTCTATTCTAGTTTGTAGTTTTAAAAAGTGAGTAGTTCTAGTCCTAGTTGAGTGTTTTTAAAGTGAGTAGTCCTAGTTTTATAAGGTGAGTACTTCTGGTTCTAGTTTTAAAAAGTGAGTAGTTCTACTCCTTGCTGAGCGTTTTCAAAGTGAGTAGTTCTAGTTATAATAGGTGAGTAGTTCTGGTTCTAGTTCTGAGTTCTAGTTACGACTTTTAAGAAGCGAGTAGTTCTACTTCTAGTTTGCAGTTTTAAAAAGTGAGTAGTTCTAGTTTTAAAAGTTGAGTGCTTCTGGTTCTAGTTGTGAGTTGTAAAAAGTGAGTAATTCTATTCTAGTTTGTAGTTTTATAGTTCTAGTCCTAGTTGAGTGTTTTTAAAATGAGTAGTCCTAGTTTTATAAGGTGAGTACTTCTGGTTCTAGTTTTAAAAAGTGAGTAGTTCTACTTCTAGTTTGTAGTTAAAAAGTGAGTAGTTCTACTCCTTGTTGAGCGTTTTCAAAGTGAGTAGTTCTAGTTATAATAGGTGAGTAGTTCTGGTTCTAGTTCTGAGTTCTAGTTACGACTTTTAAGAAGCGAGTAGTTCTACTTCTAGTTTGCAGTTTTAAAAAGTGAGTAGTTCTAGTTTTAAAAGTTGAGTGCTTCTGGTTCTAGTTGTGAGTTGTAAAAAGTGAGTAATTCTATTCTAGTTTGTAGTTTTATAGTTCTAGTCCTAGTTGAGTGTTTTTAAAATGAGTAGTCCTAGTTTTATAAGGTGAGTACTTCTGGTTCTAGTTTTAAAAAGTGAGTAGTTCTAGTTATAATAGGTGAGAAGTTCTGGTTCTAGTTACGACTTTTAAGAAGCGAGTAGTTCTACTTCTAGTTTGTAGTTTTAAAAAGTGAGTAGTTCTAGTTTTAAAAGTTGAGTACTTCTGGTTCTAGTTGTGAGTTTTAAAAAGTGAGTGCTTCTACTTCTAGTTGAGTGTTTTTGAGTAGTTCTAGTTTTAAGAGGTGATTAGTTCTGGTTCTAGTTCTGAGTTCTAGTTATGAGTTTTAAAAAGCGAGTGGTTCTACTTCTAGCTTGTATTTTAAAAAAGTGAGTAGTTCCAGTCCTAGTTGAGTGTTTTTAAAGTTGAGTAGTGCTAGTTTAAAATGTGAGTAGTTCTGGTTCTAGTTCCGAGTTTTAAAAAGCGAGTAGTTCTACTTCTAGTTGTTCGTTTTGAAAAGCAAGTAGTTCTACTTCTAGTTGTTCGTTTTGAAAAGTGAGTAGTTCTACTTCTAGTTGAGTGTTTTCAAAGAGAGTAGTTCTAGTTTTAAGAGGTGATTAGTTCTGGTTCTAGTTACGAGTTTTAAAAAGCGAGTAGTTCTACTTCTAGTTTGTTTTTTTAAAAAGTGAGTACCGGCACTTCTAGTTGTTAGTTTTAAAAAGTGAGTAGTTCTACTCCTTGTTGAGCGTTTTCAAAGTGAGTAGTTCTAGTTATAATAGGTGAGTAGTTCTGGTTCTAGTTCTGGTTCTAGTTACGACTTTTAAGAAGCGAGTAGTTCTACTTCTAGTTTGCAGTTTTAAAAAGTGAGTAGTTCTAGTTTTAAAAGTTGAGTGCTTCTGGTTCTAGTTGTGAGTTGTAAAAAGTGAGTAATTCTATTCTAGTTTGTAGTTTTATAGTTCTAGTCCTAGTTGAGTGTTTTTAAAATGAGTAGTCCTAGTTTTATAAGGTGAGTACTTCTGGTTCTAGTTTTAAAAAGTGAGTAGTTCTAGTTATAATAGGTGAGAAGTTCTGGTTCTAGTTACGACTTTTAAGAAGCGAGTAGTTCTACTTCTAGTTTGTAGTTTTAAAAAGTGAGTAGTTCTAGTTTTAAAAGTTGAGTACTTCTGGTTCTAGTTGTGAGTTTTAAAAAGTGAGTGCTTCTACTTCTAGTTGAGTGTTTTTGAGTAGTTCTAGTTTTAAGAGGTGATTAGTTCTGGTTCTAGTTCTGAGTTCTAGTTATGAGTTTTAAAAAGCGAGTGGTTCTACTTCTAGCTTGTATTTTAAAAAAGTGAGTAGTTCCAGTCCTAGTTGAGTGTTTTTAAAGTTGAGTAGTGCTAGTTTAAAATGTGAGTAGTTCTGGTTCTAGTTCCGAGTTTTAAAAAGCGAGTAGTTCTACTTCTAGTTGTTCGTTTTGAAAAGCGAGTAGTTCTACTTCTAGTTGAGTGTTTTCAAAGCGAGTAGTTCTAGTTTTAAGAGGTGATTAGTTCTGGTTCTAGTTACGAGTTTTAAAAAGCGAGTAGTTCTACTTCTAGTTTGCTTTTTTAAAAAGTGAGTACCGGCACTTCTAGTTGTTAGTTTTAAAAAGTGAGTAGTTCTACTTCTAGTTGAGTGTTTTCAAAGCGAGTAGCTCTAGTTTTAAGAGGTGATTAGTTCTGGTTCTAGTTACGAGTTTTAAAAAGCGAGTAGTTCTACTTCTGGTTTGTAGTTTCAAAAAGTGAGTAATTGTAGTTCTGGTATTGCATTTTGAAAAGTCATTAGCCATAGTTCTAGTTGGGCATTTTGTAAGCCCAGCATTTAGTCCAAGTCTGCCTACCAAGTTGGAGCTGACAACCGTAGACTTTTCCTCTGCCTGTTTTGGAGTCAAAGCCGGCACTGGCAGCCCGATCCTGAGGAAAAGCATCTCCACAGAGCCGGCAAGCCTGAAGAAAATCGCAATTCAATGCTTTGGACGCCATTTCTCGGTCAAGTTTTACGTTACCCGATTCCTGCGATGTCGGAAATGGTGTTTCCCAGCGCCGCAGCTGAACGATATCAATTATGATTACAGACCGACCGACATCTGATTTTTTAGGTTATGCCGGTAAAACCGAGAACTAGCATCTTCACTGATCATGCTGATGTAGTCAGACGGTATTCAAAAGATCTGGCGCATTCCCGAAACTTTACAACATCTATCGGAATATCTTAATAGCCATTGTTATATTTGGACGAAATCAACTAGAAAGCAGACTAGAATCTTTTCAGTTTTCCCATATTAGAGTAGAATTAAAATCACAACTGCAGTTTTTTTCAAATTAGATTATAATCATAATTACAGCTACAAAGTTTTTTCCAAACTAGACTAGAATTAGATTTGCTGAATCAACTTTCACATTGAATTAAGTTCCGTTCATATCAGCACAAGAATGGCAAATGTCTGTACAGTAAGCTTGGTTCGCTTCCAAATCGTGGAAGCGGAGTTATTGCCGTCGAAAAATTTGGATTTGAATAAAATAGTATTTACGGTGGGCACCACTATATTAAATAATTGGTCACCGTAAATACTAATGTTCCCTCTAATTTTTTGACAGGTCTGCGCACACTCACCAACTCACCGCGCAGACACTTGGACAACAGTGCGTAAGGATTAAAAAAATGTCATCACTTCGAATTTTTTGTGCGCAACATAGATTTTTTGTACGCAGAGACCATGGCAGCACTGCGCATTTGCGCACGTGTGCAGCTTAGAGGGAACATTGATAAATACTATTTTATTCATAATCTAAATTTTTTGACGGTAATAACTCCGCTTCCAATGGTTGAAATTGAACCAAATTTGGTGAACATTGTTTCTACAGACAACCTAACACTTTCACGGGGTGAACAGAAAATTTTCAATTTTTTTGTCATTCACTTTTATATAAACATAAGACTTTGATGGCTTCCACACCCTGTTTAACGTCCACTTGTATGAATATAACTTAATTATAGTTACACGAGCTTTCGCAGCTCTGCTCCTTCATCAGGTGATAACTTTATTCCAGTACCAATGGACGAAACACCAATAGTGTGATTACAATGAAATTGACTTGGATCGAGTCATGTGCAATGACTCGAGTTGAGTCAAGTCATTTCCGTATTTTGAGAAAATGACTCGTGTCAAGTCGAGTCAAGACTCGAGTCATCACAACACTGGTTTCTGCCTACTTTGAACTACTAAACAATCTTCAGTTTTCTAGGCAATACTGCAGGCCTAGAATACATCCTTTGAAATCGCTACATCTATTTTCACTTGAACAGAAATTTACAATACTTGTAGCCTACTTGAGTGCCGCAGATGACTATTTCGACAACTTATGCCTGTAATCGATAAGAAATATTTGAATATTCCCAATCTATCAGTTGCGGATGATAGCTCTCCGACTCACTACCATGTTGTGACGTCATGAAAATTGCCAATATATTTCACGTCTAAAGGCCGATTCTGAAATTTTTCCAAAAGCATTATTAGCGAACCTACAATTCGTTAATATCATGCAAAAACCATGCCAGAAAAAACTGCAACTCACCGGCCATTGTTGAGATTCCCAAAGTTACTCCGATGGTCAAATCGATACATTCACCCTATGAAAACAAACTGTGGCTATTATCGCGGCCCATCACAAAACTTGCGGCCACTCACTGCAAAAATCATGATGGCGTTGTCCAAAAATCCAAACCCAACGAACGGCACAAAATTGTGGATGAAAACTGTAAGAATTGAATGAGGTAACTGCTACACCAGCAGGGTAGCAGCGATCATCTAAAAACTCTCAACACAACTTATACATGGCCCGTGAACATTAGGGTTGTTCAAAAAGACCGATTTTTTCTCCGAATTTTGCGGCTATATGATAAAATTGTTAAAAAAATTTCAAATTTTACGGTCTACTTCATGAAATTGTTGCCAACATAGCGGTGAAAAACAAATTTGACGCAACTAAAACCCATGGAACGAAGTTATTCGAGTTTTTCATTAATACTTTCGGGCTTACACACCGTCAATGCGACTTTTCAAATCCAAAAGTTTAACCTGCAACAACTTCACTGATACGGGTCGGAATGGAGCAAAAATTGTTGTGCATCGTTATTTTACACATCTAAACAATTTCGTGGGGTTGACAGTGAAATTTGAAGAAATAAATTAATGACAAATTCGAAATGTTCAAACTCCTATAGATTCACATCTACTAGTTAGCATTGAGCAATATTTGGTGTTCAACGTTTTTTTAGCCAACCTAACATTTTTTTCAAATAGCCAAATAAATTTAAAAAAAATTAGCTTTGAAAAACCTTAGTGAACATAACATAACACGCGACAATTGAGCATTCGGGTGTAAAGCAGGGTTGTAATGACTCTCAAGAGTCACAATTTCTCTTTGACTCGAGTCATTTTCTTTAAAACTGAAAATGTCTCGACTATAATTGGGTTACTTAGTGTATTGACTTGTACTCGAGTCATTGCGCATGACTCGAACTTGAGACATTCCATATGACTCAACTCAAGTCTTGTGTATCAGGACCAATACTCGAAAAATGGGCTTTCGTCTGTTTGAATCAACATGTTGAGAGTGAGAAAAATGAGTATATAAAGAACACCTGACCTTCGATATAATCCAAGAGTTTCAAAAAAAGTAAGTTGAACCTGAATCGCACTCGATAATGAACAGTTGACCCTATAACTTGAATAAAAACTATAAAATGTTGAATTTTGTGACTTAATTACAACCCCTGGTTAACTTTGTGGTTGTTTTGGGGTTATGAAGTCAAAAGTGTAGCATGTCAGGCAACAATTGCATGTATCATCGCATCAAGCTGTTGTAATCAACATATCTGTCAATCATTTCTTGTCAAAACATCGAAAAACACCGTCTTGCCAGCGTTAAGCTTTATTATAATAAATTATTCACCACGCTGTTATTTCAGTCTTCTTTAAAAGGAAATAAATTTTCAGCCAAGCATAGAACGGACTATTATCGCGTTGATACAGGAGAGCAGATGTTCATTGCGACACGTAATTAGATATATATTGATTCAAAAAGAATGCCAGTATGAAGGGTAGAAATTTTGCCATCTTATTGAACCAGAGCTTTACTAAAACAGCCCACAAAACGTAACCTGTATTTTAGTAACAACACAAATGGACTCTCAACTGATAACAAAAATATAATACAACAACAGATGCGTGTTGAAATATACTGTTTGGAGATATTCCTGTAGAGGACTTATAAATTTCACTGGCTATGTGATAATACTGCTAGGTTGGCTAAAAAAACGCTGCGCATCAAATTTGACTTGTAGCGTAGCTGTAAGAGTGAAAAATTTTGGATTTCTTATAATAAAAAATAATACCTTTCAAATCTTGGGTCAGCCAAATAAATGTTGTAGATAAAATTTGCTCATAGCGTACCCAAGAGTCGAAAATTTTAGATTCATTATAATTTTTTTACAAATCTTGGGTTGTCGTTAGGTTGTTTAAAAAAACGATACAAATTTGGCTCAATTCAAATCTTAGAAGTGAAATTTTTGATTTGAAAAAAATAGTAGCCTATGCTAAATAGAATGGAATGATATTCTACGCTTATTAATTATAGAATTACCCATCGTAAATACGGTAGCCTACTATATTCAACAATTTTATCAAGTAGCCGGTAACATTTGAAAAAAAAGATATTTTTGAACACTAATCTGCATGAAGAAACTTCAAATTGTGATTTGATATTGGAACGACTTATCCGATCAGAATCACATATTCGCCTTGCCAATTCCTACTCAATGCCAGTAAACATTATTTGAGGCCAGGAATTATTTATAGAAACGCCAATTCATCGAGATGGGATAACTATCAAGCAGCCAACATACCTAAACGAAGCTGCCTCTTGGTCACGCCACAGGAATCCTCTTTCACTGCAAAAAGAATCATACATGAACTTACACTATTTGAAGACAATCTTGGGGTACAGAACTTCATTATACAATTGAATAATATGTTCATATTGGATTAAACCCGAATATTTTCAGCTGAGACTCGTCAGGAGTATTCGTCAGCAACTAATAGAGACCCCGAAAGAACATGCTCATGACAACATGTTTGCTGATAGGATTGTTAATATACAATGTTATTTCCACTTCTCTACTAGTTGCTGACGATTGCCCCTGACGAGTGTCTGCTGAAAATAGTCGGGTTCATTTCAATATGAATGTAGCATTCAATTGTATAATGAAGTTCTGTCCATTCAACCTCGGTAGGCCACTGCCAGAATTTTACAAACTACCAATGTAGCAAGTTGACGGTCAACTAACTACTGGTTTTTCGAGTGGTTCTAGTTCTAGTTGTGGTTTTTTAAATGTAAATACCGGTGGCGGTAGTTCTACTGAGTAGCTCTAGTTCTGGTTACTAATTTTCAAATGTAGTTCTAGTTCTAGTAGTGGATTTTGTAGTGTAAATAGTTCTAATACCGAGTTTTGAAAAGTGAATACCGATGATTGTAGTTCAAATCGCCAGTTTTGAAATGTGAGTCCAGTTCAAGTTGCATATTTTGAAAATCTGGTTTGGTCTCTGCTCATATAGGCTAATCTGCAATAGCCTAGCAAATCAAATTCTTGGAGTAAAAAGACTCGATAATCTACAGTGAACGATTGAATGATCCAAGAATGTTACCGTTCTCATCTTTGGATGTCGTTTTCGAATCAAGGGCTTCAAGAAGGCATTTCTTCTCGGCGTCACTGAAGAGCGAGACAAAATATGTCACGTTTTCCGGGTTAATGTCAGCTTTGATCGAACGTAGACCATTTGCTGTGCTGCAAACAAATTGATTCCAAATGAGTTTACCTTTTCAAATCATAACTTGGGCTGGGAGCAATGCTTGGAGTACTCGAAACTGAATCGAGCATTCATTCTGATGATGCATATCTAGCAGTGAGACATGACCTTTTTTGAGCTCTGCAAAAGTTATAGTTTCAATATTATTTTCCACTGTAGAAGCCTTGAAACCTCATTTGGTCGTATAGCAGCATACGAAACATGTAGTACACAGCTACACACGTTACTGGAAATGACGTATATGTGAAATCGTGATTGACCCGCAACATTGTCACAAAGTGCAATGAAATAGGCGTGGTTGAAATGAAATAACCAGAGTTGCAATGACTCGAGTCATATTTCCAAATGCATAAAATGACTCGACTCGAGTCAATTTGTGTATTGACTCGACTTGTATTCGAGCCATGGCGCATGACTCGAACCAAGTCTTGAGACTCGAGACTAGGACGGCCAAGACAAACATTTCATTGTAACTTCAAAGAATAATAAAGTCACCGCATTGATATTTTGTCTATCAGTCCTGATACTTGGAAAATAGGCCCAGAAACTGCTAAGACTGCGGAAATTTACGATATTATGAATGCGAGCCATTCTATATCACTCGAGCATAGTCGATAAAAGCAGGTTGAACCAGATTGAACTCAAAACTATGAAGAGTGAACACAATAACTTGGACTCGATCGTCTACTCACTGACTTGGACTTGACTCGGTGGTGAATTGAAATTGACTCGAGTCAAAACCATAAAACTGGGACTGACTAGCGGCTCGGAACATTGTCAGTTGGTTACGACCCTGGAAATAACACAGAATCATTTTTAACATGATGTAGAACTGGTACCCGGTATTGTGTTCTTTGTGGTCGCATATGTGTATATATTTAAACTTTTCATATCATCCATACTGTTACGACGCCATCATGAGCGATACTCGATTCAGAATTGAATCACTTGAGTACTCGAATTTTGCCAGCCATAATCACAAGACCAACCGTTTCGCCTTCTGCTTTGAATACGATTCCCATCGGCAAGGAACAAACAGCGGCAGACAACTTATCTTGTTAGGCAGCAACATGCAATTAACGGTGAATTTATGAAAGCTTCTTGCGGGACGATGTTCCATCCAGGGCATAAATCGGCGGAGATGCAACAGGGGCTTCCTTGCCATGACAAGGAGATCAGTGGTATTGTAGAATCAAAATAAGTCCAATCCAATTATTCTAGACGGAGTTGTTTCAACTGGAAATTATTTCCTGCAAACCAAGAGTATAGGCAACGAAGTTTGTAAAAGCTCTGATTTTCGAAATGTGTAAATAGAACTAGAAATAAGTTCCACTAACAACCTATGAATCACAAGTAACTGTCTGATAATTACCGCAACCAACCAACTATAACACAACTACTAATAACTGATTACTGAATTGGAAATGAGCTGCAAAATATGGGAGACAGAACAGGCATTCCAAAAGGACAGTTTTTTGAGCTCAAAATGGACGAGATTTCGATCGCAAAACCCACTCCTGGCTACGGCACTGTTAGTACTTGGTATAGTGATGACTCTGAATCTCTGAGCCAGCAATAACTGCAATCTCAATCTGCAAGAACATCATATACAACAGAAAACCGGTATCACGATTCAAGCGAACGTCGGCAAGCGCAACAGACATGTAGCTATTGTAGCCTATTCAATAACAATAGACTTTGCACCTGTATAACTAGTGAGAACCTTCACCCCTACATTCCGATAGGGTTGGTGCTCTCACTTTACAACCAAAATTTAAACAACTCGGAGTAAGAAATTAAAAATGCCAATTCACTCACGAGCTGTAACTGACACTGACACAACAGTAAATACATTTCGCTTATTGCTTTCGCCAATAGCGCTTTACCGGATTTTATAGTTATGCCGTTTTACGTTTGTATTAATCGAAATCAATTCTTTCCTTTGTTATCATTTGGAGTTACAACGTAATAAGGCCCCAACGTAAACGTATACGGTAGGGCATCCCTAAAAGACGGAGAAGCGGAGGCAGCGGAGACAGCGGAGGAAGCGGAGAACGGACCCTAAAACGCGGAAACAACGGAGGCGGCGGAGAGAGCCAAAAATGCCGATTCCTAAAAGACGGAGGAAGCGGAGAGCGGAGATTTCGGTCATTGACCTTTATAGACACGCGCATACGCAACTCTAAAACGTGTCGACGGCGGAATATATAAAATTTCGAGCTAAATGACAATTAAAACACAACATATGAAGCTGAGATCAGAATCTATGTAAGCGAATAGTCAGCCATTCGAGTTCGAGGGGTGACGAAGCGGACGGTTATAATATACTGAAAGCGGAGTTCGGGGCGTAGTGAAATATATTTCGAAACAGCAGAGAATAACGGAGAAGTCAGCCATACGAGTTTCAGGCCAATTTGGCGACTGATTGCCCAATGCCCATCGATGAGATGACATAGCGGACGGTTATAATATACTGAAAGCGGAGTTCGGGGCGTAACGAAATATATTTCGAAACAGCAGAGAATAACGGAGAAGTCAGCCATACGAGTTTCAGGCCAATTTGGCGACTGATTGCCCAATGCCCATCGATGAGATGACATAGCGGACGGTTACAATATACTGACAGCGGGGTTCGTGGCGTAGCGAAATATATTTCGAAACAGCAGAGAATAACGGAGAAGTCAGCCATACGAGTTTCAGGCCAATTTGGCGACTGATTGCCCAATGCCCATCGATGAGATGACATAGCGGACGGTTATAATATACTGAAAGCGGAGTTCGGGGCGTAACGAAATATATTTCGAAACAGCAGAGAATAACGGAGAAGTCAGCCATACGAGTTTCAGGCCAATTTGGCGACTGATTGCCCATAGCAGACGGTTATAATATACTGAAAGCGGAGTTCGGGGCGTAACGAAATATATTTCGAAACAGCAGAGAATAACGGAGAAGTCAGCCATACGATTTTCACGCCAGTTTGGTGACTGATTGCCCAATGCCCATCGATGAGATGACAGAGCGGACGGTTACAATATACTGAAAGCGGAGTTCGGGGCGTAGCGAAATATATTTCGAAACAGCAGAGAATAACGGAGAAGTCAGCCATACGATTTTCACGACAGTTTGGCGACTGATTGCCCATCGATGAGATGACATAGCGGACGGTTATAATATACTGAAAACGGAGTTCGGGGCGTAGCGAAATATATTTCGAAACAGCAGAGAATAACGGAGAAGTCAGCCATACGAGTTTCAGGCCAATTTGGCGACTGATTGCCCAATGCCCATCGATGTGATGACATAGCGGACGGTTACAATATACTGAAAGCGGAGTTCGAGGCGTAACGAAATATATTTCGAAACAGCAGAGAATAACGGAGAATAACTGACTGACCATTTTGCACTTGCAGCCAAATGCAGCAGTCGCTCTACATTGCACCCTAGCGGGCGTAGGTTTCAGATGTCTGCTATGATGCATTCGGCATCTCAACACTGCGACCCGGGCCTTTCGGCATATTGCTGTTTTATTTATAATTCTAGATTTCTAGGAGAGTGAGTGTTTTATTCTTTATTTTAATATAAGCGAATTCTACTAAATTAATAGTAATCTGCGCTTGACCGGACCACGATATGGCATAATTTGGTTTGTATTTCGGATGGATGAAAAATAAAGACTCTCGTATTTGCACCTACCGAGTTACAGTTAACCGACATATTATGTCACTTCAGTTATATCTAAGTGTCCTATAATATGGTGTCGACACAGCCAAATCTCACGCTTCAGTGAAATTGTATCACGTCACAAATTTTATTTGGCTACGGGCAATTTGACGGTCATTTTTGACCGGCTTACCGAGCATTAAATTTGGTAGAACGGGTATCAATCGAAAGCTGACTCTGCACTGATTACGAAAATATAAATTTTATTCTGCTCGTGGCCCTGGAACTCCCACAATCAGCATCGAATTTTTTATTGTTATGGAGATTGGCATTGGGACGCAACATGCTGTCTGGCTCTTTTTCTCTTGAGCTACTCTCTCGTTTCGCCAGACAGCGTTGTTGCGTCCCAATGCCAATCTCCTCAGTGGTCGAAACGACTTGGTATAGTCTTTGAAACAAATTGAAAAGTATAACAACATTATAGAAAAGGACAGGCACAAAAAAGGGGGCATGTGTCGGAAGGCGAGATCGATATGTATGTCATGTTTTAGTCCGGTAAACTTGAGGGCTGACTCCAACCCCATATAACCGCAATCTTGTGATGTTGCGAAATGATGAAAATACTTGATACAATAAACTGAACTATACACTAACGCATCGTGAACCATAAATCGCCGTAAATATATGACATGGCTAAGTAGTAAGTGCTGACATCGCCGACATACTGACATCACTAATTTATATCCGCCCTCTCCTGGCTGGGTCGCCGGCCGGCCGGATAGATTTCCCGAAATATCATAATGGTATATATCGCGTGTTTTACTAATTTTTCTTGAGGTGTGAGGGTTCTTTATGAGCCCTAACTTACCGTGTATTCCGCATTTAAAATGGCCTTTACTCATTTAGGGATGATAGCTTTTTCTGTTCGAATCGGTTGCGTGTTCATTTCAATTTCACCGTCAAAAATGCAACGGCTTATTGCATAATAATGGGCGGTAGGCCTACACATGTTGGATGTTGCAAACTGGGTATAGCGACCTTTATAGTGTCGACGGACCGATAGGGTCCAATTAAGAGGTTCGTGGAGGTTCTATGAACCAACAATAATCCAATATTTTAAACGATTTCACTTCGATGTGAATCTACAGTTTCAGTCAATTGTGTGAGGAGGCAATACAGATATAGCTGCAGAATCTTGAACCCTACAATCACTGAAGATTCCTAAAGAGAGCCAAATCCTCATTAAATCACAGGGGTATTCCAGCTGGGTGAAATTTCATGCTGGTGATGTCATATTTATCATTTTGTGATATGATTATTGATATACAATGTTCTTTTGAATCCTCTACTGTTGCTGATAATTACCCTGACGAGTGTCAGCCAAAAATATTCGGGTTTATTTCAATATCAATATATGATTCAATCGAATTAGGCCTCACAAATATCTACAATTTTCTTATTGTATTTGTCGTATTTTATCGTATAAAGCAGTGGTTCTTAACCTTTTTTCCTCCAGCGCCCCCTTTTAAAGATTATCGTGCACCAGCGACCCCCAACCTCATATTGTAAGGAATGTAATAAAGACAATGAGTAAGAGGGAGGGCCGTAACAGCACTTCGTCAAACCCCCTTAAAACGATTGCCTTGCGCGCCCATAGCGTGATAAACCAAACTTCTGAGTGCTTCGCCCCCAAGAACCACGTAGCGTGATTCCGATGGTCAGCAAAGTTTGTGTGGCCTGGTCGCCCTAGGTGCCAAAATTTTCTATAATGCATGAATGAATAGGTGGTCATTACTTGTATACGTCGCTATAAACTTTTTATCCTCTCAGCTCACGTAATCAGATTTACCAGTAGCGCTGAGTGAGCTGTTGTATTGGAAAATAAAGGGCACATAATTGATAATTAAAAATATTCGGGCGTGTCCGTAGGTACAATTAATTCGGTACCAGGGCTGTAACAGCACTTCGTCAGCCCCCCCCT
The DNA here is from genome assembly GCF_051294905.1 of Botryllus schlosseri. Lineage (NCBI taxonomy): Eukaryota > Metazoa > Chordata > Ascidiacea > Stolidobranchia > Styelidae > Botryllus > Botryllus schlosseri. The sequence goes on from NC_137245.1 coordinate 28,263,314, forward strand.
CAAAAAAAAACGTTGGTCATGGGCCCCCCATAGGCTGATAAACCCAACTTCCGGGTGGCTTCGCCCCAAGACCCCCCTTTGGCTATCCGCTATTTGCTGATACTGGTCATCTACATTGGGTGTCCATTTACTGAGCCAGCAATTCTCGCCTAGATGCGCGAAGCGCGAAAAATTTCGCTAATTATTGATTGAATTGGTCAATATGATCGAGAATGGCATATATAGTAATATCAATTTTCATTCTCTCTCTGCTCACGTAAACAGATTTACCGGTAGAGCTGAGTGATGTGTGATTGAAAAGGTAGGACCCCGCAATAATGATTATGCATCTTCGCGCGTATACCCGTTGGCAGGAACGAAACGACACTTCGTCAGGTCCCCCGAAAAAACTTGGCTCTTGGGCTCCCATAGGGTGATAAATCGACCGCCCCCCATCATGTTGTTCGCTTTTGCCACGAAATCAGCTGTACCGATTAGCGAGCCAGTGCGAAGCGCGAAAATTTTCGATAATTCATGATAAAATCGGTCAATAAGATCGGGAATTGCATATATATTGCTATCAATTTCTTGTCCTCTCTGCTCACGTTACCAGATTTACCGTTAGAGCTGAGTGAGATGCAATGTTCCCTCTAAACTGCGCACGTGCGCAGTGGTGACACGGTCTCTGCGCACAGAAAATCTACGTTGCGCACAACAAATCCGAAGTTATGACCTTTTTTTAGTCGCTACGCACTGTTGTCCAAGGGTCTGCGCAGTGAGTTGGTGAGTGTGCGCAGACTCGTCAAAACGTAGAGGGAACATTATGAGGTGTCTTGGGAATTTTAGGGCCCATAACATATAATTAAACATATTCGGGCAGGTGGACCCGTTGGTATGACTTCGTTGCATGATGTTATTTCGTGACCTCCTGTCTGCTATATCAAAAAATATAGAGTCGCCCAACAGGGATATCTAGTTCTACATATCCCTGTCACCCAATCGTACTAAACTAAAAGACGCACACGATTTCAAATTGGTATTTTTTCATTGGCATATAATTTTTCCAGCCAGATGGAATTCGTCTTCTGAGGTTCAGATTGCCAAGACAGGAACATTCCGTGCCAGTCATTTAGGCGCCCATTGGCTAATGAACCTATATGTCTTTTGTAGGCTATATATAACGAAGTTTTCGGTGTTGATTCGCTCCGAATACTCATTAAGGATATCTCCTACTACCACATCATCTACTGCAAAGCCATTTTCCTCCAGCGCCCCCCTGAGCCCAGCGCCCCCCTGAGCGTTTCCGCCCCCTTCAAAATCGCCAGCGCCCCCTGGGGGGCGCTGGAGGCAAGGTTAAGAACCACTGGTATAAAGTCGGAGCTTATCGGGTGGCTGACAATATCAGCATCAGTCATTTGAGGTAAAAAATATCGGTGATTTTCGTGACGTCACAGGATGGTAGTATAGGAATCATGGAGACTGGGAATATTGATCTATTTCTTGTAGTTTAAAGGCGTACAGATGCAGCCTTTCTAGTTTATTTCATGTCCAAGCATAGTGAGGGTTGTAAAGCTGTTTAAATCAATGTAAGTTTTGGAAATGCGCATCAAAGTAGGTGCTGTATTTTGTGAATATTGGCTTGGTTTGGGTTATCTGTGAAGGTGCTAGCCGGGGGAGAGGAGGGATATTTCAAAAACAGACAATGTTCTAAATTCTAGTGGAATAATCGGGTCAAGTACAAATGCAACAAAGATCCGATCATCTTGCTCCTGTTAAATTCTCTATACGTAGGCCTATACAGATGCCAGTCACGGCATAACAAAATATAGATTAGGTTTTATTCAATCCAGTACCGATATATAATACCGATATATCGGCGATATGTGAATCATGACTTGCTCACAAAGCAATTTCGGTGCTCTATTGATGACTGAATGTGGGGGCATAATCGAGTATGACAAATGGTTAGTTATGAAGATTTAGGCCGTTACGACCGTGTGCAACAATGACAGGAAGAAATATGTGAACATTCGAATGCATTCAGGATAAGTAGATTACTCCCTCTGTGAGAGCTATAAGAAGTTTTAAAATGGGGGTAAAGTCGAGCTTGGAAAGGGGATAGATCAGTTGGTGGGCTGGATTCTTGAATCTATAAACAGTAATTGTGTGATTATCCACCTATATATACACAAAGAATTGATTGTATATCATGTGAATTTTAAGTTAATTTCCAGTATGGAATCGGTGTCCACGGCACGCAGGATCACGCCGACTGGGTCGCCAGTTGCACGCGGTCACGGGTCATTGATTTTGATTTAAAAAAAAAATTGATTGAAAAAAGTCTATGTTCTCAGCCACCCCAAATGCTATATTCCAGTTAGTATGTGGTATATAATGTTTGACCTAATCCTTAAGCCAGGATCTGTTGGTAAAGTACTTGCACCTTGCCAGTTGCCAACCATTAGCATCTGATCTCTTGTCACTGACTTAGCACAGTCATTTGAAATCGGTAACCTTGCTTGACACGCCGCAAAGTTGGCTCTGTCACGCGAAAAAAGCTCCTATCACGCAGGATTTATTTCAAAAAAAGGACGGAGATTCCATAGCGGGTTAATTGCATAGAGATCAGAATTTATCAACATAATATACTTATATTACTGTTGAAGTCAATGAGATCTGTGGTAGAGGAAGTTGTCGGCAAGTTCTGTGAACTCTGGTTGCATGTCGGAGTAAAAACCCTTCGTAAAGACTGCATGTGCGCATCAGTTAAATTGGAATGCAAGTTTGTCTATTCCTGGTAGCAAATGTATGTGGACTCGAACAAAACTGGCCGCGGGCCCCATTTTTATGTAAGCTGTATGAAGCCAGCCCCTGGGATAAAGGGTTTCTGGATTCTACCCCCAGTCCACGCCACTGGTGCGAATTATAGGTATAGGCTCAAATCCGATATTCGTATGGCTGTGATCGCAATGCAACATTTCGCATGCTGAATTACAATTTTCAAATTGCTATTTGCAGCTAGTTGTGGGTTGATAATGAAGAAGTGTGTTACTTTTCTGTGTAGACATAAATATTGAATGGCTAGAGCAGTCGTAGTACCCCGTAATTTCCGTCTTCTTGAAGAACTGGACGAAGGCCAAAAGGGTGGCGCGGACGGGACCATCAGTTGGGGCCTGCATGACGACGACGACTCGACTCTGACTAACTGGAACGGAATGATCTTGGGACCGGGCAGAAGTCCGTTTGAAAACCGAGTCTACTCTCTGCACATCAGATGCGGTGACGCGTACCCCGATAAACCCCCTACCGTCCGTTTTGTAACCAGGATCAATGCGCCTTGGGTGAACCAAGCCAACGGCGTCGTAGATCAATCAAAGTGTCATGTTTTGTCGAGATGGCAACGGAACTACACGATGAAGACCATTCTTACAGAGTTACGAAGAATGATGGCGGACAAACAATATTCTCAATTCAGACAGCCCCCGGAAGGCACTATGTACTGATGTAGTATTGTGTAAGAAACTGCTTTGCGATGTTGTTATTACTAGGGCTGGGCAAATTCGAGTATTCTGAGTGATTCCATTGTGAATCGAGTATCAATCGTTATGGCGTCACAACTATATGAGAGATGTGTGAGATATGAGATCTTTTATGCTACCACAAAGAATATAATGCCAGTTGTACACATAGTAAAGATAATTTCGTATTTTTGACAACGCTTTCATTGGACTTTGTGACGATGATGTGGGTTGATAATGACTTCGCAGACGTCATTCCCAGTAACGTGCTGTGTATCTTCTTTGTAATGAATGTTTCTATGACACGACCGATCGAAGTTTCAAGGCTTTCACAATGGAAAATACCATCGAAACTGTAATTTTCGTCTCTTAGCGGCAAGTACGGTATCATTTCAGTACTCGAAAGAATCATCGCTCTCAACTCGAATCATTGTGCTCAGCCCTAGTTCTTATCCTTTGCAATATGTTAACTAGGCTGCTAAGTAACTAGGTGTATTCAATATGAAAGCAGCGTCGTCAGAAATGCCACGGTTTTTGATATGTGCGTGTTTACTGCAGTTGATGATGATGAACTAGGCCTTCATAACGAAGCCCAACAAGTGAACAATTTGTTTGTATCTGCGCCACGTCAAAGTGAGATCAGTTTAGGGCAGGATTATAAACAAGTTGAGTCGGTAGAAGTTTCGATTCACTATTGAGTCAATTCTGAGTCCAGATCATGGCCTCAAGTATGAGTCTAGTCTAAGTTTTGCTTTTCAGTCAATGTCCTCATTTTCGGCAATTCGTCCACTACAGCTTTAACGGTTAGGATAATGGACATGTTCAACCGTAAATTGGCTTAAATGACGCGAAACAGGTTATACATATGTTCGAGCCGTTTTTGTTAGTCAACACTACAAAATTGAAGTAAAAAGTGGGTAAATCGGGTGGCTAGTAAAAGCGACTTTTTTTTCTAAACTCAATAAAGTTTTAAGTACATATTGCAAAATCGGCTGTTTTCAGTTTCGATCAACTAACCTTCACGATTTGTTTAAAGCTAGGGTTACCGCACATCCTCTTTTGAAAGTGTCCTCGGAGGGCGCCCAAATGTCCTTTTTACTGGGAGTCTGTCTTGTTTTTGAAAATTTTGGTTAAATATAGGTTAAAATTCGACTGAGATGCAGGAAATCCTCAAGCAAACGTTCTGGTGGGTATCTCGGTAGTTGAGCTGGAAAGTTGAACCTTAATCATTTTATTTTTCAGTCAACCAACAGCGAATTCAACGGCAGTGTATATGTCCGGAGTCGAGTCTGGAAAATGACCTAACGAAGAATTCAACAAAATTGTATACTTCTGTAGTCGAGTTTTTTCAGTCAACCAACCACAAAAATTCGGGAGGAATTTACCATTTTTATCCGGATTATTCAAATTTTGAAAAAGCGTTCTTGTCAAATTTTCAAGATGTGGTACCGGTAACCCTAATGTCAACTCATTATTGTGACGAAACCATCGCTTTTATCACTAACTCACTTGCTCGAGAGGGTTTTGGACTTTTCAGCTTTTGTGATAGGCTTTGAATACTTGATATTTTACTTACTTGGACTTGAGTGAAACTAATGCCGTTACTTCTGGTTTATTCCAACAGAAGAGGGGTTCTGGCTCGATTTCTCTGAATTACATGTTGAGTCAAGTCACCATGAATTTGCAAGTCGCGTCATTACAACACTTGTGTAGCGTGATAAAAATTTATTCGGATAGTATTTTGTTAGATATATGATCGGCAATGTATCTGCTGTTGTAGATGCAATCGTTGACGCTGACGCCCCAGTATGACATGCCGCCCAGGTGAAGATTGATGGAATGCTCCCGTAGCGTGTCTTCCATATTTTCGACCACATCTGTGTGGCCCACCCTGCATGCGCACGAGTTGCATTAGTGCCCAAAAGCGATGTACATTTCATTTGGCCCAATTTCAACTTACAGAAGCGAAGTTATTAGTGTAGAAAACAGGGTTGTAACCAAGTCACAAGTCAATCTCACTTTTATAGTTTTGACTCGAGAGTCAAGTTGAGTCATTTTCAATTCACCACTGAGTCCAAGTCAGCGATCAGAGGGTCGAGTCCGAGTCATTGTGTTGACTGCTCAGTTTCCAGTTAAAGTCTTGTTAACCCACTTTTTATAACAGTGTTTGGTGATATTGAATGGTTCGCATTTATAATATACTCATTTTTCTCACTTTTAGCAGTTTCAGGTCGCATTTTCAAGTACCAGTACCAACAGACGAAATCCTAATACCGTGGCAACTTTTCTATTCTTCGAAATTACAATGAAATGTCGGTTTGGCCTTCTGAGTCTCGAGTCATGTGCAATGAGTCGAGTCAATACACAAATTGACTCGAGTTGAGCCAATTCCAAATTTTTCGAAAATGACTCTAGTCAAATCGAGTCATTAGAAAGTCGTGAGTTGAGTTGAGTCACGACTCGAGGCGTTGCAACCCTGGTAGAAAATTTTGGATTCATTAATGAAAATCGCTTTTCAATATTCACTAATCGGTGTCAGAGTTGGACAACGAGAACGTTTTCAGGAACTCCACAGTTACTAATAAGTTAGACTTGAATTATAGCTGCAGTTTTTTTCCAAATTACATTAGAATTAGAACTACTGAGTTCGCAAAACGCAAGTTCAGTTCATACCAAACCATAGTTGATTTTCACAACCCCGAGAATGACAAATGTCTGTACAGCAAGCTTGGCTAGTTTCGCACTATACAGTTCTCCTGTAGCGTTTTCAGGAAAACTAGAATTTTGATTAGAACCAAAATGAGACCATAGAAACATTTCACAAATCCGGTTACCGATATTTCGCTCTAGCTTTGAAAACAGACCTGTATGTCGGAATGCAGTTTCTGTGTAAGTTTGTGATCACGCTCATGGGTTCGTCTCGTATGCCGAGTTGCTCCGAAACGCTTTCTAACGCGGCCTGCTCCAATTCGTGACCTCTCACGTGTTCCGGATCACCGAACAAATCATTAAACCACGATCCGCCCATCATGCAAGTTATCCTGGTGGATGGCAAGTCTTCTTTACTGCAGACAAAATCACAGATATAATGCAGGAGTGCAGAAATATATATTGTCTTGACCGGCATCTTTTCTACAGCATAAATTTGTGACAAAATAAAAGCCTTTTAGATCAGTCGCGGTACAATTGTAAATGCTATGCGATGAAAATGAAATATGCTGCCAATTTCCGACATATTCCAATCAAAAGTCAAGATATTACTTCAAAGCAAATTATCACTCCTGTTGTGCAAACTACCCCATTTTCAAAATACGCAACCGGAACTAGAACTACTCAAACCTGGTAACTAGAACTACCCACAACTCGATTGCAGTAATGAGAAATTGTGGCAAAGTAAATGCGTTTTAGATCAGGAATGGAAAACATATAAATGTAAACAAAAAATGTTACTAATATTCGGTACAGGGTTGCTACTCAATTAGATGTAACGGCGTACATTTCTACTCATGTAAGAGTAAAATCGGTGATATCCAAGGAAGTTCAGAGAAAGTAATAAAGCCTAGCCATACTTTTGCCTAAAACACCCAAACTGCCAAATACAAGCAGTCCACCTGAAGGAAGTAGCCTAATACAAGTTTGCAAAAACTTCAGAATTAGAGTCAAATTAATTAGTCGAGTTAGCGATGATTCGACTACAAGTTGAGTCAATACACAAAGTGACTCATGACATTATGAAGTATTTCACAAAATTATTGATTTGGAGGTAACATTATGGTAGTTTATGGCATATTTCATGACTTTGCAGCATGATTCAACACACTTCAGTCATCTCTGCTAACCTGTCATGTTCCGGAAACACGCACGAATCATACACGATACCCAGTACTTTTGACTCCACGCACGATGGCACAAGATGCCCGAATCCGAGTTTAGGCAGAACGTAATTCGGAGGTCCTGCAAAATATAGCAATATTTTAAAGGCTTTGAACATGGAAACTTTTCCGCACTACCTTTTGCTAATTAGATTAGAATTAGAATGATATCTAGTTTTTATTTGCGAATCAGATTAGAATTAGAATGACAAAGAAATACAACAAAAAATAAGTTCACTTTACATCAAATCATTTCCAAACACCGACAGGCAAATGAAAATTCAGACACAAGTCAAACCACCTTCATATTGTAGATTCACCATCCCGACATTGACAGTGTCCATCTTCGTGAGTTTCTGAGAAATTTCATTGAGATATTCTTGCTTGCTAGATTTCGGGTCGTTGTCAGCCACCAATTGACCGAGACTGGCGGCTGGAATCGTAGAGATGACGTGATCCGGGGTTATCGTTCTCTCACAATGTTCTTCTTGATCAACCTGGTTATTGCAAATTTTTTTAGCTGCATTTGTGACTAGAACTAGTACTACTAGGGTTACCATATTTTGGAAATCTGAAAAGAGGACACCTTTTCAAAATTTTCAGACTTGCAATAACGGAGGTAAATCCTGAAAAAACTTCATGGTCGGTCGACTAAAAAAAATAGCTGCCGGAGCGTTACTTCAGTACTGATTCACTGTCTCTCAGTTGAATTTTGCCCTATATTTAACCAAAATTCTCAAAAAAGAGGACACTTGGGCATGCTCCAAGGACACTTTAAAAAAGTCAAAAAAGAGGACAAATCCTTTTAAAAGCGGGCGTACCGCGTACGGTAATCCTAAGTACTATTCACTCTTCAAAATACGCAACTAGAACAAGAACTACTGAATTTTAAGAAATCCCAACTAGAAGAGGAACTACTCTATTTTGAAAAGCCGCCACTAGAACTAGAACCAAAACTTGCAAGTAGTACTAGTCAACCAGAAGACATATCTTTGAATTGCGGAACTAAAATTACCTACAGTCTGGCAAGTCACGGAGATCGTTCCATCTTCTTGCACAAACAAACGATCGACTTCTGTGTTTTTCAAGATCTCCACGTTGTGTTGCTGGCATCCTCGCTCCAAAGCGCTGATGAACTGCGCCAGGCCGCCTGATACCAATGGTTTCAAAATATCAATCAATAACCAAGAACCGCCGGCGTAGAGCATCGGTCTTGTGCAAACTACTGGGTTTTCAAAATGCGCAACTGGAATTAGAACTGCTCACTCCGCAAAACCTGCAACTAAAACTAGAACCAAAACTAATCGCCGTTTAAAACCTTCATCTAGAATCAGAACTACTCACTTTTTCAAAACCACAACTTGAACTAGAACTACTCGCTTTTCAAAATATGCAATTAGAAATATAACCAGAATTAATCACTTTTTAAAATGCGCAACCAGAACTAGAGATCATCATTTTTCGAAACCCGCAACTAAAACTAGAACTACCGGGTACTCACTTTTAAAACCAGCAACTAGAACTAGAGCTACTCGCTTTTCAAAATATGCAATTAAAAATGTAACCAGAACTAATCACTTTTGTAAATTCGCAACGAGAACTAGGACTAATCATTTTTCAAAACCCGCAACTAAGACTAGAACTACTCCATAACAGTTGTTGGTTGATTGGTAGCTTGTACAAGTACATGTACAAGTCTGTCCAATAGGCTGCTTATTAGCATGGAAAGTTAGTCGTCAGACTTGTACTAGCTACCAATTTAGTAAGTTGATGGTTGGCTAGCTACTGTTTTTTCAGTATTTCTAGTTCTAGTAGCACCTTCAAGTTGGTTTCTAGTTGAAATCGAGAATGTTCTGCGGTGTGATATTCCAGCAGCCATTGCTAGCTCAGAGTCATCGCTACAAATAGTCACAAGGTCCCAGCTTCAAACTTGAAACCCCATCCTTCTGAAATGCCGACTCCATCTCCAATGTTACTTACCGTCGGTCATTTGTATTAATTTGTATTATCAGTTATTAGTTAGTTACGGATTATTAAAGGTTGTTAGTTCTTTAGTTGTAGTTGCGAGTTTTGAAAAATGAGTAGCGCTAGTTGTGTATATTGAAAATTCAGAACTTTGTAGAAATCTGACTACTATTTTATCCTAGAACTTTCTGTTAGTTTAGATATATCTGTTTAACTGCTTATAGATGTTGCGACTGCTTTATTGTAGACCACGCATCAACACTTACCCTCGAGATTCCACTGACTCCACCCCTCGTTTCTGACTTTGTCGATAATCGCACAGGAAGCGTGTTCTTGGAAATGAAGAAGTTTTTCATCGAGCCGTGGCTTTCGGGGCATGGATAGCTGAAACACAATGTCAGCATTGGTCATTAAAGCAAAAAAAATATCGGAGATTTTCGTGATATCACATCATGGTAGTATGGAGTCAGAGAATTCTAATCTGCGACTGATAGACTGGGAATATTAATCTATTTCTTGTAGATTACAAGAGTTCAGATGCAGCCGTTCTAATTTATTTCACGTCCATTGCCCATGTTTCTGCGCGGCAGTCTGAATCTTGCGCTGCCGATTATAGGCGCAGAAGCCTGTCTATGGGGTTATCTACAGATGCTAATCGTTGTAATTCATACATGTGATCCACGACTTTAATAACACAATAGCACGCCCAACTTGATGATGATAGCTGACACTTAGCACAGCAACAGCAACATACGGCCGACGAACGTAACAGAATCAAGAGTAACGTAAGCAAGGGATCAAAGTAAGATTTACAATTAATTTTGCGTCAACGTAAATAACCAACAAATGGTGGTTCGCAGACGCTTTATATAGCAGTAAGAACAGCCTATCTGAAAAGGCTTTATTACAAATGATTACTAAAATCAGGATTAACCAAATAGCCCAAGCATATCAATGGCTGTAAAACTGTTTAAATATACGCTGTGAAGTTTTGGAAATTGGCCTTAAGCTGGATGCCATATCTTATGAATACTGGCTGAATATGTTTGGGTTGTTGGCAGGGTTGTAACCAAGTCACAAGGTTCCGAGTCACAATCTTACTTTAATAGTTTTGATTCGAGTCCAGTCGAGTCATTTTCTCAATATACGGAAATGACTCGAATCGAGTCAATCTGTGTATTGACTCGACTTGGATTCGAGTCATTGTGCATGACTCGAACCAAGTCATATGACTCGAGACACAGACGGCCAAGACCGACATTTCATTGTAATTTCGAATAATAATAAAGTAACTACCCTATTGGGATTTCGTCTATTGGTACTGATACTTGAAAACGCTACCAGGAACTGCCAAAAGTGAGGAAAATTAGTATATTATAGATGCGAACCATTCGATATCACCAACCAGAGGTATAAATGTGGGTTTAACAATACTTTAACTAGAAACTGAGCAGTCAACACAATGACTTGGACTCGGACTCGAGTCATAATACCATGACTGGGACTCGACCCTCTGCTCGATGACTTGGACTCGGCGGTGAGTTGAAAATGACTCGACTTGACTCGAGTCAAAACTATAAAAGTGAGATTGACTTGTGACTCGGAGCCTTATGATTTGGTTACAACCCTGGTTCAAGGTAGATTCAACTCACTTCTGTGAAAGTCTTCCAGGGTGACAAGGCTCGGATTCATAATATAATCATTTTTCTCACCCTAAACATGCTTATTCAAACACATCATGGGCGGTTTATTGGCCTATTTTTTTCAAACATCAGTCCTGTTACGCGAGACTTGAATAGGTCATAGTATGTGTCGAACAGGGTTGTAACCAAGTCACAAGTCAATCTTATCAATATAGTTCTAACTCGAGTCAAGTCGAGTCATTTTCAATTCACACCCGAGTCCAAGTCATAGCGATTTGACCCGCGTTCAGTTCAGTGTTCAGTTCTCAGTTCAACCCACTTTTTTCAACTCTGCTCGAATGATATAGAATGGCAAGCATTCATCATATAGCAAATTTCCTCACTCTCAACAGTTCTGGCCTTATTTTCCAAGTATCAGAACTGCTGGACTAAATACCAATATGGTGGTGACTTTACTATTCTTCCTAGTTACAATGAAATGTCTGTCTTGGCCGTCCTAGTCTCGGGTCATATGCCTTGGTTCGAGTCACGCACAATGTCTCGAGTCCGGTTAAGTCACCAAAAAATCTAGACTCGAGTTCGACTACAATCGAGTCATGACTCGAGTCATTACAGCCCCGGTTATCGGTGACGGTAATCAGTTTTATCGGTATCCGTTGAAAAATCCGAATTCGGCCGTGCTCTAGTCATCGTGCTAACCTTTCTATTTTTGACCGCTTGCCATATTCCGGGGAATGCCGCTTTGAAACTTAGCTGTTTGCAATCAGCTGCGAAAACGCCTCGAACAAACGGGTCGACGTACCAACGAGTGACTTCTTCACCGAAACGACTCGAGATGACGTCATACACTGACTCAGCATCGGCATTTGCCTGTCAATCACAACAACATTGACAATATCATTGCAATAAGTCGCGAGGATCAGAGCTGGACAGCGAGAAAATACCCTGCTTTTCCAAATTAGATTACAATTAGAATTACTAAATTTGTATAAACTTTTAAATTGAATCCAGTTCTGTATAAGAAAGAAACAAAAAGTTCAGCATATAATAAATCATAGTTTATTCCCATAAGCATGAGAATGGAGAATGTCTGTACAGCAAGTTTGGTTCGTGCTATACAATTCTCACTCATGTAGAATTTTCAGGAAAAGCAGTAATTAGAGTCTGGGATTTAGGACTAATTTGACAAATTACATATGTGCTAAAATATTTCAAAATGATAAAGCCGGAAGAAACAAAAAATAAAGTATAACGTAAATATGAAGATATATGAAAAGCTTGTGGTGTACATTTTCATGGCAAATATTTCGATAAAATCGATCTCAAAGTTCTACACCTCAAAAAGTCACGATCCGAATTTGGAATTGTAACCAGACAGAAATCCGGGCAGTTTTTCCGAAACAGGAACGGATTCAGTTTCAAATTTTTTATCAACTATGATAATTATAGTTTTGATACTATTTTCCACTGAATGAATGTAAACATTGACTGGTCGCTTCACAGCATACAAAACATGAATTACAAAGCTACACGCGTTACTGGAAATGACATAGCTGTGAAGACGTGATCAACACACAGGACTGTTACCAAAATACCTACTAATGAGGATAAAATCAACATACTTGCTTAAAAATGGCTTTCAGATATATCGATGCAATCGATTTTGGTAACGGAGCCATCGTTTTGAAACACTCCATCAAGGACGATGGCAGTGGGTTCAGCTGATTGTTTGCGTAAATGTAGCGATGTTTCGCAGTTAACGTGTCGCGTTTAACCTGCAAATTTTAACCTTGAGTAAATGATCCATGGTAGAGAAGTTGAATACAGCTTTCGTTGTACAATTGAATAATAGGGCCTACATTCATCTCGAAATAACCAAACTGCTTTTGACTTATCCCCGCCAGCAACAAGTACAGAATTTTAAAAGAACATTGTATTGATATACATTACACAGTAATATGCAGGCGGAATAGATCAATGGTTACTAACTTTTATAATGTTTTTTGGTGGTACAGAACTTCAATACCGTATACAATTGAATGATATATTCATATTGAAATAAACTCGAATATCATTGTGAAACGATTGTTGATATACAATGTTCTTTCCAAATGCCTACTAGTGGCTGATGAATTATTTCAATAGGCCTATGAATACATTACACTTGTCCACAAAATGCAAAAAAAATTTTTGGGCAGAACATCTTAGAGCCGTTTCTGGGGTTTTCGAGGTTGCTGATTACTAATATCACATTAGTTTTGCCAGATTGGCTCTTGTTCAGGATATATTTATACCCCTAAAAAAGCCCAAAATTACCGTATTTACCTTTGAATATTTCACTTGATAAGAAGAAAATCGTAGTTTTTTCTAATTTTATACTCTGCATAAATAGATAATTGACTATGAAGAACCCTCATGTCGTGCTCAGTCATTCTATCAATATTAACATGACCTGGTGCAAAATATTTGTTTGTCGAAAAAGTAGTTTGTCAAGCCTAAAAATTGTACTTTTGCACAACTGAAATAGGCTACATATTCTCCTGTATCAATTGGCCGATTTTCTATCTAACCATTACAGCGAAAATGGGAGATTTTGGTCAAAATAGCCCCATGGGTTATCTCTAAAACAAGAGCCAATTTGATAAAACTAAGGTCATATTCGGAATCAGTGCCCTTCAGAACCCCCAAAACCACTCTTACTTTGCCTGCCTAAAAATATGTGTTGAACAGTGTTATTGATATACGTTCTTTTCAATTCTCTACTAGTTGCTGACCAGTGTCAGCTGAAACTATTCAGGTTCATTTCAATATCAATATGTTATTCAAATGTATATTGAATTTCTGTGCCTGCAACAGCTTCCTCAGATACAGCTTCCAAAAGTACATTCATAATAATGTTTATTTACTCTACAAATATGTATTACGAAAAAATTATACACTTATCAGTGTATCAAATAATAATAATACTTCATTAGCAACACTGATGACTCGACAGCAGATATAAACAACAACTTACATTAATCATAAAATCCGCAAGTCCAAGCTCATCAGCCAACTTGATTGCGTTTGCTCCGACAAAACCAGCTGTCCTTAGACTACGCGGCCCCAGTTCAAAGATACCTGAACGTAGTGACATCACACTCAACCCCTAGTCCGTAGAACAGGGGTTCCCAACCTCAAAGAAACCAGGGCTGTTCAATAATAACTCTTCTGTTCAACGTCTACTGGTTACCCAAAAATTTATTCGATCGTCTAAAATAAACGATGAGTAGGCTAGCCAACTTGGCCTTTCCAACCCGTAAAAGCTAAGTTACCAGTATTGCAGTAGTAAATTTTAGATTTGAAAAATTAGTGTTCACGGTGGTAAATTCTTTACTTGTCAATTATAAAACTGGTCACTGTATATATTCTTTTATTACCTTCAATCTTTTTAATCAAATAACTTTGCTCATATTGGATGGAACTGACCCGAATTTGTTATACATCGTTTTTTTGAGACAACATACAGATTTCATTGGGTGGCCAGTAAAATTTGAGCAAAAAAGTTATCAAGATTTGAGATTTTCATATTTTATTTGATAAATCCCAAAACTTATCCTATAACAGAAATGATTTCACAGGTCAGAATCGTGTCACACTTGCTGTACAGCGTTTTTGCAGAAAACCTCATTATTTTATGTACTAGCCAGTAGAATATGAAAAAAATATTTTAGAACAGCCCTAATGACCACCCTATTTTTCAAATTTTCTTTCACTTAAGAAACTGTATTTTAATTAAAATAACGATAGATGCAGTAGCCTAACCGGTAGTTAGAATGATAAAATGATATCAATACAACACGCAAAAACATGATACGGCATTAATCACGCATTACACGCTCAGTTATTGTTATGGCTGGGCTTGTTCTTCTTCTGATTATGGTCTTAATGGCTGGTTTGGCGGTGGAGCAAAGCAAGAAAACTCAAGGTGAAAAATAGCTCATTGCTTTTCTGATATTTTTATTAAATTTCATTTTCATGATTCAAATCTTTTCATGGCACACCCTAGTAGGACCCCAGGTTGGGAATCCCAGCCGTAGAACCATCAGCCTTACCTTTTCCTGTGTCCACGCTCTGCACCCAACCACCCAAATCGCCTTTATCAATCAGTGTTATTTCATAAGAAGCGGCTTTGGCGGCCAGGCTTCGTGCCAGATAAAATGCAGCAGACAGCCCACTGATACCACCGCCTAATACAACTATCTTGGACATATTCGCTCACTGTAAAATAATGTAATTCCATGTAATCAAGCAATTCCGGTGGCAGTTTAAGGTAAGGAATCTCATCAGCAGTTGTACACAGCAATGTACAAGCGGAATGGATCAGTGGTTAATCACTTTTTACTAAGGTTTCTTGGAGGCACAGAACTTCAATAAAAAATAGAACAATAGAATGAAATATTCATATTGAAATAAACGCGAATATCATTGCGATACGATTGTTGATATACAATGTTGTTTGCAATTGTGTCTACTAGTTGCTGACGATCACCCCTGACAAGTTTCAGTCGATAATATTTGGGTTAATTTCAATGTCAATATATTTATTCGGTCATATGTAACCTGATGAAACCTCACGCTACTCTACAAACCACGGGGAAACTCAGCATTTTCGCCTAGTCACATAAAAATCTACCATTTTACACATGTAATCATTACTATAATACACTGGTGCACACAACGAACTGTGCATCGAGAACAGTGTTAAAAGGACAAAAACATAAAAACATGATTTGGCGCAAAACGAAAATATTACGATGAATATTCACTGCATATCAGTATCACTTCTGCTCACAGTTGGACAACTAGAAAATTTTCACCTATTACAAATTATATTAGAATTAGAATGATAGCTACACAGTTTTTTCCAAATTAGACTAGAATCAGAATTTATAGATAGTTTTTTCCCAAATTGGAATAGAATTAGAATTACACGTACAAAGTTTTTTCATATTAGATTATAACTAAAATTATTGAATTGTCAATTTAGAGTAAATTCTCAAAAGCACGAGAATAGCAAATGTATGTACAGCAATGCTTGGCACGTTTTGCATGATACATTTCTCCTGCAGCATTTTCAGGAAAACCCGAAATTGGATTAGATTTCAAATGACAGCATAAAAGCATTTCAAAAACTAGATTAGAATTAGATTATTAGCATTTCACTTCAATTATCTAGTTGTCAAAGTCTGTCGAAGTTTGTCTTGATCTCTGGCGGTTAAGAACCACGGGAGTAGGTTCGACTTTTCAAAGTCAATCGCAGCGTCAGCGCTGTCACGTATTGTCATCCGAGCAGTAATCCTCAAGAAATATAACGGCAAGATTACTGATGCGTCGATCATTTTGTTTCTTGAAAACTTCCAGGCTAGAAACGAGGCTCTTTGTGAGAATCCGCTCCCTGAACGATAATCTCAAATTCAGAGGAGGCAATCATCTTCATCAATCTTCACAAAATCTGGTACGGTGCCCGATTGATTTGATGTATGAGGTATGAGGCCTCGAGCCGAGTAATTCAGTAGAGGTCGACCGATTATCGAGGCTGATATTTGAGCTTTCCCGATCATCCTTCATAGGCCGATATCGCGGTCGATATTTTATATTTAAAAAAAATTCAAAAATTTCGGAAATTCAATGCTCTGTGTTTTCGATCTCAAGAAATCGACGACGCAAAGGGCGATATATGACAGATTTACCCTTGCAGGACAAGTTTAACTGGGTGAGCATGCAGAGAAACTATGCTTCCTCCATTACAATCTACCTTTTCTGGACTGATCTGCAATTCTGTATCCTATTTTGCTTTTTGGGTTATCCCAAATTTCATCGAATGTGCACAATTAAGCAATAATTCTTTTCAATTTCAGTTTTCTCGTTTGTTGTTCAGCTTTCTGTGGCATGAACAAGAGCCATCTTGCCTAATACATAATATTTTTGGTGAAATTGTTCTCTGCTCCTTCCATATTAATATCGGCCCATGATATCGGTATCGGCCTGTAAAAATCAATATCGGTCGACCTCTATAATTCAGTATCGCTCATGTATTAACAGTATGAATGTATAAAGTTCAAATATGTAGGCCTACCTTGTATGCGACCACAAACAATATAATGCCAGTTCTACATCACGTTAAAGATTATTTGGTATTTTATCCACCATACCTATATCATTGCACTTTGTAACAATGCTGTGAGTTGATCATGACTCCACAGTTATGTCTTCTCAAGTAACGTGTGAAATTTCAGTACGTGAAAACGACTCAACGCAGCTAGAATTAGACCCAGAACGACTCACTTTTTAAATCTGCAACTAGAGCTGGAACTACCGGGGCTAAAGCAGTGGTTGGTTGACCGCTAACTACCGTAATTTTCCAAGTATAGTACGCCCCCATGTATAATACGCACCCTTAAAATGGCATGCAAATTCTGGGAAAGCCTGTACCCATGTATAGTACGCACCCTGCATTCGCAGTACATAAATAGCTGAGTTTTAGTACGAGATGTTGTTCTGTTTTGCGATGTCACTGTCGAACAATCATGACATAACCATCGCTAATCATTATGCAATTAACGGCATTGTCTCTAAACGATAGTAGAGAGCAGCCAAAGCCAGCGAGGCTGGCGACGCGATAGTTCGGGCCAGCGACACGACGTCTTGCGCACGAGGTCAGATGTGATTGCTCAGGCCAACAGTTATGTCGTGCACACCACGCCTGCTGGACGTGCGACTGATTACGCAGGCGATTATATTTTGCGCACATGGCCTGTCGATCAATTAGCATTAGCGAGCGCTCAGCAATCAATGAATGACCTAATTTCGCTCGCGTAGAAACGGCAAACCCACGCAGCAGGAGATTACGTGCAGACGACTCTCGTTAATTGGCAACACGCTTTTTGCTAATTGGCAGCGCGTTATAATGATAATACGAATTACTGGGCACGATGGCTTAAAGTGATGCGCGATTGGAAACAAACATGAAGAAAGGTGTGATTTCAAGTTTTTTATCGAGGGAGATTTTTTTACAAGCGTGTTGTTCCCATGTATAATACACACCCCCCGATTTTAGGACAAAAAATCGTGAAAATTTTGCGGATTATACATGGAAAATTACGGTAGTTCATGGTCGTTATGTAGCTTAACAATCATATTTTTGTATTTCGACGTACAATTAATCGGTTCTGAATCAAGTATTAGGTTTCGGGTTGAGTCAGGTATTCGAGTATCACTCAATACGACCTCAAAGCAGTATGAATGATATTGAAAGTTCGAATACATACCCTTCATAGACCACTAGAACTAAAATGCTAGTTATACATCAAAGGGAATGGGAACCATACCGCAATTCTCTTTGATAAATTAACTCTCGGTGGCAAGGATCGTAAAATTTCAGTGCTCGACATATTCATCTCTCACTACTCTACTCAAATCGTTAGAATTAACACTCGATTCAGATTAGCGTACTCCACGAATGATTGTGCCCAACCCTAGTTACTCACCTGGATCGAGGCACCAGAAGCTGCATCAACGTCGTCATCCCGGAGAGGACCGTCTCAGAATTGGTGCTCGACAGACACCTGGTAATGAGCTCGACGCTGTTTTCCGTTTCCAAGATGATTTCTCGATTTTCGGGGTCCGCGGACAAGTTACACAATCCTCCGATCGCAAATTCAGCCTCCTCCGATTGGATGTCTTCGTCTTCCGTCAGACAGTCCAGAAAAAGCTCGATAACCTGAAAGGTCATATTCCATTTCATTTGTGAGCTGTCATTCTCTTCGATCGATCGCGAAGGCAAAAAATGCACAATGATTTCCGAGTTTTATGGAGAAATGGACCAAAGGGAGTAGGTATTCACTACAGATAAACGCCAATACAAAACTGCTATATGCAGGGTAGGGTCCATGGATAATAGAATATTTCAAAAACACATTTCAACTATTTTTGTACCACTTCTGACTCAAAAGGTCCCCCAGCAACCAGAGAAGCCCGAATCAATGAACCAAATTACAATGTCCGCGTCTACAGTCAAATCTCATGTATTGCTCAGAATGCTCACAACGCATACGCAGGGCTAACGCCAAAGTACGAATAAAATAAAGAGAGTTTAGAAATATAATCATCCTGTATTTGCCAATTCCATTGTTTGCGAACAAAGGTGCTAGATTAGAATCCCAGTGATCCGTAATACAATGCAATATACTATTATGTATATGGGCTTGATTATAAAGTATTAAAAAGTATAGAATTGGAGGTAACATTTGGAATCCAGCCCGTGGTACAAGTTGAGTTCGACACCACTGTCCTAGAGTCTCTTTATATACGTGAGTAGCAATAATATCGGCAACCATCTCGACTTTACCATAAACTATTTCATTATTCTACTTAAAAGACATCAATGTTGGCAGCTTACCTGCAACTGTCGCAAATACTGGTAGTTGATGGGGTCGTATGCAAAATTGGACAGATTTGCGAGAATCTGCTTCTTGTCCGGTTGGCTCTCACATTCTTGATATTCTGACACCAACGCCTGCAATGTTAGATCACAAAGAGTCGGACAACTAGAATATTTTCAGCCTTAACAAATTAGATTAAAATTAGAATGATAGCTGCGGAGGTTATGTCAAATTAGATAGTTGCAGTTGTTTTCCAAATTAGACTAGAATTAGACTTAAAACTATCGCAGTGTCTTGAAAATTAAATTAGAATTATAGCTACACTGGTATTTCCAAATTATATTAGAGTTGATTATATAACTACCACTGTAAATACTACATTGTAGCATTTATAGTGAATAGTTGTATAATGAATTCTAAAAATACTACAATTACAAATTACGAACACCAATGACTTTGCTTAACTACCGGTCGTAATTGAACCAAATTTGCTATGCATCGTTTTGTTAGAGAGCTATTCTATAATTTGCTGACTCTAATAGCTTCGCTTCTACTGGTTGGAATTGAGTCAAATTTGGTGTGCAGCGTTTATTTAGCCAACCCAACAATGTTATCTAATAGTCAGCTAAATTTGAAGAGCGGTGTTATTTTTGAACCACCATACTGAACAGTAATAAACAGTATGACCTACACTCAACACTGCGACCCAGACTCGACCCTTTGCATCCGGACTCAGCGGTGAATGAAAATGACTCGACTTGACTCGAGTCAAAACTATTAAAAAAAAATTGCCCACATTTCCGCTTATTACCTGCAAATAATGAGGTCTGTCCAAGTCTTTTTTCGGTCGCGTTCGATGTTTTAATCTTTTGTAAGAACTAAACATTTCTATCAAATCGTTTAATTTACATCTGGAAAACAGAAATCTCATCGTTAACAGATAGAAAAACAATTTGGCAGACCATAATGCAGCATCACAATTTCAAGGCAAAACAAAATTCAACATTGATTGAGAAGCGTTTTCTCTGGATCCTCATCTGTTTTTGGTCTCGTTGGTCAACATCCCAGAAACGCTTTTTGCAAACATCCCCAAACTGTAATTACAAAATAAATTCAGGCATGCTTCATTTTTGAAAGTTGATCTCTAGGGCTGGGCACTGTCTAGCACTGAAATGATACATTCCTTGCCAATAAGAATTAATTCATCAATGAAAATTAGTTTCGATACTATTTCCCGCTGTGGTATCATAGAAACCTCGCCCAGTAAAAAATATGAAATCGTCCTTAATGTGATGTAGAACTGGCATTGTATTCTTTATAGTCGCATAAAAGGCACATCTAGTTGAATTGTTCGCATTGATACTGTTTTAACATAACGAGTGATACCCGAAAGCCTAATCCATCGATTCAGAACCTCGATTTTTCCAAGCATTAGTAATAACAACGCACCTTAATAAGGCAACCATTCCAGACGGCATGAATTTTTTCAAACCGTAAAATCTCCAGCCCATCATCATGCCAAGAGACGCGGACACGCCTGAAACGCAAAGTGCATGCTTCAACGCATATTGACTCATGGCTAAACTCACAATTTTTGGTGACTCGACTTGACTAAAGTCAATTTCAGTATTGACTCCACTTGTAAATTGCACGTGACTCGACCAAGTCACATGACTCGACCAAGTCACATGACTCGACACAAGGAGTAGACGTGGTCGAAGTAGTCAAGTAGAAGTAGAAGTATCACTGTAATCAATAATCAAGTAGCCTAGAAGTCAAGTAGCAATTTCCGAGTAAGTAAAACCTAGAATGCGTAAGAAATGAAAGCTGTCAAGTAAAAGGTAGTCTGAAACAGGGTTGTAACCATAACCAAGTCACAAGGCTCCGAGTCACAAGTCATTCTCACTTCTGTAATTTTGACTCGAGTCAAGTCGAGTCATTTTCAATCCACCAACGAGTCAAGTCCGAGTCATGGTGTTATGACTCGATTCCGAGCACAAGTCATGGTGTTGACCACTCAGTTTCCAGTTGAAGTCTTGTTAAGCCCACTTTTTATAACTCTGTTTGGTGATATCGAAGGATTCACATTTAAAATGTACTAATTTTCCTCACTTTTAGGAGTTTCTGGTCGCATTTTCAAGTACCATTACCAATAGACGAAATCCCAATAGTCTGGCTACTTTACTATTCTTCGAAATTTCAATGAAATGTCGGTCTTGGCCGTCTGAGTCTCGAGTCATATGACTCGAGTCCAAGTCGAGTCAATGAGTCGAATCATGATTCGGGACATTACAACCCTGGTCAGAAACATAACTGCTTGAGGTAGTAGTGCAAGCAGGATGAATCTACTTGAGTACTTTGACAAAATAGAAGTGCGGTAGCTCTTTACTGACCATCTCTGGTTAAGAGTGAAAAAAATGAGTATAGTTTGCATGTGACAGATTCCGTTTCACTGGAGCAGAGTTGTAAAAAATGTCTTGAACATGACTTGAATTCGAGACTAAACAGAAATAAACAACACAACTCAGACTCGACCCTTCTCACCCAGACTTCGACTCAAACTTGACTCGGTGATGAATTGAAAATGACTCAAAACTACAATTAAGTCAAAGTGACTCGTGACTTGGAACCCTGCGACTCAATTACAACCCTGTCACATAGGACTCACCAATCATGAGCCAAACATCTTTCGAATCTTTCGAGGTTCTGTAAGCGCCGAGTCCAGCAAGGCCCCCAAAGATGAGGCCCGCCCCAAGAGAAGTAGTGCTTCCTGTGTAACGGAAAAAAGATTAATGTAAAAGCAAAATATGTGCAAAGAAATGTCTTAACGCACAGAAGCGTATGTTAGTCAGGCACAACGCATATGGCAGGACAAACATAGAAAATTTTCAGCTTTTCCAAATTAGATTCGAATTAGATCCATACTGAGTTCGCAAAAAAACTTGGAAATTGAATTCAATTCCTAATGAGAACGAAATACAACAAAAATGGGTTCACTTCATATCAAAATATTCTCATTAGCACAAGAATAGGAAATGGCTATACAGCAAGCTTCGTCGTTTCGCACTATAGTTCCTGTAGTGCTGTAGCACATTTTGAGGAAAAACATCAATCAAATTAGAATTAAATTAAGGTCTTAGAAACGTTGGCACTTCTTCGTTATTCCCCACACATCCAGAAGTGATCACCATGAAACCAATAAATGATTCCCATGAACATGTGAAAATTTATAACGTCAAAATAACTTGTTTTTCGCCGTGGGATTAGGGCTAGGGGAATATTAGGGTCGAGGAAGGCAATATTAGGGTGGGGGTGGGAGATATTAGGGTCGTGGGAAGGGAATATTGGGGTCGGGGTTGGAGATATTAGGGTGGGTTAGGGTCAAGGTTGGGATATCCTAAGATTAGGGTTGCGGGTGAGGGTGCTAGGGTAGGTTAGGGTCAAGGTTGAGGTAGGACATCTGACATTAGGGTTAAATTTGGGGTCAGGGTATCACAAGATTAGGGTTTGGAATATTGTAATCTTCACCCCCAGCCCTAATCTTAGGATATCCTAACCCCATCCTTGACTCTAATATCCCCAACCCCAGGATATCCTAACCCTAATATCTCCTCCCCATCCCTAATATATCCCCAACCTTGACCCTAACCCACCCCAATATCCCCCTACCCATCCCTAATATCCCCAACCCTAATCTTAGGATATCCCCAGAGTGGAATTGGTGGTAACGTCACGCGCAACTTTCCGTTCAATTCTTTAATTATTCTATGTAAGAAACCCTTCTGTCACGCGCAACTCATTGCCGAAAACAACCACTGTTTCCAATCTGGGGATATCCTAACCTAACCCACCCTAATATCCCCATTCCTAATATCTCTCGACCCTAATATTAGGATATCCTACCCCATCCTAATATCCCCCTCCCCCTTTTCATTATCCGTCTATCCCACCCCAACGCGAAAAACAATTCATTTTGACGTTTATAAATTTTTCTGTTTATTTTCATGGGGAAACATTTATTGGGTCATGGGGATCATTTTTTCGATGTGTGGGGAATAACGAAGAAGTGCCGAAATATTTCACAAATTGAATTACGGGAATTTCGTTGGTCATTGGTTTATTAGCAATTTTTATCAGTTCAATACACCACAAAATCATGAAAAATGCGATACAATGAAAAGATAGGAAGGTGTCGAAGCGACTTGGAGTAGTCTATCTATGGAATCACGCACCCACCTTGGCCTAGGCGATGTAAAGAGGAGGCATGCACACTAAATGAAAACTAAAGAAGGTAGTATAGAAAAAGCAAGCGACAAGTAATGGGGTGACATGTCATGGGAGACGAGATCGATAGGTCAGGTCGTGGTCCGGTAATGTTCAGATTCGGTCAGATTTTCACTATTTTCGCTGAACAAGTCGTTATATTCCTTACCTGCTTTCAGATAGCCAGCAATTCCTCCCGCGGCCACAGCTGCCGCGTAAATGTAACCAAAAATGTCAACCGGCATTGCAATATTTCCTCAATTTCTCTGCGCACGAGTCCGTTGCAGCAAAAACACTTGCAAAAGATCAGCGTAATTTCTATGCCAACGTGAAGACATAATGTTCTAAGGTGAAACACCACAAACGAAATCAAGGGTATATTTTACAATCGATGACTAAGGTTTACCTTAGTTTTCCTTTTCCTTTCTATAATTTTACACTGAGCTATATATCCCTTTATGGCCTTACTGAATCTGCATTTATCTCCGCATCGTTTATTTAGATATAGCGGCTGTGAAGAAATTTTTCCTGCATTAACAATAACCGCGTTTGTATATAGATTACTAACCTACGGTAAGTAGGTATTAGTAATCTATAGTTTGTACACCGTGTATCTTGACTCTTGAGCAGATCAATGTAAAGCTGCTGATGATGAATGTGACTTTTGTTGTCTTCATATCAGGATCACCGGACCACGACCTAACATCGATGTCGCCTTCCGCCACATGCCACCTCATTTTGTAGCTTGCCTTTATATTCTTTGTTTTACTTTTCATTCCGTGTGCATGCCTCTTCTTCACTTCGACTAGGCCAAGGTGTCTGATCCCAAAGACTACTCCTAGTCGTTTCGACACCTTCCTATCTTTTCATTGTATCGCAGTTTTGTGGTGTTTTGAAATCGCGAAAATATTAATAAAAACTGATTGGTTGATTGATTGCACAGCGCCGCTATTCACGCAGCTGTTCTTACAGCGTCTTATCAAGAAGCGCCTAACACCCGGAAGAAAAGCAAGACCAAGATCAAACTCAAACACAGCAACATATCGGGCATGAGTCCTAGGTGGATGTTAGAAATGCAGGTAATCTAATTCTAATCAAATTTGTGAAATGTGTCTATGCTCTCATTTTAATTCTAATCGAATCTCTGGTTTTCCAGAAAATGCTACGACGGAGCTCGCGAAACGAGTAGGACTGGGCACAATGATTCGAGTACTCGAATCTGCATCGAGTATTTATTTTAATGATTCGAGTCGAGTAGTAAAATACGATTTTTTCGAGTACTGAAATTATACGCTTCTCGCCACTGAAAGTTAATTTAACAACGAGAATTATAGTTTCGATACTAATTTTCACTGTTGAAGCCTTGAAGCCTTGGTTGGCGGTATGTAGCATACGAAGCTACGAAGGTTACTGGACTTAGCACATTTCCGAAGTCATGATTATCCCGCAACATTGTCACTGCGGAGCTCGTGCTCCCTCTCTCCTATATCTGTTATTGAGCAATACTACATCACGTGGGTTATAATTTTCATCTGAACAAGCTACACATAAATGTACAATGCGATAAGACACAATGCAATGTAACGAACAGATAGGAGGATGTCGAACGACACGCATCAGTAGCGATCCTTTACTCAAACATCCACCTCGGCCTAGAGTGTCCGATGTCACAGGTCTTTTTCGACGTTGATCTTTTTAAAGCCGCGGCCCTTTCTACTAGTTCTTTCCATTCCTTGTGAGTGCTTTCTTTCTTCGGGTCTTTTTTCTGGGCTTTTTTTGTCGCCGTTAGAACGCATAGTTATAACCCAGTGCATATCAAAGATTGACTAAGGCCCTTTTCATACCGGATTTACGAAACTCTTTCGGGAACAAGTTCCGAAACAGGCGATGTTCACATAGAGAAAAAATTACCGAAACAGTTCCGGGAAAAGGGCGCGTTCATACCTATTTAGAGTTACCGCGAACTTATGTTCATACAGGTCGTTTTTTCGGTAAATTCGCGGGAAATTATGGCCAGTATGAACGCGATTCTCCGTAAGTGTTGATAGTTACGAAACCATGTCTGTGGGGTGTTCCAGTTGTAATATGCTTGTGGAAAACAATGTGGGAGAGGCATATACGTGAGATGCGGAGAAGTTGGCTCCAACTTTTAGCTATGGGATGTTGCGGATATGCCTTCTCGAAGTGTATGGGGCTCTATACTCAATATCTGTATCAGCAATAGAGCCCGAGCATGTTCCTGGCTTGTATATTATCAACCGAAGCTGAGAGCAGAAACTGAAAGCCAGCAAAGAGGATAGAGTCCTGGAATGAAAAGAACCACCGAGGCGATCACATCTGCGTACGAGGTACGACAAAGTCAGTTTATCTTTCTGATTGCTGTATAATGGTTTGGGTAAATCTAATCTTATGTACACTGTACAGAGAAACCAGGGAAATCGAGAAATTCGTGAGAGAAACATTTGGTATACTCTGCGACGAGCTTCGAGACCATAACGAAAAGCAGCAAGCAAATTACACGAACTCAATTTCTCTTGCTTGCTGAGTAGCTGTCGCTCTTTGGAGGCTAGCCAATGAAGCCAATCGTTTATAGATCCAGGTAAACATCAGATGTATTTTAAGAAGGCAACTGTCACAAGTTGATTTTAATAAAAATTGCTGGTGCCTATAGTAGGGCTAGCCACAACGATTCGAGTACTCGAATCTGAATCGGGTATTAACTTTATTGATTCGAGGCGAGTAGTAAAATACTACTTTTCGAGTAGGCTACTGAAATTATACTGAAATTTGATTTACTAACGAGAATTATACCGTAGTTTTGATAAACTTTTCCACTGAGTAAGCCGTGAAACCTTGATTGGCCGTGTCGCAACATACGAGATATAGTACAAAGCTACGAACGTTGCTGGAAATAACACATTTCCGAAGTCATGACCATCCCATATAACACTGTCAAGCAGTGCAATGAAAACGGTATGGTCGAAAAAAGTATCTTTAACGTGACGGACAATAGGCGTTATGTTCTTTATGGTAGCATAAAAGGTAGCCTACACATTTGAATTTTGGCATGGTACATTGTGTTGTGATGTCATCATGATGATAATCGACTCGATGTGTAATAATTGATTCAGAATCGAATCACCCAGGTACTCAATTTTGCCCAGCCCTAGTGCATAGTAATATTTCTATATTTGTCATGGCGGAATGTCAGCCAGTTTTTGCGTAGCATACCACTGCAAAAAGGTCAGACAAATTTGGTCTCGAATCATTATGTCAGAAAAAGAAGTCTGAAAGACCAATTGTTCTTGCCAAGTAGGCTACTTTCTGTCTCAAAAGTAAGACCCAAATTGATGGAAAATAGACTTAAACACTGAGCAATCAACACAATGTCTTGGTCTCGAGTCATAAAACCATGACTCGAACTCGACGCTCTGCTCGATGAGTTGAACTCGGATTTGACTCGGTGATAAATTGAAAATGACTCGACTTGAATCTAGTCAAAACTATTGAAGTGGGATCGACTTGTGACTTGGTTACAACCCTGCTCACTTGACTGAAATTGCTGAAAATGAGACCAAATTTGTATATTTTTTGTAGTGTAGTCAGACATGTACATCAACCTACTTATTTAGTTACTAAAACTATGTAGTTCTAGTTGTGGATTTGAAAAAGTGAATAGTTTCTGGTTCTAGTTGCGGATATTTTAAAGTGAGTAGTTCTAGATAGCAGATTTTGAAAAGTTCAGGGCCGGCCAACTCGTGGCCCGCGAGTTAATTTCCGAAATTAGTAGTATTATCAAAAATGGATTGCACAGATTGTGAACTTGCAAGGCCAATCAAAAATTTGATTAGTCTGACCACAGCACTTGAGATGTGATGACTGAAATATCAGTTCCGACGCATTGGTAGGTCTATGAGCCAGTCACATTTTGGTAGATCTTCATACACTACAATAAAGCAGAATACTTTGCGATAGATTAATCAAAAGATTAATCAATTTTCTACACACTTAGCGCAACATCTTGTCACTCGATTTCTTGCTTTTAATATTGTTACCCCTTTGTGAAAATGAAAGAACGCCTAATCTATCAGATTGAGTCTAACTATATATATATTTGCGACCTCCCGTTTGTGCTCGCAGAAAGACCGTCGACTATGAAACCTAGGCACAAAATGATTGCCTCATGTTGGACGAAGCTTTCGATATCGATATGTCCAGGTGCCGAATAGTCCAGTCCTTGCAAACTGAGCCCAGCGATATACAGCAGGCTTGCAATATAGTCAAGTGACAATATTATTAATTTATCAACTTCAAAAAATTTTCGTGCTTCGCGCGGCTAGTGGCCGGCAGAATAGTTCGTCAATCGAATGTGGTGATTTGGCTGAAAAGGTTGGCCACCGCTGTTCTAGTTGCTAGTTTAAAAAATTGAGTAGTTCTAGTTGAAGTTGCGCATTTTGAAATTCCAGTACTTTGTACAAGTCTGAGTGTTGTGGGTGGATAAAAAATTACCACAGCAACATTTGTACCAAACATGCATTTGCTGCATTCAATTTTTTTCAGGATGACTTCATGATTGGGAGCCATAGGGTTCCGTACTAGCCTACATAACTGATGACGCAGCCTATCCCTTTCAGCCCCGGCTCTTGGCGGAGTCTTTTCCCTGAAACACAAACAGAGCATAAGCTAAAGCTAATTTCAAATATGTAATATAAATTTCCTTTCTGCTGCCCTTAACCGTTTGGCGCCGGCGTGGGTATTTTTACCCATTGCCGGTACGAGGGAAGCGTACTGTAATAGAACCACTATATATCCCGTTCTAATCGTTCTAGGTCTCTGCTGTTCATTTCTGCGAATGGATATTGTTTGTGCAAGTTCATTGATACCATATTATTTGATATATATTATATCTAAGACGTCGAAATCGGATATCAAATACCGTAGATAAATGTGTTGCAAAATACACTGTCTCGGCAACGCGCGTCATTGACCACTCTCACATAACGTACTGTATGTTTTGTTCTAGCCGTCTTAGAGCATAGTTGTTTCTTTCGGTGAAAAGCTAGTGTCCATACAAGTTCACACATATCTTCATATCTGATATTAGTTACATATAAGGTGTTCAAAATCTATGTGATAGGCCGCGTGACAAAGATATCCGCCGACCGCATCATTTCGCGGAAACGCGCGTTCCCGATACCCATCATATACCCTGTCGTATATTTGGTTGTATTCGTCATAGCCAGTTGTTGTAGTTTGTTTCTATGAATAGCGCTTGTCAGCTTCTGATTTTCTTGCTAAAACAACTATACTAGTTATGTCTGCATCGCCCAAGGTTGCATTTGAAAATCGGGAAGAGAATTCTCGCAGCCTACCGTACCAGCTTCAAGCAGATGGATGAATACTGGTCACATAACGGGATTATATCGAGTTCTAATAGTGATATACCTTCATAGATTGTGTCTGTGAACAGTTGTTGCCTATACGATTCTAAATAATGGCTGATAGTCAAGTATATTTCGGAATAAATACAATATTACTCAGCGCATATACCTACGCAAAAGTGTGCATCAGGATATACAAAGAGCTGTCGTAAAACGATATATATCTTACGTTGTAGTAATGAAAGACATTTACATTGTCTCTTTCAATAGAACTAGCCAATCTCCACCTTCAAGGTCAAAATAAACAACATTAGTTATGCCTATGTCACCCCAAGGCCGCTTCTGAAAATCGTGAAAAGAATTCCTGCAGACTACCACACTAGTGTCAAACGCAGGGACGAATATCCGTAACATAATGTGTTATATCCTGAATTTTATCGGTGGTTGACATTCTTAGATTGTTTCTGTGGAGAGTGCATGCCCATAAGATTATATCTACATCAGACTAACAGCTAATAGTGATGTATATATGGCAACAAGACCAATTCTACACGCAGTGTATTCCGCGCAAACGTGTGTATCATGTTTGTATGAAGTGCTACCAACTAACGTCATAAACCTTACGTAGTAGTAAGATATGCGTTTGTGGTTTGTCCTCATGGTTAGGTCTTGACAATCTCCGTTTATCAATACTAAAGTGACCCATTTACGTGCTCTATAAGCTTTGTAAATGCCCTGGAAGGCTACGCTACCTAATAAATACACGCGCGTCACTCGCTCACTCGCCGATGACTCATTCACTCTGCGGCCTGGTGCGTGTTTATTGTGCAAACCGTCAGTACTGTATCTATTGGATATTGGCGATATTAGGGCGTATTATATCGACTGAGCCATCTCCATGATCATGATGTCCTCGCCAATATGATTCACAAGAAGCCTATGTCACCAGATATCCATGTTAAGGTTTATAAAGAGTGCAGTAAATGTAATACGTTTCTCATCAACGAATTCTCGGTTTGCTCTCGATATAAGCGGCCAGACACAGGGCTCGAAATGAAAGCGAGTGGCGCAATCGGATCCGCGTTGACTTTCTGATTCGAACGCTACCTTGGCTGCCGTTTTCCAATCCCATTAAGGTACAGTTTTTCGTTTTTGAAAATTGAAGCAAAATTTTTCGAAAATTGCAGCCGGTGCCAATCGGTTAAAATTCACAATTGCTTTTTCAGAAACTTGGCAAAGCACACATGAAGGTTGAAAGATTTTGGTCGACTGAAGGCGTGGTGTTCAGCTTTTCTCATAAACTGCAATCCGCCAAGGCCAGAATGATACAGAGGATGGTATACGCAATGAAGACAAGACCTGGTGGTGATCCAAGTATCGCTGGCCCAGACGTCGGAAATGCCCTGTGTGACTTTCTCAATAAACAATGCTCTTGCTTAACCAGATGTGTTTGTGCTGTTTCATTTTATTCATGAGAGAAACTATAACTTAATGCACACTTGCACAGTTCCGCCTTTTCACCTTTTTCATCAGTATCCTCCATCTAGACCTGCGAAAAGATCAAATTAAGTTACACTTGCCTAACCTTGTATAACAAAGGAATGACTTGGTTGTAACAAGAAAATGAAGGCATAGGTGAAAACCAAATTATGGCTTGGATGATGTACGATGGCTTACCAGCCCGTTGGTACAATTTGAATTTTTGGTTAGTGAGTCAGAGCTAAGGACATCATTCTCTGCTGTGCTGCCACTATCAAAGCAGATGTTACTAAATCCCCTTTTCAGTAGGCGTATATGACGGTGACTAACCTACACACAGCATATGCGTGGTTAGAAACTTGCCTTTGATGTAGCAAATTTAGTAAGGGTTAAGATCACCTGTCAAATTAGTGTTGAAGTGCTAACGTTTTCAGGCAACTCACCCAATGCTGCATCATTTGGAGATGGTGTTCTATCTTTTTAGCCATGCTCTGTTTACAAAACCACAGAAAAAAGAAGCTGACTAGTAGTCAGTGACTGCGTATTGTGAGCATACAGAATATAAATCCAAGAATAATGCATTACCAAGAAGATCAAAGTGCCGCAGGTATCTGACCTCGAAATACAAGCAGCCTGAATGAACAGCGCGTTACGGTAACTAAAAGTTTGATTGACAGCGTTTCGGGAACCCAGCTGCGCCATTCGTGTTCATACTCAGTCGGTCCCGTAAAAATCTCCGAAAATAAGCGCGTTCATACCGCCCCGAATCACCAGTGTTATGTTCACATAGAGGGGTTCCGGTAAACATTTTCGAGAAATGTTATTCCCGGAACCCCGGTATGAAAAGGGCCTTAGAGAGACTCATGTACGCTAACTTACTGCTTATACCCGAATTGCTATAACCATCCGTACAATATATCTGGAAAAGGCAATTATTGTCGTCTATTGAACTACCGCAGTCAAGGACTACACAGAACGTTCGTGTCAGCTGTTGTTGTTGTTGTTGCTGTTGTTGTTGTTGTTGTTGAAAAATACTGTCATGGTCCATGATTTGCATTTACTGTTATGTAATACTGTTCCACTTGGTTAGTCTTCATTGTTCTTGCTTTGCTGCATATTTTTGCTGTGCACACTGTGCATTGTGTACCAGTACTGTGCTTGGATGCTTACTGCTGATTTTCCATGACTTTTATCTTTTGTTTATTTTTATGTCCATTGGTTAACTGTCATAATCGTTAGTATTGATCTTGCCATATTTACTCATTTATAACTCCGCTGGGTGGCGACTGAATCATATACTTCGTTTCCATGCTCGGCCGACGGTCGGCCGAAAGGCCATGACGCATGCGTTGTACATGTCGGCCGTGTTTCCATGAGCAGACGTAACCCAACCGTGACTTGGCCGAACTAGGTGGGCGAAGCGATCGCGATGACGTTTTTGGCTTACTTACTCAGTAACAATTTCAAAATAATCAGAAGATTGCGATAAATGACTCGGTAGGAATGAGTCGAAAAGACTTGTAGCGATCATTCAATCAAATAACACGCTTTGACCTTGAACACGAAATGCATCCAACATGTAAAATGGTCACGATGAACCAATTGCTTAAAACGAACAGAAGATAAAATAAGATGGATAAAAGATGAAAATTGGTGGCATATCTTCGTATGTGGGGGATATAGATATGGGATATCGTGGTCCAATAATTTCGAGCACAGAATAGTAACTTCTCCAGTAGTCTACCGGTACTACTGTTTCGTCGTCATGATTCAGACATGAACGTCCAGTGTCCTGTCGATGATTTGCTTACCAGGGGAATGTGAATAAGTTCACCTAGTTTGTGGTCAAGCGGTATAGTTTGTATTGTATCCATGCACCATAGAACGCAAACCTTCGAATTGTGGCAGCAGCGTATGTGATCAGATCGCGAAGATTTCGGTAACCTACGGGTAATTCGTAGCAGTACCGGTACTACTAAATTCCGTTACGATCATAATTCTTGGTTTCTCAAGGCGTCCAAGATCCGTCCGGAGTGCAGCCATGGTTAATTTGATACGAAAAGTGTATTGTAAGTAGCGAATACCAATTAGCTAATCGAAGACACAGCGCAAGCATGGCCGAAGGGCTAAGCCGAAGGATTTACTAGATGGCCGACGAGTTGGCCGACGTGGGTGTGCAATGTGCATCACTTTAAATGCGCAACAAAATTCTCTCGTTCGTCGGCCGAGTCTCTCGAAAATGGGCCCATCGGCCGAGCATGGAAACGAAGTATAAGACCTACCGGTCCCCCGTCGTCTCCCAATCTATACCAATTTACATGTGTTTGTTGGTGAGATGAATAAAAGCATACTGACTGACTGACTACTGCCAGTTAAGTATATACTGTAAGCTGCCATCCGTAGACCACGGACTTGCCGTAACTATCGCACAGTAACGGACAGCTCCTCATCCTGCATCACCAAGTGGAATGAAATCGGTATGGTTCAAAAAATACCAAAGTATCATTTATGAGATGAATAACAGGCATGATATTCTTTCTTCTTTGTAGCGACATAAACGGTACAGGGTACATATTTGAACCTTCACGTATTATATTGTGTTATGATGTCATAATGGGGGGTACTCGATTACTCGACTCGACTCGAAGCATATTACGTGATTCAGAATCGAATCACCCAGTTACTCGATTTTGCCCAGTCCTAGAAACGAGCCGAACGATCTCGCTGTATAGATAGGCTATTTGCCGACAAGAGCGTAATGGTGGGAGCGTCCGGCTTCGCTATCGTGAGTTCAATCCCGGTCGGGTTAGATCAAAGACCTAATCAGTAAATCTGGTATCCGTGGCTTCCCCGCGTGGCACTCAGCATAACCGGGATAATATGGAGGGATGGGGCAGGACTTAGAAAGCCTTGTAATGTCCAGCGACAGGAATATACGTCCTCTGTTCTCATGCCTCTGAGTACGAATTCTTTGTTGTATTTCTTGTATCTTGTGCATTGCATTGAAGTGGATCCTGCATGATTATACGATACTAGCCAGAGCTCGAGATTACCCCATCACGACCTGACATTCGATCTCGCCGCCTCCTTTTGTCGTTTGTCCTTTTATAATATCTTCTTTTACTTTTCATTCAGTGTGCGCGCCTCCTCTTTAAATCGCCCAGACCAGGGTTGTAATGACTCGCGTCGCGATTTTATGGTGACTCGACTTAGGTCGAGTCATTTTTTCAAATGCGTAAAAT
This sequence comes from Botryllus schlosseri, assembly GCF_051294905.1. NCBI lineage: Eukaryota > Metazoa > Chordata > Ascidiacea > Stolidobranchia > Styelidae > Botryllus > Botryllus schlosseri. Next base: position 28,297,079 of record NC_137245.1, read on the forward strand.
GACTATAATAGACTCGACTCGAGTCAATTTTTGTATTGACTCGAGTACTCGAGTCATTGTGCATGACTCGAACCAAGGCATATATGACTCGAGACTCGTTTTAGCACGATCCAATTCTTATGTAGGCCTATATCATCATTTTCAGGAAATCCACATATTATATTAGGACTATGAGAGCTTGGAAACAGTTCATAAATTTGATCACTCGCATTTCGTTCAAATTATCCTAGCCAGACAAGAATTATCTACTTATTGTCGGCATCATGATATCGGTTCATTACATCGCATTTTATCTTTTATCTTAAACGAACGACAATGTATACGAACTCTGATCGAGAACAGTTTTATGTCACGTAGTCAGAAAGACGCGTTTACGTCGAGTCAATTTATTACGATATAAATCTGCCACTGCAATAAGTATATATTTGCATCGTAAAACACGTCACACAGGACGCCACCATCTCTCACGTATAGCTCCGACGGATAACACAACAACATCTGAGTTTTGATCAAGAGATTGCTACATCAACCATCCTCCGGATTTCTCGAAATTTCGATTGGCTTTGAGGGTATTTTAGCAGGGTCGATCATGTCACTGCCCGAGACACTGTGTTCGTCTGTCCGACCGTCCTCTTGAATACTGTCAGCTGCCGTGACAACCCCAGGAGGCCGCACAGAGACGTCGTGTCTGGATGGCTGGCTGATTTGGACTTTCATTTCGACCACGTTCGTCTGCAGAACGTCGTCAGAACATCTGTCGTCGTCCGGGTCGCTGCCGTAGCAGCACAGTACACGAGACTTGGTTCTGGTTGGAGATTTGCCTAAAGGCAAGAGTTTAATATGCATTTATTAATATAATAGGGACATTATATGGTAGTTTATAAAAGTGTAGTAGTATATATATATAATACTAATAATATTAAATTACGCAATAGTATATTAAAAAACTCCAAGTAGCTTTTCTTAAAAAAAAAATTCAAATTTGACTGTTAACCCCACGAAATTGTTAAGTTGTCTAAAAGAACGATTGATAACAATTTGTGTAGACAAATCAACAATTTCATGGGGTTGACAGTAAAATTTGAAAAAAATGGGGATAAATTAAGAATGTTCCAGCCCCTGTACGATCACATCCATATACCAGTTGGAATCGAGTCAAATTTGGTGTGCAGCGTTGTTTTAGGCAACCTAACAATGTAATCAGTGAATCCCAGGAATCCGAAAAACCCTACTGACCACATATTCCTAATATCAATATAGCAAGCGAGGCTTATTTAGGATAGGACTACAAAACCTCATAACACGTTTGAATAATCTATTCAGTTTTATGAGCTGAATAGGATAACGAGGGTCAGCTCGAAAAGCTTCGGATAATAAGTATGAATCTAATATTCATATATAAATATATTAAAAGCGCCGGAAGCAACGTAAGAATCCGAGATGACGTGGATTTAGATATCAATATATTTAATCTCGCGATATAATTGTATTTTGTACATTTTCTCTTATCTTCTTCCTGCTTTTCCTTGGCGGCCAGCGCGCTCACGATGAACCTCGGGTACGAGTCTCTGAGCATGAGCGAATAGACGAGGTTTTGAGCCTCCCTGTATACCTCCGGGTCCGCGTACTCTGTCAGAGATAGCTGAGCGACGATGTCTTCTCGCATCTTGTACCCGATGTTGATCTGGAGAACGAATTTTTGGTCAAAGTGTGCAGTAGTGTTGTTCAAAAATAACTTTTTTTCCTGCGGTGCTGGCGATTCACTGATTAACAAACGCTACATACCAAATTTGACTCAATTCCAACTGTTAGGCTAGATGTGAACGCACCGGAGTTCTAGATATCCCTTAGTTCTAGCTCTAGTTGTGAGATTTGAAAATTAAGTAGTTCTAGTTCCGAGTCTTGAAAAGTAAGTAGTTCTAGCTCTAGTTCTAGTTTTGAGTCTAGAAAAGTGAGTAGTTCTAGTTCTAGTTGCGCATTTTAAAAAGGCAATAGTTTTTACAGGTCTGATGACGAGCCAAGACTGTACGTAGTCCTACTGGTGACAACTGCTGTGTGTCAAGCCCTACCGGCGCCTTGACGGTATCCTGGTCCGCACTGGATTTTTACTGTGACGAATAAACTGAACCCATCTATCGTCGGGTTGGTACACTCACTTCCTTCGGCGAGTAGACAGATATGAAATCTTCGTATATGCACCGACACAATTTCTGCATCCGTTTTTCCGCCTTTGTATTCCGCAATTCCTCGACGGCCTCCCAGAACAGAAGGTTCTCGTCCGCTATCTCGTTGGACAGGAACATGCGGAACAGCTTGCTGCCCACTGCAAAGGAGCGCTTTTAAAGAGAGCAGTGGTACTTCACCGGGGTTCACACGAACCACAAGGGGTCGCCGACAGTTGGACGATTAGAGAATTACCGTCTTTTCCAAATTACATTACAATTAGAAAGATAGCTACACAGTATTTTTCAAACTAGATTAGAACAGGGGTTCTCAACCTGGGGGGCGTGAAACAGCTGAAGGGGGGCGCGAAGAAGCGGTCCGCGCGATTTACCTCCTATATACGCGTGTTTCTCTCTATATAGACCCAATTTCATATATTTTTATTCTCTCATCAACATTAATAACCGTCCATACCACCAAACAATCTGTTGGGGTCTAGCATCCCAGGTGGATTTTGTGATATGACGATAAGGGGGGCGCGAAATTTTTCACTATCAAAAAGGGGGGCGTGTCTAAAAAAAGGTTGAGAACCACTGGATTAGAATTAGAAGATAGCTACAAGTTTTTTTCAAATTAGATTAGAATTAGAATGGTAGCTACACCGTTTTTGCAACTTAGATTACAATTAGAATGATAACTACACATTTTTCCAAATTGCATTACAATTAGAAAGATAGCTAAACAGTTTTTTTCAAATTGCATTACAATTAGAATGATAACTACACATTTTTACAAATTACATTACAATTAGAAAGATAGCTACACAGTTTTTTCCAAAGTAAATTAGAATTAGAAGATAGCTACATATATTTTTCCAAATTAACTACAGTTTTTGCAACTTAGAATTGAATTTAACTTACTGTATTAACAAAAACTTAGCAATTGAATTCAATTGCTAATTAAACTACAACAACAATGAAGTTCACTTCATATCAAATCAGAGATCATTCCCATAAGCACAAGAATGGTAATTGCATCATGTACGGCTCATGTCACACTATACAATTCTCCTGTAGCATTTTCAGGAAAACCAGAAATTAGGTTAGAATTGGAACGAAACTTTACAGAATTGGAATGGGATTAAATTACCGGCAGTTTGCTCTAATGAATCTAATTATGCAACTAGAATAATCTGGTTTTCCAAGTCTGGTTGTAAATGGAGCATAGTGGTTCTCAACATGGGGTTCGCGCAGTGTTGGGATCAAGTCACTACCTTCGAGTCACAAATCATTTCGAGTCATTGCACATTTTGACTCGAGTCGAGTCAAGTCAAAGGCAATCGGTTTTCGAAGGTGACTCGAGTCAAGTCAAGTCACTCTATTTTGGAGGTGACTCGAGTCAAGTCAAGTGAAGTCACAATTCAAGTCAAGTTGCCTTTTCGAAATATGAGGCACGATTACGTAATTACATTTTGCTAGCTGTCGGAGATACAGATTGAGTGGTCATTGATTCCGAACCGATGAACAAATATAGAGTTAAATATGCACGCAAGAAGGCGCTGTATCGCTCACATATACGTAGAACTGCGTAAGTAATTCCATAGCCTCAGTTTACAGTTACCGGCCAAGAGAGAATAGAGAAACGAATTGATAAGATACAATACATTAACCATTTACAAATCGATATATGATACGATTCGAGCATGCGCCAATGGTTGAGGACTATATAAACTATAATCGAATTCAATTTCAATAAAACAAGAGGTTTGTTTAAGGTTAGAACAGAAATAGACATTTTGTTATTTTATAACTTTACTAATAGCTTACGACAACGTAAGCTGTAAGCTTCGATAACTTCGTTTGCGGTCATTTTTTTGTGAGAGAACAATGGAGGCTCAATGAAACGCACGATCATTGAATGATTGGTCGCTCTCACGGGTAACACCAGCGTTTCGCGATCAATCCGAACATATGTAAGATGCAGTGATTTTTATCGACACCGATTACTCGGTGACTTGAAATTGACTGATATATTTTGCTCCGAGTTAAGTCAAGTCAATTCATTTTACCAAGGTGACCCGAGTCAAGTCAAGTCATACGAAGGTGACTCAGTCAAGTCATGACTCGAGGCATCCCAACACTGCGTCGGCGTTGGGCGTTAAATCTCCGTTATAATATATTTTTGTTATGTATGAAAATCATGTTCATGTTATCGTTCTTTTATCACTGCTGTCGATGCAGAGTTCATTTTGTGCACCTATATTCTATATAGTGGTACGTTAAATGTGTATTGTTTGTGATTCGTCGAAGATTTGGGGTTCGTCAAAGCCTTGCAGATTAGCGTGAGGGTTAACCGGGTTAGAAACGCAAAGAACATCTGAAATAGAGAGGCTTAGGATCAAATATTTGGTGAGGATGGTACAAATAGAACGAGTACTAGTAACGAGCTCTATTTCAGGACGGGGGGATCAAAAATCGATGAGCGACACCGAAACGCTTTTAGGCCATAAACCGGGATCGATATTATTTTCGTATCATTCGAAGAAATAACTCACTCGGACTTTTCAGTAGATTGTCGAAGGAGGATTTCCACTCTTGGATCTGCTCGGCGGTCACGCTAAAAAACACGGCGACACATGGACGTGATGACTCGTACAAACCACTGGATTTTCAAAATGCGCAACTATAGAGCTAGAATTAGAACTGCTCACTTTTCAAAACTAGTAGTTAGAACTAGAAAACTAACGACGTTCAAGAATCCGCAATGAAACTAACCAGATGTGGTCAAAGTACTCACCGTCGCTACTCAAGTAGAAGCAGAAGTAACGCAGGAATTACTACTCAAGTAGAAGTAGGAGTTCATAAGTAAGTAAGTAAGTAGGTATTTTACGCCAATGTTTGCCTAAAAACTGAAACTGTCAAGTAGAAGTAGAAGTAATCTAAAATCATAACTACTTAATAAGTGGTGCGAGAAGGCAAAATTTACTTCAAGTACTTCAAAAAGTAGAAGTACATCGTTACTGACCACCTCTGAAACTAACTGAAATATGCGATATATTAGATTCAATTTTGAAGCAGAAACTAATTAAAATTGGAGACAGAATCGGCATGTCAAGAGAACGGGGTTTCGAGTTTGAAATGGGACAGACTTCGGCCGCCAAAACCCGCCCCGAGCTAGCAATGCGGCTGCAAGAACATCACACAGCAGAACATTATTGAAGCCAAACGTGTACTAGTTGCTCGGCCACTATTTTTAACCCACAACTACAACTAGAACTAAAACTACTCACCCCATTTCAATCCCCACTACAATCGAACAAGAATTAGAACTGGTAACTAGAACTCGAACTACTCACTTTTGAAAATGCGCAATTAAAAGTAGAACTAATACAGCCAGTCGAAAAAATTAGTTAGTTGACCGTAAACAAACTAGACCGCAATCTCCATGAAACGTTCGAAAAGACATCACTAACCAGTTCAAGGGTGCTTTTGACGCCCAATTTTTTCTGTTGCCACGCGAGTCCCGGAGGCTGCTACGCGTCCTGGAGATCGGGGGTTGCCTGGCAACGAGATTCGAATCAGAGTTCTAGTTCTGATTCGCATTGTAACTCCAACTCACTGCGGCCTGTTGTTGTGACATTCTCGCTCCGGCGCTTCCTGTGACTCTTGTCGGGAGTCTCGAGTCCACGATCGAGTCAGATGGTCTCCGAGGTAAATCTGAAATGGTGTTACGAAACAATAAACGCGATTATCTCAGAAGTTTTTTAGTCGTTTCAAAGAAATTTGGCGATATGTGGCCAAATAGCCGGTGGGGTTCATGGTTGGTAAGACCTTGACTGCTTCAAAGTTTGATTTACTAATATATAGACAAAAACAGGTAGTCTTCAATTGGTTACATTCCATATCTAATCAATATCATTCATACGCATACTATAACATAAGAAGATAATACAAGCTAGATAGCCTCTCCACAGTGGAAGGTAGATTGCAGAATGCAGATACATGCAGCCGTTCGGTTTGTTTATTGATTGCATGAATCATAATAACTACAACAGCAAGAGAAAGTAATATTTACTTGAAGTCAGATTTACAAATGTATAAACCCAAAATGGTAGCTGATTCAGTTAGCTAAATGTTTCTCAATATCACATTAGGACTCTTCACACGCCCGTCACGTAAGAAGCTATATTTCACAATGGAAGGTAGGCATGGATAGAAAATCCACAACAGCGTACACATCAGTAAGATGTGTATCTGCACTACATGTTGATGATGATCATGATCATTGCAATTCAATAATACACCTTTGGTTTACGAAGTCGATACAATATTGTTTCACTGCACTCAGACTTAGTTTGTTGATGATAAACTAACTAACTGTTTTTGAGTAGCTTATATAGTTCTAGTTCAGTTTTGGATTTTGAAAAGCCAGCATAGTTCTAGTTGCGAACTTTGAAAAGGGAGAAGTTTTAGTTCTGGTTGCGTATTTTTTTAAAATAGTCGCCGAACAACGAGTTAACACATGTCTCGTCGTTTGGCATGAACCGGTGTTCTGTTTTGTGATGTCATTGCTAGCTTAGAGTCATGACTGCTAATAGTGGCGAAGCCTAAGGAGGGGGTTTTGGGGGTCAAAACCCCTACCATTTGAAACTCGAAACCCCGTGCTTTTGAAACGCCGATTCTATTTCCAATATCCTCTGGCTCATTTGTAATTCCAATCTTGTATTATCAGTTTGTTAGTTGTGGCTTTTTGAAGGTCGTTTTTTGTAGTTCTAGATACCAGTTTTGAAAGTGAGTAATTGTGGTTCTATTTGCTACTTTCGAAAAGTGAGTAGTTCTAGTCCTATAGTTCTTGTTGCGAGTTCTGAGAGTAAGTAGTTCTAGTTCTAGTTGCGAGGTTAGAAAGTGAGTAGTTATATTTCTAATTCTAGTAGGGAGTTCTGAAAAGTGAGTAGGCTACTTCTAATTTTTGTTCTAGCTGCGAATTTTGAAAATCCAATACTTTGTACCAGTGTTGGGATGACTCGAGTCGTGACTTGACTCGAGTCAGACTCGAGTCACCTTTTTCGTATGACTTGACTTGACTCGAGTCACTTTGCTAAAATGACTTGACTTGACTTGACTCGGCGTATCAGAAATGTGGATTGACTCGTGACTCGGAGCAAAATTCACGAGTCAATTTCAAGTCATCAAGTAATCGGTGTCGATAAAATGACTGTATCTTGCATGTGGTCGGATTGTTCGCGAACCGCTGCTGTAACCCGTGAGAGCGACCAATCATTCAATGATCGTGTGTTTTACTGATCCTCCATTGTGCCTCACATATGAATTGACCGCAAACGAAGTGATCGAAGCTCACAGTTTACGCTGTCGTAAACTAGTAGTGAAGTAATTTAAAAGCAAAATGTATATTTCTGTTCTCTGTTCTTACCTTAACCCAGGAGTGTCAAACATACGGCCCGCCAGACGATTTCACACGGCCCACGAACCAATTACGAGTAGATTGAAAAATAGTATTACCCAGCATATTTATGATAGGCTTACCATATTTCGGAAATGAAAAAAGAGGACACTTTTTCAGAAATTTCAGTCAAGCATAACTGGAGAAGAATTCCCAAAAACAGGTAAATTTCACCCGCTTCATGATCGGTTGACTAAAAAAAAGGTCATCACTTCCACTCAGAGCTCAAATACACGTTTTTCACTCCACATCACCAGGTGGATGACTAAAAATAAAAAAAAAAATAAAAAAAAAAAAGGTCATCACTTCCACCTTCCACTCAGAGCTCAAAAACACGTTTTTCACTCCACATTACCAGGTGGATGACTAAAAAAAAAAGGACTTCTTTTCGCTCAGAGCTGAAATCAGCACTTTTCCCTCCGAAATACCCGCCGGAGCTTCACTTCTGCGCTAATTTGCGGCATATCACTCGCAATTTCCTCTAAATCTGACCTAAATTTTCAAAAAAGAGGACAAAATCTCAAAAAAGAGGACAAAAGGGCGTCCTCCGAGGACACTTTCAAAAAAGTCAAAAAAGAGGACAAATCCTCTTAAAAGAGGACGTATGGTAAGCCTAATTTATGACAAATATCAAGATTTGATACTAAAAAATACTTTGATTAAATAATCCCTCAAGACAGCAAATGTCGTACATGTTCAATGTTAATAGGCCACATTATTACCATCTGCAGAGGACAAATGAGTGCACAGACTGCACACTGAGTATAGCCTACATAGTTTTATGGAAAAAATGGTCTTATTAGTAATTGTTAGCGGAAGCGAAAACGCCTGTGCGACACCGCTATATGCAGATTATAAATCCAACGTCTACATTTACAGTTTTTTTCTCACAACGCATAGACCTACGCCGGGCTAATGACTAAAACAAACAGCGCAGGGAAATATGCCATGCAACTTGTACCCCGTTAGAGCGACCAACGCTTACCATTGAATCGACCAATCATCGTATTTTTTGCCAATTCTGTTGTTTGCGGTATTGCTAGAATAGAACCCTTATGATCCGTAAAATTATGTATTATATACTATGTTGTTTTTACGCTAGAATTGCTAGATAATGAAATATTTACGTGAAAAATGGGAGAATCGCTTTTACGGTGACATTTTGGAATCATATGACTGGTCCGGCACGCGAGCGATCCGAAGGTTTTGAGTCGGCCTGCGACACAATTCGAGTTTGACACTCCTGCTTAACCAAATCTCTTGTTTTACGAAATTGAATTCTAATATAGTTTATATAGTCCTCAACCATTGGCGCAGGCTCTAATTGTATCGTATCAATTTGTAAATGGGTAATGTATTGCATCTTATTAATTCGTTTCTTTATTCTCTATTCTCTGCTGGTAACTATAAACTGATCGAGGCTATGCAATTACTTACGTAGTTTAACAGTTCTACGTATATGTGAGCGATACAGTGCCTTCATGCGAGTATATTTAACTCGATATTCGTTCATCGGTTCAGAATCAATGACCACTCAATCTGTGTTTCAAAGAGCTAGCAAAATGCAATGAAGTAATCATATACCTTATACTTTGAAAAGGCAACTTGACTTGAATTGTGACTTGACTCGTGACTTGACTTGACTTGACTCGACTTGACTCGAGTCACCTCCAAAAATCGAGTGACTTGACTTGACTCGAGTCACCTTCGAAAATCGATTGACTTGACTTGACTCGAGTCAAAATGTGCAATGACTCGAAATGACTTGTGACTCGAAGGTAGTGACTTGATCCCAACACTGCTTTGTACAAGTCTCTTGTTGACAGGGTTGCATTTAATACCAATACCAATGGTTGTTTAAAACACTTTGTTTAAAACATGTTTTAAACCAGGGGTGACCAATCTTTTCGGCCAAATGGCCACATTCCGTCACATACAATTGACGAAGCATTGCGCGGGCCACTAGCCGCGCCGAGCGCGAAATTTTTTTCAAAGTTTATAGGTCAATAATGTTATTAATAATGTTATAATGTTATTAATTGATTATATTGCGAGTCTGCTGTATATCGCTGGGTTCAGTTTGCAAGTAGAGGACTATTCGGCGCCTGGACATATCGATATCGAAAGCTTCGGAAACATGCGTCACACATTTTGTGCGAATAGGTTTCATCGGCGACGGTCTTTCTGTGAGCGCGAGCGCAAACGCAAGGTCACATGTTGGACGACATTTTCTCTCATAATTGCCAATATAGTTAGATTCAATCTGGTACATTAGACGGTTTTTTTTCATTTTCAGGAGGGGGTAACAACATTAAAAACAAGAAATCAAGTGACAACATATTGCGCGAAGCCTGAAGAAAATTTTGACTTGATATAATTTCTACCGCAAAATATTCTATTTTATTGTAATGTACGAAGATGTACCAAAATGTGACTGGCCCATGGATCTACTAGGGCTGGGCAGTGGGAACAATGATTCGAGTACTCGAATCTGAATTGAGTATTAATTTCAATGATTCGAGTCGAGTAGTAAAGGACGATTTTTTTTGAGTACTGAAATTATACGCTCCTCGCCATTGAAAGTTAATTTCCCAACGAAAATTATAGTTCCGATACTATTTTCCACTGTGGATGCCTTGAAACCACGATTAGCCGTATCGCAGCATACGAAACAGGGTATAAAGTACTAGTACAAAATTACGAAAGTTACTGGAAATACCACATTTCCAAAGTCATGATCATTCCACAATATCCAAGCGTAACGAAATCGGTGTGGTCGAAAAAGTACTACGTATCTCTAATGTGATGGATAATAGGCAATATATTCTTTGCTGTGGGATAAAAGGTCCATATTTGACTTTGACATATTCCATTATGTTATGACGTCATAATGAACAATACTCGAATACTCGACTCGAAGCATCATACGTGATTCAGAATCGAATCACTCAGGTACTCGATTTTGCCCAGCCCCGGGATCTACCAACGCGTCGGAACTGATATTTTAGTCATATAACATCCCAGGTGTTGCGGCCAGACTAATCAAGTTCTTGGTTGGCCTTGCAAGTTCACAATCGGGGCAATCCATTTTTGATATTATTACTAATTTCGAAAATTATCTCGCGGGCCAAGGGTTGGCCGCCCCTGTTGTAAACAGTGTTTTAAATAAAGACATTTAAAATACGTGTTTTTTCAAGTTGTATAATTATGCCATAATTGTGTAAATACTTTCTTAAAACATGTTGTACGCGCCTACGGACGCCTATTACCACCAGATGGCCGACGTATGGGATAGTTGGAACTCTCGAAGTAGTCGGCTCAACAGTTATAGTACGTAGAGATATAGATCATTGGTACGAAATGAATGTTCAGATGATGATGACCGCCGACCGAAAAATGATGCAAGACGAAGAATCTGGTTAAAGATATTTTTGGTCCGAATATGACCGTAGTATGAAGCCTATTTCGTCAGAGGAACTATATTTAGCCTATATTTTCAATTGTGAATATCAATCCACTATGGCGTCACAATTGAATATTAGTGACGTCATGGATCAGAAAAAGCATGTTTTAAACAAGGGCCTTGGTTTAAACATGCTTGTTATAAATTTATTTTTGTTCCAAACACGACACCACTTGTTGATTAGGTTCTTTTGAGGTCTCTGCTTGTTGTTCGTTATTTTTTTCAATATAACTATAAAACCAAACCGAGCATGCTATGGACCGCGAATGGTTGGATTTTGTGCAAAACCCCTTCACGACACTCTAGCGAACCCCACCTGCTGTTGCTGCGCTATTAGGGCGTCGTCCGACTTGGAGGAGCAAATGAAACAAAGTGATTTCGATATCGCGTTCAGCACGCCGTTGTCGCTCGATGAAGTCATAGTGCTTTTATCGAGCGCGCAAAATCAAGAATTAAGAGGCATCGATGCTTCGATACCGAGTCGCGACCGTGACGTCGACAAACACACTGAAGTTTGTGACTCAAAAATAATTTGAGTCAGGCAGAATTCGTGACGTTTTTTGCATTGGTGCTCGATGATTTATCGGTACGAGATCTAAGAAATATTTGGTGATACGATAGTTGATATGCAATGTTCTTTTTAATTCTCTACTAGTTGCTGACGATTAGCCTCTACCTTTGACAGCCTAAAATATTCAGGTTTATTTCAATATGAATATACTATTCTGTACCTCCAAGAATCTCTACAAATATATATTACGAGACGAAAACGTCGATTTTCTAATCCACAGTCTGCCTCATCATTTCGAAGCTGATTTCCTGCAAGACTTAGAAAGCCATACAAGGCTCTATCTGCACCTTTCTTGTCCAGCGGCATATGCACATCGTGCACTCATGGTATGCATATGCAGAGCACAGAGCACAGATCGTGTGTATGTCTATCATGAGTCGGTGTATATGCCGCAAAAACATCAAGGACCAAAATAAACTATACGTACTTTCCTCCTTTCCTTTCCTGAGCAAAGCTTATTTCTCTCAATTATAGGCCTACTACACGGCGACAGCTATAACGACTATGGCTTGGTAAAATCTAAGTACCTCTTGCGCGACTACAAAGAATATAACGCCAGTCCTGCATCAGAATAAAGACAGTTTGGTAATGTTTCGTAATATTTCACTGCACTCTGCGACAATGCTAAGGGTTGATCACGACACTGTCATTTCCAGTAACGTGGGTGGCTTTGCAATACATGTTTTGTACGCCGCGATACGGCCAATCAAGGTTTACGGCCTGCCAAAGTGGAAAATAGCATCGAAACTATACAATTTACATTGACAAATTTACTCTTAGAAGAGCATAATCCCATAACCCGACTCTAATCATTAGTAACACTCGATTCAGACACTATCACTAGAATCACTGTCAGCAATCTAAGTGACGTCACGAAAACAAATCTCAAAAGCCTCCAAATCCCTCCGCGTAGCGAAAATTCAAATCTCGAACATTATGAATTATTGATTTCATTTTCATACCCTATTCTTTACTCGTGGCTGTTTTAAGGAAGCCGCGAATCTTCTCGACTGCTTGGATCGACTGTAGTTTTGCAACAGATATACTAAAGTAGAGCTATTACTGTTCACTGACACTCAAGTAGGCCTATCTTAAAAACAAAACTATTACTTCTAATGGGTAAAACATTTACTAGATTGTTACAGCCACTTCTCACGCTAGAAGCTTTCTGTTCTGTATACACTCTCTAGGTTGTGATGTATACTGTGCAACCGCACGCATTGAAATACTCATCCTTCGTGCAGCGAAAATCAATCGTTCCAAAGAACGACAATCGAGGCTTCTACGAATCCATCCGGATCTCATTAAAACGCTGTCGTAGAATTTCATTCAAGCAGCGCGCGACTCCCTGAGCAGCCGCAATTCCTTTCACGGGCCAGGGCTAATTGATTGAATATTCATAAGATGATGCGCCCAAACAATCGGAATATCGACCGCTCTTAGGCTAGGCGGTCGCGAGTCGACGGAAATCGATTCCAGGACTTCTGTGGTCGCTGGATTTCCTCAAATGCGACCAGGACATGGCACAGGTTATATTAATCTACTGAGCGTTACCTTATACGGCTTTCTAGTTCGTGGATGTTGTTGTTTTGATCATTTCACTTCACCGGGGGGGGGGGGGGGGGCGGGGTACGCCTGAAATTTCTAGCTCCTTAAGCATGCATGAACAATGCAAGAGTATCCGAATTTAAATATTGTTCTCCATTTTCCCGAATGCTATCTTCAATTTTTTAAGTTCATTTTTTCAGCAATTTTTAGTTTTCGCTAGTATGGTTTCACCGCGGAAGACAATTTTGATATCAACAGAGCCGTAATCTTGATCAAACTTGAGCTAACACCATAAACAGGCCTGTTCCACATCGCATATTTATAATTTTTAGAATAGAAGTTGTAGTTCGCTGGTCATGATCTGATTTGTGGTAAAATTTGAAAAAAATCGAAAACTTTGCATCGTATTCGTAATGTATCAAATCACATTTTGACGTAATTTTTTGTGCATAATTGTAAATTCTAAGCATTCTACCATCTGTTCAGAAGCCTTTGGATACGTTATCAAGTAATATTTGAAATTTTAAAACATTCTGAGAAGAGACAGGCTTTCCCCGTGCCAACAGTCAAATGGAAAACCCATTCCCCCCAATTTTGGTCCAAGGTATTATTGTGAAAGACTGTCAATTTTAGTGCATATAAAGTAAAGTAGAAAGGAATAAGGATGCTCATACCAATTTTGGGAAGATATGCTCTATAGTTTATGAAATATCGCAATTTCAAATTCTACAGTTTAACAGCACCTTGTGGCGAATTAACGTTGATGTGTCAAACTATTCTAGGTCCAACAGGTGGGTATCTGATTTAATGACTATGCTCCATGTCGTTTCGACCCCTTCCTATATCTTTTCATCATATCGCAGTCTTGTGGTGCTTTTGATCAGATAAAAATTTCAATAAAATGTTACTGATACTTATCTCGTGGATCTAGTACTGACTTTATTACTCGGAGTACTCAAGTATAGGTTCTGTATAGCTTACTCGAGTATTTATGAATTTATACTTTTCAGGCCTAGAAGGCTTACTTGACTACTTGCTAGGAATTCGATTATTCGACTTATACTTGAGTAGGAATTTTACGATGTGAGTAGGGTTTTGCTATAATATATTTCACTTTTTTTCCGAAAAAACTTCATAATTACGTGTTTCTTGAAGTCACACTTCCTTCTGTGCGCTAGCGTAGCATCTATATATTGAAATTGTCGGAACAATTGATTACATCTTTCTGATTTACGTATAGCTGTGTATATAATACATACATGCACACTGTACAATGCACATGCACATGCACATACATGTGTAATTGTGTATATCTATGTATGTGCGGTTGTATCGACTAAAGTTATGTATCATGTATAGGCTAATTCCATATATTTAATGTACAAGTCCATGTCACAAAGATGTATAAATGATGTGTATATATTTATTTGATGCAAATTTCTTGTAATAACCCCATAGACGTGGCGCACGAAACCTGTTATGTGATAAGCGCCTTTACCACGATTTTACTTCTAATAATAATAATACCAATAATAATATCAACTCCATAGTAGCTCGAAAAAAGATTCCATCCGACCGGAACACGAGATTTCGCGGAAAAGACTTGAATTATTGATGTCAATCTTTGTACAGCAATGACTTTTGTCTTTTTATGAAAGGATGTCGTACAAATGTCAGGACCATCTCGGATTGAGGTTTTTACGTCATTCAGTGCTCACTGCCTGAGATTTTAGAACGAAATTACAATCTCGTAAAACCAACCAGGAAACGTAAAGATTCAATTTGGCAACGGAAGCGGAAAACAAAACGTTCAAGACTCAATTTGCGTCTTCGGCGGCTTTTCAAAATATAAAGAGTCATGCATTATTCATAGATAGAGGTTGTTGCGTCATAACGGCGCTTTCGTAGTGGGAAAAAATCAGATTTTCTGACTCACTGGTTTGAAGCATTAAATCAAAACCGTTTTAAAAACATGTACATTCGAATTGCAGTAGTTTTCATTATCTCCCTGCATTACAACTACAGTGGTGTTGATTCCTTCCAATCCATCTTTTACACGTATTGCAAACCTTATATATATTATTGGCCTTGTGTATAGGCCTATACATCGCCATATAGAATGCGAGGATGTTATATATTCGGCGCTCTATAAATGATTATTTAATCCTTATTTTTATTATAAGTCTCTTGGAGGCACAGAACTTCAATATACAATTGAATAGTATATTCATATTGAAATAAACCCGAATATTTCAGGCTGACACTCATCAGGGCATCGGGCGTAAACGTCAGCTACTAGTAGAAATTTGAAAAAAAAATTTACGTGATTGTTGATAGATAATGTTATTTTCAACATCAATATGAATATATTATTCAATTATCATTATATCAATCCAAGCGAGTAAGAATTCTGGAATTTCCATTAGTGACACGCAATCAATTATTACGAACCTGTACGACTGTGACGTGTTGAATCGGATTCTGTCTTTCTCTCTTGTGTTTCATCCCAGTTTTGAGGGCGATAAAATCGAATATATCGACTGAAAATGATTGGCGGCTCAATTTTGCGGCTCTGAGCCGACATTGATCGAGTCGACATTGATTAGGCAGCGATGAGTTTACGATTATATGAGAAGAGCAGAACGAATTGTACGGACTACCGACCTACTAAGTTGACACTCAAATACCTACTGCTTTTTGAGTAGTTCTACTTGTAATTCTAGTTACGCATTAAAAGCACATTTAGTCGCAAAACAACTAGAAACATGTGTCATCGTTTGGCGTGAATCGTGATAGGGCCTACCGGTGTTCTGTTGTGTGATGTTCCTGCAGCCATTTCTAGCTCAGAGCAGTGGCGTAAGAGTATATGCTGCCGGCCATGGCTTTCCTTCAAAATGCCGCACAAATTTAGACATAGTTTCAATCTTTTCAATTATATTTACTGGAAATCTTGTTGGGTCATCACCTAACATTTTGCCGCGCCCTAGCAGCCTGCCGCCCACGGCGCAGAGGAATAAGCGCCAAGTAGCTGCTACGCCACTGGCTCAGAGTCCTCACTACTGACAGCGCAGTACAGCCATGCAGTGGGTGGGTTTTGAGGGTCCAAACTCCTCCCATTTCAAAACTGAAACCCGCCATTTTAAAACGCTGATTCCATCATAAACATTACACGATAACCATTACACCGAGCGAGATAGTGTAATGGTTATGCGTCCGGCTTCTCGAGCGGTAGGTCGTGGGTTCGATCCCCGGCCGGGTCATACCAAAGACTCGAAAAATGGTATCCGCAGCTATCCTGCTAGGCGCTCAGCAATCACGGATAGCATGGAGGAGAAAAAAAACGGGGGCGCAGACTAGATGACCTCATGGGGCCGTATCGCAACTCCGTCGCCAAAGCATCTCGATGGTGCAGGCGAGAAAGAATATCATATATATCTCTCTCTCTCTCTCTCGAATATTTTTCAACTCACTGTAGTTCAGTAAATCGCATTATCAGGTATATTAGTTAGAATTGTGATTTAGATCGTTGTGGATTTTTACGTCGTCAGTTCTAGTTCTAGTTGCGAGTTTCGCAAAGTGAGTAGATCTAATTCTAGTTGTGAGTTTTGAAAAATGCGTAGTTCTATTTGCGGATTTTGAAAAGTGTGTATAGTTCTAGTTCCAGCTGTGAGTTGTGAAAGTTAGTATAGTTCTAGTTGTAGTCGCGCAGTTTGAAAATCGAGTAGTTCGTACAAGACGTCTGATGTAGACATGAATTTCAACTCGAGTCTCAAATCCGGAGCAGGATTATTTGGATTTGAAAACACAAAAAATTCACCCTTTTGTGCTATTGGGTCGTGCAACAAGTCGAGTCAATCATATTGACTCGGAGATGACCTTAAGATTACTGACTCAGGTCAGTGATGCTGATGACTCAGCTGACAGAGGTTTGCGAGCTAAAAGTAATTTCTCAAAGGAATCGCTAAAGATTTGCCTTGATCGAAATTTGGCAAAGACGACACGGTTCTGACGTCACGAGTGCACATTTTAGATCGCAACGGCCTGCAATGCTACTGACCAGGCTTGGAAAAATTAGATCGGAATTAGATTACCAGCATTTCGCTCTAGTCTAATTATACAACTAGAATTGGCTAGTTGTGCAAGTCTGCATACTGAGCGCCCTTCAGCAAAAGTAAAACTGAGATAATACATCCGCTGGTAATTTGGAATCTATACTCATTCGCGCGTCAATAACTAATACTCTCCAACCGTGAAATAAAGCTCGAGAAATGAATCGTTGCAGAGCGCAACGATTTGCTGTCGAACGACAAAGTCATCTGACCGCGTCCCCGAGCACTTTGGCGTCACGATATTGATCGCTCATTGATTTAAGATATAGAGCTCACAATTTTCTGGCGAACATGATGGATAGTTGGCTCTATTGATTGTGCGGGTCAGTTTATGAGCCAAACCGCAAATAACAGATGCTCCTTTATTGCGTGTTATGGGTTCTTGAAATGTAAGCTCGTAGGCCACGAAAAATAGCCTTTGCCGCCTTATTTCAATATAGGCCTACCATTGAATAGTATATTGATGCTTTAGTAAACCCGACTGCTGACACTCGTCATCCACCTGGCTAAAGGCCAGCAACTTTAGTATAGAGAATTCATAAGAGCCTTATATATCAACAGTTTCAATAGATAGATAACTTACATTGAAACACTTGTCCGGGGTTTGACCTAACTGATTCATTCGTGATATTTATAAGAAATTTGTACATAAATGAAATGAATGAATAAGTTACTGATAGAATTGAACTGAGGTCTGTTCTACAGCCTTAGAGACTACATGCCATACTGTTTATGTCTTTTAATCATTATTCCAATCGAAGTAACAATATGTCATCATCTGTTGGGGGCTACCAGTAAAACTACACTAAAGCCGCTGCAAAAACTACAACATCAGGCCCTCCGTATAATAGCCAGGGCCCCAAAGGACCCGGATGTGTATGTCCAACAAATCACTGCTCAAAAGATTCGGTGTCCTAAACATAGAAGATATGCGCAAACTAGAAATTGCGAAGTTTATGTATCAGTTCCACTGCGGCCACTGCCCCGAAATAAGTGTATGTATAAGTATAGGCTATTAATTCACACGCGCGTCCAAGTCGTTCAACTATCATAATACAGTGGACAAAAAAGATCATCGCTCTATTATCAAATCTGTCGGACCTGATTTGTGGAACTGTATCTCGCCGGCTATCCGACAGTCGTCGACCATGTCCGCATTCAAGTCGAAATACAAGCAATTTGTACTGAATGAATACTAGTCAGCCCGCACCATTTTTACCGGACCCTGACCTAACATATCGATCTCGCCCCCCGTCACTTGCCACCTGATTTTGTCGCTTATCATTTTATATTATCTGCCTTCACTTTCATTCAGTGTACAGTGCATGCCTCCTCTTTACGTCGCCTAGGCCAGGTGGGTGCCTTATCTCAAAGATTACACCAAGTCGTTCAGCATCTTCCTGTCTTTCATTGTATCACGGTCTTGTGATGTTTCGATGTGATGAAATTTTATGAATAAAATTGAACTTAATACCATACTTTGAGATCCGGAAAAGAGAACACTCTTTACAAATTACAAAAGTTGGATTATCCGACTAGAAAACGGGCAATTTGACTGGTGGAAATACTGTTGGATTGACTAAAATATGTCATTATTTCTCCAGTTCGACTCCCAAAAGACGCGTTCAAATTAATACGGAGCATGGACCGGAGCCGGATTGGATATCCGGCCGGATGTTAAAAATTTTGGCCGGACCGGATCGGAGCCGGATCACTACTTTTTTGATACGGCCGGAATCTATATGGATAAGCATGACTTTTATAACTATATAACTACCAACCAACCACACGTAAGTAACCTCCAAGCCAGTGTGAACATAAACGTGGCATATTCATCAATTCACGGAACCTCCGTACCGAGTAGGGCCGGATTTCTGGCCGGACTTTTTCATTTTTGGCCGGACCAGATTGGAGCCGGCTCAGTACTTTTCCTGATACGGCCGGAGCCGGACCAGAGAATTGAACAACCGGATCGGAGCCGGACCAGAGAATTTGTCGATCCGCTCCGCACTAGGTCCAAATGTCCAGATTCCATATTTCGCGTCAGTTATGATGTTTTTTAATTGTCTCCGTCCAATCGCCTGGCTGGCAAAGCTATAAATGAGGACGAATTGCCAAAAACGAGGACATTATGCCGTCTTCGGAGGATATTTTCGATTTCCTGACTAATGATAACGTATGGTAACCCTACTTATAGAACCGTAATTAGTCCAGATAGTTCGAGATTACCGGACCACGATCTGACATATCGGCTTTGCCTTCCGTCACATGCGCTACCTCATTTTGTTGAATGTGCTTTTATGTTATTTTCTATTACTTTTCATTTAGTGTGTGTGTGTGTGTGTGTGTGTGTGTGTGTGTGTGCATGTATGCTTATTATTTACATCGTCATATACGCTAAGGTGAGTGCATAATTCCAAAGATTACTCCAAGTCGTTTCGAAACCACGGATTTCTAGAATCAGGGAGTTCTATAAATAATCTACCTGTTCGAAACCTTCTGTCTTATCGTTGTATATCGCGCTCTTGTGATAGGCCTATTTTTAGAAAGTTATAATTTTTAACCATAAACTCAAACTTGCACTGAAAATCCACCAGCAGTTATGTATAATGTACGAAATCGTTACACCATACTCACCAAAATCCCATTATCAATCCTTGGATTGGTTTTATTGTTTAAAGCAGATCATCTATTTTAAGTTCAGAGTAATCCGAGTAGCGTCGGGATCAATTCGCTGGCTGTCGTCGTGCAGTAATGACTTCACAGCTATGTTAT
Organism: Botryllus schlosseri; assembly: GCF_051294905.1. Taxonomy (NCBI): domain Eukaryota; kingdom Metazoa; phylum Chordata; class Ascidiacea; order Stolidobranchia; family Styelidae; genus Botryllus; species Botryllus schlosseri. The sequence goes on from NC_137245.1 coordinate 28,317,168, forward strand.
TTTTACTAACGTGTATAGCTTTGTACTACATGTATCGTATGATGCAATACGGTCAATTGAGGTTTCGAGACTGTATAGAAACTATAATTTACGTTCATAAATTAACTACAGTATAGCAAGAGGCGCGTCATTTCAGCACTCACTCCCAATTGTGTTAGAAAATTTGACTCACGTCACCATCTGCAAAAATGTTCGGTGTGAGTTTGTATTTTCGTGCGGGCGCCATCGATACCCCAACTCTTTACAGACTTGACTTGGTTCGAAGATTGTCGTGGAGAGCTGCGGCCGAAAGAGATCTGGCCACTTCAAGCATTGGACCGCCGATTCTGCGAAATAATGAGATTAGACATCGCTCTGTATGTATTCACAATTAAAACAACCGATACCCGTGTGTTAGATTAGTCATTGGACATCACAGTCAGTTGCATTTTATTGAAATTTTTCAATAGATCATAGCACGATTTGACGATCGCAAGATTGCGATATTGAAAAGATTGGTGTCGAAACAAATTGGAGTAGTTTGGTAATCAGACACGCAGCTGGGCATCTAGCTAATATAGAGAGCACGTAAATAAGAGGCAAGTACAGTTGCACACTGGATGAAAATAAAAATTGGAGAATGAAAAAGGGCAAGCGTTGAAAAAGGAATAAGGCATGTCTCAGTAGGCGTAATACGTCAGATTGCTGTCCAGTGAAATCTTTAGGATTATTTAGTAGCCTATCATCATCAAATGAAGCATTCGAAGCATCACAACGATATTGAATAAACAAATTCGTTATAAGTACATTATATGTAGAGGCCAGTTTCATTCGGCCTGCGAGGGTTAGATTCGAAAGGTGTAGCGTGGGGTAATACGCCCAGGTGAGGTAAGACGCCCACCATCATTATGACATAACGAGCGTTGAAAGCGTCGCAGTATCGCAAAAATCGAGTAATGGTCAAACGAAATGGTCACTTTGCGATTTCCGCGCCCGAATAAATTAAGTTTTGTAGCGTTTTATGAGAATTTATGACTTCTACACATATTCTTACTAAACGAGAGCCTTTTACAAGCAAGTGAAATGTCATATTTAACGGATAGGCTATGCTATACAGAGAGTCCTATTTATGATTTCACTGCCACAGTCCGAAGGCGAATTCACGTAATCCGCCTGGTTCATGAACAATGGACATTGCTGGCCACCTCGACGCTAAAACGCCTACCCCACCATATTGCGGTAAAACGCCTCAATGGGCGCTTACCCTTTTAAGTCGAGTAAATATGGATTGAGTTTACCGGATTGAGTCAGGGATAGATATCTCTGGATTGAATTTACCGGACGACGACCTGCTGACACATCGATCTCGCCTTCCCACACAATGTCATTTTTTGTTACTTGTCCTTTTATATTATCTTCTTTTCCTTGTGCATGCGGGGTACGGTCTCGGTGCATGCCCTCTTTTTTTACATGTGCCTAGCCTAGGTCAGGTAGGTGTCTGATTTCGAGGACTACTCCAAGTCGTTTCGACACCTTCCTATCTTTCATTGTATCGCAGTTAGGTGGTGTATTGAAATGATGGAAATTGCAGCAATAAATTGAATTGAAAAAGTATAGCCATTTATGGGTTCATCAAGAATGCACTCTTGGATAACGCCATCTCTATCAAAATTGCGATTCAGCTGGCGAATAGGCTCGACCGTTTCCAACTACACATGGCCGCAAAGTGTATAAGACAGAATTCCATTTATGCTGGCTAATAGGCCTATTTGCATCACTTCTTTGTGAATAACAACAAACGGTCAAATGTAGAATCTGATTTAGAAAATTTGGACCATTTATCCGTTTTGTTTAGACAAAACGATATGCACCTTGCAATTCGGAGATACAGTCATCGTCCGCAAGTTGTTACAAAATATAGGCCCTTCCCATATAGTCACAGTACAGGCACCACTTACTCGATAGCTTTCAGACTTGACTTCTTCGGATCTCCACGCCTCCGACCAGATCTTCAATCAAATATACAGGCCTGGCTTAATCATACATTTACGCACATGTGTTGTGTATAGGCCTGCACAAAAATAGCTTGCAGCGACGACATAGATTATTTGATTGAAAATCCAAAGATGATATTTGGCAGATCGGCCGTGCCCCTGCTTCTGATCTACCCTGGATCATCTCCATACCGAGTCACACCTATTATCTCACCGCACTAAAGCATATCTCCAGATAAATGTGGTAGTTCAATAATGTGTTCAACGCAACCCTTCACTATGCGTCAGAGTAATTAGGCATAGACATATTCCAATGCACACAATTTCGTAAAGCATCGGGGATACGCGTGGACGATCTGTTTAGTGCCCTGTTGTAATCTATAAATTGATTTCCGTGATGACAAGGTAAATAAGCCATATAAGTGTTTGCGTTTCGGCGATCTCATTTTGAATTACTTGTAACTGTCAGTCAAAAAGGCTCTATCAACATTTGTATGAGTATGATGATTGTAGTTGAAATTAAAACAGTTGATTTTTTGCGAAGTGGTTTTAGCATCGCTAATTCGTAAAAAGTTCGGAATGGAACGAAGGGGGTCCGACGCTAAAAAAAGTTTAAGAACCCCTGATATAGAAGCAGGCCTACCAGATATATAAGCTGCTAATTGTCCAAGCCTTCAATCTACTTAGTTGATGGAGAGAGAGAGAGAGAGAGAGAGAGAGAGAGAGAGAGAGAGAGAGAGAGGGAGAGAGAGAGAGAGAGAGAGAGATCGTATTCTTTTTCGCCTGCACCATCGAGATGCTTTGACGACGGAGATGCGATGTTAGAGTAAGGTCATCTAGTCTGTACCCCCGGTTTTTTCTCCTCCATGCTATCCGTGATTGCTGAGCGCCTAGCAGGATAGCCGTGGATACCAATTTTCGAGTCTTTGGTCTGACCCATCATCATTGGTTTATTAGCAATTTTATCAGTTCAATACACCACAAAAAATGCGATACAATGAAAAGACAGGAAGATGTCGAAGCGACAAGGAGTAGTCTATGGAATCTGACCCACCTTGGCCTAGGCGATGTAAAGAGGAGGCATGCACACTGAATGAAAGTAAAGAAGATAGTATAGAAAAAGAAAGCGACAAGAAATAGGGCGGCATGTCATGGGAAGCGAGATCGATAGGTCAGTCGTGGTCCGGTAATCTTGAGGATGGACTGTATTTATTTAGTAGTAATTGCTTGTATTTCGACTTGAATGTGGACATGCTCGTCGACTGTCGGATGGCCGGCGGGATACTGTTCCACACATCAGGTCCGGCATATTTGATAGAGCGATGATCTTTTCGGTCGATCATATGATAGTTGGACGACGTGGACCCGCGTGTATTGTTCTTGTGCGGCCGGGGATCGAACCCACGACCTACCGATCGAGAAGCCGGAGCTTTTCTATCTCGCTCGGTGTACTAACTATTGGCTTTTTTGAGTAGCCTACTTGTAGTTCCAGTTGCGGATTTTGAGTTGTTCTAGTCGTAGTTCCAGTTGCGCATTTAAAAACACTTCAGTTGCCGAATGCTTATCCGATTCCGATAACATAAAAATTAATAAGTTCCATCGGTATCGAATCTAGTTAGTTGTGTTTTTGGTTAGTTGGTTGCGAATTTTCAAAAGCCCTTAGTACCGAGCGAGATCGTGTAATGGTTATGCGTCCGACTTCTCGAGCGGTAGGTCGTGGGTTCGATCCCCGGCCGGGTCATACCAAAGACTCGAAAGATGGTATCCGCAGCTATCCTGCTAGGCGCTCAGCAATCACGGATAGCATGGAGGAGAAAAAAAACGGGGGCGCAGACTAGATGACCTCATGGGGCCGTATCGCAACTCCGTCGCCAAAGCATCTCGATGGTGCAGGCGAGAAAGAATATCATATCTCTCTCTCTCTCTCTCTCTCTATCTCTAATTGCTATTTTTAAAAAGCGAGTAGTTTTAGTACTATTTGCGCATTTTGAAAATCCTTTAATTTGTACAAGTCTAGTAGCGACACCAAGAGGCGCCATTATCATGAAATGGATTATGGAAAGGCGAGTAGACACAGAGATGTGAATAATTGCATATGCGATTTTTTGTATTCCGCCGTAGTATTTTCCTATTATTGTATGTATGCTACTTACTACCGTCTGTTATTTAAACCTACGGTAGCGGTGGTAGTTTGCATCTGGTAAGTTCGGGTTATCCTCACTCTGTACTGAACTGTACTCACACTGAATTCAGTCGTTAGACGCATTCTGGTTCTGCCTCCCTTTCTGTTTCTTCTGCAGTCAGTTGTGTTCTTACATATATACTGCGTAACTCATATGTATCTGCAAGGTTTGCGAGAAGGTCTCTTAATTTGATTGATGAAATTTGCTGAGAAAAGCTAAATTATTCATTCGTTCGTCGTGGTCTTGTCCCGGTCCACGACTCCACGTAACACCATTAAACCAGTCATCTGCAAAATTCACAACCATCGATGGTGGTCTCAGTCATGGAATAACTAACCGTCTGAATTCCGTAATTTAGCTTCTTGTGAATTCAAAAAACGGTTTTTTGACTCTCTGCTTTTAAGCCTCACCTCTATAAATCGTATTCAATGATTTTATTTTAGTCATTCATTTTCTGTGATTCTGTGTGCTTTCTATGTTTCATCCTTCATTTGCAATTTTGGTAATTAATTTAAAATATTGAGGGTAACAAATTTGTTAATCTGTATAGCCTATATCACATTTCACCCAATTGCATTTTTGTTCATCATGTTGTTGATCTGTAAGGTGGACAAATTATATTATCTGTCTTTATAATGGCAGGCTTGCAGTTACTCTAATATTATAATCTCCCATTTGGGCCTGTTTGGTGTCCAGAACACTCGATCTATCTCAAATTAATTCCTAAAAACAAACTTTTTAAAGAATGCATGCACCATTCATTCATTGCATCGTTTTTAGTCACAACTTATTCTTCAACTTCTTTGCCATGCCGAGTTCATCATTAACAGATTGGCTCTCCCTGGCTGGTATATATATTTGCCAATGGTGCCAATTATTCTAGTTGAGTAGCATCCATCTGCTACTATCTGCAGTCAATTCAAGTAGAATTATGAAATATTAACATGTAGCAAATTCATTCATTAGTTATTTTTCAAATCCACAATATTTCATTGCCACAGTAATTTTGCTGTCAATGATTGGAGTTGAGCCAGATTTTCTATATATAGTTTTTCTAGACAACCAAACAATTTCATGGGGCAACCTGGAAAATTTGAAATAAAAGGTATTTTTATGAGCCCTATATAGTTTAAGTCAAGATAGTTGCCGATATTGGTGCTACTCAAGTAGAATAATGAACTATTATTTTTGTAAAGTGGCAAACTATGTCATTATATATTATAGACTTATTTACTATTTTTTTCGAATCCGGAGTTACTTCTACTGCAATAACTTCGATTTCAATGGCTGTAATTGAGCCAAATTTTATATACATCATATTTTCTAGACAACCAGACAATTTCATGGGGTACACTACAAAAAATAATTTGCATTTTTGGTCTTAAATTTAAGATAATAAGCTGATTAAGTCTTATTTTAAGCAATTTTCAGTCTTACTGATAAATTTTTGTCTTAAAATTGAGACTCAAGGAGCTTGGTAAGACCATATTGAATTATTAAGTCTTATTTTAAGCAATTTTCAGTCTTACTGATAAATTTTTGTCTTAAAATTGAGACTCAAGGAGCTTGTTAAGACCATATCGTCGCTGGAAAACCAAACTGCGCTATGTCACAAAACAGCGAGCTGAGATAATCGAAAAAGAATATTTCGCCTAGTTATCATGCTCACACTATCCACACCCCAACAGTGAGCTCCTGGGATACTGATATATATGCATATAGCTGGGATATAGTATAATTTTTAGTTTCTAAAAATAAGAGCAACCCCCATTTTCAGCCCCCATTTTGGACATAGGCCAGTTTGGTTCTCAAATAGTCCTCAACTAAGTAGCATTTTCTTGGACATAATTCCTCTTCAAATTACCAATCAATGCGTCAATAATGTACTTTATCAGCATTTTATGGCATAATAATGTCAAAGTAAGAAGCAGGAACATAACAAATGAAACGAATGAGTGAGACTAAATAATGTCAAACTAAGAAACAGGAACACAACAAATGAAACAAATGAAAGAAACTGACTAACTCAGTCACTCCCTTCACTAGTGCATGCCACCTTAAGGGTTTTGTAAAAGGAATGCAAGTGTGGAGGAACCAAATTTTTATCACAGAGTTTAGACAAGTCTTTGTATTTGTCTGTCGGAATCCCTGGTCTCTCCTGATACAGCATCGTTAGAAATGGGGCATTTGACCTAATTGCTGGTCTTGAACTGGACAGCTGCAATTTTTGGAACGAGGGGTCACTGTAACTATACTTGAAAAAAACTGTTGAATTGGAACCCTTCAAAAATTTCATTTGCATCACTTTGACCAGTAAATTTTTTCACCGGCATTTTTCCCAGCATCAATGATGGATTTGCTCTGCCAAATTGAGGCATACTGCGGAAAACCCAGTGGTGACTTGAAGTCAATCACGTCACTGTAATTGAAGGCATTGACTTCAGGTGGATTCTTCTTAAATGCCATTTTTATTGCCATTTCCCATTGTTTTGTAGGAAATATGCACTTTCCTCTGGTGACGTTTTCGATGACAGAGTGTGCATTGTCATATTCACTTTGTGAATGTCCAATTACCATGAAATTTAAAGTTATCTCCTCAAATTCAAAAAACGGTAGAACCATGGCACAGCATTACAACAACCGTTCTGTTATTATTTTGCCCCCCGCACCGGTCACAGAATAAATGAACAGATTTCTTTCCTGTGTCATTCAATGACTTCAAGTGCAGAAAAACTGCGGTAGCAACCTCACAGGAACCTTTTTTGGCCTCAGTTTCATTCCATGGGAAGCATGTCGTTTTCATTGAGTTTATATCAGTTATTGTGAAGTTATAATTTCGCGGTCTTTTGAAATAATTGAATGATGACACAAATATACCTCCACTCCTTCAATAAGACCATCTGTCTGTTTTGACGAACAAGGCTCATCTACCAGAAACACATCTTTCCACTTGCTGCCAATTTTCTTCTTTTCTTTTTCGGAATCATAATAATCTGAATCGCTTCCCGCTGCTGAATCACTTAATTCAATCTCCTCAGAGTCAGAGTCACTGCCTCTGTTTACAGCACCACCAGAACAAGATGGCTCAACTGCAACTCCTCCTTTTCTATCTGCGATTCCTTCTAGAAACAACTTGTCACTTGCCATTTAGATCCCAAAGCTTTTATAACTGTTCCTTGTATTCTTGCATCCCTCCAAGGCTCCAATTATCTCCAAAATACATGTAAGACCATCTGTCAGTGTCCAACTGGTTTTTCTCATCAAATTGCCAGGCTTCCGTTGACACCCTTGAATTTATTCTAACTCGATTCATTCTACCACTGTTAAACCACAAGTACTGGGAATTACCATAATATATCCCTGTAATCAACAAATTTTGATAGGAATCCAGTAAAAACATCAAGATATAAGTAACATTTAAATTTCAACACAAGTATTATTATCTCATCTCTCACTGTTAATCTACCAGTACTCTGAATTCTGGCATCTCACACTGTTCATCTCTGAATTTTGGCAGAGCATATTCGAGAACATGCATTAACCTAACTAAAAAGGTAATTACATCCTGAGAGATACTATAGAACACTCGAATGACACATGGCAGGATCTTCCCGCCACTTTACTTACATGCAATGATGGACATAGAGCCTCACAGGCGTACATAAGACCTTGGTCAAGTGGAAGGTCAAAGAGGTTTATGTCCATAATTTGGACATAACCCAGTTTGGTTTTCAATTTGCCTTGAAAATCCATGTGTATATGTCCACTTGACCATTGATCCACACTACCTAGAAACATGAAACCCGGCTAAAAAGAAAGACCTATGTCCAAATAGTAATAGAAACCAAAAAAGTCAAAATCACCAAAAGTGGACATAGGATAGTTTGGTTTTCCAGCGACGATATTGAATTATTAAGTCTTATTTCAAGCAATTTTCAGTCTTACTGATAAATTTTTGTCTTAAAATTGAGACTCAAGGAGCTTGGTAAGACCATATTGAATTATTAAGTCTTATTTTAAGCAATTTTCAGTCTTACTGATAAATTTTTGTCTTAAAATTGAGACTCAAGGAGCTTGTTAAGACCATATTGAATTATTAAGTCTTATTTTAAGCAATTTTCAGTCTTACTGATAAATTTTTGTCTTAAAATTGAGACTCAAGGAGCTTGGTAAGACCATATTGAATTATCGTGACTATTCTGTCTTGAAATAAGACTAATACATCACATCTTATAAGACACATTGTGCTCATTAAGACAGTTTTTAATTCAACATTTTTTTTTGTCTTGTATTCAAGACCAATTTTGTTAATCAAGAAAAATCATGGTTCGTTGAGTTAAAATTGAGACGGAAAAATTGTCATTAGATACAAATTTAAGACATAACCTGCTAATTGAGATAATTTTTGATCCTTGAGCATTTTTTGTCTTATTTTCAAGACCAAGTTTGCTAATCAAGAAAATCATGGTTTGATGGTCTTAAAATGAGACTGGAAAATTGTTTTGTGATAAGAATCCAAGACATAACCTGCTTATTGAGATAATTTTTAATGCTTGAGTATTTTGTCTTATTTTCAAGACCAATTTTGCTAATCAAGAAAATCATGGTTTGATGGTCTTAAAATGAGACTGGAAAATTGTTATGTGATAAGAATCCAAGACATAACCTGCTTATTGAGACAATTTCAGATGCTTGGGTCTCTTTGGTCTTATTTTCAAGACCCATTTTGCTAATCAAGAAACATCATGGTCCGTGGTCTTATAAATCAGAATGGTCAATAGGGCTCTTCAAAAATGACTTTTTCTCTCAAAACGTACTGGCTACTTGATAAAATTGTTAAGTTACCTAATTTAAGCCTACACACAAAATTTGGTTCAATTCCAGCCAGTAACCGCTTTGCTACAGGAAAAGAAAGTTTATATTTATTATATAAAAATAAATAATAAAAAATTTGTAAATTTTCTATTCGACCCATGAAAGCGTTAGGCTATCTATAGAAACCATCCTCACCAAATTTGGTTCATTTCCAACCATTGGAAGCGGAGTTATTCCCGTCGAAAAATTTGGATTTGAATAAAATAGTATTTACGGTGAGCACAACTATAATAAATAAACAAATAATCGGTCACCGTAAATACTATTTTTTTCAAATCCAAATTTTTTGACGGCAATAACTCCGCTTCCACTGGTTGGAATTGAACCAAATTTGGTGAGCATCGTTTCTATAGACAGCCTAACACTTTCATGGGGTGAAGAGAAAATTTTCAAATTTTTCATTATCTATTTTTATATAATAAATAGAAACTTTCTTCCCCTGTAGCAAAGCGGCTACTGGCTGGAATTAAACCAAATTTTGTGTGTAGGCTTAAATTAGGTAACCTAACAATTTTATCAAGTAGCCAGTACGATTTGAGAAAAAAAGTCGTTTTTGAAGAGCCCTAATGGTCAACTGTCATGAGCCAGGAGCACAAGACGTAATTAGCTTTCTTTGACAAATTTTGATCCATCAAAGGTCATTGCAAATACAATCTAGAGGTGGCTTGCGAGCAGAGAGCCAAAATGTATTTGGTGGTGCCATGTTTGTCCATTTCTCGCTGGTCACATGTCACACTTCAAATAAGTCAAATGCAGAATGCATTTGCGCCAGAACAAGAATTCAAAGTACTGTCCTTGTCACTTTTCACTGACACAATGGTGGTGGCATGCCGCACCCACCACAAATACTATTATATACTCTAATTACACTACATATTGTTTTGAGGATTGTATACAAAGAGGTAAGTGGAATGTACAATGATAATGTTATGTAATAGGTATCTAATGAATTGCAAATCCAGGTACGTTGGGCTTCCCTTCATGCGGACCCTAACACTGACATGTGAATACCCCCAAAGCACTTGGAGTATTTTGATGTAATTTCTCTCTTGATTTTAAGCGACAACGGTCTTATTTTCAAGCAATTTCAATCTTAATTTTGAGACGAAAAATTCTTAAAGTGACTTTTTAATAAAAAAAAGTCTTATTTTCAAGCAACTTCGGTCTTAATTTTGAGACGAAAAGTTCTTGTTAAGACCGATTAGTCTTTAAGACCGATTGGTCTTTAAGACATTTTTTCATAAAAAGTCACTTTAAGATAATAAGACCAAAATTGTCTTATTATTTTTTGTAGTGTAGCCTGTAAAATTTGAAAAATTTTTGCTATTGAAATTTCGATACATTGCAGCTCCATTACGGTGGCGTTTTGAAGAAAACGGCTGCGGCCAAATTTTTTTTTCGTTTTGCCCTTCAATTTTAGACCACATCATTTAAAAGGGCAGCGTTTGTTTAGGCAACCTAATGATTCTATCGATTACCAGTGAACCCAGCCCTCGGTAAACCCAGCCTTACAAACCCAGCCCTCGGTAAACCCAGCCTTACAAACCCAGCCCTCGGTGAACTCGGCCCTCGGGAACTTTTGTAATTAAGTGTATTAACAAGTATTATTATGAATTATTAAACTAATAATGTTATTATCCACTGATTTGTCGATCTTGTAATATCCCACCTCCACCAACCCTAATATCCCCCCTCCCCCAACCCTAATATCCCACCTCCCCCAACCCTAATATCCCCCCTCCACCAACCCTAATATCCCACCTCCCCCAACCCTAATATCCCACCTCCCCCAACCCTAATATCCCACCTCCACCAACCCTAATATCCCCCTCCCCCAACCCTAATATCCGGCCTCCACCAACCCTAATATCCCACCTCCCCCAACCCTAATATCCCACCTCCACCAACCCTAATATCCCACCTCCACCAACCCTAATATCCTACCTTCGCCAACCCTAATATCCCAGCTCCCAGCTTTAATTCAAAATTGTTCGGGGGTGGAATTCACCTAGGTCCATAGTATTCGAGAAACACCATGAATACCACAAAACAAACAAGTAGAGTATGTGAGCGTTGCGTTATCTCCCCCGCAATCCGTGAATACAAAATTTCCCGAGGGCCGAGTTCACCGAGGGCTGGGTTTACCGAGGGCTGGGTTCACCGGCAACCATTCTATCTAGTAGCCCGCAATTATTTGAAAAAAATTTTTTTGAACAAACCTAGTGTGTCTTGATGACGTTGACGAAATGGACAGACTACTCGTGGATTTTAATTCTACGCTTGAAAATCGCTAATTGAGCACAAAATCCATGACAGTTTTCAGATAACTATACCAGTAATGTAATGACAAATTGTTCGGACGACAAAGACCCCGGGTCGAAGCGATGTCAAAGCAAAAGAAGGAACTCCCGCCTATTCAAATGTGATGACCCTGGCATCAGCCCCCATTCGACACGAATCCCAGACGTACGCGAAGGAAGATTTAGACCGAACGAAGTCATTCGATTTGACTGTGACGATGACTACAGTGGTGGTGTGCCTAGAACGTACTGGCTCAAATGTTTACACACTGGAAAATGGTCAATGGATAAGCCCAGGTGCAACCAGATATTTTACAATACCACCCTACCCATCACATCACCAGACCCCTTCACATCTACCGTCGCAAATGATGGCAATGGCAGTATTATAGCAGTCGTTCTGCTTTCCTGTGTGTCAATAATTTCATTTATTGTGCTTCTTTATCTCTATTTGACGCGCTGCAGACAACGCTCATGTCGTGAAGCTCGTTTACATTGTCGTAAACAGTCAAGGCACGTGCCTTTAGAAAGCTGCCATCCTACGATGCCTGAAAATCTGGAAGAAGGCGCTGTTTTGATTAAAGACTTTGGCAAATTTGTTGCTCTACGACACAATAATGGAGATGAACTGTTTCATTCTGAATTTGACGAAATACAGAACCGTTCCACCCTGGGATTGACTAGCGAGGCGTCTCAGTGTGAGGACAACCGCCCTAAAAACCGATATAGCAATATATCCGCGTTTGATCATTCCAGAGTCTTGTTACATACGAAAAAACGTAACGGATCAGGCACATCTGACTATATCAACGCAAATTTTGTGTCTAGTTTCGAAAAACCGAAAGCTTACATTGCGTGCCAAGGTCCTTTGCCTGAGACTTTCGCGGATTTTTGGCAAATGGTATGGGAAAATAATGTCACAGTCATCGTCATGATCACGAACTTGATTGAAAAAGGGCGGCGGAAATGCGACCAATACTGGCCTCAGGATGGCAGAGAGCAATACAGGAATTTTCAGGTGACATTACGTGATGAGGATGTGTACGCTAACTATACAGTACGTACACTGCAGTTGAGAGATCAGAAACAAAGCAAACGTAGGTCTTACAACAACGAAAGAAGAATTTTACAATATCATTACACGCAATGGCCTGATCACGGCACTCCTGAATATATCCTACCCTTGCTGACATTCATCAGAAGATCTACACAATCTAACGCCCCGATCGTAGTTCATTGCAGTGCGGGGGTCGGCCGCAGCGGCGCGTACATCATGTTGGATAGTATGATCAAAATGGCGCGGGCCACAGGACAGGTAAACGTTAATAAGTTCTTAAAGTTCATCAGAACTCAACGTAACCATCTTGTTCAAACCGTTGATCAATACACTTTCCTGTTTGACGCGTTGTTGTGTCATTTCATATGTGGCGACACCGAATGTCCAGCGCAACGATTGAAGGAGTATGTGGATAATTTGACAAACTCCAAAAATGGTACTGCCAGTTTACATGATTCTTTGGACGCTACCAATGTACGGACTGGATTAGAAAATCAATTTTTGATCGTAACGAGACATGTGGTTCGCAACATTGACTATGATTTCGCAAAAAGACAAGTGAACGAGAAAAAAAATCGTGCCAACGGAGTGTTGCCGATATTCTGTTCCCGTGTACCTTTAAATTATCGCATCGGCAGCGAAGGTTCAGATTACATCAACGCCTCGTATTTACAAGGTTACCGGAACGGAAAAGCGTACATTGTGACGCAGCTACCTTTGGAAGACACGCGCATAGATTTCTGGAGCCTAGTGTGGGACTATAACTGTCCCGTAATCATTACGATACGGGACAAAGATTGGATTGATGACGATGTATACTGGCCTTCCGGCGATGAACAGCTCACTTGTCCCCTTTGTAATGTGTCGGCTGGATCGCGTTGCGAAGAAACGTTGAAATTCGGAGAGTTTCGCGCGGCAAGCCGCGATTTTGTGTTGGAAGCGACTAAAGATGACTATGTACTTTCAACGGTGCAGATTGACATCGATTTTTGGCCCACAGTGGACCAATTGAACCCAGATTTCTGTCAATTGTTGAGTTTTATCGATAAAACAATCGAACGTAAAGATGGTAGCGTCATCATTCAAGATAGATTTGGCAGTACGGCCGCCGCACAGTTAGCCTGTGCTCTAAACTTGCACCAACAACTTGCCAATGAAAACGTGGTCGATGTCTTTCAGACGGTTCGGATCGCGTATCAGATGCGCCCCGGAATTTTTGAGTCTTCGGAAGATTTACATTTTCTCTACATGGCTATGTTACTGGAGACACATCCGCCCAGGCGCAATAATGGAATTAGCCCGCAGATTGGCAAGTCCACGGTTGAAATAACAAGTGTCAGTTCCGATAAAACGTTACTTCTAGCTAATGCGATCGCGGAAAACCCATCTGATGAAACGGAGTCTCCTGTTTTGGGGGAATGCTCGAAAACTGCCGATTGTGATGACACCAAAAGCGCCACGAGTCAATATGATGTCATCGATGAAACAGCAGATGTCGCGTCCGCAAAAAACTCTGACGATACAACGAACGAAAATATTGAAATGGACGAATCAGTGACTTCGGCTACGAACCTTCTCGCGTAACAGTATTATAATCACAAATGACATGGTACCCGCTTGAAGATCATTTTACAATGTCTCGTTTGTAGGTCTGATGGATTTTATCCTGAATCGAGTATTAGGCTTCGAGTTGAGTATCACTCATAACGTTCTAATATGTAGCTTTTATGCGGCCACATATAAGGCCAATTCTACATCATGTTAAAGTTGATTTGCTATTTTTTTCGGCCATACCTATTTCGTTGCACTTTGTGATAATGATGTGATTTGGTCATGACTCCCAGATATGTTATTTCCACGAATGCACCTAGCTTTACACTACAAGTTTTGTATGCCGTGATATGATCAACTAAAGTTTACAGTCTTCGCACAGAGAAAAATAGTATCAAAATTATAATTTTCGTTGATAAAACAACTCTCAGTGGCAAGGCGTATATCATTTCAGTACTTTAAAATGTCATTTATTGCTACTCGACTCGAATCGTTAGATTTAATACTCGATTCAGATTTGAGTGCTCGAATCATTGTGCCCAGCGTTAGCATGTGTTCAGTCATCTGTTAAATCCCCCTTTCAATGGATTTCCTGTGATATTGTGGTCACATTCGTGGAATGTTTTTATCAAAACTCATTTTCTATGTGTTCTTTCGTGAAGGAATTTGTAATTCTGTTTTGACATCACTGTTGTAGCAATTTGCTCTGTAAAAATGATACCAAGCCAACTGGTGCTTATTTAACTCTATTTTCTTCTCTTTGATAGTAGAGCCTGACCGGTTATTGAGTGTGTATCAAATTTTGAATGACATATCAATGTCTGCCGTTAGATGTAAAATAATATCTGCAATTTTCGTGACGTTAAACATAATAGTAGGAGGATTTGTCCTCTATCATGAAATCGAAAATGTCGTCCGTCCGAGGACGGCCAAATGTCCTGTTTTTTAATTTGTTACCCTTTATAGCTTTGAGAGCCAGGCCACTGGTCCGGAACACAACTAAAAAACGGCCAAAATGAAATCTAGTAACCCTACCCAGCACCCTACAGGCTACAGAATAAAAATCAGCGACTGCTAGACTGGGGATATCCATCTATTTCTTTTAGCTTATAGGCAAAGGTCGTTCTCAGTACTCAAAGTAGAAGTGAAGTCATAAATTGCTACTCGAGTACAAGTAACAGTTTCGGAGTATGTAAAAGAGTGAGTTTTTTTGCCTAGTTTTGTCAAAAAAACTGAAAACTGTTGACTCACACTCTAAAATCATCAAGATATGAGAAATTCGCCAAAACCTTCTTGATTACTGCGCATTCGAGTGTACAGGTGCATCCTTCTAGTTTATTTCATGACCAAGCATGTCTGTTTCAATAAGTAGGCCTACTCTATAAAGTTTTGGAAATGCGCATTGACCTAGATGCCATATGTTTTGAATATATGATGAATGAATGTGCTATTTCTTGGTTTTATCGATATCGACTCAAAAATATGTTATCGGTCGGGCTCTAGACTACAAATACCATTTTGCGTATTTAATTTTATTTGAAATGGCTGCGGATTTCATGTGGCTCCAAAGCTGGTTGTTTACAGATGAACTGCATGAAATTTATGATACATTTTGACTCGTAATTCGATTTATGGCTGTTAATGTCGGGGCTTCCGAACCCATTTTACACCGTGTTCCCTTTGAAAAATCAATGACAACGTTATTTTATTCAGCATTTCGAAAAATTTTTTAGAGAGACATTTATACAGTCGGTCCTAATTAGTCATTATTTCAGTTAATGTGATGGTTGAGCATGTTTTTGCTCTGACAGCGTCGTAATTGCTGGTTTTGTGGAGGTGGGAGGAAAGTAAACGCAACATCAAGAAATAGCTTCTTGCTGTATAGCTTGTGTTGTATTGAACTTTTAAATTTAAGGATGGAAATTTTTTGATCCCCCCCTTTAAAATGCTGATAGCCATCAGGTTGGGAGCCCCTGCTCTATGTCTTACAAAATTGTTGCCTACATGTAAAAAAACTGCACTTGTTTTATGATGACGCTGATACCTTTCATATAATGGAACATCTGACCTTGACTGGGGCTGGCCAAATTGAGTAGCTGAGAGACTTGATTCTGAATCGAGAATTAGGTCACGACTGGAGTTGAGTAGGTTACTGCTCAAACCTCAAAACAGTATTAATCATGTGGGAATTTCAAATATGTACCTTTTATGTAGTGCTCAGCCTCACTTTTGACTCTTTTACGCTGAATTTGGTACGGATATTTTGAATCACTCACACTACTAAACATCGGTACTAAGCTTTCGATAGAAAATTATTCATATCAAGTGAACGCGGAACGTGTTTTTGCCGACATCTGCCATTTTCTGTAAAAATCTTTTGCACAGAAATACAGTCTACCTTTATCGATAATGTCAAAAGTTCTTGTGCCTGTAGACTTCCGTGCTGACATCACAAAGCCGCGTTGGGATCAGAGCACGTTTTTCGGGAGGTTGAGACATTTCGCCGCGATCACAGATCCGAGGCTCTCTCTCGCCAGCAAAAAAGAGCTGGAAAATGCCAAAACCACGGTCACAGAATTTCAGAAAGGTGACAGTTTTTATGCTTCTGTAGCCGGACATTCCTGGAGGTGGCAATATAAAAAGTCATAATTCTAGTCGTCTACCGTAATTTTCCGAATATAGTGCGCCCCCGACCCCCGTGTATAATACGCACCCTTGAAATGACGTGTATATTCTGGGAAAAAGCCTGTGCCCTACATGCGTACATGAATAGTTGCGGTTTAGTATTCGATGTTGTTCTGTTTTGTGACGTCACTGTCGAACAATCATGACATAATGATCGCTTATCATAACCGAGAGTCTCTTCTAAACGAGAGTAGATAGTAGCCAAACCCTGTGAGGCCGGCGACGCGATAGTTCAGGCAAGCGACACACGACATCTTGCGCACGAGCCTATAACAATTACAGATGCGATTGCTCAGGCCAACGGTTATGTCTTGCGCACCAGCCCTGTTGGAGGTGCGACTGATCACGCAAGCGATTATATCTTGCGCACGTGGCCTCTTGTGTTTGCGATTGTTAAGGCCTGTCGTTGACGCGATGAATCAGCAAGGATTGCCGCGCACGCTTGCAGCAATCAGCGACCTAATTTCGCTCGCGTACAAACGGCAAACCAACTCAGCAAAGAGAACGCGTGCTTTGCAGACGACTCTCGTTAATTAGAAACACGCTTTTCGTTAATTGGCAACACCTTCTCTATTTGGCAGCGCGTTACACTCTATAATACGAATTACGGGGCCCAATGGCTAGAGGTGATGCGCGATTTAAACAAGCATGAAGAAAGGTGTGATTTCAAGTTTTCGATCGAGGGATTTTTTTTCGAGGCTTGCTGTACCCATGTATAATACGCACCCCTTATTTTAGGGCAAAAAATCGATAAAATTTTGCGCATTATACATGGAAAATTACGGGTAATTGGATTAATGTTTCTTTGCTCTAATTCTAATCTAATTTATGAAATGTTTTTATGCTCTGGTTTCAACTCTGATCCAATTTCTTGATTTCCTGAAAATGCTGCATGAGATCTGTATCATGTGAAACAAGCCAAGTTTGCTGTACAGACATTTGTCATTCTCGTGCTTACGAGGATCAACTCTGATGCGATGTGAACTGAACTTGGTTTTTGTTGCATTTCTCTGTGATCTGTAAATGAATTCAATTTCTGATTTCTGATTTGAAAATGATATGAAAAAATCTGTGCGGCTAAAATTTCTATTACTTTGGAAAGCTGAAATTTTCTAGTTGTCCGGCAGCGGTCAAAGCAGAAAGCGGAGCTACTCAAGTAGAAGTGACACTGTAAATTTTTACTGAATTACAAGAAATTTTCAAGACTTTTCAAAACTACTAACAAGTTGACGTAGGGAATGAAAGGCCGAAAAAGCACAGAGATGATTGATTTGAAAGAAATTGTTGGCTATTTACGGTGGAAAATTTGTCTGGTTATAGAACTAGAACTGCGTACTATGAATACTATTATTTCAAATCCAAAATCTTGAAAATCAATAACTTCTACGGGTTGGAATTGAGTCGAAATTGGCATCCACCGTTTTTTCGGCAGCGTAACAATTTTATGGGATAGCCAGTGAAATTTGAAGGGAAAAGTTACTTTTTAGCAACCCCACTCTTAGAGTGGAAGTAGTCTGATATAGTAGGCAAAAGTACTTGAGACATCGGGATGTTCCGTACCAGTGAATGCAATCATTACAAATGTATTACCAGGTATGATGCCACGCGGGCTGACTGTTGAAGGGATCTGGAGGGCCAAGCATCTCGTAGAATCAGCGTATCATCCTGACTCGGGGGAGCTCATGAATGTCTTTGGAAGAATGTCGTTCCAAGCTCCGGGAGGCATGGCAATCACCGGTAAAACTCTTATTCTTATCCTTAATTCAACTTTCGCTCAAAATAATCATCTTTCACTACTTGACTCTAGTTACTGGAGTATTTTGAGCAGTTCTAGTTGTGGATTTTAAAAAGTGAGTGGTTCCAGTTGCGCATTTTGAAAAGGGAGTAGTTCTAATTCCGAGTTTTGAAATGAGCAGTAGTTCTAGTTCTAGTTGCGCATGTTGAAGAGGGAGTAGTTCTAATTCCAAGATTTGAAGTGAGTAGTTCTAGTTCTAGTTTTGAAAAGTGAGTGGTTCTAGTTTTGAGATTTGGAAAGTAACTAGTTCTAGTACCGGTACTAGTTAGATTTGAAAAGTGAGTAGCTCTAGTTCTAGTTTTAGTTGTGTATTTTGATAATACAGTAGTTTTCACAGGTCTGGCCACAAAATCAGTTTCATAACTATTCCACTTTTCCTCCAGGCCTCCTGCTGCACTTTTACAAGACTCCGTTTCAAGTGGCTTCCATGCAGTGGGTGAATCAATCGTTTAACGCCCTGGTGAATTACACGAACAGAAACGCGGCGTCCTCGACATCCAGTAAGCAGATGTTGTTTGCATACGCCACAGCTACTTCTACTGCACTGGGTGTAGCGATTGCGCTCAACAGGTGAGATGATGGCGATGAAGGGAGAATTGTACAAACTATTGGATTCTTAACTAGAACTGGAGCTAGAACTACCAGCTTTTCAAAACTAGAACTGCTCACTTTTCAAAACTTTCTACTAGAACTAAAACTGAAACTAGGCTACTCACTTTTTACAATATACGACTAGAACTAGAACTACTTACTTTTGAAAACTAGAATTAGAACAACTGTATTTTCAAAACTTGTTACTAAAACTACTTACTTTCCTCCATATGTGACTAGAACTAAAACTACTCACTACTAAACCACTGACTTTTCCACTTCTCAAAATCCGTAACTAGTACTAAAACTTGAACTGCTCAGTTTTCAAAACTCGCAACTAGAACAAGAATTAACTACCTTCAAAAATTCACAACTTACAAAAACTCAACTATGTTCAATTTTGATGGAACTCATTGATTTTTATGTAATGGTAATCGGATATTGGCGATAGAATTGGTGTTTCAAAGGGATTGGGTTTTTAGTTTGAAATTGGAGGGGTTTCCAAGGGTTAGGGTTTTCCCTTGTGAAGTTGTGATGATTCGTACAGTACACATCCACTGTAACCGCGGTATATACAGATACGCCAGGAGAGCGAGCCCCATTTTCGCGAGATGGGTCCCTTTCGTTGCGGTGGCGACCGCAAACATGGTCAACATACCACTCTCTCGACAGTCCGAACTGATTGGGGGGGTCGTCGTTACGGACCAAGACGGAAACGAACTAGGAAAGTCGAAAAAATGCGCCAGAAAGGGGATTTCTCAGGTAGCCATTGGAGTCGGAAAATTATTTTATTTTAGCAATGTCTGCAAAGTCGTTCAAATAGATGCTCTGAATTTTGGAAACATGTCTTAGGCTCGATGTCGTATCTTTTGAGTATCGGATGAATATTATTCGGGGTTATCTAATTTCGAAAAAACTGTGTAGCTATCACTCTAATTCTAATCTAATTAGAAAAAAATGCAGTAATTAACTTAATTTGAAAAAATGTGTAGCTATCAGGGTTGCAATGACTCGACTCGAGTCACAATTTTCTGCGAATCATTTCATGAAAATACGGATTGAGTCGACTAGGACTCGAGTCATTGCGCATGACTCGAACCAAGTCATATGACTCGAGACTCAGATTGCCAAGACCGACATTTCATTGTAATTTCAAAGAATAGTAAAGCAACCACGCTATTGGGATTTCGTCAATTGGTACTGGTACTTGAAAATGCGACCAGAAACTGCTAAAGTGAAGAAAATGAGTACATTATAAATGCGAACCATTCGATATCACCAAGTAGAGTTATACAAAGTTGGTTTGAAAAGACTTTAACTGGAAACTGAGCAGTCAACACAATGACTCGGACTCGAACCTCTGCTCGCTGACTTGGACTTGACTCGGTGGTGAATTGAAAATGACTCGACTTCACTCAAAACTACAAAAGCGAGATTGACTTGTGACTCGGAGCCTCACGACTTCGTTACAACCCTGGTAGCTATCAGTCTAATTGTTATCTAATTTGAAAACAAATGCAGTAGTTATTCTATTCTAATCTAATTTGGGAAATACTGCAGTAATTATCCTAATTCTAACTTAATTTAATAAATACGTGCAGCTATCAATCTAATTCTAATCTAATTTGAAATGAAAACTGTGTAGCCATCATTCCAATTCTAATCCAACTTGAAAAGAAAACCGTGTGACCATCATTCTAATTGTAATCTAATTTGGAAATTAAACTGCAGCTATCATTAATCGATCAAATTTCAGCCGTTATTTGTGCTTTGATTTAGACACGAAATAAAATTGTGGATTCTAAATATTTGTGTATGGTTTGAGTCTTTGAAAATATGATATCAGCTCCTATCTCCCAGGTTGTGACGTCGCGAATCGTCATGGCAGCTCCCGGAATGCTCCTGCTTCCGGTGCTGGTGGAAAGAATCAAAACCACAAAGTTCTGGACAAAATATCGGGCCGTTCATTTACCTGTGCAAGTCTTAGGCGTCGGGGCCTTCCTACTTTTCATGGTTCCTTTTGCGTGCGCGATTTTCCCTCAAGAGTGCAAATACAGGTTTACAAAATTAGAGTCGGAGCTGCAACACTCTGTTCGCGAACGGGTCTGTTCCGAGCCGGAGTTTGTGTATTTCAACAAGGGACTTTGATATTGATGTGCAATTGTGGTTTCAAAATTTTTCAAATGGTGCAATAATTTATGAAACAAATCATTCTTAAGATTGTCTTGTCATTTTTGACAGAATCAGGTATTTGCAGAGCTTCTTGGAGGTACAGAACTTGAATATACAATTGAATAATAATATATTGATATTGAAGTAAACCCGCATATTTTCGGCTGTCAGGGGCAGACTTGGACAACTAGATAATTCTAGTTGTCTAATTTCACTAAATTAGAGCTAAATGCCAGTAATCTAATTCTAATCTAATTTGTGAAACGTTTTGATGCTCTAATTCTATTTCTAATCTAATTTGTGAAATGTTTCTATGCTCTAATTCTAATCTAATTCGTGAAATGGTCCTGTGTGCTAATTCTAATTCTAATCTAATTTATTGTTTTCCTGAAAAGACCTTGCTGTCCGAGGCATTTCGCAGCGAGTTAACAAGAATATCCCTTTTTGCGCTGGGAAATCAAGTGCCAAGCCATCATCGCGTTACTTATACCGTAATTACAATCAGAGTACCGGTAGTAATTGTGACGAATAATAGCCATGCGTTAGTACAACTCCGAAGCCGTTTCAGCTAGTGCGGAATAGTGTTGTTGGGCACAGGCGAATAGCATATTTTGAAACAGCAACAATAATAATTTGCAACTGAGATCAATTTCAGCATTTCAAAATGCTTTACTTCGCGTTCTTCCAAAATCACAAGCCCAATCGCTGGCTGCATGTGGCCCGCGTCTTGGTGATCCCTGGTGAGTGCAAAGCGAGCCAAGCGTTGTGAACAGACGTTAACCATTCTCGTGGTTATGAGGGCGCACCGTGATTTGATATGAACTGAACTTGATTTTTGCCGAATTTATTTCCCATTCACAATTTCATTCAATTTCCAAGTCTTTTGCGAATTCAGTAATTTTAATTCCAATCTAATTTTAATTTGGAAAAAGCTGTGTAGCTTCGATTCTAATCTAATTTGGAAAAGACTGGGTAGCTCTAATTCTAATCTAATTTGGAAAAGCTGAAAATTTTCTAGTTGTACAAGTCTGGTCAGGGGTAATCGTCAGCAACTGGTAGAGAACTGGAAAGAACATTAAATATCAACAATCGTATCACAAACTCTTTGACTATGATTATGGTCGTTCTGACGATTACCCCTGACAAGTGTCAGCTGAAAATAGATTGCAGTAAATGATCGTGAACTGCTTTTGAAATAGCAAGAAATAGGTTCGCGACAACCCAGAATAACTAAAAACTTGACCAACAGACAGGTTCTTCAAAAATAGATGCCTCGACCACGATACAGGGTCTACTCCATAGTGTTACTTTTTCAAGAAATCTACAACGCCCTCCTTTATCACAATCTGTCCTTTATATCCTTGAGAGCCGGTCTATCATACGAACATTAGCCACTCAAAAATCATGTCATTCATTTGCATGAAATCTGGATTTGGATGGCAACGTTACTGAAGAAAAAGGTCGACACCAAACCGTAATACTCGGGAGTAGGATCAGAATAATTTCTTTATTCACCATATCGATGGTAGGAGTAAAAATTTCAAATCCCCGTACTAATTACAGCTAGTACAACTTTGCAATCTGTGAACGATCGCCCTATTTTTCCAATTGTGGACAATTGCCCTGTTTTTCCAATTGTGAACAATTGCCCTGTTTTTCCGATTTTAAAATATGGTCACATTCCTATTTCGTTCAGCTTACATGATCATTTCACAAAATTGATGCAAATCTACTTTCTGCTTCACACAGTCTTAAGTGTGAACAGTAGTAGTTCCGAGTCGAAAACTGTCAAGTAGAAGTAGTATGAAAACAAACAGCCGCTCGATTTAGTGCAAGCAGACTCCGGTTTCAAAATGGCACAATAATTTTATTGAAACAAACATTCAAAAGTCGCCATTTGCCAAAATCAGATGTAAAAGCCATCAGAGACTACCTAAAGGCGAAGTGAAGCCGCAAAATTTACTGAATTTCAAGACAGATGTTTCCAAGTCATTCTCAAACTACTTCTAAAGTAGAAGTGGAAATCGAAAAGGCCCTTACAAGAAAGCAAGTGAAAAGTAGTTTGGAATTGAAAGCTGTTGAGTTGGAGTAGCATGAAAACATAGATCACCAAGTAAGTAGCACGAGCAGGTAAAATCTACTTGAATAATCAATATAAGTCAGAGTACCGGTACTTCATTACTGACTATGATGATTCGAGTAGAGTAGTAAGCACTCAGATTTTCGAGTACTGAATTACTATTTTTCATACTTTGTTCCATGCCGTGGAAGGCCCGACATCCGATTGGCCTTATGGTAGAAATCGAAAATGCTACGAAATAATTTTTAATTCTGTGTATATCTCGCACTATCAAGAGCGGCCGCATAAAAGGTACATATTTGAACTTTCCACGTCATGCTGTTATGACATCACAAAATATGCATTATGCGATAAATTCAAATAACTGCCTTTTATTCAGTCACAAAGAATATGATGCCAGTTCTACGTAACATTGAAGATAATTTAGTGTTTTTCGATCATGCCTATTTCATTTTACTGGACAACGCTGTGGGTTGATCACAATTTCACAAATATGTGATTTCCAGTAACGCGAGTAGCTTTGTACCATATGTTTCGTATGCTACGATACGACCAATCTAGGTTTACAGCCTCCCACAGTGGAATATAGTATCAAAACTATAATTCCAGTTGATAAATCAAGTATTAGTGGCAAGGAGCGTCTAATATCAGCAAAACTCATCTCTCACTACTTCAATCACTGTGGCCAGGGCGCCGTCTGACATTGGCTGCGATGATTATGTCAAGATTTCGACGCGCGTTCATTTCTTTTTGAAAAAGCCCATGATAGAAGCCTGTTTCTGCTTTTTCGGCTGTGCGGCAGTAGATAGAACTTTCTTTTTCTTCGCCATTTGGGGTGCTGCCGTTTTTTTATCTTTTGTAATCGCGGGTTGATCGCACTCTTCCAACTCGTACGATTTCTCGGTCACCATGCAACCGTCATCGTCTACAAACGTTCTGGTTTTTAAGACTCTTTTCATTTGCTTGTTATTTTCCTTCATCGGCGATTTATCGACGGTCTTCTCAGGAGATGGCGCCTTTTCGAATGTCTTCTTGGGAGACGGAATTTCGACATCATCCTCATCCTCGCTACTGCTCGACAACCACTCGATTCGCTTACGTTTTTTAGCCTCTTTTTTTGATGTTTTCGGTTTCGATTTGGTGTGAACATCTCTTGATTTTGTGGCGATATTTGGTTTTGATTTCATGGTCGTATCCGTTTTCACAATCAAATCAAAGTCTTCAGCATCAGAAAAATTATCAATCTTCATATCACTGTCCTCTTTCGGAAGCTGCGTATCCGAGGAGTCTTTCTCCGCGATTTCAGCAGACTGGATTTTGAGGTTTTCTTTTGAAGATTCCGTCACGCTTTCGGGATTTAGCTCGACTTCGGTTTTACATTCGTGAGAGCTTTGATCGAACAGATCCTTGTTTTTTTTCGTGAGGAAACTGGACAGCCCGGATTTTTTCTGAACCGTCTTTTTTGCCTCCGATTTTGTTTTATTTATTTTCTGCGTGACTTCGCCTGATTTTACCGATTCCGACTGTTTTTTAAAGAAATCCGTTTTCGGTTTTGGGGGATTTTTAGCTTTCGCGAACTGCTTTTCAAGATCGGACGCTTGTTCCTTTCCGTCTGATGTCGAACGGAGTTTTTTCAACGCGTTTTTCGGTAGTTTTTTCGCGCTCTTATATTCAATTCCGCTAAATTGATTCAATTGATCTGAGTTTTGTAAGTCAGAGTCTGCATTGTACAGAACCGCATTGTCAATCTCCCCGCTTTTCTGAACACTGTACAGAGATTTGTTCAAAACCAGCTGTAATTTTGACTTGAAATCGTCGAGGTTACGGTCTGTGACAAGTTTCACCACGATCCCTTCAGCGGAACGACCCGTAATCAGGTAGCTGACTTGGATCTTTTTCTTTTGCTTGGCACAAGACTCGATGTAAGCCCCAAGAATATCCTGAGATTGCCGCACCGATACCGAGAGATGTCGACACAGTCTTTTGCAAGTCACCTGCAAGTATAAAGCTGCTTTAAAACAAAGAACATTCTAAGGTAAAAGGAAAATGAGGATCACAAACTATAGCTCTTCAACTAGTATCGACTAGGGCGATAAGGCGTTGCACACATGTACAATAGGGCTGTTCAAAAATTACTTTTTTCTTCAACTTTTACTGGCTACTAGATAAAATTGTTAGGTTGCCTAAAAACGATGCAAAAAAGATTTGCCCTAATTCCAACCTGTAGAAGACTGAAGAGTAGCTATAAGAGTAGGCCTACTACATTATACATTTAAAAAAATGATTTTTTTTCAAATTTTCGCTAGACCTCATGAAATTAATTGTCACGGAGAAAAGTTAGCTAAAAACGATGTAGTTTGAATCTGACTAAAATCCAACCTGCAGTCGCCAAGTTATTGGACTAAAAAAATTTAGTATTTTACGGTATAGAGTTAGCAAACACACACTACATTTGTTGAACACCATTTTTAGAACAGCTGGTTGGCAACGATGCTAACATTTCAATGCATCTCATATTTCGCTATAGGGACAAAAAGTTTCACATATTGACCTACAATTTGACTTTCATCCTCAACAAATTCCTGCACGGCAATCAGAAAAGAATCCATGTCGTCTTCTTCAAAGAATTAGGCTTCCACTGTCCCACTTGACTCCAAAGCAGAAAAATAAACCCTACAACGCAGTAAATCCTAAAAAATCAAATTTTCTTAAACGCTGAAAAAGCAAAACTTGGGTCATTAGCCTATATTATAAACATTACTCACAACTCTAAAACACGGAAAGATTGGAAAATCAAAACTTACAAACTTCTGCTAGACTCGTAAAAACAACTGGATTTTTAAAATGCACAACTGAACTAAAACTACGCACTTATTTCAGAATCCGCAACTAAGTTCAAGTTCATTCATAAAATTTCATCACTTCAAAACATCACAAGGCTGTAATACAATGAATGATAGCTGATAGGAAGATGCCGAAACGACTAGGAGTCTTAGGATCAGATCAGACACCTACCTGGGTCTATAAAATTACTCAAAAAACCCTTAGTTAGTTGGCCGTCAAGTAACTATCTATAAATGGGTACTGGACTGGGTAGTTTCAGTTTGTACATGTCTGACTCGAGTCACTGAGCTTGAGTAGATTTATGCGGCAACAGCTTTTTTATGCAAACAGCGGGATATGATCTTGGGCGAGATGGTGTAATGGTTGTGCGTCCGGCTTCTCGATCGGTAGGTCGTGGGTTGTAGGACAATCTCTATAGTTCGATCCCCGTCCGGGTCAGACCAAAGACTCGAAAACTGGTATCCGCGGCTATCCTGCTAAGCGCTCAGCAATCACGGATAGCATGGAGGAGATAAAAACCGGGGGTGCAGACTAGATGACCTTACTATAAAGGCCGTATCGCATCTCCGTCGTCAAGGCATCTCGATGGTGCAGGCGAAAAAGAATACCATCTCTCAGAAAATAAAATATGCTGAAATCAGAGGATAAGAGAACAACAGGAACCGCGGATACGTGCTACAGGGTTGGTGCGATGACATGCAAAATAAGGTCAAAAACACAACAGGGGTTAAACCCGCTCAGAGGCCAAACGCCGCGCGGCGGCCGAATGTCTATACGGCGTTTGGCGTCTGGTTTTCTGAGGAGTAGGGGTTAAACCCGCTCAGAGGCCAAACGCCAGACGCCAAACGCCGAGCGGCGGCCGAATGTCTATACGGCGTTTGGCGTCTGGTTTTCTGAGACGCCAAGTAGCTATACGGCGTTTGGCGTCTGATATGGTGAGACGCCGAGTATCTATACGGCGTTTGGCGTCTGTTAAGTTGAGACGCCGAGCAGCTATACGGCGTTTGGCGTCTGCTATGTTCAGACGCCGAGTAGCTATACGGCGTCTAGTATGTTGAGACGCCGAGTAGCTATACGGCGTTTGGTGTCTCGATAAACTGAGCAGAGGCTAAATCCTTTCATGGCGAGACTATTGAGTTCTCGCAATTATATGATACCGAAGATTGCATATTGTTACATTTTTTTCATAATAAGCGTTGGCAGAATCCCAAATGATTGTATGTTAAGATTCAAAAAAGACCTACTTGATCACCTCCTGTCGTTATACTACTATTCGACTCACAATGTTTTTGCTGACCCGAGTTATTTTTCTTAAAATTGGATTTACTCATTCTGACTCATTCAAGAATAGTATATCGGGACTGATAAATGAGAAATAGGCCCTAAACCTGCCTTTTATCTGTTACAATAAACATGTTCAGAGTGGGAAAAAATATGAATTATCCGAGGCCTTCGATATGACCCCCGATAGTTCCACAGAAGTGATCTAAAGCTCAACTGGATGGGGGAACATTAAACACCATGACTTGGACTCAACCCAGTGCTCTCGGAATTGACTCGGTGGTGAATTGAAAATGACTCAAGTCAAATTGACTTGGTTACAACCCTCTCACTCACCACCCCATATCAGTGTTGGGATGACTCGAGTCATGACTTGACTCAAGTCACCTTTTTCATATGACTTGACTCGACTCAAGTCACTTTGCTAAAATGACTTGACTTGACTCGAGTGAGTCAAAATGTGCAATGACTCGAAGTTAGTGACTTGAACCCAAACCTTTATTTGTACACTCGCAATGAATTTCAGACCCAAGTCTGTAGATACAGTATGTAATGAAACCACAATAAGAAATATGCAACGAATACCACAGTAAAAATTATCAAGAAGCAAGCAACAAAACCACAGAAAAAGTCACGAAGAAATAAGCAGCGGAACCACAGTAGAAGTCACAGAGAAATAAGCATTGGAACCACAGCAAACATCATTGAGAAATCAGCAGTGGAACCACTGTAAAAGTGACCGAGATTTTAGCAATGAAACCACAGTAAAAATCATTATGAAACAAGCAACGAAACCACAGTAAAAGTCATTAGTAAATACGCAACGAAACCACAGTAAAATGTCCCCAATAAATATATAAACATCAGAATTTACATCTGGGTACATAGCATGCAATAAAAATCAGGATCAGGTTCTGCTGTCCCGGGCAACAGTGCTCGTGCGTCCATCGACCACAGCCGTCACGCGCATCCTGGAAACAAGTTAGAGTCAATATACCTGACAAATATAATCTCGTAATTGCATAGGAAAGATGCGGTACCGATGGATCAGGGTTGTAATGACTCGATTCACGATTTTTTGATGACTCGACTTGACTCATTTTCAAGTCATTTTCTCAAAATACGGAAATGACTCCGCTCGACTCGAGTCAATCTGTGTATTGACTCGACTTGGACTTGAGTCGGTGGTAAATTGAAAATGACTCGACTTGACTCGAGTCAAAACTATAAAAGTGAGTTGACTTGTGACTCGTACCCTTGTGACTTGGTTACATCCCTGCGATGGATCAAAAATTTCAAAATGATCTTTGGCCCTCAAATCTTCAGCCGATAATATATCTTTTGCTGGCTCAATACTTTGATCCAAGCTCTACGTATCTTGGACATTTACATGAATATCCGCTTTTTCAAAAATTATTCATGAGCGTTCAAAATTTGTTGCTCGAACGCATCATTGGTCCCCACTCGGTAAGTCCAAAGGCACACGAGTGACACAACCATGGGACCTGGGACCACCTTCAGGCATAAAATAGATTATTTTATTATATCAACTCAAATGTTGGGAGTAAAATCACGTTTCGATTTACGCCCAAAACAACAAAATTATTGGCACATACATATTACCCGTAAATCGACATTTTGATTTTCAATTACCTCCTTATAGCGATAAAGCACCACAGAAAACTATGATTTGCAGCCTCTATATGTGTAGGCGTGTTTCTGTTGTTAAGTGATTAGTTTATTCAAACATTTTGCCTGATTTGGTTATGGTACCATAGGCCCCCCACCCTATAAATATTGTAAAGAATTGAAAATAGTCCACTCGAGGATGGTATTGAATTAAAAAAGACGTGGCATTATACACCCCGATACAAGCCCTACACTTCACATTAAAAATAATGGCTGGTTTGTTAGTGTGAAGGATTCTGCCTGCATGCATTTGTAGACAAATTCGTGTACTGTAATCATAGGATTATCTCAGATAATTTTCCAAGTATTTTCTGTCCCACATCTCCCCTATCCATTTCATGTTTTTTATTGGGTTTGGACCACTGCATTCAATGTAATAATCTCCCAATTCTTATTCATTTGCATGCAAAACAGACTACGTATTTAAAATGGTTTTAATCCAACATTGACTAACATACCCGTCGCATGAAGCAAGATTTTACCAAACTGCTGGCGGTAGCTTTCGCAAGCTCGT
The DNA here is from genome assembly GCF_051294905.1 of Botryllus schlosseri. Classification (NCBI taxonomy): domain Eukaryota; kingdom Metazoa; phylum Chordata; class Ascidiacea; order Stolidobranchia; family Styelidae; genus Botryllus; species Botryllus schlosseri. The sequence goes on from NC_137245.1 coordinate 28,346,758, forward strand.
CGAGAATGATCAAAATCCAGGTTTGCACTCTGCATCGGGTAGAGTTCGGCGTCCTATTATGTGAAAGTAGATTGCAAATCAATTTTCTCCAATCTCAATACGTGACCGCATCACAAACCTTCAAAGCAAGTACTCCACAATTTCATCCATCTTTTTGAACATCAATCCTGGTCTTTAACCTTGAACTTCTCACAACCGAAGATCATTTGGAGGAAACTTGTGTAGAATTTTGCGGAGTAATTTGGAAACGAAATTTTAGGTGTGTCTTGAATACGATCTCAGTGCCGCGAACTGTTGATACTGTAATCTTCTTGCGGATGTTAAGTTCCCAGCAACAAATCATGCAGTACGGTATCTGTAGTAACGTGACTGACGATCTGTCTAATACGAAACGTGTTTGTTCTCAAGCAGCCAGATCTTCAGTGTCGACCCAGCACCGAAGCACACGCGATGTCGTCACAGCGTGTACGGTACAGTCAGTGTACAGGTACACACGAAACAACCATCAAATCACTTGCCCACTGGCCAACGATATGACATACTTTGCTTAGATTTAGCTGCAGAAAACTCTTGTTCAAGCCTCAACCTTCAAATCAACCCCAAACTCAACATACCAGATGCCGAACGCCGTATAGCTACTCAGCGTCTGAACAGACACCAAACGCCGTATAGCTACTCGGCGTCTGAGCATAACAGACGCCAAACGCCGTATAGCTACTCGGCGTCTCAGAAAACCAGACGCCAAACGCCGTATAGACATTCGGCCGCCGCGCGGCGTTTGGCGTCTGGCGTTTGGCCTCTGAGCGGGTTTAACCCCTGTTGTTTCTGAGACGCCGAGTAGCTATAGGGCGTTTGGCGTCTGTTATGTTCAGACGCCGAGTAGCTAATTGATGAGCTATAGCATTGGTTGCATAAACATCACACAACAGCAGAACACTGGTATCACGATTCACGCCAAAATATGACACATGCTTTCTAGTTGCTCTGCAACTAAATTATAGTTTTGAATGTGCAATTAGAACTACTCTCCTTTTAAAATCTGCAACTAGAACCAGAACTAGAAGTACTCATTTTTATAAAATCTGCAACTAGAACTATTTACTTTTCAAAATCTGCAACTAACCCTAACTATTCACTTTTCTAAATGTTGAATAGTATATTCGTATTGAAATGAACCCGAATATTTTCGGCTGACACTCGTCAGGGGTAATCGTCAGCAACTAGTAGAGAATTCGAAAGAACAGCGTATATCAACAATCGTAACACAAAATATGACGTCACCAGCACGAAATGACGAGGTTGCGCGGTGTGTGTTGTATTTATTCGCTTTATATTCCGGTGTTAAGAAGTGGAATATTGGAGAATATTGCGGAGCATCGGTTAATAGAGAATAAAAGTGTATTTTGAAAAGTGCCGAGCATAACTCTCTGTACTCAAGTTGAGCTCAGTTAATCAATAATTTTATCATTCTAAAACACCTGCTGCTGCGATAAAATGAAAAGATAAGAAGAGTTCAAAGTCTTGAGACTTGGTCTTTCCATCATAATACACCGCGGGAATTGGATTGCCGTAAATCACAATCATGAAATCAATGTGGATTATGTTGTTAGTTATTGGTGAGTACCGGTAGCTTTTCCTGAGAATGCTACAGGCCAGGCGTACACTACAAAAAACAATTAGACAAATTTGGTCTTATGGTCTTAAAGTGACTTTTTAGAAAAAAAATGTCTTAAGACCAATCGGTCTTAAAGACTCATCGGTCTTAACAATGATTTTTCGTCTCAAAATTAAGACTGAAATTGCTGAAAAATAAGACCATAGTCGCCCAGGAGTGCTGTGTGGGTATTCATGTCATTATTAGGTTCTGCATGAAGGGAAGCATAACATATATACCTGTATTCGTAGTTCATTATATAGCCTACCCATTATATATCATTATCATTCTATATAACACTCACCAATTTATATACAATCCTCCAAACAATATATAGTGTAGTTTGACTATACTATAGTATTTGTGGTGAGTGCGACGTGCCAACACCATTGTGTCAGTGAAAAGTGACAAGGTACGGTACTTTGAATTTTTGTTCTGGTGCAAATGCATCCTGTATTTGACTTATTTGAAGTGTGACATGTGATCAACGAGAAATGGACAAACATGGCACCACCAAATACGTTTTGGCTCTGCGCTCTCAAGTCACCGCTAGATTGTATTTGCAATCATCATCATCATCATTGGTTTATTAGCAATTTTATCAGTTCAATACACCACAAAAATGCGATACAATGAAAAGACAGGAAGATGTCGAAGCGACAAGGAGTAGTCTATGGAATCTGACACTGACCTTGGCCTAGGCGATGTAAAGAGGAGGCATGCACACTGAATGAAAGTAAAGAAGATAGTATAGAAAAAGAATGCGACAAGAAATAGGGCGGCATGTCATGGGAAGCGAGATCGATAGGTCAGTCGTGGTCCGGTAATCTTGAGGATGGACCAAATGAATGACCTTTGATGGATCAAAATTTGTCAAATAAACCTAACTACGTCTTGTGCTCCGGGCTCATGACAATTTCCATTCTGATTTATAAGACTACGGACCATGATGTTTCTTGATTAGCAAAGTTCGTCTTAAAAACAAGACCAGAAAAACTGATGCATCATAAACTGTCTCAATATGCTAGACATCATAAACTGTCTCAATAAGCTAGTTATGTCTTAGAGCTCCTGGCCCATGTCAACTTTCCGGTCTCATTTTTAAGACCACAAATCATGTAGTTTCTTGATTAGCGAAATTTGTCTTAAAAACAAGACCAAAAATACTGACACATCAAAAATTATCTCAATAAGCTAGTTATGTCTTACAGCTCCTGGCCCATGTCAACTTTCCGGTCTCATTTTTAAGACCACAAATCATGTCGTTTCTTGATTAGCGAAATTTGTCTTAAAAACAAGACCAAAAATACTGACACAGCAAAAACTGTCGTAATAAGCACAATATGTCTTATATGATACGTTTTATTGGTCTTGATGCGTTTTATTGGTCTTCTTTTTAAGACCTAATAATTGTGACAATTATATATGGTCTTAAAAAGCTGAATCAGTCTCAATTTTAAGACCAAAAATACTGACACAGCAAAAATTGTCTTAATAAGCACAATATGTCTTATAAGATGCGTTTTATTGGTCTTGATGCGTTTTATTGGTCTTATTTTTAAGACCAAATAATTGTGACAATTATATATCGTCTTAAAAAGCTGAATCGGTCTCAATTTTAAGACCTCAATTCATCAGTGAGACCAAAATTGCTGAAAATGAGACCAAATCATCCTCATTTCTTAAATTTGAGACCAAATTTATCTAATTTTTCCCTGTAGTGTACTGTCTAGACTACCGTGCGAAACTAGCCAAGCATGCTGTACAGACATTTGTCATTCTCCTGCTTACGAAAATCATCTCTGATTTGGTATGAATTGAACTGGAATTGCATTTGAATTGAACTTGATTCAATTTAAAAGTTCTCGCGAAAGTTCTCGCGATTCCAGTAATTCTAGTCTAATTTGGAAAACGCTGTAGCTATCACTCTAATTCTAATCTAAATTTTTTGAAAAAAAGCTGTTCAGCTATTATTCTAATTGTAATCTAATTTGGATAAAGCTGTGTAGCTATAATTCTAATTGCAATGTATTTTAGAAAACGCTGTAGCAATCATTTTAACTCTAATAATCTAATTTGGAAAAAAGATTCAGCTATTATTCTAATTCGATTTATGAAAAAAGCTGTAGGCCTAGCTATCATTTTAATCTAATTTAGAAAAAACCGTAGGGATCAATAAAAATATGCTGAGCTTCATGAGGGAGTCGGAAGAATTTGAGAACCACTGTCAGTTCAACCGCTAATTGAGTATGCCCGGCATTATCCTTGGATTCTTTGTGTAGGGTGGCTGTATACAAGTGATTGCAATTGTCCCAAAAGAGACGAATCTGCTGCCAAGCGCGAGGATCCGACCAGGAAATGCAGGAAGTCTTGTAAAAAGACCACTGACTGTAAAGGATCATCAAAGAAATGCCTGTGTGATGACCTGTGTGGATTATCGTGTTACAACCCAGGTAACTTATCTTCATGTAATGCAAGTGGGTCAAATCAAATTGCGTCGTGGGCCTGATTCAAGACTTCAAATTACTCACGGACCGGACCAGTTCCAAAATGTTACCTCGTCCGTGCTTTACACTTGAATACTTTATTATCGAGTATATATACATAATAGTAGGCTACTGTATACTATTTTGTATCACCGGTCATGGGGGTTTCATTGTAGCCAGTAGCAACACCTTTCACCACAACCGATGGAATTGGGCAAAAATACAATGATTGGTCAGTTGAATACAGTTATGAACCGCTAAAACAGTGGCGCTAACGACAATACCAGTTGACATCTTTCTATGATCCCTTTGCTTTGGTCGCGATATGTGTTAGTGTTGGAATCAAGTAACTACCTTCAAGTCGCAAGGCATATTTTGTCATCGCTCATTTTGACTCGAGTCAAGTCACAATTCAAGCTAAGTTGCTTTTTTCATGGACGAGGCGTGATTGAAATAGCCTTTTGTTAGCTGGTTGTAATACAGAGTGAGTCGTCATTTATGTTGAATCGAGGAACGGATGTAGATTTCAATACATACAGCTGCATAAACTTGAAAGTATATTAGAATTTGATTGAAATCATATTAGATTAGAGGTTTGATTATCGTGAGCCCTGATCACCCGCCCCAGGCTGTGTCAACAAAAGGACTTTGTGTACCATATAAAAATAGCACATTGAACGCTCTCTTGTTCAAAATTTCATGCTGGTGACGTCATATTTTGTAATGCGATCGTTGGTATACAATGTTATTTCCAATTCTCTACTAGTTGCTGTCGATTACCCCTGACGAGTGTCAGCCGATAATATGAAGGTTCATTTCAATATGAATAGACTATTCAACTGTATATTCTTTATGGTAGGATAAAAAGTTGACATTTGAACTTCCTTCTGTCGTGACAATGGGGACATCATAAATAGTCATACTTGACTCAAAGCCTAATACTCCATTCAGGATCAAATCACTCCGCTTCTTGATTTGGCCAAGCCCTATCCAGTATACATTACCAGTGGCTGTTTGGTCAGCGTCAATGAATTACACAATATGGTTAATCGGTGTAGTCCAAAATTTGGTAAATTACAGAACACGAAAGCCTAGAGCACGGATATAGTACGGTATTGATTAAAAATTATAGTATAATTTAACCAAGTTGCACATATTCTTTATATGTTTTCATGACGTTACATCACACATAAAGTAGTATTAAACAGTATATTGATATTGAAATGAGCCCGAATATTTTCGTCTGACACTCGTCAGTGGTAATTTTCAGCAAATAGTAGAGAATTGAAAACAATATCGTATATCAGCAATCGTATCACAAAATATGATGCCGCCAGCATGAAATTTCGAATAACCAAGGAAAAGAGATAGCTTAAGGTCAATTTACTAGATTAGCCTTTATACAAACTCCTTAAAAGGATGGAGTTAGTATATAATCTGAAAATAGCAATTCATAACAAGAATGTTGTTTGTAAAAATGTACATAGGCCTACATTACATTTTTGCGTCGAGCATTTCTCGATATACGGTGGTTCTAAAACGTTTTAGAGCCCGGCCCATTTCTCGCAACCCAAGTCAGACACATGGCAAGAAATGCATTATTAATGTTAGTATGCTAGGTTTCTACTGGGCCTTTGTAGGTTAGAATCCAGAGGAACCAAACATAAGACAAACCTTACTGTGCCATCAGCCATATTTTTGTAACAAACAACTTCACTGTGCATTAGGGATGTTTAAAAATGACTTTTTTTATCAACATAACAATGTTATCAAGTAGCCAGTAAAATTTAAAAAAAGAAGTTATTTTTGAACAGCCTGACTGCGCATGTCATGTATTGTCTTTAGCAGTGGCTCTCAACCTTTTTGACCTAGCGGACCTGTGAAACTTTTCAAATAATGGCGTTATCAAGATTAGACTTGTGCAAACTACTGATCTAGTTAATTGACGGGGCTCAACTAATTACTCTTTTTGAGTAGTTGTAGTTCTAGTTGTTTATTTTGAATAGTCAGTAGTTTTATTTCTAGTCGTGTATGATTAATATATTGTTGCAGAGCATGAGTGCGGCTAGAAAGTGCGTATTGCCGGGAATCATAATACCAGAGTTCTGTTCTGCGATGTTCTTGCGGCCATTGCTGGCTCAAAATTATCACTACTAACAGTGGCGTACCAAGACGGTGGATTTTGTGGGTCGAAACCCCTCCCATTTCAAACTCGATTTTATCTCCAATATGTCTTAGCTCATTTGCATTTCAATAATTTGTATTATATGTTATTAGTAGGGCAAGTTTTTATCAACTTTTGCAAATTTTCTTTACAGCTTCCGACAACTTCGTTTATACTCAGAATCTATGTACTATGACGTTTTAATCTGTTGGAAGGGATTTTATATTGCAACTTATTGCAACTTTTCTCAATTTTTCATACCCAATTTTTACTGCAACTTATATCAAATATTGCGTAAAATGTAAAGAGTTACATGATGGGTTAGCTGCATCTCACTATGAGATTCGGCGTCCTAAACATGGAAGATATGCAGAAACTAGAAATCGCCAAGTTTATGTATCAGTTTCACTGCGGTCGTTGCCCCGAATATTTCAATGACTTCTTTACCTCTGAATCAAAAGCGCACAAGTACAACACACGCGTGTCCACGTCGTCCAAATATCATATGATCGACCGAAAAGATCATCGCTCTATCAAATATGCCGGACCTAATGTGTGGAACAGTATCCCGCCGGCCATCCGGCAGTCGACGAGCATGTCCACATTCAAGTCGAAATACAAGGAATTACTACTAAATAAATACAGTCCATCCTCATGATTACCGGACCACGACTGACCTATCGATCTCGCTTCCTATGACATGCCGCCCTATTTCTTGTCGCTTTCTTTTTCTATACTATCTTCTTTACGTTCATTCAGTGTGCATGCCTCCTCTTTACATCGCCTAGGCCAAGGTGGGTGTCTGATTCCATAGACTACTCCTTGTCGCTTCGACATCTTCCTTTCTTTTCATTGTATCGCATTGTTTGTGGTGTATTGAACTGATAAAATTGCTAATAAACCAATGATGATGATGACACAATGGTTTGCAAGCAAGAAGTTCAACTACCCCTGCCAAGCATAGGCGCCGAACGCTAATTTTCCTTAGGCATGCGAGTTCGATGACGTCACAAAGGAATGACGTCATGATCTGACGGAATTGATAATTAGGGATAATATAGCATCAATTCATGAGGGATAAGTGCCTGCATAAATGCCGATTATGCAATATCTTCGTGTTAACAAACTTGCGCGTATTATAAGCTTGTCAACGAGTCCGGAAGTGCTGTCAATTAGCGAGTCCCTGATCGCTTGCGAACAATTAAATACGCCGCTTATCAACGCGTATTACGTAACCTCGGCGACGATTTGCGCAAGGCAAAATGTCAGAGTTGTTATGGAATCTGTTCTATAATGGCACCGATTTCAGGTTGTTCAAACCTTTCTCGTCTTTTACAACTCAAGCCTTGACAGTTGACACACATCTTCTGATGGTTATGTTTAGGTATTAGCGGAATTCACTTACGCATGCACAGCGCACTCACAATCGCACATGTCTGCGGACATTCGATGTCATTCAGGTCAGCGATGTCGCTCTTTAATTACAATCGCTAACCAACAAACACCTACAAACACCTAACGGCATTGTCACCAAGCCATCGAAAGATTGGAGCTAACGTATGCTGCTCGAGAGATGGGAGCATGCTCGGCTCTAGACGCGATAGTTGGCCAGCGATGATATCTTTCGTACCAGGCCTGTTGCAGATGCGATTGTGTAGGCAAGCGATAATAGATTGTGCGCCAATGCAGATGCGATAGTGCAGGCAGCGATGGCACCGGGCCTACTGCTGATGTGATTGTTCATCATGCTCAAGCGAGTGAAACTAGGCTTGTCGGAGACGCGATAAAGCAGGCAAGCGTCCCAAGCGATGATTGCCGAGCGCACGGCAATCAATGACACAATTTCGCGATCATCTCAGCGGGAGATCGCGTCGCGTTACATTGTGCACAGACAAATCTCGTTAATTGGCAACGCGCTTGTAGCTAATTGGCCGCGCGCAACGGGTTACCTCGCTCACATAAGCGGTAGCAGGTAATGGAGCAGGTAAAGGAAATACATTGCGATTCGTTCTAAATAACACAATCGGGGTTTATGCCGATTCATGCCAAACCGAATTCTAGGCATGCCGCATACCTAAAAAATGTCTAGGTATGCCTGGCATGCCTTGCATGCCCAGGTTCGGCGCCTATGCTGCCAAGCACGACCGTGCCCAAACAATATGTAAATAGATCGCGTTATTAATTCTACTGTTTAAATTGGAGATGGTTTCCCATTTCACGGATGCCCTGGCGAGACCACCGCAAATAACATTTTCACTGGGTCACCTTTCTAAGACTATTGATTTTTTTATAGTCGCCAAGTGTGAGTTTTTCTGGAACGCCCTGGGTCAAGTTTGCAGACCTAGGGCGTTTGCGGTGCGTTACTTGACTTATTTTAGTAGGAGGGGGTTATCGCTATGCTGTTTGGCTTTTAGGTGGTGAAATTATTCCTGCATTGTGTAATTTTCTTGCTGTGTACTGGAAAAAAATGTTATTTTTAAGCGGTCCCGCCAGAATGTCCGTGATATGGCAAAGTGACAAATTTGACAGCTCTGCAGAAACTAGGTTTAACAACGGAAACTTTCGGGTATCCCATACCCTACTAATACAACAAAAATTATAAATGCAACTTTTTACTGCAACTTCTTTCAAAATTAAATGCAACTTTCTCGCATTTTTAGTGCAACAAAAACCTGCCCTAGTTATTAGTTATTTGTGTTTTACTTGATTAGTTGCAGGTTTTTAAAAGTTGTTAGCTTTAGTTCTAGTTGTGGGTTCTGGTTCTAGTTGCGTATTTTGAAATAGGACTTGTTCTAGTTCTAGTGTTAGTTGAGCATTTGATAACATCCAATGGTTGTAACTTACTTCTGACCGCGACAGGACTCTGATATATTATTTTGTTAATTCATATCACATTCTATTTTGCTTATTTCCAGACAGTCAGTGCAGTAACATCACCGGGACTCTGGGGAACGGAACAATATTTTATCAGAAAAAGCAAGACCCACTCAAATATGGATCGAAAGCGCTGCATCAGTGTAATGAAGGCTGGTTTCTGCAAGGAGACGAAGCGAGAATATGTCGCTCTGACAAGAAGTGGAGCTCGAATCCTAGCCAGTGTGTCCGTGAGTTGCTATATTGTTCTGACGATTACCAGTGAACCCGTCCCTCGGTGAACCCGTCCCGTGAACCCGTCTCTCGGTGAACCCGTCCCCCGGTGAACCCGGCCCTCGGGAAATTTTGTATTCACCGGCAACCCTAATATCCCACCTCCGGCAACCCTAATATCCTACCCCAACCCTAATGTCCCCCAACCCCCAACCCTAATATCCCGCCTCCGGCAACCCTAATATCCCACCTCTGGCAACCCTAATATCCCACCTCCGGCAACCCTAATATCCTAACCCTAACCCTAACCCTAATATCCTACCCCAACCTTAATATCCTCCCTCCCCAACCCTAATATCCCCCCTCCCCCAACCCTAATATCCCACCTCCGGCAACCCTAATATCCTAACCCTAACCCTAATATCCCCCTCCCCCATCCCTAATATCCCCCTCCCCCAACCCTAATATCCCACCTCCGGCAACCCTAATATCCTAACCCTAACCCTAATATCCCACCTCCCCCAACCCTAGTATCCTACCCGAACCCTAATGTCTCCCTCCCCCCTACCCTACCCAACCCTAACACCCCACCTCAACCTACAGTTGCAATAACGAGCAGACCACGCGTGGTTCATATGTGAGCAATAACAATCGTTGGGATATATTTTTCATCTGAACAAGTCACACACAATATACAATGCGATAAGACCCAATGCGATGTCATGAACAGATACGAGGATGTCGAACGTCGCACGTCCGCCCCTCGCCAAGTCAATTCAACAATGAGCCGACCGCGCAATCGTGATCACGTGATCTGATCACTCCGTGACTGCGTGATCTACGCATGCCCTGACCACCTTACAAGATCGACAAATCAGTTGATAATGACATTATTAGTTTAATAATTCATATTAATGCTTGTTAATACACTTAATTTCAAAATTTCCCGAGGGACGGGTTCATCGAGGGACGGGTTCACCGAGGGACGGGTTCACCGAGGGACGGGTTCACGGGACGGGTTCACCGAGGGACGGGTTCACTGGCAACCGTTCTGACTTGTGCAAATTACCAATTTAGTCAACTAAATACGGCTTTTTGGGTAGTTCTAGTTATAGTTGCCGAATTTGAAAAGTGACAAGATGTCGTTTTTTTTTCTAGTTGCGTATTTTGGAAAGTCGATAGTTCTAGTTCTAGTTGCAAGTTTTGGCAAGTGTGTAGTTCTGGTTCTGGTTCTAGTTCTGAATATCCAGTAATTTCTACAAGTCGGCACGTAACTCGATTAAGTTGTTAGTTCTGGTTCTGTTTGCCAGTTTTGAAGAGTGAATAGTTCTAGCTCTAGCTGTGGAATTTGATAAGTGGCAAGTTTCAGTTCTAGTTGGCGTATTTTGAAAGGCGAGTAGTCGTAGTGAAAATCCAGTAGCTGTGGTTGTAGTTTTAGCTAGTTGCATATTTAGAAAAGGGAGTAGATGTAGTTTTAGTTCTAGTTGCAGATTTTGAGAAATTGGTAATTGTAGTTCTACTTCATGTTCCGTGTTCTGAAAAGCGAGTATTTCTAGTTCTTGTTGCGGATTGCAAAAAGCGAGCACCGGTATTTTAGTTATCGTAGCGTATTTTGAAAATCCGATAGTCTGCGCAAGGGGATTAGCCTAATCTGGATTTTGTCTTGAACTTTTTCTTGACTTTCCATTTTTGCATGACTTCTAAATCAAATTTCAGCTGTTATATCGTACTTGGATTCAGATGAGATGCAAAGTCAATTCGGGATTCGGATTTGAAAATACGAAATCCGCACATATCTAGAATACAGATCATGATTATTTTCCACAATCAGGGGGTTGCTCTGTGCCGGGGAGAATCGACGTGTCGTATCCTGTCTCTACCTATAACAAGAGAGGTTATCTTCCTGGAGAAACTGTTGTCTACAAATGCCGATCGGGTAAATATTCACTTTTTTCAAAAAGATGTTTCCAACTTTCATCAAGTAATTGTAGTTGTCCAATTAGACTAATTTGAGTGAAGTGCCAGCATTATTATTCTAACCCTAGCTTGCTGTAAAGACATTTGCCATTGTCGTCAACTCTGATTTGATGTGAACTGAATGAACTTGACTTTTGTTGCAATTCTTTCTACTTCAAAATTAATTTCAATAATTCTAATCCTAGTCTATATATGAAACCTATAAAACTGTAGCGCCGTAGCCATGATTCTGGTTCTAATCTAATTTAAAAAAAATGTGCACCTGTCATTCTACTTCTAATTCAAATTTAATTTGGTAAAAAAACTGTAGCTGTCACTCTAATACTTGTTTGATTTGGAAACAAGTGTGTAGCTACTAGCTATAATTCTTATTGTAACCAATTTTCGAAGAAAAAACTGCTTACAATTCTAATTTTAATCTAATTTGAAAAAATGTGTCGCTATCATTCGAATTGTAATCAAATTTTGTAAATTGTGCAGCTATCATTCTAATTCTATTTGTCTGACTCTGTGTGTAGGATTCACCCGGAATGGGAACGACACCATCACCTGCCTGCCGTCCTACACATGGACCACCCTGAAGATGCAATGCAATATCGTCAACTGCGGGGCCCCACCCCCCATCTTGAACGGGCTCTACCATTCCAATAAAGCTGTCGGGGTCACGACCTTTGGGACAATAATCACTTACAAGTGCAATATCGGTGATATGCGTTATCGAGTACTCGAGTTGATTCGCTTACCTACGCTGGTACTTAAAGCACTTGCGTTTGAGACTATTTCCACTTGACCTTTTTGCTGGTATTGTATTATTTCTCGAGTATTTACTTTCTTTTGCTTCCTTGCATTACTGTTTCAAGTTGGCACGTTTTTCGGCTAGTTTCACTTGTGCTTACCAGTTGATAGGCAAGCTCACTACTGCTTGTAATTGAGTAGCAAGGGACAGAGCGAGTACTTTTTCAGCATTGACCACCGTGCGTAATGATAACTTGCTCTGTGCACAATGATTCGAGTCTAGTAGTAAGAAAGGAATTTTTTGGGAAGGTATATGTTCTGTGTCACTAAGAGGATGAAAATTATAGTTTGTTGTAGTAGCCTCGAAAACCTCATTGGTCTAATCATGGCAAAGAAAACATGCATTACAAAGATAGGCCTGCAAATTACGTTTGTGGCATAGAACAGGCGTTATGTCATTTGTGGTCGCATTAAAGGTACATATTTGAACTTTCCATATATTCCGTAGTGCTGTGACGTCATAATGAGCGATATTTGTATACTCGATCTTGCTCAGCCCTAATGATAACAATGTTCAAGAGAATATGTGTGATGCAATGATTCTGTTTAGGTTTCTATACCATGTCGCCGTCCACCACGACATATTGCAGTGCTTCAGGAGACTGGTTCAGGTCAGCCCCGGACTGCCAACGTAGGTTTCTGCTTCATTTCTGGCTATGACACACATTACACTTGTACAAATTACCAATCTCGTTAGTTGACGGTCAACGGCTTTTTTCAGTTGTTCTAGTTCTAACTGCACCCTTACATAAAAATAGTTGCCGAACAACTAGAAAACGTGTGTCGTCGTTCGGCGTGAATCGTGACGCCTGTGTTCTGTTGGGTGATGTTCTTGCAGCCATTGCTAGCTCAGAGTCATCACTACTCCCAGTGCCGTAGTCAGGGGGTGGATTATGGGCGTCGAAACCTCTCCCACTTTGAACCTGAAACTATTTCCTGGCCCATTAATTAATAAGTTGCAGATTTTGAATTGTGAGTAGTTCTAGTTCGAGTTGCAAGTTTTAAAAAGCGAGTATTTCTAGTTCTAGTTCTAGTTACAAGTTTTGAAAGTTGAATAGTTTCGTTTAAAGTTGCGAGTTTTGAAAAGTGAATGGTTCTAATTCTAGTTGCTAGTTTTGAAAAGTGGGTAATTCTACTTCTAGTTGATAAGTGAGTAGTTCTAGTTGCAACGTTTGATAAGTGGGTAATTTTACCTCTAGTTTTGTGTTTTGAATCTCCAGTAGCTTGTGCAAGGCTGCACGCAATATGATCCACTTGGAAACCTTTTAGGAGTTGCATGTCCGCCTCCTCTGGACGTCTCAAACGGTGAGCTCGAAAGCAGCGGCAATTCCTTCGTATTTGAGGATTCCGTCACATACCGGTGCAACAAAGGATACTTGATCGACAAATCCAAGTCCAAAGTCATCAGCACTTGCATAGAAAACAGCACGTGGTCTGTTCAGCCTTCTTGTGAAGGTGAATTTCTTCAGGCATATTCATTGCTATTGATAGGACTTCGACAACTAGATAATTCTATTGTATAATTTGACTGATTAGAGAGAAGAGCCGGTGATCTAATTTGTGAAATGTTTCTACGCTCTCATATTCGTTTTAATCTCGTTTCTGGTTTTCCTGCAAATGCTACAAGTGAACTGAATTGTTCGAAACGAGCCAGGCTTGCTGTAGAGACATTTTTCGTTCTTGTGCTTTTGAGAATCCGCTCTGATTTGGCATGGACTGAACTTGATTTCTGTTGTATTTTTTTCTGATTCGGAATTGAGTTCAATTTCCAAGTGTTTGTGAATTCAGTAATTCTAATTGTAATCGAATTTGACAAAAACGTGAAGCTATATTTATAATTTAATTTGGAACAAAAACATGTTGCGAAAGTTGTAATCCTAATTAAATTTTGGAAAGCTGAACATTTCCCAGTTTTCCAACTGTATAGATAGGCCTGTCATTCAGCACAGTCCACTCATGACTTGTACATGGAAGTGTCTTCTAGGTTTTGTCAATGATTCATGGCCCCTGTTCCATACATGGAGCGCGTTTGAAATCGAACATGTGACATAATTGGTTTGGAAATGGTATGACTTGATATGAGTAAGCTTGCTGTATAGGAAGTGACGCCTTCGCAATCACAAGACCACTCTCGTTATCAGGTCAATTTTGGTGTTTTCCGTTGAAACTGAACTGAAATAACACTCTCGGTCATGTCATAGATCATGTCCTATTCTTATGTATAAAAACATTTGTTTATGTATAAAACGTTGTTAGGCATGATCTATTTCTGTCCTAAGGAAATAGAATACACTAGGCCCGATTTTGACATAAATCTCCTGACTGGACATCTTCCGTTGACCGCGGTATCTAAACAACCTTGGCGTGCACGACATATTCCCTTCATGACATCCGCTGACAACAATATAAAGCTTGATCTCTACGTGACTGCTGGAGCGTGAAGTTCTTGTGCAAATTTCAATAAATTGCAGCTCCATTACGGTGGCGTTTTGAAGAAAACGGCTGCGGCCCAAAATTTCTTTTCGTTTTGCCCTTCAATTCGAGACCGCATCATTTTTTGAGTGCAGTGCCCCTTTAAATATAGGGTATAATTGGAGCGAGATGCAGTAAATCAGCACTGAAGTAACTCTGCGACGGGTATTTTGGGATTTGGGCTGGGAAGTTGACCCTTTTTTTAGTCAACCAACCGATAATGTGAAAGAAAAACTGTATTTTGGGACCTGACCCGGAAAGTTTACCTTTTTTTTAGTCTACCGACCACGAAGCGGGAAAAATTGGTCATTTTTTCAGAATTTTCCTCCGGTTTTGCAAGTCTAAAAATTAGAAAAAAAAGTGACCTCTTCAGGTTACCGAAATACAGTAACCCTATGTTAGGCTGCCTAAAAAAACGGTTCCAACTGGTAGACGTTGAATTAATTATAAAAAAAACTGTCAATACTTCGATTGGGTGACTGATATTATGACCTCGCTAGTCTGGTACCAGCATATGAAATAGGAATTGTCTGACGAGATTCATTTTGTTTTAAGCCGACCTGAACGCTGATTTTGACACCGATATGGAAGGCTACTCTGGGAGCTACAGCCGGGTCTATTATTCGCCACCGTCCGGCTTACCAGGTCAGTTTAAAGGGGTCTGGATGACCAGATAATAGTTGTCTGGACTAGTTACGAGCAGAATGGCTGTAATCTAGTTTTTGAAATGATTCTTTTGCATTTTAATTCTAATGTTACATTTAATTTTCCTGAAAATGCTATAGTAGAATTGTGTCGAGTGTATCGTACAGTCAGTTGTGAGAATACTTGTGGGAGTGAACTCTAATTTGACATGGAGTGAGCTCGATTTTTGTTGTGTTTTTTCCGGAATTGAATTAAATTTCCTAGTTTTTCCGGAATTCAGTGATTCTAATTGCTATCAGACTTTGTATAGAATTGTAGCTTTCATTGTGAGTGTAATCTAATTTTGAAAATACTGTGTATCTATCATTCTAATTCTACTATAATTTGTAAACAACTACATATCATTCCAATGTAATGTGTAAAAAACTATTTATCTGTCATTCTAATTTATTTTTTTGAGAAAAACAGTGTAGCTATCATTCTAATTGTAATTTATTTTGGAAAAACTAGCTGTAATTGTAATTCGATTTGTAAAGTTTGAAAATGAGCTAGTTGGCCAACTGTGACAGGTTTCGGACTGCAGGGCAGCGGCGTTGTCCGTTCCGTCCCATACCCGTTGTCGTCTGGGGAGAGACTCTGTCTACAAGTGGACGCGAAGGACGGGCCGTTGACAGCTCAGGCTCGGAGCGGCGCTAAAATGTGAGATGTTGATTACGAGATTGCGTCAGAGATGTTACCTATGAACATGCTCGTCATTTTCTGTCTTGTTTGATGAAAGTATTTCATACTAAAAATTTTGGCGCTTCTTCAATATACGGCCGAGATGATAGCAGTGTTCCCCATGACACCTCAAATATATGTTACCCATGAACATGTCACAAATATGCCGCGTTTCGGCTGGTTGTCAGTTATGCTGCACACGAAACATCTGGTCGACTAAAAAATAAAATTAAAAAGCTCAATGCCAACTCGTTTAACGTTGGAGCCGGCCTTCTGGGATTCAAGTCATAAAATGCCCTTTTTTCAAAGTATCCATTTTTTTCGTCCCCAAATATTTCTTTTGTTATCTCAAAATGTGGTAACCCTATGAAGTAGTCTTTGTTGCTATTCAAGTAGGAGTAAAACTGATGCCGTCGTTAAAACTTGAGAACAAGTAATACTTCTACTCGATTGCAAAAAAATTTCTGATGGACAGATTCCTTCAACTATGTTGTTCCCATAACGTCATTCTATAGTCCTACCATATTAATAAGGCAAACAGATTTGAGGTTGGGCAGAAAAATGCGAAAAACTATATTTTCATAGTCTATGTCAGTGATATAAATTCATTTTTGTAATGGCATACCTATCATAGTACTTCAGATTATGAAACAACATTACTGGAGCTGGTTGAGTGCAATATTAACAGTGTAATCATGCACTTACCTCTGAAAAGTAATAGACAGAATTTTTTTTATCCAAGTTTATACAATGTGGGGGGTAGGATGAGACAAATCCGTGGGGGTAAGTTGAGACATGGGTGTCAGAGGGCTTTTCTATTGAAGGCCTCGCAAGATTCAAAATTTGCTGTTGAAGGCACACAAAATGTATGATTTATCTAGTGGTTTACCAGATGTGACATTACAAGACAAAATAATAACGGAACTCTTATTGTTGCTGGATCGCATGGATAATTGGTTTTCGATGTCATTTGAATTTGTTTATGATGTACAATTTTTTTTTTAATGTGACTCATTTTATGATGATTATATTTCATTCACGATGTTGCTAGTTGATTCGTCGTTTGGGATGAATTAATGGCGTAATGAGCAAGAATTGCTCGGTGTCCCATCTTGAACACGGCGTGTCTCATCTTACCCTCACCTGGGGGTAAGTTGAGACATTTGAGCAGGGATTTTAGAGGGCCAAGAAATCCGTCAGTATGGTGTTCAATATAACTCGAGCCATGGTCATAAATAGTACAGATCACAGGCTTTCCATTGGTACCAAAATTAATCCTCAGAAGGCAGTACTCTTTCAGTGGCTTTGAACCATCAGAAAAGTGTCTCATCTTGGCCTCCTCTCCCCTAATTACTGCGTTTCCTTACCTCAAACTTGACACGCTCTGTTTTAGACTCGACCTGCGCAAGATACGGGCCGGCTCGGAGTGGAAATCACACCTGTTCTGGTTTTTGTCACCGATTTCTGGTCCGAGTCAAGTGAGTGAAGTAGGAAAATATTCAGCTTTTCCAAATAGGACAAGATCGGAATTACGGATTTCACGAAAACTTTGTAATTGAATTCAATTCCGAGTCGGAAAGACGTGCAACATAATCAGGCTCACTTCAAATCAAATTATGGTTCATTCTTATAAGTAGGGCGACTCTTTTTACCTAATAAACAGAAGATTT
This sequence comes from Botryllus schlosseri, assembly GCF_051294905.1. Lineage (NCBI taxonomy): Eukaryota > Metazoa > Chordata > Ascidiacea > Stolidobranchia > Styelidae > Botryllus > Botryllus schlosseri. The sequence goes on from NC_137245.1 coordinate 28,364,428, forward strand.
TGGCCTAAAAATGAAAATTTAGTCATTTGTGACCTTGAAAAACTAGATTTTGACATTTTGTAAGTTTTAACCAGGGCATTTTTCAGCCCCCTCCCGTCCCAATAAACACTGATCTTGGGCCCACCGGAGGGTAATCGATGCTTCTGGGGCTTACTATATGCATCTGGTCGTTAAATGATTTGAACGAATTATCTCAATAATATTGGTTCTTCGATATATTACTATATAATTTTATAAAGGCAAACTACCCAACAGGTTTAGAACCACCATCTTTGAAAAAGCATTCAAACGGCCTAAACCTATGAATATACCGTTATTTTATAATTGCGATTACAATTAGACTTAATTTTGCGAATTAATGTTATTTGTATTTCTTATGATTACAGTTTTTGCGAGAGTGGTAGTTCCCATATTAAAACCAGTATTCGTGTTCCTAAATCGCGCGCAGTGCGAAGAAAAATTTCATGTAGCATTAATCGGCCCAAAAATAATCTTGTTTAGGTTGAGTTACAAAAAAGTATGAGCTTACTTCAAAGCCTTCAAAATTCCGGACATTTAAGCATATTTTAGAAATTCCTTCTGGACGCAGCTTTAATTGTGAAATTCAGGACACGTCCGGGAAAATCCGGACGTACGGCAACCCTAAAGTAGGGCAACTTTTTTTACCTAATAAAAAGAAGATTTTGACCTAAAAATGAAAATTGAGACATTTTGTGATATTAAAAAACGCGACTTTGACAAAATTTTGACTTATTTTGATGTGTCAAAAAAATCTCCCTACCTATAAGCATGCCAATAGCAAATGTCTGTACAGCAAGCTTGGCTCGTTGCGCACGTTACACTTCTGCAGCATTTTCAGGAAAAGCGGACAATAGATTACAATCAAAATGAGAACGTGGAAAGATTTCACAAATTAAATTACAGGCCTAATTAGTACCGTCATTTTCCATGTATAATGCGTAAACTTTTACCGATTTTTTGCCCTAAAATAGGGGGGTGCGTATTATACATGGGAACGACAAGCCTTGAAAAACATCTCCTCGAAAAAAAACCTGAAATCGCATCTTTCTTCATGTTTGTTTGCAATCGCACATCACGTCCAGCCACCGTGCCCAGTAATTCGTATTATAGAGCGTAACGCGCTGCCAATTAGCAAGAAGCGTGTTGCCAATTAACGAGAGTCCTCTACTCTGCACGCGATCTCCTGCTGAGTTAGTTTGCCGTTTGTACGCGAGCGAAATTAGGTCGTTGATTGCTGCCAGTGCGGCGGCAATCCTTGCTCATTGATCGCGACAGGCCTTAACAATAGCCTGCACAAGAGGCCATGTGCGCCAGCCAGATATAATTGCTTGCGTAATCAGTCGCATCTGCAACAGGACTGGTGCGCACGGCATAGCAATCGCATTTGTAATAGGCCTCGCTTTGGCTGCTATCTACTATCGTTTAGAGACAATGCCGTTCATTTTATTATAATTAGTGATGGTTATATCATGATTGTTCAACAGCGACATCGCAAAACAGAACAACATCGTGTACTAAAACAACTATTCATGTACTGCGAATGCAGGGTGCGTACTGTACATGGGTGCAGGCTTTTTTTCGCAGAATTTACACGCCATTTTAAAGGGTGCGTATTATACATGGGGGCGCGCTATATTCGGAAAATTATGGTAATTAGTCTAATTACACAACTAGAACTATCTAGTTATCCAAGTCTGCGTGAAAACATTGCTCACCAAAAGGCTGTTCTTCAGGTTGAACTGCAGTTTACGAGCAGCCAGTCCTCGTGGATTGACAACGTCAAAGTCTTGGAAAACAAAGACTGCAGTAAGTCGAATGCATGCGCGTTTCGTAGATAAACCGCGATACGTTGATAATTACGGCTTGCTATATCAAGTGGAACCTTTTATGCGGCCACAATGTATATAATCCAGTTTTATAACACTCAAATATAATTAGCCGTTTTCTCGACCATACCTGTTTCATTGCACTTTGCGACAATGTCGTGCGATGGCGACAACTTCACATATATGCCATTTCCACTAACATTAGTAGCTTTGTACTACATGCATCGTGGGATGCACTCAGTAAACTTGTCTTTTTTAGGCAAAAGTAGGTCTCAAAAACCAGCACTAGAATGTTTCCTAGAGTACTTTAACATCCCCGTTCTTCAGTAGAAATTAACGATATGTTGCTTTCGCTGTGGTTGCACTTCATTTTCGCTAATGTTTTAACAGCTCCTCGGCTTCCAGAAAAAATGAATTGCGATATAATAATATGGAACCAAATTTCAACATTTGTGTTTACAGTTGAATCCCTGATATTCCTCCCATCGCATACGCAGACCTGACTATTGTCAGATTACGACTGAAACAAAGTCATCGTAGCAATATGCTAACGTATATCGTTGTTAAATTCATTGATTTGGAATACACAGATTGACTCGAGTCATCAGAAAATGGCGACTTGAGTCGAGTCATTGCAACCCTGATTACAGTTCGAAGTTTTGGATTTGCAAAAATAGCATTGACGGTGGAAAATCTTAAAATTTTGGGTGAAAACAGTATTACCTTAGCTTCTACGGGTTGGAATTGCGTCAAATTTGTTTTCCATCGTTTATGAAAATACGAATAATGCAGTAAACTTTACTCTGAAGCTGCCAGGAAATGTGTGTCTTGGTCCTCTGAGTCCTGAGTCGTGTGACTTGGTTACACAAATTGCCTCAGTCAAGTCGAATCACTACAATTTATGATGCCGTATTGAAGATTCACTCCACATTTTTTTACAGACAACGAAATCGTGCCAAGATTATTGACTACGACCATGACATCAACAATATCGTCAACAACAACAACAACTGGCCTGTCTTCAGAACCTGCTGAATCCACATCAGTACGGGCTGCCACAACAAGCACATCAACACAAGTCCAGGGGACAACAACATCAACAGCAACATCAACAACAACAACATCAACAACAACAACAACATCAACAATCATTACAACGACTACCAATGCGGAAACCACAAATCCCGCATCATCGAGTCCGAACGTTGTGGCATATGTGTTAGTGGGTGTGGCAATATTGGTGGTTTTATTGGCTGCGGTGGCTCTTTGGTATTGGAGAGAGCGGTTGTCGCGCTCTTGTAGAAAAACAGAGAAGCCGGAGCCGGCCGAGTTAGAGCCGATGAAAGCGTGACTCGTTTAAAGCAGACTATTCATATTGTCAATGTTCCAATCATAGCCGTGCATGCTATACACACTGTTCTGTGTCAACTCTAGCACACAAGGTGGTCAAAGTGGCCGGTATATGCTGCTCACATAGAAGCCGGACTTGGTAAACTAGATAATTCCAGTTTTCTAGTTCGACTAATTAGAGCAAATTGGTGTTATCTAATTGCGATGAAATTCGTGAAATGTTCCTATGCTCATTTTAATCTCTGGTTTTCCTGTAAATGCTACATGAGAGCTGCACCGTGCAAAACGAGCCCAGCTTGCTGTACAGACGCTCGCCATTCTCAAGCTTATGAGAATGAAGTTTGATTTAATATGGACTGAATCTCATTCGATTTCCGAGTTCGAGACTTCAGTAATTCTGATTCTAATTCGAAAAAAATGCTGCCTACAATTCTAATTCTTGCCTAATCCGGAGAAAAAACTGTAGCTATCATTCTAATTCTTGACTGGCTTGGAAATGAATGTGTGGTCGCACATGAAATGACATAATAATGAGCAGTACTCAATTTTGCCTATCCCCATCCGGGAGCCAGAAGAGTCCTCAGACCACCAAAGGAAATGTGTTGGGCACAAGCTGTCCATGCTGTTTCGGAAAGTGCTGCCCTCGTTCATTTCCCCCCACCCACCCACCCCCCCCCCGTGATTCTATTTTACTGTTCCTGATATGGGTAACTGCAAGAAAGTTTTAACTGTGATATGAGACGTTCAAATTATTGCCACATTTATCAGTGTCTGTTATTACATCTTTTCCTACTTTTAGTCATCGCACGAACCTAGTTTCCATTGCTGCTTTGAAATTTCACGTCAGTTTTACGAACAATACACAAAGTGGACAGTGATCACCAGACTTGTAGCTACTGCTGGGTTTTCAAAATGCGCAATTAGAACTGGAACTCATTTCAAAACTGAACTAGAACTAGAACTAATGGCCTTTTCAAATTTCCAACTAATTAATAACTGACACAAATGAGCTAAGAAATAATGAAGATAGAATTGGTATTTCAGGAGGGGTTTCGACCCTCTAAAACCCCCTGGCTACGCCACTGTTAGTATTGAAGACTTTGAGCTAGCAATGGCTGCAAGAACTTCAATCAACAGAACACCAGTATCATGATTCATGACAAAAGATATGTTTTCTAGTCGTTGTTCCACACCTGATTTTTGAAAATGTGCAATTGGAGCTAGTAAAAAAGACAGTAGTTAGTTAATCGTCAAATTAACTAGATTGGTAGTATGTGCAAGTCTGGTAATCACAGATACATGAAACAGCCTATCCAAGGTTACGATATATTTCCTGCTGCGACTTCATTTTTTGTATATTCGATTGATATGATCAGTCTTTGCCGCTTATATTATATTCTTAACTATGTTCTGGTATAGCTGATATGATCAATATTCACTGCAACATCAATTTCAATTTCATTCAAAATGAACCGATTGTCCAATTGTATCTATTGAAGTTCAGCATCTCCAAGAGTCTGCAATTTGTAAATTATGAGTGTTAATGTCTATATCTGTGGTTCTCAACCGGGGGCTCCGCGGAACCTCTAAATTTGTGTAAGGGCAAGTTTCTGTTGCAGTCAAATCCGTGGAAAGTTGCATTTATTTTTGACAAAAAGTTGCAGAAGTTCCATTTTGCTCGGTTGAACAGAAAAAGGTCAACTTCCCAGATTGACTAAAAAAAAAAGTCAATTTTCCGGCTCAGCTCTCGAGACACCCGTACAAGCGTTACTTCAGTGCTGATTTACAATGTTTCAGTGGAATTTGACCGTGTATTTCACCATGATCGAAAATACTTTCATGAAAAATCGAAAAAGTTGCAGAATGTTGCAAAAGTTGCATGAAGAAAATGGACAGAAGTTCCACTATAAGATTCATTCAAACAGCCTAAAACAGCATTCTACATATCTTACGAGTATTTAGGAAGCTGCCGGAAGCTGTAAAAAAAGTTGAAAAAACTTGCCCTAGTAGTGATTGATAACCTAATTTGTAATTTTTCCAATTATGGAAAGTATGAGGCAGTTTGGCTTCTTAACGGCTAAAACAGTCTCGATGAATATTGTAAGACCTTGCCACGAAATCCGTTTTCTCCTATGATATACATAACCACTATTCCAGAATGATATGTTCAATTCAATGCTACAGTTTTCGTCATTTCAATACACCACAAGACTACTATACAAAATATGTTTCAATTTCGGCTACATGTAAAATCTTGCAATGACACCAAAACGTGTCTTCGTAAACATTAATATTACACCACCTATCGTTGTGGAAATGGATTTCGGTACCCATTCGTATCAAATCGAAGACGTAGATTTTCAAGACAGAAATACAGCTGTACAATTCGCTTTGCACTAATACTGTTGGTCTTCTACTCAATATCTACATATCGTAGGGTTACCATACGACCTCCTTTAGGATTTGTTCTCCTTTTTCGGGTTATTGAAAATGTCCTCTGAGGACGCCTAAATGCTCTACTGTTTGTGATTTTGTCTTTTTATTTGAGAATATTGAGCAAAATCCGACTGAGATACAGACAGTAAATGAGCACCGAAGGAAGTCTCTGGCGGGTATTTCGGGAGCTGAACCGGAAAGTTGATTTTTTTTAGTCAATCAACTGATGTGAAAGAAAAACTGTATTTTGGGACCTGAGCGAGAAAGTTAGGAACTTTTTTTACCCACCACAAAGTGGGAAACATTTACTATTTTTCAGGATTTTCCCCCGGTTTTGCAAGTTTGAAAAGGTGTCCTCCTCTCCCGATTCCAAAATACGGTAATCCTAACATATAGCATGATGTTATTTTTGCTCTTTTCAAGAAAGTTATTTTGTCGCTGTTTAACACTGCTAGCCTACACCCTACAGTTAATATTAGCACAAGACAAGCTGGCAGTTGTATGATAAGTGAGCCAAATTAGAAGTAAAACTTGGAGGTCCGTGAAGACAAAAAGGTTGGGAACCACAGACTGGCCTATATTTTGATTTCTATACCTGCAGTATATACCATCAAAAAAACCTCCAATCTGTGCATTCAAATACATATATTTTGTACAATGACTACACATACGGATTGCACATTCTACAACCAATTATTACTTCTGAAATACACTACATTCACGTTCATGGGCGACAGAATCTTTGCGCTTTCGCGGCAGAATGCAGAAGTCAGTGGTACAATTTAAAAAGCCGTATGTAGTAGCACGGAGCAAGACATAACTTCGGCATAACAATTGTACATCCAATTTCAAAGCAGTGACAGTTGAATGCGATTGAAGAAGACCAGTGTGATCACTATGGTAAGTTGAAAATGGTCAATACCAACTCCGACACTACACGGTTGAAGCAAATTGACAGCTACCTACATTTCAGGCTTTTAATATACCTCAAAAACACCAATGTTTACTACTAGGGCTGGACAAATTCGACACGTGTAACGCAGACGGTCACAATACATTCAAATATTGGAGTTACGAAGATCAAATTATAAATAATCAGAATATGTACCTTTAAACAAAATAACTATGGTCAGCCAAAAACCTCCATTCAAATTGTTTCACGGTAACATTCAATAGTTTACAATAAATCTCATATGGACAAATCTACACACCTAGTGAATAAAAATATCTAGATGTAGAATGGAAACTCCATCAAAATTTTTCTGCGATTCCGTAACATCTCTGACGAGATAAACGTAGACATCAAAAATATTAGAATTCACAGAAAATCCATCAAATTTTCAGCACCGAAATCATCATTTTGCCGCGTAAATATCTGGAATGGTAACAATAGGCGTACTAGCAACAAATAGATTTCTGCTTCATATAACAGGGCATCGATACATATAGTGCAAGAACGCAAATCTGTACAACACCAATAAAATTTCAGCAACATCCGCCACCATCGTTTTGTTGGCGGGGTCGATTACCCGATAGTCCAGAGCTCGAGGGTGAATGCTGGGGTCCGATTTTGATTCCGTTAGCTTCATTGTTGATATCAAATACGCCTTCCTGGATTTTTTCATGAATTTCTTTAGCCGTATCGATAAAAGCATCTTCGACGTTAGCTGCAGTTTTCGCAGAAGTCTCCATGAATACGAGGCCGTGCTCGCGTGCAAACGCTTCCCCCTCTTCTTTTTTCACTTCTCTGCGAGCTTCTAAATCGCTTTTATTCCCGATCAACATAATCACCATGTTCGAAGACGAATGTTGTCTCGCGTCCTCCAACCATGTAGTCAGATGATTGAACGTGTCTCTTCTTGTGATATCATAGACTAGCAAAGCACCAGCTGCCCCCCGGTAGTAAGATCTTGTTATGGAACGGAACGATTCTTGACCGGCTGTGTCCCAAATTTGAAGTTTAATCTGTTTCTGGTCGATTGTGATCATACGAGCACCAAACTCGACACCGATTGTGAGGTCATGGACAGGTTGGAACCTTTTGTCCGTGAATTGAAGAAGCAGACATGATTTGCCAACGCCGGTATCTCCGATGATAATGTATTTAAACAAGTATGCGTAAGACATGTTAGCAATATTTTCTTATTTAAATATGTGTGAAATCTCTGAAATTCAAGAATGATTGGTTCAGGCCTACCGAACTAGATACGGTAATGTTAGTTGCCTAATCAGACTGATCAGAGCAAAATCCCGGTAATCTAATTTGTGAAATGTTTCCATGCTCCACTTCAATATTAATCTAATTTCTGGTTTCACTGAAAATGCTACCGAACTGTATCGTGCGAAACAAGCCAAGTTCGGTGTACAGACATTTCCCGTTCCCTTGTTTATGAGGATCAACTTGGATTTGATATGAATTGACTGGATTTTTGTTGGATTTCTTTCTCATTCGGAATAAAATTTAATACCGGTAATTGTGATTTAATATGGAGAAATGGAGAATTTCCTAGTTGTCCAAATCTGGATTAGTCCATCCCACGGGAAACTTTTCTTGCTTTTGTAAGATATCGATTAACAAATGCCTACACAGCATACGGGGTCTCCAACCAAAAACCACGGGTATCTACTACAGATAAATTGCACGTGAAATGATACTCTTGGCTATAATACGAATGAACAGATCGCGTCCTCAAAATTAGAAACGAAAAACTACATTTCTGGGTGCAAAAATTCCATGATAGTATAGGAGAATCCTGTTATCATCCAACCATTGAATGTGTATATCTCGTAACCGAGAGACATCCTGTTGGAGTATATGTAACTGACAACCTCCAAACCTACATGAACCTACTAAATGCAAGCAGATCTCATTCGATCTGGCTTTCATTCGATCAGAGGCAACCGCTGTCAAGCTGTGGCAGAGTGTTGCAATTTATACAGCTGTGATACAGATGTGATACACCTGCTTGCGGGACTGTATGATAATATCCAATATTGTGTATTTCACGCCATATTAGGATACGAATAAGACTTCCGATTGCAATGATCACGAGTCTATATAAGCGCATGTTTAGTTGACTCGAGATGAGACTTCATGCAAACCTACTTGAATACGTTGAATAAAGTGTGTATGAACATTATATCTGTTACGAAGAATATCACGACTACGACACCAGGACAGTCTCTCAGTTAAGTAGCAGACAGCTTACGAACCTAATATTGGCAGCTACTTTCTGAGTTATACTTCACAGAGACATATCCATATAAAGTGTTACAATAGTATAGTAAAACTAATCAAGCTTATCTTGGTATCACCATAAACAAGAGCAATGGTGAAAAAGTGATGAGCTATGCAAGAACACAAAATAATCAAGTAACAAATACTAATTCCAATGATTCGAGTCGAGTAGTGACTAGTGAGAGATGATCTTTCCTAGTTCTGAAATGATACGCTCCATGCCACATAGAGTGGAATCAGTGGCAACGGCACGTGCAACGTCACCCGACCATTTATATCTGATCACGCCGATTGATGAATTATGCTGACGTCACAAAGCGAAACCAGAGTCCAGATCCAGAATAAGGCGCTTGCACTTTACAATGAACGCGAGCAGCGTGGCATTTGCGCAACAGCGAATATACAGCGTGACCCTAGTCCGGCATATACCAGGTCTATTTTAGCACATTGTGTCGTTTAATAAGTACGGTAATTCAGTATTGAATCAGAGCGAAAAATATTTCCGTCACGCGGATGAAATTTTCCAATCACGCGAGAAATCCGTCTGTCACGCACAACATGTTGTCGAAAACAACCACCGATTCCAGTCTGGCATGCCACTAACCGAGTAAATTTATCAACGAGAACGATATAGTTTCGATACTATTTTCCACTTCGGGAGGCTGCCAACCTAGATTGGTTGTATCGCAGCATACGAAACATGTATACATTTGTACAGTATAGTACAAAGCTATGCATGTTACTGGAAATGAAATATCTGCCAAGTCTTGATCAACCGACAGCATTGTTGCAAAGTGCAATGACATCGGTATGGCCAAAATATATTCTTAAATGTAGGCTACGAGTAATGTAGAACTGGCATTATTCCATTATATTCTTTGTGGAATTATAGAAGGTCTAGATATTTGAACTTCTCACATCATTTATACTGTTGTGACATCATCATGAGTGATGCTCGACGCCAAATACTCGATTCAGAATCGCATCACCCAAGCACTCAATTTTGCCAGGCTATAGTCTTCAGCTTTAGTTTAATGTTCCTGCACATAGAAGACTGGAGTACTATTTGCTTACAATATACTGGACCAATGAGCAAGTGATTCATAAGTTAACAAAATTTGACTCATAGCAACAGCATAGGAAACTATACAAAACATTGATATGATATACAATATATAGAGACTGCGGGAGGTGCCAGTATGGAATCGGTGTCCAAGGCACGCAGGATCACGCCGACTTGGTCGCCAGTTGCACGCGGTCACGGGTCGTTGATTTCATTAAAAAGAAGAAAAAAAAATTGAAAAAAAGTCAATGTTCTCAGCCACCCCAAATGCTATATTCCAGTTAGTATGTGGTATATAATGTTTTGACCTAATTCTCAAGCCAGGATCTGTTGATTACTGTCTGTTGGTAAAGTACTTGCACCTTGCCAGTTCATCATTGGTTTATTAGCAATTTTATCAGTTCAATACACCACAAAAATGCGATACAATGAAAAGACAGGAAGATGTCGAAGCGACAAGGAGTAGTCTATGGAATCTGACACCCACCTTGGCCTAGGCCAGTTACTAACCATTAGCATCTCATCTCCTGTCACTGGCTTAACACAGTCATTTGAAGTCAGTAACCTTGCTTGTCACGCCGCAAAGTTGACTCTGTCACACGAAAAAAGCTTCTATCACGCAGGATTTATTTCAAAAAAAGGACGGAGATTCCAATCAGGGGGAGGTGCAGAACTTCAGTAACAACAAATTAATATTGAAATAAGCCAGAATAATTTTGGCTGACACTCGACAGGGGTGGGGTAATCTACAGCTATAAGTAGAGAATAGGAAAGAACTTTCTGTATATAAACATTTGTAAGAAGTCATAATCACTTGCACCATTGTACGAGTGTTGACATATGATGTGCTTTATTCAATTCTATACCAGTTGTTGACGATTACCCCTGAGTCCTGACGACTGTCAGCCAAAAATATTTGGGTTTATTTCAACATGAATATATTATTCAATTTATAATATGAAATTACAACCTTAAAGAAGACTCAGACCTTTTACTACATTAATGAAAAATGTATTAAATCAACAAAACCACAAATATTTTCAACAATAAAACGTGGGGCACGGATGGTTCCCAGGGTAAAAACCTTTTTAATATTCATTGGACGGGTGTTGTTGTCTATAAGAACGAGAAATTCAATGATCCTTGATTCAAAAGTGAGTTATCACCATTTGTCGTTATCCATAAGGTTCAGTTGAGTCATATATATCCGGTAATATTCAACGATTTTGGAATCTGACGAAACTGTGGACTTACACTGTGCACTTACAAGCCACAATCTACGAAGCCACAATCTACGCGATCCATGTAATCGATATGTAATTCCACCAAATGTGCACGTCCACAAACATATCCGGCGGCCCTTATTCAATAACCATATACAACACAGAAAGAGAAAAATCGATCACCATCTGCTGTATCGAGATCTTGCAACGAAACCGAGCGTATGCGTCACGTCACGCATGGGCTATTATTATACGTGCCATCGTTCTTTCATCTTTCATAGCCGTCGCGAAAGCTTTGATACATTTCTCCAGAATATTCGAAAAGAAAATCAATACTTCGCTACCTATACACTCTCAACCCTATCAATATTTTAGGCATTTTTGAGTTTGTATTATACAAGTAATATATATTTCGTTAGAGTAGTGTTTTGCTGCAGTCTACCAAATATCGAATACTAGACTACCAACCTCGCTTGAAGAAAGAAGATAGAGTGATTCTTTACTTTTCATCCACCCGAGAAACATAACAAACAGAATGCAACATTGGTGGTACAGAAATAGGCATGAGAGAGAGAGAGAGATGATATTCTTTCTCGCCTGCACCATCGAGATGCTTTGGCGACGGAGTTGCGATGCGGCCCCATGAGGTCATCTAGTCTGCGCCCCCGTTTTTTTTCTCCTCCATGCTATCCGTGATTGCTGAGCGCCTAGCAGGATAGTTGCGGATACCATTTTTCGAGTCTTTGGTATGACCCGGCCGGGGATCGAACCCACGACCTACCGCTCGAGAAGCCGGACGCATAACCATTACACTATCTCGCTCGTATCAGATAGGAATGATATATGTGACATTGAAGGTTAACTAGTCTGATCAGACCCGCATCATACAGGTACAATTGTCTCTACACAGCCTGGCTGTAACAAATGTTGGTTAAAAGAGGGTATTAAAAAAAGAAAAAAAATATATGGTAGCACTTCATGTAGGCCTATGTATGGGCGACGTAGGGCAGTGTTAGTAGTCGTTAGTATGACGACTAGCGGTTTGACCATGGATGTGAATTTCTCCCATTAAGTAGCTCTCTTTTAATTATATTAAATTTATATTGCATTAAAGCTTAGATTAGGAAAAAGAAAAAAAGATGAAGTAAGTCCACAACAATACATAAAACAGCGCTATCACTGCAATATCATGTATTATTATGTATGATCTACTGCGATACTATAAAGACGTGTACTCACTTGGATGCTATACTAATTGCTGGACCCCTCACAAGTGTCAGTCGAAAATATTCGATTTTATTTCAATAAATACACAACAGCACAACGGACTCTATTTGTCTCTTCATTAGGTCTGCGCGCCCACTAACGGTTGTAGAACTAGTGCTCAAAGTAAACTTTTGTGTTATTGATGGTTCAGTTCTCCAGCATATAACGATTTAATAGGATACTTGATTTGTAACCTGTGGACCTATCCTGGAAGAAACATGTCGGATGAAAAGCCTGGAACTTCAAGTCAAGACAAGTATGTCAGATTTCAATTCCAGAGTCTTTGGGCTCAGAAAAACAACATAGAAGTGTACGATTAGTTGACCAAGACTATAGTTCAGTTTATTAATAATATTTTCATCAGATCAAAACACTACAAGACTGCGATACAATGCAAAGAAAGGAAAGTGCTGAAACGACTTGGAGTAGTCTTGGGAATCAGACACAGACTTTGGCCTAGGCAATGTAGGCTATACTGCCCAATGCAGACTGTATACTGCCTTTTTAAAGTAAGGCATGCCGTGTATGAAATGAGATATGATCAAAGCTGAAAGACGATTTAGTTTTATCAATGCTCAACATTGAATAAATAGTCCTAAATATTTACCGTAAAATGCAAATGGCATATGCCTCCTAAATGTTCAAAGTTCAATCATAGAATTGTAAGATGATCTGCAAGGTTTAAAAGCCAGACTGGAAACAGTGGTTGTTTTCGGCAATAAGTTGCAAGTGGCAGACGGGTTTCTTGCATAGAAGGCGAAAAATTGTGCGTGACGTTGCCACTAATTCCACTCTGGTTTAACAATGGCAGCTGAACTTTCTATAAATAGTCTAGGAGACATGTTTTTGTAGTATCAAAATTGTGATTTTCAATCTTTTTCTTCATATATTGTATACAGCAGAGGTCTCAAACTCAAATGTGCTTGCGGGCTGGATTTCCAGTTTTGACGACGCCGCGGGCCGCAACATTTATAGGGGTATTCTATGTCTTTCCAAGTATGCCTTATTTGGCAGGAATGAATTGTCCTATTGAAAGTGAGCCGATACAGCAGGCTATCAGTAAACACACATAGTCAAAATGTGATTTACTGTTCTATAAATTTAGGCCGGGCAAGAAAAGAATCATTACATTTATAACTATTTGAATAGAATTGTTGTTGTACTTTATATATATTAATTACAACATATAGAAACCATATGGGCTGACAAATGTAAGATGCCATCATAAAAGCTATCGGGTTATAATTTTTCAGCTACTATTAATATTTTGAATTTAACAGATTGATAATAGAGACTTATCCAATATCAAAACATTTTTAGGTTGACTATTGTAATTCCAATCAAGGATTCGGGTATACTTCTGATAAGTAGGTTATTAATCTCATGGCTAAATATCTTCAAATATAGGATCAGAAATAAATATAAATATAATATAAATATATTAATGAATGTGTCCTAGTGATTGAAATGTCGGAACGCCGAACGGCCCATTGTTGTTACATCGTTGGAGCGTACCACTACGGTACTCGGTACCTGTAAGTGGCCAAAATAACATGGTTTAGCGACCAAAGATGTAACTGACACATTGCCAATGGCTGCCATAACTACTTGCTTAGTTAGCGAAATACCAAGCTGCGAGCTTCTGATCTATTACTATTCCCCTGATACGCGATTAGTTTGTTACATCCATGATTCTAACAAATTCACGGCATTCCGAGTCACTCCGAGTCCCCTCGAGTCATTTTCGTTTTGCAATCGAGTTAGCCCGAGTCTGAGTAATTCTAAAAAAGGTCGCGTCCAGGTCCTACCCACAAATTTTAGTCACGAATCTTCTAAGGGTCAGGTTTTTTCATCATGAATTGGAAATGTGGCGAAATAGTGAATCTTCCACTGCATGGTAGCGTTTGCAATAGATAGGCCTATGATAGTAAAGTTAGATGAATAGTTTCAGGCTTTCGGGGCAATTTAAGAGGGGATTTTAACTTAATAACCTGAAAAGATATATATGGCACTAAAATATTTTCAAATTATTAAAAATCTAAAATGTCGTCGCGGGCCGCACCAAATGCTCTGGCGGGCCGCGTGCTTGAGACCTCTGGTACACAGCATACAGCACAGCCACACTGTGTGAAGTCAAGCTTCTTTTCCTTATTTTCCTCTGATTTTTCAATCAGCTCTGTGCCGGACAATTCTCTCGGACCGCAAGCATCGTCTGCACTGAAAACGTGGGAGCTCCAAAATGTAATGGAGGTTTGAAGACCATTTTTATCGTGTGTATCTATTTTGTCAATGTCACCATTAAAGCCTATTGATATATATCCTGGCAGAGTCATGATTGTGGCTAGCATTGATGGTACTCAAGTAGCATAATGAATTATTTTCTGGAAGAGTCAATGATTAATAGCTTTACCAAATTCTTCAACAAAAAAAGAATCTATAAGTTGACTTGACCAATCTTTGGGTCAGTCTTGGACATCAGGATAATTTATTAAAAATTATAGATCGGAAGCTCAGTGTACAGACATTTGCCATTCTTGTGCTTATGAGGATGAACTCTGATCTGATATGAGGTGAACTTGCTGTTGTATTTCGGTCTAATTTGGACTCTAATTTAATTTTCAAGTTTTTGTCTGAATTCACTCATTCTAATTCCAATCTAATATGGGAAAACGGTGTATCTATCATTCTAATTGTAAGCTAAAAAGTTTCTATTTGTCTTCTCTGTGTTGAAAGGTTGTTCAGTCTGTGGACGAGATTTACAAGTACGATCACGCTCGGCAAGTGGAAATGTCGATCGCAAAACCTTGGACCAAGGACCCGCATTATTTCAAGACCTGCAAAATATCCGCCCTCGCTCTGCTTAAGATGGTAATGCATGCCAGGTCTGGAAAGAATCTTGAGGTATGATGTTATTGCATTCGGCAATTTGGTGCCTTTATGATTGAGGTTCGCGAACTTGGAGTCACGCGCAAGGATATGTATCATGATCACTAGGGTTATACAAAAATAACTTTTTTGTCAAATTTTACTGGTTTTTCGACAAAATAGACCAGGGCCGGCCAACCCGTGGCCCGCGAGAAGGTTTTGAGTGGCCCGCGAGGTCATTTCCGAAATTAGAATTATTATCAAAAATGGATTGCACAGATTGTGAACGGGCAAGGCCAACCACAAATTTGATTAGTCTGCCGAAATACTTGAGATGTGATGACTAAAATATCAGTTCCTACGCATTGACAGATCCATGAACCAGTCACATTTTGGTAGATCTTCGTACACTACAATAAAGCAGAATAATTTGCGATAGGTTTATCAAAAGTAAAAATTTTCTACACGCTTCGCGCAACATGTTGTCACTTGATTTCTTGCTTTTAATATTGTTACCCCTTTGTGAAAATGAAAGAACTCCTAATGTAGCAGATTGAGTCTAGCTATATTCGCGATTACCAGACAAAGTGTCGTTCTGGATATGCGACCTTGCGCTTGCGCTTGCAGAAAGACCGTCGACTATGAAACCCAGGCACAAAATGATTGACGCGTGTTGGTCGAAGCTTTCGATATCGATATGTTCAGGCGCCCAATAGTCCAATCCTTACAACCTGAGCGCAGCGATACACAGCAGGCCCGCAATGCCGTCAAGTGACAATATTATTGACCTATGAACTTCGAATGATTTTCGCGCTTGGCGTGGCTAGTGGCCTGCGCAGTATTTCGTCAACCGAATGTGGCCCTTTGGCTGAAAAGGTTGGCCACCCCTGAAATAGACGAATTTCCCATCGTAAATACTATTCTTATGAAATCCCAAATTTTTAACACCAATAACTTGGCTTCTACTGATTGGAGTTGTGTCACATTTGCTATGGACCATTTTTTAACAATGTCATGTGGAATATATTTTTTAAAATTATTTTTCAATACATTTAAAAGATTTTGACTCAATTCGGTTAGCTGTATTTGAGTCAAATCTTGTGTGCAATGTTTTTTCGCCAACATAAAATTTTCATCGGATGGCCAGTAAATTTAGAAGAAAAATGTTATTTTTGAATAACTCTAACGATTAGTAGTGAAATTGTTCGCTTTTTTAAAATTAATTAACTTTTGGTTCTGTCATTTTTATCCGCTTATACACTGTATTTAATAATAGTCCGATTCATTTTTACCGATAAGGCGTCGTATTTTGTGATACGATTGTTGATATCCAATGTTCTTTCCCATTCTCTACTAGTTGCTGACGATTACCCCTGACGAGCGTCAGCCGAAAATATTCTGGTTTATTTCTATCTCAATGTACCATTCAATTGCATATTCACAGATTATGGGTCTGATGTTGGGGAAGATCGACGGGCCGAATATGATTGTTATGGATTGTTTTGCGCTACCAGTGGAAGGCACTGAAACTCGTGTTAACGCACAAGCAGCTGCGTACGAATACATGACGGCGTACATCGACAGTGCCAAGCAGGTGATAGACTGTACCAATTTCAAGCAATTTTAGTGCACAAGATAAGAAACCAGACAGCTTACACAAACCAATGGACTTTCTAAATGCACAACTAAAACTAGTCACTTTTCAAAACTCGTAACTAGAACTAGAATAACTTACTTTTAAATGCGCAACTATTAGCTTTTCAAAATGCGCACTAGAACTAGAACTATGGTACAGTGCTCCTTTTTCAAAGTATGCGACTAGAACTAGTCTCTCGAAAAGCGCAACTACAAGTAGAGCTAATCACTTCAAAACTCAGAACTAGAAATCACTTTTCAAAATGTTGCAAACAGAACTAGGACTACTCACATTTCAAAACTTGCAACTACAACTAAAACTACTCGCTTTTCAAAACACACAACTAGAACTACTCGATTTTGAAAACTGGCAGCTAGAACTACTCAAAAAACAAGTAGGCCTAGTTAGTTGATCGTCAGCTAGTAGTTTGTGCAAGTCTGCAAGAAATTGTATTGTTTCAGGTCGGCCGTTTGGAAAACGCGATCGGTTGGTATCACAGCCATCCTGGGTATGGTTGTTGGCTGTCCGGAATAGATGTCGGTGAGATAACAAGACTTTCATGGTCATAGCTAATGGACATATGCCGCAACTGCAAATTTCTAGACACACAGATGTTGAACCAACAGTATCAAGAACCCTTCGTGGCCATCGTGATCGATCCGACCAGGACAATCAGCGCTGGAAAAGTCAACATCGGAGCTTTTCGCACTTATCCAAAGGTTTTTATTAACAACATTTACCACAGAGTTGTAAATTGTAATCACTCGAGTCATGATTTGACTCGGAACTCAATTTATTGTTGACTTGAGTCATTTTCTTAAAAATGAGAAATGACTCGACTCGAGTCAATGTGTGTATTGACTCGATTTGTACTCGAGTGATTGCGCATGACCCGACCAAAGCACTAAGACTCCAGGCATTCTATATGACTTATAAATTGAAGTCACATATATCGGGGGGGATGATTGAAAAATAGGCCCAGAAACTGTCTTATCTGTTTGGACAGCTTCTTGGAGGCGCAGAACTTTATTATGCAATCGAATAGTATATTGATATTGAACTGAGCCCGCATATTTTCTGCTCCCACTCGTCAGGGGTAATCGTCAGCAACTAGCAGAAAAATATGACGTCACCAGCATGAAATTTCGAATCTGTATGAACAAGCATGTTTAGAGTGAGAAAAATGAGTGTATTATGGATTCGAGGCCTTCGATCCCACCCACTTGTTTCACAACAGTCAATTGAACTTGACTTGGAACTCAATACTGAACTAGTACTATGACTCGGACTCGACCCTCTACTCACTGACCTTGACTCATTGGTGAATTGAAATGACTCGACTTGACTCGAGTTCAAACTATAAAAGTGAGACAACCCTGTTACAAACCTGGCTTACCATATGTCATTTTTTGTCAAGAAATGTGGATGGTCCTCAATGGACGTTCAAAATGCCCAAATGCCATCTTTTTTCGCATTTCAATTCGAATTGATTATACTTTCAACAAGACTTTGCACAAGATGATGTACTTATTTCCAGAAAAATACGGTAACCAAGAACCAGGTCGAATTGCTGGTTTAAAAAAGGTTTTCCAACAAATTCTTGCTCATTATTGCAAACATTGACGTTCTCTTTAACATTTGCACCATTTTTACATGCAAGGATCTGTCTCAATTTTTCTGGTTCAAGTTCGAACTTAGTTTCGAGCATCTTGTTGACGGTTGTATATAATTTCAATGATGTTTCGTGTAAACATTTTACGAGCTCGCTGAAAATGATCACTCCTAATCACTCCTAATGGGAAAAAGTAAAGAAACCGCACAGTATTCATGGCCTGAATTTAAAAATAAATCTTTGTGCCTGTTTACTTCGTTTTTGTAACTTTTGCCAGCATCTACAAAGGAAATGTAAAACATCTCCCATTACTCAAACGTTAGAATTCCACTTTCGTTTCGCAAAATATGTCCTCTGTTTGGGTGCTGAAAATAGGGTAGGCGGTAGGCCTAACTACAACATGCTAGTCGCATTTATGATGTGATTATTCCTCGTTTCTTCAGGGTTACAAGCCTCCGGACGAAGGGCCTAACGAATATCAGACGATTCCTCTCAATAAAATTGAAGATTTCGGAGTCCATTGCAGGTATAGTTGAAAAATTCTTGTTGGAATGAAAGATCTCACAAGCAACAGGGCTGGCATAATCATTCGAGTCGTGAGAGATTGTTTTTTCGAGTACTGAAATGGTACTTTTCTTGCCACTAAGAATGAATCAAAGAATTGAAGTTTTGGTACTATCATTATTACAATAAATTCCACCCTGGAAGCTTGTAAACCTTGATTGGTCGTGTCGCAGCATACGAAACATGTGATGACATTTCTGTCAAGTCGTGAAGCACTGTCGCACAGGTATGATCACACAAATACCATATAATCTTGAATAGGAGGTTGGAAATGACAATATATTCTTTGTATTCGAATAAAAGGTACGTATTTGTACTGAATGATACTCTATTCAGCCATAGCCACTATGTTATGTACACAGAGCTTGATCTTGAGTGAAATTTCGCACAATTTTTAATTCCAGACAGTACTATTCGTTGGATATCACCTATTTCAAATCTGCATTAGACAAGAGGCTTCTGGAAAGTTTATGGAACAAATACTGGGTTTCCACTCTCAGCAGCTCGAGCTTGATCACGGTCAGTACATACAGTAGCTATGTGATGTAAATGTTTCTTTTTAATCTAATCTAATTCCTGATTTTCCTGAAAATGCGACAGGACAAATGTATCGGGCGAAACGAGTCAAGCTGGATGTACCGACATTTGCCATTCGCATGCTCTCGAGATTCAACCCTGATTGGTATCAGCTGAACTTGATTTTTGTGTATTTCTGTCTGATTCAGAACTGAATTAAACTCCCAAGTGTTCGCGAATTCAGTGCAGCTATCATTTTAATCTAATTCGGAAAGCTGCAGATTTTCAAGTTGCCTATCTGACGTAGGTCGTTGCCAATTTTCTAGCGCGTTGGTTCTAAAAATGAAAGTCAATCACGAAACAAGTTTGCCGATTTCAGTGAAATAACAAAATCTCTTTTAGAACCGCGAATACATGACCGGACAGATTTCGGACTTGTCTGAGAAACTGGAGCAAGCCGAGACTCAGCTCTCACGAGCGACCACTTCTCTGTACGCGTACGATGCACAGGACAAACGATACGAGGATAAATTGGCAAAGGCCGCAAAGGACAGGTCAGGCTCAACACATCGTTGGTGTTGAATCAAAGTAGCCAATGTCCATTCATTTTACACATTTTGTGAAAATTAATTTATGTAGAGTTTTCATCTTCTTTCGGCTGTATCTTGACCATGGTTAACGTTGAAACAATATGATAATGACAAACAGAAATATGGCCGAAAAAATATTAAAATTCACAAAAAATTGATAATCTATCAGTTTGAAAATTGGATCTCCAAATTTCTAAAAATGGACATAAAAGCTACTCTGATTCCACCGTGACGATACTTTTTAGGAAAAACGACTCTCTTTTTTACACAATGGATGTTGTAAAGTAGGAATTTGTTTTCGGTCGAGTTTGTATCAATTTCACGAGTGAAATGGTACTTTTTGTTTTTTGAAATTGTGACTTTTCGGAGTCTCCAAGCATATTTCGCCTGCTTGCATCACACAATTGACTATGTTTGTTGGTTATTACTAATTTTACCTCGAAATTTTTTTGCCAAAACCACTCTCTGAAATTTTCAAATTGGCCGACCTTCAATGAAAGCTCGATCAGATCTACTTTTGAAACTACTTTTCAGACAAATCCCATGCGAAGTGTCGTAATGAGGTTACGTTCTCTTGTTTCAGCAAAAAGTTGACGGTGGAAGCGATTCACGGACTGATGTCGCAAGTGATCAAGCATCAACTTTTTAATCAGCCTAAACCGGAATTGTCTTCGTGAAAATAGCTCGAAATGCAATGGAATCATGACAATATTCGCGGCCTTGTGCTTTATTTTGTCACAAGCACGAAAGCGTAGACCAACCGATCTCATGCGTCGTTGGACTACCGTATATATTTATCTCGAACATCTCAAACTGAAATGTGTTTCACACGAGAACGAGATTCATTCGGGGAGTTTTGCTTAAACTCGAGGCTTTTGGCGGCAGTGTCTTTTTCGTGAAGGTCGACTTCGTCGTGGTCGTCATAGGGTCAGATGCTACAAAAGAATATGTCAACTAAATGTATGACTTTGTTATCTAGTGCTTGACTGTTAAGGACTGAAGCGGCCCATGCCTTACCTCCTGAATATCTCCAGTTATGAGTCGTGGTCAGGGGGAACCTGCGTCGTCTAGGGTTCATTTTCCACGCCTCTGAAGTCATGAAATGGACGCCTTTCTTCTGTTAGGCAATGCATGGTGTTCAATATATTCTGATCTATCGCACGCGACTTTTCTGCTACCATTCAATAAAATGTGATTCGAGTCATGGGTGTGGCGATCAGATTGTATTAGGAATAGGAAGAAATGGAATTCAATTCCTAATTGAAAAGAAAAGCAATAACATCCAGTTCAAATCGAATAAAGAGTTGCTCGTAAGCACGAGGATTACTAGGGTCTGTACAGCGTACGGCAAGCTAGGCTCGTTTCACACCATACAGTTCTCAGCATTGCAGGAGGAAATAAAATTAGAGGATGAAAACATTTGACGAATGACTACAGACATTACGTTCTAATGAGTCTGATTAGATAACTGAACTTATCTAACGCCGGAATTTCTTACCTTCGTGGAAGGCAGCAGTATATACGAATCAATCGGGCGACCTGGGAATATGCAAAGATTCAATTATATGGCGAAGCAAACAAATAAGACTTGCGCCAAGTGTTGGATTTTCGGAATGCGCAACTAGAACTACTCACTTTCATTCGAAGTACTCACCTTTCAATACTCGCAACTAGAGCTAAAACTATACGCACTTTTCAAGACTTGCAGCTAGAGCTAGAATTACTCATTTTTCGAAACTAGCAACTAGACTAGAATCAGGCCTACTCACTTTTTAAAATTTTCAACTATAACAAGAACTAGGCCTACTCACTTTTCAAAACTTGCAACTAGAGCTACTTACTTTTTTAAAAGGTAACTATAGTAGCCTACCAGAACTACTCAATTTTCAAAATCCAGAACTAGAACTAAAACTACTCAAAAAGAGTAGTTAGTTGCAGGGCTGTGGAGTCAGAATTTCACACATATTTCCCTTCATGGAGTCGGAGTCTAAAACTGTTTAGCAGGCCGTGGAGTCGGAGCCTATTTAAACCTCCAACACTTACGTAGGAATCCTGGAGTCAACCTTGGTCGGACTCGTACGCAGGGCCGTAACAGCACTTCGTCAGCCTCCCGAATGTTGGTCTGGGGCTCCCCATATGCTGATAACTCGAACTTATGGGGGGCTTCGCCCCACCAGACCCTCCTCAGGGTATACGCCGTTAAACGCTACTTATCTGCTACATTGGGTGTCCGTTTAGACGTTTAGTGAGTTAGGTTTTCTCGCCTAAGCGCGCGCAGCGCGAGAAATTTCTATAAGTCACGACTGAATCGGTAAATATGATCGGAAATTACATTGCTATCAATTTTTATCCTCTCTCTGATCACGTAATCTGATTTACCGGTAGAGCTGAGTGAGGTGTGTTTGAAAAGGTAGAACTCCTCAGTAATAATTAAACATCCCCGAGTGTATACAAGTTGGCAGGAACGAAACAGCACTTCCTCAGCCCCCCCTCCAAACAAAAATAGAGTCTTGGGCTCCCATAAGGTGATAAACTGACCCCCCCATCACGTTGTTCGGTTTTGCAACGAAACTATAGTCGTGCCGTTTAGTGAGCCAGCGCGATGCGCGGAAATTTTCAATAATTCATGACGAAATCGGTCAATAATTGAGACCGGGAATTGCATATATATTGCTATCAATTTCTTGTCCTCTCTGCTCACGCAGGGCCGTAACAGCACTTCGTCAGCCCCCCCAAAGCTTTGGTCTTGGGTCCCCCATAGGGTTATAGATCTAACTTCTGGGGGGCTTCTCCCCCCAGACCCCCCTCCGGCGATACACTGTTTACCGCTATTTATCATATTCATTGGGAGTTTGTTTAGTGAATCAGACTTTGTCGCCTAAGCGCGCTAGGCGCAGAAAAATTTCTAGAATTCAGGATTGAATCGGTCAGTATGATCGGGAATTGCCTATATTGTTATCAATTTTTATCTTCTCTCTGCATGCTCACGTAATCAGATTTGCCGGTAGAGCTGAGTGAGGTGTGTTTGAAAAGGTAGGACCACTCCATTACTAATTAAACATCTTCAGGCGTATACCCGTTGGCAGGAACGAAACAGCACCTCGTCAGGCTCCCAAAACGTGGGTCTTGGGCTCCCATAGGGTGATAAAACGACCCCCCATCACGTTGTTCGCGTTTGTCACGAAATCATCTGTACTGTATTGTGAGCCAGCGCGAAGCGCGAAAAGTTTCGATAATTTATGATGAAATCGGTCAATCAGATCGGCGATTGCATATATATTACGCTATCAATTTATTTTTCTCTCTACTCACGTAGGCTAATTAGATTTACCAGTAGAGCTGAGTGAAGTGTCTTGAAAACGGGATGGCCCGTAAATAATAATTAAACATCATCTGGCGGGCGGACCCCTTGATATGACTTCGTTACATGATGTTATTTCGTGACTTTCAGTCTGCTATATCAAAACATATAGAATCGCCCAAACGTAGGCTTCTAAACTAAGAGACGCACACGATTTCAAATTGGTATTTCTTCACTGGCATAAATTTTTTCCCAGCGGGATGGTTGTCTTGTGAGGTTCAGATTGCAAAGACAGGAGCATTCGGCGTCAGTCATTTAGGCGCCTATGTGCAATGAAACCTATGTGTATTTTATATATAGAACGCAGTTTTCGGTCAGCATAAGGGCATAGACCTTTTCGGCCAAGGTTTTCTCGCTGCCGATCGTTCTGGCACACTTCTTGGAGTCGCATGTTATATGGCCTAAAACTTGATTGTAGGTCTTGGTGGGTCGTAGCGCGGTAATGGCCTAATACCCAATAACAAAGCTAAATGGCTTCTTCAATTCGCGCGAAAAAATTTTGAAAAATTGGCATAAATTTTCAAAAAATACTTTATGATTCATGCTAATAATTCACTAAATAATTTTGGACCCCCTTTGAGCTCGCCCCCCAAATTGGAGATTTGGGGTGCGGCAGTTACGGTGCTGTGCTCACGTAATCATATTTACCGGTAGAGCTGAGTGAGGTGTCTTTGAAACCGTAGAGCCCGTAAATAATAATTGAACATCTTCGGGCGGGCGGACCCGTTGGTATGACTTCGTTACATGATGTTATTTCGTCACCTCCTGTCTGCTATATCAAAAACACAGAATCGTCCAAACGCACTAAACTGGAAGATCACACGATTTCAGATTGGTATTTCATCACTGGCATATAATTTGTCCCTGCCGAATCGCATTTGCTTTGTGAGGTTCAGATTGCCAAGACAGGAACATTCGGCGCCAGTCATTTAGGCACCTATATGGACAAGTAAGCCTATATGTATTTCGTATATATAACGAAGTTTTCGGTCAGCATAAGGGCAGTACTTACGGGTTACGGCCAAGGTTTTCTCGCTGTCGATCGTTCTGGCACATGCACTTCTTGGAGTCGCATGTTACATGGCCTAAAATTTTAAATGTCTTGGTGCGTCGTGGCGCGGTAATAGTCAACGCTGATATGCCCATTTCTATAAATCTTGTGTATTTTTTCTTGAGGGAAGAGTACCCAATAATCAAGATATTTGGCGACTTGAAATCGCGCACAGCACGAAAATTTTTTGAAAAAGTTGCATAAAGTTTCAAAAAATATTCTACGATTTATACTAATTCACGAAATCATTTTGGGCCCCCTTCGATCTCGCCCCCAAACTCGGGGGTTTGGGGTGCGGCAGTTACGGCCCTGCTCGTACGCAACCCATTTGTGTTGCAGCGATAAAATTGTCTGACTCCACAACCTTGGTGGTTAGTTGACCGTGACCATCAACAAACTCGTTTAGCAGTTTCCACAAGCCTCAACGATTAGCCTACTTCATACTCACCAGTATTCCCGCAAGGCACAATCCCTTCCGCACATTTTTTTGCGTCTTCCGGCAAGAACATTCTCTGAGTTACCGGGATAGGCTCGGTGTGCTGCCACATTCTAAACGCTGATTGGCACGTGGAAATTGGCGTCAACTTGGGTATATAAGATGCGGTTGTGGGCGGGTGCGTGTTGCTCACGTAACACACAGGCTTCTCTCCGATACGTAGATAAACAGCCTGCGTGTAGAACACAGCACAATATTTTTGTAAGTTGTTGTTGTTTGAACTATTGAACTATTCATGGTGTTTGTCGACTACTAATGGTCATTTACACTACGCCAATTTTCATCATTTTATTTCGTAGCTGCCGACTAGTAGCAAGGCCCACTTCTAGACTTTTTAAAGACCGCTTGCGCGGATCACATGGCGAGGAGGAGCCTAGATAAACCTGCAACAATTAAGTATGAATTCTGGAGTCGTATTGTAGCCCTACCATATTTTCAGCACCCAAAAAGAGGACATTTCGCCGGCAAGTAAACGAAGGACAATCGTTACGAGTTTGATGATGTCTTAAACTTCCTTGATAGTTGGAGGCAACAGTTACAAAACCAAAGCAAGAATTGTAAAAACAGATTTAAAAACAACAAATAAAATATATAATTTTCAGATTAAGTTCATGAATACGTTGCGATTCCCTTCACTTTTGCCGAAATGACGAATGATTGTTTTTAAGAAGTTTTAATATCTTCGAAATTATATACAACCGTCCTGCCATAATACTTCTTACTTTTTTCGACTGCGGATTGTGGCGTCTGGTAGGAGACGCTGGCCTTCGCCTTAGGACTTTGACCGCGACCTTCGCGCCGAACTGGTCTGAGTACATGGATATGCGAGGCTGCGCGTCGATCTTGGCGGCGAGGCTAAAAAATGCTTCGTGGCTCTTGACGACTTGCCGTTCAAAGCAGGATTGGACAACTAGAAAATTATCGGCTTTTCCGAATTAGATGACAATTATTGTTATAGCTACAAAGTTTTTCTCCAAATTGCATTGTAATCTACACAAAATTATTCAAAATTTGATAGCTAGAATTAAAAGTTGAATGATCTAAATAGTTTTTCCAAATTTGATTAGAATCGGGAGGATAGGCCTATATAGCTACGAATTTTTCTAAACCAAATTAGACTACAATTAGAATGATAGCTACATATTTTACATTAGATAATTGTCGCCACAGTTTTTCCCAAATTAGATTGGAATTATAGCTATACCAACATAGTTCTTTTTCGATACTAGATTAGAATTATTGCATTCGCAAAAACTTCGAATTCAATTCTGAATATGAAAGAAATACAATAAAATCATGCTCAGTTTATATCAAAGCACATAAGCACAAGAATAGCAAATGTCTGTACGGCAAGATGGCTCGTTTCGCACGATACAGTTCTGCTGTAGCATTTTCAGGACAACCGGATGTTAGAATAGAATTAAAATGAGAGCGAAGAAAGATTTCACAAATTAGATCACCGTTATGCCCGAAATAATAGTCGACTAGAATAATCTAGTTGCCCAAGTCTGGCTCAAAGCATAACTCACGGCTTCTCCGCGAATGGGTAAGCGTACGGCCTCTGTTTTCGGGCGATGGTCTTGGCGTTTTTGACGGTCTGATTGTGGCCAATGGTGTGGGGGAACAGCCGAAAATCGATGTGAGTCGCCATCACTGCAGAACGATCGGCCGGCAGATCGTTCTCCTTTTTTTGAAGACATACCTCTGATATCGAATATGCTCATTGTTACGCCACAATGGCGTCGTCAGAATCAATACTAGCTTATTTTGTTACACGCACCAGAGGATTTGTCCTCTTTTTTCAAGAACAGTGAAAAATGGTCCACCGAGGACGCCCAAATGTCCTCCTTTTTTATTTCGAGTTTGTTGTTTATATTTTTAACAAGACTTTTAGGCACGACGTATTTAGTTCCAAATAATTACTGTAGGCAACCTATTAGTTGGATAAGTTTCGAGAATCCTAACGGTTGTGAGCCTAGATAATCTCAACGATATTTCGTTTCAAGAATATCACGATTTCGTTTAAAATGATAATTCCTTACTGGCAAAGTTGAGCGAACAGCAAAACAGGCTAATCATGGGCTCCATAAAATAAATTGACTTGTTGTTTTTGTAACTTTTGGCGTCAACTATACCAAGGAAATGTAAAACATCATCGAACTCAAACATAACAATTCTATTTTCTTTTTGCTTGCCGGCAGAACATGGCCACTTTTTGAGGTCTGAACGTATGGTACTACGGTAAGTCTATACTAGGTCTACTACAAAATTACGACATGCATCAGACTTGTACAAAATACTGGATTTTCTAAATGGCAGTGGCTACTCGTCCGGTACCGGACGAATAATTTTCTCAGGCTATTCGTCCGGCACCGTGTGACGTAGGTCCGTTACTATGGAGACTGTATGCGTTTTTAACAGGCTTCGGTTTTGTATATTATTTATTCGCATTTCTGGTTACTGATTTGTATGCTCATAATTATAGGTCCGAGGGAAAGTTTACGCCATACTAATAATTGCAAATTGCTGTCATGAAAGTACCAGAACTTGACGCCCACCTTTACAAGATATGTTCACCTACGCTTAATGAAGTAAGAACAAGTAGGATACTGATTTGTATGCTCATAATTGGAGCTCCGAGGGAATGTTTGCGCCATACGAAGAGTTCCAAAGTGCTATCGATAAATAACCGGATGCAGTCAGAACACGAACGATTCGCTGAAATTCTTGCTGCCTCCACCTATTTCTGAACTCATGCAAGCGTCGTTGACCTAACCAATTGTACGTGAACTTGTACAGCTAAGACGGAATTGTCACCTCTGCTGTACTACGAGTACTCATACTTGATGTTGCTGCGCAGTAATGATTGGAATACCAACTGAGAGAGACTGTGCGTCTTTATTTTCATACAACAGAAATACAGAACAAATGGACAGCAGCAATGATCATACAGAAAACATGTGCATGCACAGTATTTGGTGTCGGTTGTCGGATAGGAGAGATCGATACAGCCTTGGAAGTCAAGTGGTCTGATAAAACCCGCATGAAACAAGTATATGGCTACATTGTCTCTGCATCATCCGTCTGTAACGAATTGTAGTTGAAAAGATGAAGAAAAATTAAATGATAGCAAACGAATGAATGAAGCAATGTCTGGGTGAAGAAAAATTAAATGATAGCAAATGAATGAACGAAGCAATGTTTTGTCGAAGTATGGCAACCGTGTTAATACGACTATCAGAGGTAATCAGATAGGTCAAGAGTGTTAATAGGACTATCAGAGGTAAT
The DNA here is from genome assembly GCF_051294905.1 of Botryllus schlosseri. Lineage (NCBI taxonomy): Eukaryota > Metazoa > Chordata > Ascidiacea > Stolidobranchia > Styelidae > Botryllus > Botryllus schlosseri. Next base: position 28,392,830 of record NC_137245.1, read on the forward strand.
CAGGCATGGCAAGAGCGTTATTACGGCGACAAGAGGTAATGAGGTATTTTTTTATAATCTGCCATACAGCAATTCACAGATGGTAATCCATTCAAAATGATAGGTCAGTCGATAGATCTCTTGGTTAGGTAGCTATTAAATGGGCCCAAGTAGATATTTACCTTCGACGAGGGTCTTGTATTAAGGGAGTGAACAACTTAAGCAGGTATGAAAAAGTAATCGAACACATACGACAAACTGTTAGAAAAATATTTGTGTATAACTTTCAATGTATATATGATCATTGGGTGTTAATCTGGTATGCATGCTGGCATTTCCGCACATTCCATATTGCAAGTAACAGTAAATGCTGTGCATACAATTTGCTGCTTCCAAGATATTTAAGCATTGATAGCGTGTTTTCACTGGGAACATCAATCATGAAAACTAACATTGAAGTACTTTCAATGTCAAAGTTGCCGCTACATATTTTTCTAACAGAGGCATCTTATTTTTTGCAGCGGCCACAGAACCATTTGTTTTGTTTCGGGGAAGTGTTTAGTCCAGCACATAGGAGATGATCCCGGTTGAGACAGGAGTCACAACGAATTGAATTGCTCTTTGTAAGTTGAAGGTCGCATACTCCACAGTACCAGTCCTTCTGACTATATTTACTTTGGAATGCCTTCATCACAGCAGCCCATCCATCATATGCGAAGTAATTCTTGATGCGGAGTATATTCACAGTCTCATCAAGGCAGCTGTTCGGGATGAGACGAGTGTCAGACGTGACAGACTTACTGCCCAATTTCTTTCCATACACTGCTTCATTAGTGTCCGATGGTGATACAAACCATGACAGCATCACTGTGAATGAGGCAGAAGTGAAATTTGCTGAGGTTCTGCATGAAATAAACTTACATCGGTCTCTGTATTTAGGATGTCTTTTTTTTAAATGGAACTGGAGCGTCACATTTCTTCTTCTTCGGAAGGCCAACCACAGTTTGTTCCAAGCCTTTTGGGCGTCCTCTTTTTTTCAGTTTTGATGGCAGATGAATGTTGGAAAGATCTGAAACAGCAAGATCAGTTTTATTATAGTGTAGCGAGATAAAGTTTGGATTAATTTGACACCAACCCGTGAACTTGTCTGGTGTCATGGTGATTTTGCTACAGCATACGGACACTGCTGGGGTGCTATTTTCTGCATCACAGACTTCGGGCACTGCTATAGTGCAATTGACCAACCAATTTGAAATCGTGTGCGTCTTTTAGTTTAGTACGTATGGGCGATTTGAATATCTTTTGACATAGCAGAGAGGCCACGAAATGTCATTACGTAACGAAGTCATTATACCCACGGGTCCGCCCGAATATGTTCAATTATTATTTACGGGCCCTACATTTTCCAAGACACCTCACTCAGCTTTACCGGTAAATCTGAATACATGAGCAGAGAGAGGATAAAAACTAGACAGCAATATTTATGCAATTCTCAATCATATTGACCGATTCAATCATGAATAGTAGAAATTCGTAGGCAACCTACAATAAATTCCAATAATATAACGGTGATTATGCATTAGTTGTCATTTATTGAATCATCAGATCAAAATGAAAAAATATAACGGTGATTATGCATTAGTTGTCATTTATTTACTCTTCACTATGAGATACTGCCCATTCTCTGATGTACCAAACCTGATATGAGCTTGGCACTCTTTACGGAAAGTGCTGCAATGAAATCGTGATACGTTACCCTGTGTTTCAAGCGTAATGCACAGCATGTGTGGCAGTGCCGCTGCTCGTAGTCCAGTAGCGAGCTAAAAAGGGGGCACTTCTTCGTTATTCTCCACACATCGAGAAGTGATCCCCATGAAACCAATGCTTCCCATGAACATGTGGGGTGGGGGATATTAGGGTCGGGTGGGTTAGGATTGGGGTGGCGGGGTTGCGGTTGCATGTGTGGGGTTAGGATTGGGGTGTCGGCACGCGTGGGGTTAGGATTGGGGTGTCAGCACGCATGGGGTTAGGATTAGGGTGTCGTAAGATGAGGTGGTGGGGTTGCAGTTGCGTGTGTGGGGTTGCGTATGCGTAAGATGAGGTGGTGGGGTTGTGTATGCGTAAGATGAGGTGGTGGGGTTGCAGTTGCATGTGTGGGGTTGCGTATGCTCAAGATGAGGTGGTGGGGTTGCATGTGTGGGGTTGTGTATGCGTAAGATGAGGTGGTGGGGTTGCAGTTGCATGTGCGGGGTTAGGATAGGGGTGGCAGGGTTGCGGTTGCATGTGTGGGGTTAGAATTGGGGTGTCGGCACGCGTGGGGTTAGGATTAGGGTGTCGTAAGATGAGGTGGTGGGGTTACAGCTGCATGTGTGGGGTGAGGTGGTGGGGTTGCATGTGCGGGGTTAGGATAGGGGTGGCAGGGTTGCATGTGTGGGGTTAGAATTGGGGTGTCAGCACGCGTGGGGTTAGGATTAGGGTGTCGTAAGATGAGGTTGCATGTGTGGGGTTAGGATTGGGGTGTCGGCACGCGTGGGGTTAGGATTAGGGTGTCGTAAGATGAGGTGGTGGGGTTACAGTTGGATGTGTGGGGTGAGGTGGTGGGGTTGCAGTTGCAGCTGCATGTGCGGGGTTAGGATAGGGGTGGCAGGGTTGCGGTTGCATGTGTGGGGTTAGGATTGGGGTGTCGGCACGCGTGGGGTTAGGATTAGGGTGTCGTAAGATGAGGTGGTGGGGTGTCATAGGAATGGGTTGGGGTTTAGGCTGAGGCTAATCCAACCCTAATTTCACGATGCCAAGACTACAAAATGCTCATGGGGAACATTGCTTATTGATGTTCATGTGGTTGTGGACCCGGTGGAAATTCCGTATCATACGTAAAGCTTACTTACCGTTGGTTAGGTCGAAGACCCTTTTATTTGATCTATATTTTTGGCCTTTTTGACCTATATTCTTGGCTCTGAAATCTGCGGCCGCCGTGGATGCAGTGAAAAGATATCTGGCCATACTTGAGCGCATCATTGAAATTTCGCCGAGTGATTCGCTTTCTTACTGCATCGAGCGTACGTGAATCTCTCTTGTAGAGCTGGACGTAATTTTCTTTCTGGTATTTCTCCAAAGCACTTTTTAAGTCTTCGTAAGAGGCGAACTTACTCTCGGAATCCATGCCGCAGTTACGGCCGGGCATCCCTAAAAGACGGAGAAGCGGAGGCAGCGGAGACAGCGGAGGCAGCGGAGAACGGACCCTAAAACGCGGAGACAGCGGAGACAGCGGAGAGAGCCAAAATGCCGATTCCTAAAACACGGAGATAGCGGAGGAAGCGGAGAGCGGAGCTTTCAGTCATTGACCTTTATAGACACGCGCATACGCAACTCTAAAAGGTGTAGACGGCGGAGAATAACGGAGAAGTCAGCCATGCGAGTTTCAGGCCAATTTGGTGACTGATTGCCCATCGATGAGACGACATAGCGGACGGTTATATAATATACTGAAAGCGGAGTTCGGGGCGTAGCGAAATATATTTCGAAACAGCAGAGAATAACGGAGAATTCAGCCATGCGAGTTTCAGGCCAATTTGGTGACTGATTGCCTATCGATGAGACGGCATAGCGGACGGTTATATAATATACTGAAAGCGGAGTTCGGGGCGTAGCGAAATATATTTCGAAACAGCAGAGAATAACGGAGAATTCGGCCATGCGAGTTTCAGGCCCATTTGGTGACTGATGGCCCATCGATGAGACGACATAGCGGACGGTTAACTGAAAGCGGAGTTCGGGGCGTAGCGAAATATATTTCGAAACAGCAGAGAATAACGGAGAATTCAGCCATGCGAGTTTCAGGCCAATTTGGTGACTGATTGCCCATCGATGAGACGACATAGCGGACGGTAATAATATACTGAAAGCGGAGTTCGGGGCGTAGCGAAATGTATTTCGACACAGCAGAGAATAACGGAGAATTCAGCCATGCGAGTTTCAGGCCAATTTGGTGACTGATTGCCCATCGATGAGACGACATAGCGGACGGTTATATAATATACTGAAAGCGGAGTTCGGGGCGTAGCGAAATATATTTCGAAACAGCAGAGAATAACGGAGAATTCAGCCATGCGAGTTTCAGGCCAATTTGGTGACTGATTGCCCATCGATGAGATGACATAGCCGACGGTTATATTGCCATAATATATTGAAAGCGGAGTTCGGGGCGTAGCGATATATATTTCGAAACAGCAGAGAATAACGGAGAAGTCAGCCATACGAGTTTCAGGCCAATTTGGTGACTGATTGCCCATCGATGAGATGACATAGAGGACGGTAATAATATACTAAAAGCGGAGTTCGGGGCGTAGCGAAATATCTATCGAAACAGCAGAGAATAACGGAGAATTCAGCCATGCGAGTTTCAGGCCAATTTGGTGACTGATTGCCCATCGATGAGATGACATAGCCGACGGTTATATTGCTATAATATATTGAAAACGGAGTTCGGGGCGTAGCGATATATATTTCGAAACAGCAGAGAATAACGGAGAATTCAGCCATGCGAGTTTCAGGCCAATTTGGTGACTGATTGCCCATCGATGAGATGACATTGCGGACGGTTATAATATACTGAAAATTGCTAATAAACCGAACGATGGAACCGATCAATGAGACGACGTATCGGACGGTTACATAATATATTGAAAGCGGAGATCGGGGCGTAGGGGAAGATGTTTCGAAACAGCGGTGAAAAACGGAAAAGTCAACGATGCGAGTTCCTGGCCAATTTGGTGTATTTCGAAGTATTCGACAATATATAACCGGCACATATTTTTTCGATCTTAGAACTTCAAATTCACTCAAAAATTTTTCTAAAAACCTGAAACTGCTCAGCGGCGTACGGGGTCAATCCTGACTTCATATCTTTACTGTATCATTAAAACCAAATCCGTGCGATTAAGGTGCTGGCTGACTTGTTGTTTATGGTATCGGTAGCGAGTATAGAAACCCGTTTTACACTCTGCTCAATATAAATGTAGCAATACTCAGACTCCGAACACATTATCCAGTCTGGCTAAGACCGTTAAGGCGTAAGCTTATATTCCCTGGTAAGTCCTCGTCGAAATTGTTGGCAAAGCGACGGAATGTATTGATTTTATGAGATTATTATATCCTTTGATTATCGCGGTTGATACATTTAGCGACGTTTAAAACGCCAATATGTACTTCAGCAATTATGTGACATTATGTGGCCCGAGTCTTCGCTAGGTATCGTGTACATTAATATAGGAAAGATACGGTTGGAATTAGCAATATGACGTCACGAGGTTCACGTTCGTGTTCACACAGAACCTTTCAAAATGGTTCGCGTTCACACGAACCCGAACCTTTCAGAGGTTCACACCATCCCTATTATTTTTGCTTTATCACATCAAGTTGTTCAGATATTATATATGTTGAATATTTCTACTTTTTCGGGGTAATCAAGTAGATTTGGGCTATTTCCGGTACTTATTGAAGTGGTAATGTTTCGCAATCACTTCAACATCTACCTGAACAGTATTCTGGATGAACTAATTACTAGGGATGGTGTGAACGTGAGGTTCACGTTCGCGTTCTGTGTGTGAACCTCGGAAATTTTGAGGTTCGTGTTCACAACAGAACCTTGGTAGGTTCTGCACTGTGAACCTTCTTCATATATTGCAATTTTCACTTCATCTTTGGTTCAAATTTCATCTTTGGTTCAAATTTATTGCATTTCAACTGCGGGCCACTCTATGCATGGCACAGGCAGCATAAAAAATCAACACGAAACGAGCATGCACCTTGACAATCTCAAATATTTTACTTGCGTTGTTACAAAAGTTTGCTCGAAATATCCAGCTTTTCGTTCCTGAATATTTAGTGACTATCATTGCTTTGTGCTTAACCCGCAATGACATAACATCAAGAGCGAAATACACTGCATGTATAGTCAGCGAATGATGCTTATTCAACCAATCAATGAGATTGATATCGTTTTCTGATGTAAAAATCTGGCGGGCGTCGGGGTCAATCTTGACTTCATATGTATACTGCATCATAAAAACCAAATCCGTGCGATTGGGGTGCTGGCTACTGTTGTATAACTTGTTAGTGGGTTAATATTGGTAGCAAGTAAAGAAACCCGTTATACACTCTGCTCAATATCCATGTAGTAATACTCAGACGCCAAATACGTTGTTCGCTCAGGCCGAGACCGTTAAGGCGTAAGCTTATATTCCCTGGCAAGTCCTCGTCGAAATTGTTGGCAAAGCGACGGAAGATATTGATTTCATGGGATTATTACATCATTTGAATGCCTAGTTGATACATTTGGCGATGTTTAAAACGTGAATATGTACTTCAGCACTGTGCCATTATCCGGCCCGAGTCGTCGCTAGGTATCGTGTACGTACATGTAGGCTACAATACATTAATATAGGCATTAGGCAATGACTTAATTCAAATAAAGGGTTGAAATTGGCAATATGACGTCACGTGACGTCACGAGGTTCACGTTCGCGTTCACACAGAACCTTTCAAAAAGGTTCGCGTTCACACGAACCTGAACCTTTCAGAGGTTCACACCATCCCTACTAATTACATTTGCAATTAGGTTTTTGTAAAGTAGAAAGTAGTTCAGTATAATATTCCACAACTATCATCAGTTAAATTGTCATACGAAACGCGGCCGCAATGTCATCTTATCGATGGGCAATCAGTCACCAAATTGGTCTGAAACTCGCATGGCTGAATTCTCCGTTATTCTCTGCTGTTTCGAAATATATTTCGCTACTCCCCGAACTCCGCTTTCAGTATATTATAACCGTCCGCTATGTCATCTTATCGATAGGCAATCAGTCACCAAATTGGTCTGAAACTCGCATGGCTGAATTCTCCGGTATTCTCTGCTGTTTCGAAATATATATTTCGCTACGCCCCGAACTCCGCTTTCAGTATATTATAACCGTCCGCTATGTCATCTCATCGATGGGCAATCAGTCACCAAATTGGTCTGAAACTCGCATGGCTGAATTCTCCGGTATTCTCTGCTGTTTCGAAATATATTTCGCTACGCCCCGAACTCCGCTTTCAGTATATTATATAACCGTCCGCTATGTCGTCTCATCGATGGGCAATCAGTCACCAAATTGGCCTGAAACTCGCATGGCTGAATTCTCCGTTATTCTCTGCTGTTTCGAAATATATTTCGCTACGCCCCGAACTCCGCTTTCAGTATATTATATAACCGTCCGCTATGTCGTCTCATCGATGGGCAATCAGTCACCAAATTGGCCTGAAACTCGCATGGCTGAATTCTCCGTTATTCTCTGCTGTTTCGAAATATATTTCGCTACGCCCCGAACTCCGCTTTCAGTATATTATATAACCGTCCGCTATGTCGTCTCATCGATGGGCAATCAGTAACCAAATTGGCCTGAAACTCGCATGGCTGAATTCTCCGTTATTCTCTGCTGTTTCGAAATATACTTCGCTACGCCCCGAACTCCGCTTTCAGTATATTATAACCGTCCGCAATGTCATCTCATCGATGGGCAATCAGTCACCAAATTGGCCTGAAACTCGCATGGCTGAATTCTCCGTTATTCTCTGCTGTTTCGAAATATATTTCGCTACGCCCCGAACTCCGCTTTCAGTATATTATATAACCGTCCGCTATGTCGTCTCATCGATGGGCAATCAGTCACCAAATTGGCCTGAAACTCGCATGGCTGAATTCTCCGTTATTCTCTGCTGTTTCGAAATATATTTCGCTACGCCCCGAACTCCGCTTTCAGTATATTATATAACCGTCCGCTATGTCGTCTCATCGATGGGCAATCAGTAACCAAATTGGCCTGAAACTCGCATGGCTGAATTCTCCGTTATTCTCTGCTGTTTCGAAATATACTTCGCTACGCCCCGAACTCCGCTTTCAGTATATTTTAACCGTCCGCAATGTCATCTCATCGATGGGCAATCAGTCACCAAATTGGCCTGAAACTCGCATGGCTGAATTCTCCGTTATTCTCTGCTGTTTCGAAATATATTTCGCTACGCCCCGAACTCCGCTTTCAGTATATTATAACCGTCCGCAATGTCGTCTCATCGATGGGCAATCAGTCACCAAATTGGCCTGAAACTCGCATGGCTGACTTCTCCGTTATTCTCCGCCGTCTACACGTTTTAGAGTTGCGTTTGCGCGTGTCTATAAAGGTCAATGACCGAAAGCTCCGCTCTCCGCTTCCTCCGCTATCTCCGTCTTTTAGGAATCGGCATTTTTGGCTCTCTCCGCTGTCTCCGCTGTCTCCGCGTTTTAGGGTCCGTTCTCCGCTGCCTCCGCTGTCTCCGCTGCCTCCGCTTCTCCGTCTTTTAGGGATGCCCGTTACGGCCCACAGTTCCGGAAATCCCGGTACCCATTCTGCAGTTGCGGCATGCTTACGCCGGACGAATAGCCTGAGGAACTTAATTCGTCCGGTACCGGACGAGTAGACACTTCCTTTCTAAATACGCAATTAGAACTAGAACGATGTACTTTTGAAAACTTACAACCATAGAACGAAAGACCTTTAAAATCCACAACCAAATAGAACTATAATAACTGAATTGCGAATGAGCCAAGAAATATTGGAGGTAGAATCGGCTTTCTACAGCAGAAGTTTGAAATGGGAGGGGTGTTAACCTCGAAAATCCGCCCTTGGCCACGCCACCATTAGTATTAGTAGCGCTGGCTCTGAGCTAGCAGTACATGCAATAACATCACACAACAGGACACCGACATCACGATTCACGCCAAACAACGACACGTGTTTTCTATATGTTTAGCAACTACGTTTTTTTTCAAAACTAACAACTTTAACTAGACCCATCAAAAATCCACTACACTTATTAATGAGCCAATAAATATTAGAGCTACAATTGGCATTTAAAATCGACGAGTTTTCGAATTTGAAATGGGCGGGGTTCGGACTCCCAAAACGGACCCCTGGCTATGCCACCGTTAGTATAGTGATGACTCTGAGCTAGCAATGGTCGCAAGAACATCGGTATCACGACTCACGGCAAGTGTTTTCTATAGTGGTTCAATAACTGTATTATTTCAAAATCCGCGGCTACAACTACTCAAAGACAGTTCCTTACAGACATTCTGTTAGCAAAGTGAGAGGCCTATCTATGCCTGAACCTGTAAAGTGTAAATTCTTGAAGTGCTGCATCATTACACATCAAAAACTGAAGGAAATTCACAAAAAGCCAGAGTCGTCTCACAATGCATATTTATTATTGGTCAAATCACAATCCTTTGCATAAGTTTCGCTTTCTGCGAATGTTCAATATCTATTATCAAGGCACTAATAACTATTCCAACAACACGCGCATATAGCAAGGCATCAATACTCATTTTAAATGGGCAGTAATCGAAGTCTGGAATCAGCCTTCCAGTAGCAGTAGCTGTAAACGCATCGAGCCACACTTTCAAATGAAGCGTCTATCCATGGTCGCCAGTGAATTACACAATTAGCGATGTCGGATTTAGGAATGTAATAACAGTGATCATCATTGTATAATATTTTGATATGGAAATAAACCAGATATTTCAGGTCGTGTAGTAGAGAATGGAACAGAATATTGTATATCAACAATCGTATCATGTTCATACATACCAAGTATTTTCTAATTCTCTACTTGTTGCTGACGATTACCCTACCGAAGATATTCGGGTTCAATATCAATATCATTCAATGGCGTACTGAAGTTATGTGACTGCAAGAAGCTCTTAGAACTTTATTATCATGAAATCGATGCATGACCTCATGTATTAAAAAAATTCCAAAACGAATGCTGCACTGAACTCGCGCATCGTAGACTGCGTGATTGGACCGCAGGTAGTCGAAGTAGTCATCGTTGGTATTTAATACAAGTAACGATTTTCAAGTAAGTTTCCCGTGCCTAGTTTTGCCTAGAAAACTCATAAGTACAAGTCTAAACCATAATATTCATTTGAGGCAATATCGGAAGTAGGTAAAACATGCTTGTAGAACTTTGGAAAAGTAGAAGTAGCCCAATAACGAGTATTTGGAATAAGCGGAACAACTTGTTACCTACCACTTATGTTCAAGAGCTATTCAAGCAGTTTAAAAAAACTCTTTGACTTGAGCAAGTACTGCAAGCAGACTCGAACATTAGAAGTTCTTTATTACTGACCACAAAGGCATGGCTAACTCAAGAACTGAGTGATTCAATCGTGTATCGAGTATTAGGCTTCCAGTCGAGTATTGCTCGTTACGTCAGCAGAATAATACGAATGATGTGGAAAGTTCGAACACAGTTCTACATCACATTAAACATAGGGCTGTCATATTTTGGAATCATGAAAGGGCACTTTTACCAAATCATAAAAGTTGATTTACCGAAAAAAAAATGGTCATCACTTTCATTCGACTCTATTACCTATTTCACGTCATTTATGCCAATTTTCACTTGACTAGGTTCACTATCCTAGCTGTAAAAGCTGTAAAGGAGGACGAATTGCCAAAAAGGAGGACATTTTCAATTTCCTGAAAAAGGAGAACGTATGGTAACCATACATTAAAGATGATTCGGTATTTTATCATCCACACCTATTTCATTGCACTTTGTGACAATGCTGTGGGTTGATCATGACTTGCAGATGTGTCTTCTCCAGTAACATGGCTAGTTTTGTAGTACATGTTTCGTATGCTGCGATACCACCAATCTAGGCTTACTGCCTCCCACAGTAGAATATAGTTCTTCACAGATATGTCATTTCCAGTAACGTGGGTAGCTTTCGTATGTTGCGACATTTACCAATCGAGGTTTCAGGCCTTCCACAGTGGTAAATACTATCGAAACTAGAATTATAGACGACCAATTCACTCTTAGTGACAAGGATCGTATCATTTCAGTACCAGAAAGAGTCATCTCCCAATACTCGACTCAAATCAGCGGAATCAATGCTTGATTCAGATTCGAGTTCTACATGATTGAGCCCATTGTCGAATATCTTCTGGTGATCCTATTTGTCATGACAGGTAGGCTCTACTATTTTCAAAAAACCGCCAACGAGATGAACACTCCCAGTAACCAAAACCTGAACGTGCGGAACACCATGTAAAAGGGGCACATTCAAGTTTTCGTGTGACGACAATTTAGAAGAAGAAGCGAACAATTCCTTGTCTCTACCCTCTGACAACCAAGCGACCGCATTTGCAATGGTCGGGAAGATCGGCGCGTCCACGGGCAAGTCGCATTTCATGTCAGAGTCGGTAGAAGCGTGTCGGAGCCATTCGTTGTGGTTTCTGACGGCGCACAAAAGCTTGTCCTCTATGCTGGATTTCAAGTTGTTTTGGTCCGCGTTGTCAACAGCTAGAGTTGCGATGTTCGGGGTGAAGACCGCGTAGAATATCCCGCAGCTCTGTTGTAATGAGAGGTGGCTAACTTCAAAATCTTCACCTTTTCAAAATCAGATGACTATTATAATGACAGCTTCCGTTTTTTCCAACTTTGATGACAATTAGGATGATTGCTACTCAGTTTCTTCCCAAATTAGATTAGAATTAGAATTACGGTAGTGAAGTCGCGAAAGCTTGGAAATCATAACGAAATATGTTGTTAACGCCATTTTAATATTTGACCGATGAGGAGGGAAGATATACGCAACGAATGCTGCAAGTAACCTTCTGGAGTCAGATTACACAACTATAACATCATCAAACATTCGCTCTGCGTTAAAGAAATTAAATTCAGTCCATATCAAACCAGAGTTGATTCTAATTAGCACGAGAACAGCAAATGTCCAAATGTCCACACTTGCAAGCTTGGCTCGCTTCACACGATAAGGTTCTCCTGTAGTACTTTCAGGAAAGCCAAAAATTAGATTATAGTTGAAGTGAGAGCCTAGAAACGTTCCAAGAATTGGGCTAGAATCATATTTGTTATCTAGTTATCTACTTTTGCTCATCTCTGTTGGTCACTCACCTTCAATTCAGCAAAGAGCGGTGTCGGGTCCCTTTGTCCCGTTATGTTGAAGGCTAGAATCCGTAGACACCGTTTCCCGAGACATCTCTCTTCCTCGTCAGCGGCAGAACGGAACCAATCGGCGCAGCACCGCATGCTACGCGTCGTGTGCGCCCCGTCCAAGTAGAACGTGAGATTACGGAACTTTACAACCTGAAAACAACGCTTTGTTTGTCATGCGAGGCAAAATTTGAAAAGGCACCAAAAGATGGACGTAGTACACCAGGCGTGTCAAACATCCGGCCTGCGAGGTCATTCTGAGTAAATTGAAAAATGATTGTATTATGCAGTACATTTTAATAGTAGTATTTGTCGAACATGTTCATCAGCCGCATTAAAACCATCTGACGACAGTGTTGACTTTTCACTCGAGCAGCTATTAGGAGCAAAGGTGGTAAAATTGACACTACTACATTATGGGAAGGCAAAATATAGCACATTCTCTTTAGAGTTTTCTGGGAAAATGAACCAAATAATAGTTATTCACAAAGGCGGAAACGACAATCCGAAACCGCTGCATGTAAAATACATGGAGAATAAGCTACACTAATAATAGAATTCAAATATCTCTTGTTGCACTGCTGCTTATATCATTCTAACCCCAAAGGCCCCAGCCCCGTTAGAGCCATTGTTTTAGTAGTTTTCAAGTGTATTCAATCGGCCAATCATCGTATTTTGTCATCTCCATCATTTGGGAATAACAGTGTTGCTAAAATAGAGACTGTATGATCCGTGATATAACATTTAATACTATTTTGCAGAGCGGTCGATGATAAAGCATCCCAGTGAAAAACACAAAGGCATGGACCCATTCATTCATAGTATCGAAACTGCCCTTCTCGTTGATGAACTGGTAATGACAAGGAGCGTATCATTTCAGCACTAGAAAAATAATCTCGCACTACGCCACTCGATTCATTTCAATTAATACTATGTTCAGATGAGAGCACCGTACTCGAATCAATATGTCCAGCCCCGATGAAGAGTAGTAAATATGATTATTATATAGTCACAGCAACCGCGACAAAGTCATCTGGTGATTATTCAGTCTACTATAGCTATTGGGAGAAATTGGATACTCTGAAGCTATCATACTCAATTTACCATCATACAGTTGACTACTTCAAAGTAAGAGCAGCATTTTGTGATCGATATAACTATATCTAGATCAAAACACAAATACGGTATACGATGGTTTAAACTACAACAACTACTGAGCCAATAATCCAGTATTATCGTATATCGTAGGTGAAGCTGAACTGATGAACCAATCTCACTTGAGCTCTTCCCTTCCAAGAGCAATCCTCCAACGCCTTCAAATGTTTCTCAGTGAGCGGGAACGGCCGAGCGTGGGTCGGAAACGCTTCCACTTCCGAAGTGTAACCCATCAGTTCGTGATCCTGCAACAAAAAGACAGGGGCGATGCAACTACGTACATGGCATTCTAGAAAGTTCATATTTATACCTTACGGGTATCGAGCAGTTTTGTAATTCAAGTCACAAAGAGCAGACTTGGGACTTGGCCTAATTAGAGCAAAATGACAGTAACGTAATCTGTGAAATGTTTTTAAGCTCTCGTTTTAATTCCAATTCAATCTCGGATTTTCCTGAAAATGCTACAGGAGAACTGTATCATCCGAAACGTGCCTACATACGTACATGCGTGCTGTACAAACATTTTACTTTCTCGTGTGCTTATGAGGATGATCTCTGATTTGATATAAACTGAAGTTGATTTTCCGTGTATTCCTTTTTTATTTGGAATTGAATCTCCAGCTTTTTTGCAAACAGTAATTCCAATCTAATATGGAAGAAAATGTGTAGGTAGCCTTTAGCCTATATACCGTAATTATAATATAAATCTTATTTTGGAAAAGCAAAAAAGTAACTAGTAAACATGAATATGAATTCAGTCCGTGTCCAAGTTTTCGAGAATTCAGTGATTCTAATTCTAAACTAATTTGGCAAAAAAATGAAAAGCAATAATTCTAGTTCTGGTCTAGTTTGGAGATGAATGTATGGCAAATAGCATAAAGCATTTTTAACACAAAGCGGAAATCGCTCGCACTTGCCCTTGTGCAGAGGTTTGCGATGTTACTTGTACTTTTACTCGGAAAGATTTCAAAGCAACTTGTTCAGTACTTGAGCAAATAGATTGGGAAACGTAGTATGATAAGCAATGTTGTCCGCAAAAACAATGCAATTATTCGGACACCGTTACATGTCTTCAAAAACTATAAATATTCGGCCAATGACAGAAACAGACTGTAACCCTGAACTACTGGTTACTGGGAACGAATCACAGCACATTGGAAGCCTTCATTTCCGCTTTGCTTCCCAAATTACATAATATCCAAAATGAGAATGGCTCATGTTTCCTCATCATCTCGTATTGAAATGGCATTTTGTAAATTACAAGCAGACAGGATTTTCACACCAAGGCAATATTTTCCAAAAAAACTCACAAGAATTTGTATAAGGAATATCTAGATTCACAGACCAGTGAGACCACAGACAACTCAACATCTAGGATTTGCGAAAGTTTAAGAGCTTCTTGCATGTGCAGAACTTAAACTTCAATATACAAGTGGATAATATATTCATTGGAGACTTGAAGTTGTTCAAAAATAACTTTTTTTCCCTAAATTGTTAGGTTGCCTAAATAAAAAACGGTATCCACCCAATTTGGCTCGATCCAACTTGTAGATTGAACGTACAGCAGAGGAGTTTGAAAATTTTGAATTTGATATAGAAATATTTTTTAAAAAGCTATCAAATTTTACTGTCAACCCCATGAAATTGTGGAGTTGACAACAAAAGCGATAGAAAACAAATTTGACAATTCCAATCCGAAGCGAAGTTATTTTGAGTTTTTCATTCATAATTCTGGAATCATCCATTGTCTAGGCTATTTATGTGAATCCAACATTTTCAACTGCAATAACTTTGCTCCTACCATTTGGAAGTTAGCAAAAATTGGCGAGCTTTGTTCTTTCAGGCAACTGAACAATTTCATGGGGTTGACAGTGAAATTTGATTTTTTTTCAATAAATCCAATAAACTCCTGTTCTTTCCATAATATGAGACAACATCATTTTTTGAGCGCTGTGCCCCTTTAATACCACGAAATGTCTAAATACAAATGAAATCTCACCACTTTGAGTTGTTTCTTTTTCAACCACAAGTTGGCGATCTGCAGCGCCAACGAAGCATTCATTCTCTGATGCTCTCCGTTTAACCCAAGCTTCAGCCTTCTGCCGGCGGGCAGCCGATAAGCGGTCAGGTCCGGACATATTTCAAGCCTCGCGTCATTATCAAACGCAGTCTGAGCCATAATTTGCAACGCGGAATGCTGTTGGGGTGATGTGAACGCCGATATTCCCGGTTTAAATATGCCTGCTTTGTGCCAAGCTATTGATTCGATTGTATGTCCAAGAAGGGCTACATGGTCGTATCCTAACGACGTGACCCCACAAACGGCTGTTTGTCGAGCAACATTGGTGCAGTCGAAGCTGCCACCGATTCCAACCTCCATAATCGCGACATCGACGCGTTTTTGAACGAAAACGTAAAAAGCCATGATGGTCAAAAAATAGAAATATGCCGGGTATTCGTGACTGCTGCCTTCTCGAGTTTCAGTGAATTTATTGTAAACGTCTTCGAAGTATTCAGAAAATTCTTTCCGAGAAATGGGTTCTCCGTTGATGCGAATCCTTTCGCGGACTTCGATCAAATGCGGCGAGCTGAAGAATCCAGTTTTGTATCCGTGGCGACGCAAAATGCTTTCTACAAATGCGCAAGTCGAGCCTTTTCCTGTAATAACCAATGTAGATGGCACTTCAAAAGGATCTACGAAGAAGACTTGGACTGGAGAATTCTAGTTGCCTAATTAGATTAATTACAGCGAAATGCCGGTAATCTAGTTTTAATCCAATTTATGTAATTTTCTTTGCTCTAATTCTAATCTAATTTATGGAATGTTTCCATTCCATGCTCTAATTTTAACCTAATTTGTAAAATGTCTCTTTTGTCCAGGGTTGTAACCAAGTCACAAGGCTCCGAGTCACAAGTCAATCTCACTTTTATAGTTTTGACTCGAGTGATTTTCAATTCACCACCGAGTCCAAGTCAGCGAGCAGAGGCCCGAGTCCGAGTCATGGTATTATGAATCAAATCCGAGTCCAAGTCATTGTGTTGACTGCTCAATTTCAAATCGAAGTCTTGCTAAACTCCCTTTTATAACTCTGTTTGGTGATATCGAATGGTTCGCGTTTATAATATACTCATTTTGCTCACTTTTAGCCATAGGCGCTGACCTCTAATTTTCCCTAGGTATGCGGGATCGATGACATCACAAAGGGTTGACGTCATAGTGCGTCAGAATTGACAAATGAAACGACTCGCAAGCGTTCAATATCACCTCTGTCACTTGTATATGGTGACAAAATTACAATACTATTAACCAAACGCGTAGCCAGCCGGCCGCTTGCTGTATTGATTGAATTAATTTCAAATTTACCAAGGTAGCATTAGTTTATTTTGGTTAAGTTCACGCACCAATGCGATGTTAGTTCCCGCCGACGAATCAGATATCATATTCTTACGCAGCAGGAGATGACAATAGCCACATTTTGCGCTTATAGAGATTGACATCTTTAGTATCAATGTCGCGGTCTAGTTGCCTCGCGTTCCCTCTTCTAATTACTCGCGTTAGATCAATGTATTTTTTCGAATTTACCAATATAGTATCAAAATCAATGCATAAATAACGATTATACATTATACAATCTCCTCATGTTGATGAACTTACGCGTATGAAAAGCTTGTCAATGAGTTCGGAAGTGCTGACAATTTGGGAGTCTATGATCTCTGGTGAACAATTAAATATGCGCTTATCAATGCTTATTACGTGGCCTCGGCGACGGACGATTTGCTTAAGTGAAAATGTTCGAGTTATTATGGAATCTGCTCTATAGTGGCATCGAGTTCAGGTGGTTCAAACCATTCTCATCTTTTATAACCCAAGCCTTGACACACATCTTCTGATGGTTATGTTAAAGTATATGCGGAAATCCTGCGCGTGCATGTTTGCGGACATTCGATGTCATTCAGTTTTGCGATGTCAATCTTTAATCGCAATCGAGATATTGAAGCTAAAGCGTGCTAGGCCCGAAATGGGATAGTTAGGCCAGCGATGATATATTTCGTACCAGGCCTATTGCATACCCAATTGTATTGACCAGCAATGGCATGGTGCGCACCGGGCCTATTGCAGATGCGATTCTTCAAGCTATCGGAACTAGGCTTGTTGGAGACGCGATTAATCAGACCAGCGACGATTGCCGAGCGCGCGGTAATCAATGACAACTTTGCAATAACCTCGGCGGGAGATCGTGTTGCGTTATATTGTGCACAAACGCTTCTCGCTAATTGGAAACACGCTTCTCGCTAATTGGCGTGCGCAACACTGATAAAATACGACTAACTGAATTGCAACTGAATATTAGCGTTAGAATGGTGATTTCAAAAGGAAGGGGTTTTGCTACGCACCTGAATAAATTGCTGCTGATTTGCTCACGTGCTCAGCAGCACTACGAAATACACTGCTTATTTCTAAATCGATCAATTCACCAGCCAGTCACCTACAGGCCTAACCGAATTCCGAGTATGCAGCATATCAAAAAAATTTCTAGGTATCCGCGGCATACCTAGCATACCCAAGTTCAGCGCCTATGCTTTTAGCAGTTTCTGGTCGCTTTTTCAAGTACCGGTACCAACAGACGAAGTCCCAATAGTGTGGTTACTTTACTATTCTTCGAAATCACAATCAAATGTAGGTCTCAGCCGTCTTGAGTTATATGACTTGGTTTTGAGTCATGCGCAATGACTCGAGTCCAAGTCGAGTCAATACACAGATTGACTCGAGTCGAGTCATTTCCGTATTTTGAGAAAATGACTCGAGTCAAGTTGAGTCATCAGAAAATCGTGACTCGAGTCGAGTCATGACTCAAGACATTACAACCCTGCTTTTGCCTAGTACTAATTTCATTTGTGAGACGCTTCTTTGCCCGAATTTCAACTTTTCATGAAAATGCTACAGCAGAAGTGTATCGTGCGAAACGAACCAAGCTTGCTGTACAGACATTTGCCATTCTCGTGCTGACGAGAATCAATTCTGATTTGATATGAAGTGAACTTGATGCAATTTCAAAGTTTTTGCAACTTCAGCAATTCAAATTCTAATCTAACATGGAAAAACGAAAATTTTCTAGTTGCCAAACTCTTATACAGAGCCATTTTGAAATCTCTACCACTTATCACATATCATGAAATATCAGAAATATTATCAGATCAAAGTCCCGCAATCTCGAGCGCAGACTAGATACGGTTCAAACTCATTTCATCTTTCATCAATTTATAAATTTCTTACAAATTTCACAAATGAATAAATTACGTAAAGCAGGACAAGTGTTTCGAGGTCTACATGAATTTTTCTCACCCGCTAGAAACTTAATAACTACTGTAACTCGGGTGATATTCAAAATTCAGCGGAAGATATTTTTCCAAAATCTTTTTATTACATATAATTCTAATAACTTAATGCTTACCAGCGAAGTTTTATCTGATAAATATTTTTTTTCAGGACTAAATTCACTGCACTTCACCTCCAAGAAGCTCTTCAATTGTAACTATTTTGCATTCGAACAATTGGTCCACGTGATATAAGCTGAGTATTAGGGCTGTTCAAAAATAACCTTTTTTCCGGAATCTTGCTGGTTACTTGATTAAATCGTTAGGTTGCCTTAAAAAACGACACACACCAAATTTGAATTCATTCCAACCAATATTCGCGGATTTCGCAGAGTTTGAAAATTTTGAATTTGCCTAAAAATGCGAAAATTTTTTTTTCTTCAAATTTTCCTTCCAACCTTATAAAATTGTTGCGCTGTCTTCAAAAACGATGGAAAACAAATTTGACTCAATTCCAAGCTGCAGAAGCGGAGTTATTCAAGTTTTTAGATGATAATTCTGGGATGATCCACCAATCAAGGATAATCCCAGACTTATGAAAGAAAAACTGAAATAACTCCACTTCTACGGCTTCAAATTGAGTCAAATTTGTTTTGCATCGTTTTTGAAAACAGCGCAAAAATTTCATGGGGTTGGCAGAAAAATTTGAAAAAAAAAAATTTTTGCGTTTTTAGGCAAATTCAAAATTTTCAAACTCTACGAAATCCGCGAATATTGGTTGGAATGAATTCAAATTTGGTGTGCGTCGTTTTTAAGGCAACCTAACGATTTAATCAAGTAACCAGCAAGATTCAGGAAAAAAGGTTATTTTTGAACAGCCCTACTGAGTATGGACATAAAATTTATCTGTACAGTATGGTACATAATTTATATTAAATATAATTTCATTAACATAGGTTTCAAGCAAAGGTTTATCATATGAATATTTGTTTCCGGATTAAATCTGGTCCAATAATGGCATTAATTGATTGAATTAAAATTATTTTGTATTACAACAATTGGTATGTGCGATAGGCTGAGTATAGACAGAAAACTCACTTGTGCGGTATAATTTTTAGGCATATGCATATAATTTTAATAACACTGTTTTCTAGCAAAGGTTTATCTTATAAATATTATTTTCAGGTCTACATTCATTGTATAGGTTAGCAGCTTGTCAAATCCTTTTATTATTGAAATGAAAAAAACATTGTGTATTTCAAAAATCGGTATGTGCCATAGGGTGAGTAGAGTAGAGTGTTTACATAAAATTTATCTGTACATCATTTGCACAATAAAATTTTAATAAGACAGTTTCCAGGTTTAACTTATAAATATTATTTTCAGGTATAAATTCCCTGCAGTATAGTTTATTAGCTGGTCAAATCATTGTATTGATTAAATTAATTGGAATTACTTTGGATTCCAACAATTGGTACGCGTTCCAGAGGCTGAGTATAGACTCAAAATTCCTACATGTTAACAATATATTGATTACGTAAATATATGAATACCGTACCTGAAGCTTTGGTTTTTAATATAGGCCTATTTATGGAATGATTTTATTATTAAAATGTATACCAAGTTCTGTCCCTAAAAATTCCCTATCTGCACCACAGTCATTTATTGTCACTGTTACCTTTAGTTCCGCTGACATGCACAATTCTGAGATCTTTCAAGTTCTGTTGGGTGATTCCAACACGATTCAGCAACTCTTGCATAGCCACCAGGCAGCTGCCATCTCGAAATAACGGCTTCTGACCATTGGTCTGGTAAATAAAAGAATTCGATCATTTATATGTACAAAATAATAGGCTATATTATTAAATTCATGAGTGAAGTTCTGTACCTCTAAGAATCAGACATGGAAAAGTAGATAAATTTAGTGTCTAATTAGTCGAATCAGAGTGAAACGCCAGTAATCTAATATGTGAAATGATTTCAATTCTAATCTGTTTGGTTTTACTGAAAATGCTATAGAACTCTGTAACATAAAGTGCATAATGAGCCAAGTTTACTGTGGACGTTTGTCATTCTCATGCTCGTGAGAAACTGAGAATGAGCTCTGATAGAGAACTGAGCTGAGCTTGTTCAGATTTTCAGTCAATTTTAATTCTAATTTAATCTGGAAAAAGCTGTGTACCAGTAGTTATATTTTCAATTCTAGTTTAATTTGGAAAACGTACTGTGAAGCTATAATGATAATTCTAGTCTATTTCACTTAAATGTGTTGGCTCTGGTTCTAATTCTAGTCTAATTTGGAAAAAATGTGTAGCTATAAATACTAATTCTAGTGTAATTTCGAAAAAAACGTGTAGGATTGATTTAAATTCTAATCTGGAAAAGCTGAAAATTTTCTAACCGCATTACTTGAAATAAGTCTCCCAATAAAAAGTGTACACGTACACGATCAAAATACCAGCAGGGCTACGAATTCTGGCCTGGCATCTATAAAGGCGCACCGCCACTTCAACCAGTACTTACTTGCAATACATTCAGGGTACGAACAGCTTCTTCATATTGCATAGCTTTTTCCGAGGTCAGCAGGCCTCTAACATGCGTCGCGAGCCTTGAACAGTACGGAAAACCAGCACGCCACAGAGCACCCATCAACAGACGAAGCAAACAACTGCATGACTTTATATAAGAAAGCGGTTATCGCGGCTCTGTGGTTTGCGCCGCAAAAAAACCAGAGACACCAATCCGAGCGTGACCGTGGTGGTGTATGAGAGGAGAGAGAGAGAGAGAGAGAGAGGGAGGGAGTCTTTATTTTACATCTAACAGAAATCAGTGTTGGGATGACACGAGTCAACTTTTTCGTATGACCTGACTTGACTCGAGTCACTGTGGAAAAATAACTCGACTTTACTTAACTCGGAGCTTCAAAACTGAGCATTGACTCGTGACTCGGAGCAAAATTTACGAGTCAATTTCGAGTCATCAAGTAAACGGTGTTGAATAAATCATTGTATGTTCGGATTGTTCGAGTTACGCCGGAGTCACTTGTGAGAGCAACCAGCAGTCATTCACTGATTGCTCGTTACGCTGACCAGTGACCATCTATTGTTAGAACACAAATAAATTGACCCCAAACTAAACGATCACAGCTTACGTTGTCGTATAGTAGTAGATTAGTAGTAGATAGTAGATTAATCTAAATAGCAATGTGTGTCTGTTTCTTAGATGGCTCAAGGCTTACGTCGCGCAGTGCTCACATTTACCAACTCTCTGGTATGATTTAAATAGAACAAATATAGTTTGTGAGTTTATATTCTCCCGGACGTGTTGATAGGTAGTGTATAGGGTTACCATATTTTGGAAATGTGAAAAGAGGACAGTTTTTCGAAATTTTCAGACTTACAATTCTGGTGTAAAATCAGGAAAAAGTGGTAAATTTTTCCAGACTTCGTGGTCGGTTGAGTAAAATAAAACTCAACCCTCCGTCTCAGCTATCAAAATAGTCGCCAGAGCGTTACCACAGTGCTGATTTAATGTATCTCAGTCGAATTCTACCTTATATTCAACAAAAATTCTTAAAAAAGAGGAGAAAATCTCAAAAAAGAGGACATTTGGGCGTCCTCCGAGGACACTTTAAAAAAAGTTAAAAAAGATGACAAATCCGCTTAAAAGAGGACGTATGGTAACCCTAGTAGTGCAGGCTACTGTACCATATCAATTTGTTTCAACTTCTCAAGCTTCGTATTAGGTCCTATATTTTGCCTGCTGATAATAACTGACTGTAGCATGTAGCTGTATAGTTACTCGCGTATTTCATTAGCAGTTCTACGAGTGCGTGATGGATACAGCATCTTTTTTGCATGTATATTTAATAACTAGATATTCGTTATTTGTTTCAAGATAAATGATCAATCAATCTGTTTTTCACACAGCTAACAAAATGTAATGACTTTGAATCATCACTCATACTTCGAAAATTCAATTTGACTTGAATTGTGACTTTATTGACTCGTGACTTGACTTGACTCGAGTCACCTCCAAGTGACTTGACTTGACTCGAGTCACCTTTGAGAATCGATTGACTTGACTCGAGTCAAAATCTGCCGTGACTCGAGATGACTCGTGACTCGAAGGTAGTGACTTGATCGACTATATCGACTTCGCCGATTATTGATACCGATATTTGGAACTTTCCAGATATTTTATATCAAATAAATTTCAAAAATTACATTTGTAAGTAAAGTTTCACCACCGTATACTTCCTGCATTACAATTTACCTCCACTGGACTGATCTCAAGTTCAAGTTTGTTCCTACAATTTCATCATTTCAAAAATCACAAGACTGCGATGCAATGAAAGATAGGAAGGAACCGAAACGACGTGGATTAGTCTTTGAGATCGGACACCCACCTGACCTAAACGATGTAAAAAAGGAGGCATATGCACTGCACACTGAATGAGCGGCGAGATGCTGTTCCTCACAGCAGGCCCTGCATAGTTAATAGAGTGATGCGTGTGTATGGTAGTTGTCAATGTCCAAAAGGAGATATACGCTACTTTTCATTTCCCCATAATCAGTCGCATTTGTTCACATGTACACATCACTGAGCTAAATAAACATTCCTATTCGATAGTTTATGTTTACATTAGAATATAGAAAGGGTCTTTTTGGAATCGGGAAAGGAGGACACTTTTACCAAACATAAAAGTTAGAAGAGCGAAATTGAAAGCAGCAGATTTTGATCAATTTACTGGAAAAAATGTCATCACTTTCATTCAGCTGCCGAATGACCTGCTCGAACGTCCATATTGCATATTTCACGTTATCTATGCCTATTTTCAGTTGACCCGGTACATAACCCTAGCTGTAAAGGTGGACGAATTGCCAAAATCGAGGACACGTAGGCGTCCCCAGAGGACATTATCCATTTCCTGAAAAAGGAGGACAAAGCCTCCTAAAGGAGGGCGTATCAATCAATCAATCAATCAATGGATATATTATATTTTTATCTGCGTGTGGTGCATGTATGTATGGTGAGCCTAATTATAGATAACTAGCCTACGGATCGATCTTCAATTGAATAGTGTCTTCATATTGAAATAAACACAATTATTTTTGGCTGACACTCGTCTGGGGTAATCGTCAGCAACTAGTAGAGAATTGGAAATAATATCGGATATCAACAATCGTAGGCTACATGCATGTTTTAGGTTCTGCGATACGACCACAATAGGATCAGGTGTCGCAGCACGATTTCTGCCAGCAAGTATTTTTCACTCGCGAACTGTATTTTGGATAGGAGTGCAGAACAGATTTCAAGACCTGGCGATCCAAGCCAGGGCTGTGGAGCCGGAGCCGGAACCCCGGAGCCGTGAATTGTCAGCGGAGCCGGAGCTAGAGCCGGAGTTTAATATAGAATTCAAGAGGATCCGGAGCTGGAACCGGTTCTATGAACAGTATCTCCGGCTCTGATGTATTTCATATGCTTTTACTGATGGCCGAATTCGGATAATTTTACGATAATCGTTCAAAAATTGAGAATTTTTCCTCGTTGGCACCACATTTTCTAACTAACCGAAATTTTTAGCCTACGATTGACGCGATGCAAGCTAGACAATACGGTGTTGAATATAATAGGGAAATTAGTGATTGGATAAGCGCTTTCCAATTTCTGATCTTCACTTTTGCGTATTCATTCTTTTCTGCTTGATACACTCGTATTCTTGAATTGCCGGACAGAGAGAGAGAGAGAGATATGATATTCTTTCTCGCCTGCACCATCGAGATGCTTTGGCGACGGAGTTGCGATACGGCTCCATGAGGTCATCTAGTCTGCGCCCCCGTTTTTTTTCTCCTCCATGCTATCCGTGACTGCTGAGCGCCTAGCAGGATAGCTGCGGATACAATTTTTCGAGTCTTTGGTATGACCCGGCCGGGGATCGAACCCACGACCTACCGCTCGAGAAGCCGGACGCATAACCATTACACTATCTCGCTCGACAATGTCACTTGCGAGCTTGTAGTATAATTGCTTACTGACTTGTACACTGTACACTAGTGCACGACGTTGAATTAAGTTCTCAAATATTGATGCACCACCAGATTGTCAGTGATACTAATTTCGAGTTCATTCGCAACCATAATTCTCGTTGATAAATTAATTCTCATTGTGACAAGTGACGTGAAATTTCAATAGTCGAAAAAAAATCGACGGTAGCTGGCAACAGAGATCCGAGATAGGTTGACAGAAAACTATCGATTTTCTTGTATTCGCAGATCGCTATATCGCCTGAAATGATAAATAGCTAGATGCAGTCAACAATCAGCATACCCCTCATCTCTACTGCTGCGCAACTGCAACCAACTTCATAAGCTCCGTATGACGCGTCCCAAACGACCCGAAACAAATTTTGAAAGTACAAGAATGCCGCTTTGGATAACTTCGGACAGTATCGTACAACATAAGGTACTTTATATCATAGCTAGAGCCCAGCAGGGGCCTGGCTGTCCATCCATCCAACAAGTCGCTGCTGAAGAGATTCGGTGTCCTAAACATAGAAGATATGCGGGAACTAGAAATCGCCAAGTTTATGTATCAGTTCCACTGCGGTCGTTGCCCCTAATGTTTCAATGACTTTTTTACGTCGGAATCAAAAGCGCACAAGTACAACCGGAGCCGGAGCCGTGTATTTTCACCGGAACTGGAGCCGGAGCCGGAGCTCTACATAAAATTCAGCCGAAGCCGGAGCGGGAGCTGGAGCCCGTTATTTGAGGAGTAGCTCCGGCTCCGACGTATTCCATAAGATGCTATTACATATGCAACATGCAACAACTATATCTGCTGATTTCACATAATTTAACAGCAGGCCGGAGTTTAAATGCTGTGCACAGCAATGGCACGGAGTAAAGTGCGTTCTAGTGCAACTATGATGTTATCGACAATTCACAAGTATTCATTATGACGTCACAAGCCGAAACGGTGGCACCTATGTCTTCGTTGCTGCATCCGATGTTAC
Source organism: Botryllus schlosseri (assembly GCF_051294905.1). Lineage (NCBI taxonomy): Eukaryota > Metazoa > Chordata > Ascidiacea > Stolidobranchia > Styelidae > Botryllus > Botryllus schlosseri. The sequence goes on from NC_137245.1 coordinate 28,418,334, forward strand.
TGACGGCTAACAGACTCTAGATCAGAGGTCTCAAACACGCGGCCCGCGGGCCGCATGCGGCCCGCCAGAGCATTTTGGGCGGCCAGCGACGACATTTTAGATTTTTAATAATTTAACAATATCCAAGTGCCACATATATCTTTTCAGGTTATAAAGTGAAAATTCCCTCTTAAGGGGGCACTTCTATTTAGAAATAATTTATTTGTTTTTTTTTTTCTTCATCGATCTAGAACGGAAATTTCACGCTCTTTCCAAATATGTCCTTATTTTTATGATATTACAACTCCTTCTTATCCAAAACTAGTTTTATTTGGGGACCATTTTATAAAAAAAAAAGAATTACAGCCCAATTTTTGCTGCAGTCGTGTTCATTCTAACATAGCCTTTACAAACTAAAATCCAGGAATAACCAATAAAGACCTAGATGGAGTCATTGCATGTTACCCGACAGCTGGGATAGATTCGTCGGATCTCTTTTTTCTGTTACTGGATCTTCTGGTCGAAGTTCAACTTCAGACAAGTTGTATCATTGAAGGAATTGTTTGTAAGTCCTATTACATCATGTGCCAATGCTTAATTGGCTTACCTCATTTGCTCTTTGGTATCAGAAGTATATTATCATAGTTAATTCTTGAAATATGGTACACTTCTTTAATAAAGATGACTACGTGAGTTTTGTTTAGTTGATGGACTTTCAGCGAACCGAACTGTGATGGCTTTGCTTGGAGATTATAATGATGATCAAGTTCCATATCGCATGAAAAACCCCATTGACACAAAAAGGCACATGATCTTCTACTTCAGGCAACATTCTATTGACTAATCTTACCGTATTTCTAACACAGGTACATATATTTTATACCCGATCCACCACATCTGTTGAAAACCTGCAGAAATAATCTCTTTAACGGTAAAAAGAGTCTGTGGAACATGGGTCCTATTTACAAAGAGCCAATCACTGAGATTATACGGGTATAATTGACTAGCCATTTTTTATTACTGACACTTCATATATATCCAATATCCATATTTGAAAAATAGGAAGACATATCGAGAGGCGATCTTCGCATCTATCCCCAGCTGACTGAGGCCCATGCATCACCAAATGCCTGGCAAAAAATGAATGTCCGTATCGCCGCTCAAACTCTGTCTGCAACTATGGGTGAGCATTATAATTAATGAAGCTTGCACCTCGAATCAGATATTTGCTAACCAGCACCTTCTCATTTTCATAGGCTCTGTAGTTCAAAGCAGAGGATATGAGGCTTTGGGAAAATTCTTGATGACAATTGATAAATGGTCTGATTATATGAATACTGGTTATCAAGGCAAAAAGTTCAAGGAGTCGAGAGAACCATTCAAATCTGTAACCGACCCACGGTTAAACTGGCTGTCGACGGAATTTTTGGGATACTTAGACAGCTGGGAAACTAATGCCCAAAATTTGAGATTGGTAGGAGAGGTTGACCGATCAAAAATGATTTTGAGTGATGCAACCAGAAATGGTTTGCGCATTGCCACCAAATCAATGGTCGAAATTGTGAAAAATACCCTGGGCAGTGGAGCAGACTTTGTGATGACAAGAAAAGTAAATCAGGACACTTTGGAGGCATACTTCGGTATGCAAAGAGAACGTGGGGCAAGGACAAATAATCCAACAATATGTCAGTTTGCTACCAACATGTTGAACTTGGCTGTGTTCAAGCAACCAATTGAAGCACCAACAAGTTCCAACGTTAAGTTATGACTATGTAGGACATAGCAACAGTATGATCGATATTTTTTAAATATACTGTTCTTTGCAATGATATGCTGTTAGTTTGCAATTTTTCAGTCATTTTATAGTATGGTTCTGCTGTTTCCAGGGACAAGTTTAGAAGCACAAATCGTCCGAAAAAAACGCGGTAAATAATTATTACTCACATTGTTGAGTATCCGTTGAGTTGCAGAGTCATATCCAATGTCACACCAATAATAGTTATGATCCCAGTAGAGAGGATCTATACCCCCAGCACCAGCAGTACTTTACAGATATTTGTTGTGAAGATGAAAGTGACGGCAGTTAACATCCGATATCAATATCTCCAGTTTGAATCTCAAAACATCCCTCTTCATTTGACGTTACAACTACGTCCTCTTCATTCTGAAACATAATATGAGCAACACGTCATCCATCTTTTCAACAAGCTTGGATCAACAGAACAGCAACGGGGAGAGTAGGCCTACTCCCTGATTCCGTTTGATTTCACTGCTCTATTGAAATAATTTGTCTATCATCAGTTACCACAAGAAAGGACGTAGTTTATTTTTGTCCTTGATGTTTTATAGCTATTACTTACGTCTTTAAACATTTCTTTGAGTTCTTCCTCAGTCAGATCGATCGGGTAGATATGCAGAATACACACATCTCCAAGTATCAAATGGCTGCAGAAATTGAAAGTCGCAGTCTTACACGCGGTGTCGCTGCACGGAACAACAAAAGCACTGAATCGGTCTGCCGCTTCCAGGCTAGTTTGTAAAGGCTATGATTCTAATCCAACCAATGATATAAATACAATGATTGGAAACTCCCGCGAGCTCTGCGTTTCAGCGTGTTCCGAGTCACGCTTCATCGCTTACACAGTTACGTTGTAAACAAAACCTCCCTCGGCAATACGCCTTTGACGTACTAGCAATAATATGATAAAGTTTGCTTTATTACATCATTGGCAGCCAGCGTTAACGTGCTGAATATAGTTTTAGAGACGTATTTCTTTCTAGCGTCTGGTATTCATTCCTGACTAGACCAGCGGACCGCAGCCGTGGAAGCAGTTTCTTCTCCATCATTCAAGTCGAAATCTCTGCATGTGCATATTACGCTAATTATATCCACATTTAACATGGACTTGATATGTTGGTAAAATCGATGTCCCAATGAGCCTGCGTGATGTACAATATTGTTTTGCGAAGTTATCAAGCATTTAACAATGGTGGCTAGTATGTAATATGGGTCAGAAGACTCATTTTAAAATTTATTGAGTCAAGGCATTCAGGATAATTTTTATACTCTTGCCACTGTCCATTCAAAGTGCAATGTACTTTTTGTATAGGTTATACTTTTCATCGTTATAAGATGGCCTCCTCATCTACTTTAACTGTCGTAGTTGACATGGAAGATGCAATGGGAGACGAAATTGAGGCAGTAGCGGAAAAGAGCAGGTTAGCATGCAATGTAAGACACATGCCGCAAGTTATTCACCCTCAACACACTCCCAGATTCGACCAGCACCATCTATGTGACGGAACTATTCCAACAGTTGAAGTTATTATGGACGAAAGAAAGTAATCCTACCGTAAAAGTAATAAATTTCCAATTCAACAATTCAATTCCGCTTCCTTGCAGTTATTTGTCAAATCAAATGGTCACCAGCAGTTCATCAGAGGGGTGTCAATGTAAGTAAGGCGCCACTTAAGGTAGTATTTGTCACTAATGCTTTGATAGAATCAACTACAAGATATGAAGTACTATTTAGATGCTTTGTATACAGATTGCAGGCTAAAACAAGACCGCATATTCAGTTAAGCATAACTAAATACACAATACAGGCTGATTTAGGCATTTTGTCGCTTTAGTTCATTCATGAACCTGAGTTTCCTAAACAGTTACAGATGAAGATGAAGATGAAGATGAAGAAATCAAAAGTGCATGGTCCAGGAGCACCAACGGTCAAATACTACCAGACAACTTGTTTAAGTATTTGAAGAACACGATTGAGAAGGCCAGTAGTGGGAGCCAGTTGATGTACATGTTCAGCTGTGATAGTGATGGTATGACACTTCCAGAACAGTTCCCAAGTCAGCCAAGAGTATTTCTACTTCAAAGTGTGCGCAGAGTATTTGACATAGCGTCATCCAAATTTCACAGAAAGAAACCTAGTAAAAAGGAAGTTAATTGTGACCTGACCAAGGATGAAATGTATATCATACAGTATATTGCCGGCTATATACTTCAGAAGATGAAAAAACGTTGCCGAGAAACATACGAATTCGATTTGATATGCCAGTTGATTGAAGACGAGCCTGATGCCAACGTGTCACCAAATTCATTAATATCTGTATTGCAGAATAAGGATTTTGGCCAATTGACCGTACCTGTCCAGGGGTTATTGAATGCATTAATGGTTATTGAGACTAAATTTCGATCAGGATACCAACACCATCATATTGTTGAAAATGTTATGCATGATATAGATTTGACGACGTTCACGCTAGCACTTCAAAACTCCATAACAAATCAGTTGCTTGAAAAAATCTTTCGTTATTATATCAGAATTCGCTGCTACCAAAAAGCAAGAGTCATCAACTCAGAACTTCAGAATAATAAGGACCAAAATATTAGTCAACGGAAGGTGTTGAAGTCTATTTGCACCAAGAAGTGATTTGTACGCAGTGAATACAATGTGATGAATTTTCTTTCTCGAATTCTGAAAAACAGTGCTATAGTAACTCATTGAACAATTGCATCACACGACTACAATAAATATGCACAAATGCAATTTACTTGAGCATTTCTGTTCAGTTGATGACACGGCAGTGGGGAGTAGACATTTGATTCTACTCAGAAGGCTTTTGACGCTTGGCATCAGAATGTGTTGAAGCATCAAACAGGACGTTTGAACCCCTGGTATTTTTCAAGTCTTTTCTGACGCCAATAATTCTTTGCAAATGACCATATCGCTCCAGGTCCGGGTTTTCACAAGTACCGCCAGACTTCCTGATCTGGCCAAAAAACGTTTCCAACGGATCCTGATTCAACCTCTTGGTAATAATATAGTAATCTGTTGGAAGCAATGGCAGGAATGTCCGAATCAAATTAACGATTGCCATTGTCGTTAACTCGAGACCCTCATACGTTTGCCAGCTCAAGAATTTTTTGGCTTTCTCAGTTGCTGTTCCTCCAGCGCAAGAATCTTTCCATTTCCGCATTTGAGGCAAGAAATCATTTTCCAGCCAGTCCAAGCGTGAATCGTCTGGACTGCAATATGGCCTCAAGTCAGCGTTGTAGGTGAACTTAGTTGACGTATTCATAATGTCGAACCACTTGTTGAAGATACCGGCAAACCATGCAGAAGCTTCCATATCCTCACCTCCCCTCGCTCGCATAATACGCGCAACACTATTAGAGAGAAGCTGAGCAGCAAAAATCACCCGCATCTTCGCAAAGCTTTGCATACGAAAATGTGCATCCGTCAATTTGCAGCATCTCAATTCCGTCGTTTTAAACAGTTTGGGAACAGCCGTAAAATGCCGCCATCGAATAAATTTACCATCCTTGTTAAGAAGTTTCGTACCACCGGTGCGGCTGGCGTAGAGGTTGTTGCGTACGGTTTTTAACAAATGAGGAGGGTCGAAAATCAAAAATATCTCATGCTGGGGGTTGAATATATTTTGGCATTTGTAAGGAAACCTCAAGTTCAAGTTATTCAGCTCTTGGAACATCTTGCGATTTGCACTGAGTCCATCAGCAACAAACGCAGCTACCCGAAATCCACAATCCTCCAAGATGCCGACACATTCCCAGAATATACTTGAAAGTTGGAATGAAGCCACCGACTTCGTTGCATAGTATGCCAAGGGCATGGAAAAAGACGTTACCAGGCCTCTAGCATAAACTTGAAGAGCATGTGTAGCTGGTTCACCAACATCTACAGGTCTCGACTCGCCAAGATCAACGAACCCGACCATGACGCATGCTTCTAATAAATTTCTCAAAGTTTTCAGCCCATTCATATTTGGCGCCAGTACAAAAACGTTTTGCTGGTACTTTGAACAAATGCGCATTGGCAGAGGTTTTAGCACACCCTGGTATGCAACACTGCCTGCCCATGCTGACGCAACCAACTATTCATCTATCAATTAACTTCAAGAAAAATAGTTATAATTGTGAATAGTCAATAAAATTGCTTTCTGAGAGAGTCTTCATTTTCATACAACCAAAATACATAACAAACGGCAGTGATTGTAGCAAATGGTCAATGAAGCAATGTCTGGGCGAGTAGTTAAATGGGTGTCGTCGAATTTTCACGATGGCCACCCACTAGCAATAAGATAACCCCCACAAGGATCTTAATCAGTTTCGCTTTCAAGATATCAGATGGCGTTAATTGCTGTCTTGATTTCCTAGGCTATTTCCGCTCGTACACAGATGCAACAACCTAAGCAGCTAGTCAGTACCTGAATATTGCGCACTGACGGAAGTTTGAAAAGACCTTAGTATGCTGTACTGTCTCACCATGCTCGTAAACCTTATTTTCAATCAACCAACAACCGAAAAATCCACGAAATATATCTCTCAGCAAATGTGATAGTAGCACTCCACAAAGGAACATAGCTTAATGAAGGGTATCCAGTCAACCTTATCCGCGCACAAGCTGAATTCGGCGGGAGTAGACCTTACAGCGTTAGGGAGCGTGGCAGCATAGTTTCGACATAGTGTTTCCGGTATCCGAATTCACAATTTCCGAAACAGACTTATGGCCTTTTTTTCGATGTAGGAGAGAGTTAAGTCCTGACCATGTTTTTCGAGTGTCCTTTATGTGTCTGATATATATACAATGATTGGAAACTGCCACTATAGTGTCCTATATGGTGTCGACACAAGCAAATCTCACGGTTCAATGAAATTGTATCACGTCACAATTCCCATTTGGCTACAGGCAATTTGATGGTTATTTTTGACCGGCTTGCCGAGCAATAAATTTGATGAATCGGGTATCAATCGAAAGCCAACTCTGCACTGATTACGAAAATATAAATTTTATTCCACTCATGGCCCTGGAACCCCCACAATAAGCCCCAAATTATTCATTGTTGAGTAGATTGACAGTGTGACGCAACAATGCTGTCAGGCGAAACGAGAGAGAAACTCAAGAGCAAGGATGCGGCCGAGCGGCGTAGAGTGGGATCAGCTGACGTCGCGGCAATAGCTATGTGCAATTATAGATAACTAACCTAGCTATACTTAGACGGAAGGATCTCCAAAAGTTGAAGGATATTGCAGGAAAATTCGTAGGTCCCAAATACATTCTGTGGACCCAGTTCTACCTTTACAAATCAAGGAAAGGCTGGTAATGTGTGCTCGCTTTTAGCGAAGCGCCTATAGAAAGTATCAACAGCGCCACGCATCTCTGGAGCCCTACGCAACAACCGGGCTACGGTAATTGATATCATAATAATCTGACATATCCAATGTAGACTACTTAGACGTATAGCCTACATATCTCTATCAGCTGAAGGATATTGCGCGAAAATTGGTAGGGACCAAATACATTCTGTGGACCCAGTTCTACCTTTACAAATCAAGGAAACGCTGGTAATGTGTGCTCGCTTTTAGCGAAGCGCCTATAGAAAGTATCAACAGCGCCACGCATCTCTGGAGCCCTACGCAACAACCGGGATACGGTAATCCATATCATAATAATCTGACATATCCAATGTAGACTACTTAGACGTAGCCTACATATCTCTATCAGCTGAGGGATATTGCGCGAAAATTGGTAGGGACCAAATACATTCTGTGGACCCAGTTCTACCTTTACAAATCAAGGAAAGGCTGGTAATGTGTGCTCGCTTTTAGCGAAGCGCCTATAGAAAGTATCAACAGCGCCACGCGTCTCTGGAGCCCTACGCAACTAGCGGGCTAAGGCAATCGATATCATAATAATGTGACATATCTAATAGGGATGGTGTGAACATGAGGATCACGTTCGCGTTCTGTGTGTGAACCTCGGAAATTTAGAGGTTCGCGTTCACAACAGAACCTTGGTAGGTTCTGCACTGTGAACCTTTTTCATATATTACAATTTTCACTTCATTATAACATCTTTGGTTCATATTTATTGCATTTCAACTGCGGGCCACTCTTTGCATGGCGCTGGCAGCATTAAAAATTAACACTAAACGAGCATGCACCTTGACAATCTCAAAAGTTATGCTTGCTTGGTTACAAAAGTTTGTTCGAAATATCCAGCTTTCCGTTTGTGAATATTTAGTGACTCTTTGCTATGAGTTTGACCCGCAATCACACAACATCACGATTGAAATACGTAGTCAGCGAATGATGCTTATTCAACCAATCATTAAGAGTGATATCGTTTTCTGGTGCAAAAAATCTTGCTGGCGTACGAGGTCAATCTTGACTTCATAACTTTACTGCATCATTAAAACCAAATCCTTGCGATTGAGGTGTTGGCTACTGCTGTATAACTTGTTAATGGGGTAATATCGGTAGCAAGTATAGAAACCTGCTTTACACTCTGCTCAATATTAATGTAGCAATACTCAGACGCCGAACACATTGTCCGGTCTGGCCTAAACCGTTAAGGCGTAAGCTTATATTCCCTGGTAAGTCCTCGTTGAAATTGTTGGCAAAGTGACAGAAGATATTGATTTTATAGCAGTAGGCCTATTATATCCTTTGATTGCCTCAGTTGATACATTTAGCGACGTTGAAAACGCCAACATGGAGTTTGATGTGGCCTGAGTCGTCGCTAGGTATCGTGTACATCATTATAGGCTATCATTTCATTGAAAGATAGGCTTGGAATTAGCAATATGACGTCACGTGACGTCATGAAGTTCACGTTCGTGTTCACACAGAACCTTTCAAAAAGGTTCGCGTTCACACGAACCTGAACCTTTCAGAGGTTCACACCATCCCTAATCTAATGTAGACAATTTAGACGTAGGCTAAATATCTCTATCAGTTGAAGGATAATGCGCGAAAATTGGTAGGGCCCTAATACATTATCTCTGGACCCAGTTCTACCCTTAAAAGTCAAGGTCAAGTCAACCGAAGCAAATAGAAAAAGTATCAACAGCGCAGCGTTTCTCTGCGACGCGATTGCACATAGCTATTGCCGCGACGTCAGCTGATCCCACTCTCGCCGCTCGGCCGCATCCTTGCTCTTGAGTTTCTCTCTCGTTTCGCCTGACAGCATTGTTGCGTCACACTGCCAATCTACTCAACAATGAATAATTTAGGGCTGATTGTGGGGGTTCCAGGGCCATGAGTGGAATAAAATTTATATTTTCGTAATCAGTGCAGAGTTGGCTTTCGATTGATACCCGATTCATCAAATTTATTGCTCGGCAAGCCGGTCAAAGATAACCGTCAAATTGCCTGTAGCCAAATGGAAACTGTGACGTGATACAATTTCATTGAACCGTGAGATTTGCTTGTGTCGACACCATATAGGACACTATAGTGGCAGTTTCCAATCATTGTATATATATCAGACACATAAAGGACACTCGAAAAACATGGTCAGGACTTAACTCTCTCCTACATCGAAAAAAAGGCCATAAGTCTGTTTCGGAAATTGTGAATTCGGATACCGGAAACAAACTTTCAGACCCGGCGGCCATCGCGAATCACTTCAATGAATATTTTTGTAACGTAGGCCCAAATATTGCTTCTTCTATTACAAAACCTGTGTCGGCCAGGTCAGAGGTGAGATCGATATCCCAGTCAATTGTGCTTGAACCTACGACCAAATACGAAGTAGAAGTAGCCATCCACAAACTGAAATCGCACAAGGCCGACGGCTATGACCAAATCCCATCATGGTTCTTAAAAATGATAAGCCTGCATATCGGTCAATATATGGCCCATTTTTTCAACTTCATGATAGAAAATGGAGTCTACCCAAGCTATCTAAAAAAAGCCAGAGTAGTCCCTGTACACAAAGCTGGGGATAGAACTAATGTCACCAACTACCGTCCGATATCCGTTCTCCCATGCATCGGGATTGTATTCGAAAAGTTGCTCCTCTCTCGCCTGTCCTCATTCCTCGCCAAAATGTCTGTCATTTCCCCTCAACAATTTGGCTTCCGAAACAAACACCAAACCGCTCATGCCCTCCTAACAGTGGCCGAACAGTACTATGATATCTCAGAGAAGCGAAATGTGGGATGTAGCATTTTTCTCGACCTAAAAAAAGCGTTTGACTGCGTAGATCATAAAATTCTCATCTCGAAATTGGCGCGTTACGGACTTCGGGGCCCACAACTTGAGCTCATGAAAAGTTACCTCACTGGACGCCAACAAATGGTTGCGATCTCAGACACCTTGTCCTCTCCTCACCCGGTGACCTGTGGTGTGCCCCAGGGCTCAGTACTCGGACCGGTCCTTTTCACCTTATATGTCAACGACATTTTTGAAACCTCCTCATTGAACACCACACTGTTCGCTGATGATACTCACCTCCTCTCTTCCGCATCTTCGACGGCAGAGCTGGATGCCCTGACTGGTGACCAAATGCCCAAAGTCCATGAGTGGACGGCCCAGAACAACCTTTGCATAAACGCCTCGAAATCGCAATTGCTGACAGTCAATTCAAAAAATAACCTAACCGTTAATATCGCTGGTCAGCTCGTTTCCAACACAGATAATGCCAAATATCTCGGAGTTTTACTGGACTCGAACATGTCCTGGAAGAGTCATATTCAGTCCCTAGAAACTAAATTATCACCGAAGTGCGGCCTGTTCTACAGCCTTGGGTGCTTCATGCCAGCATGGGTTCTCCTGATACTCTTTAAATCCTTAATCCAATCGAAGTTACATTATGGCATCCTCTGTTGGGGGGCTGCCAGTAAAACTGCACTCAAGCCACTGCAGAAACTACAGCATAAAGTGCTCCGAATCATAGCTAGGGCCCCAAAGGGGCCTGGCTGCCCATCCAATAAGTCGCTGCTGAAGAGATTCGGCGTCCTAAACATAGAAGATATGCGGAAACTAGAAATCGCCAAGTTTATGTATCAGTTTCACTGCGGTCGTTGCCCCGAATATTTCAATGACTTCTTTACCTCTGAATCAAAAGCGCACAAGTACAACACACGCGCGTCCACGTCGTCCAAATATCATATGATCGACCGAAAAGATCATCGCTCCATCAAATATGCCGGACCTGATGTGTGGAACAGTATCCCGCCGGCCATCCGACAGTCGACGAGCATGTCCACATTCAAGTCGAAATACAAGCAATTACTACTAAATAAATACAGTCCATCCTCAAGATTACCGGACCACGACTGACCTATCGATCTCGCTTCCCATGACATGCCGCCCTATTTCTTGTCGCTTTCCTTTTCTATACTGTATTCTTTACTTTCATTCAGTGTGCAAGTGTGCATGCCTCCTCTTTACTACGCCTAGGCCAAGGTGGGTGTCCGATTTCATTGACAAATCCAAGTCGCTTCGACATCTTCCTGTCTATTCATTGTATCGCATTTTTTGTGGTGTATTGAACTGATAAAATTGCTAATAAACCAATGATGATGATGATGATCATTGATCCAACATTCGCGTTTGCTGGTGGAAATAGCGCCACCTGGCGAAATCTCTCTTGTAGAGCTCAAAATGAGTGTTCTAGCCAGTCTGCCTTCATAAACTTGGCTGCTTCACAGACTCAGTAAACAGGCGAGGTGAGGCTGTTTTTTTTCATTTATTTGTTGATTTGTTGACTGATAACTGACCATATTGGGTAGTATTTATTGTATGCTTCTAAATAAGTGTTCCAGCATGTATGCTTTCATATACTTGGCTGCTTCATTTATTCAGTACCAAGGAAATGGTCGAGATGGAGGTTGTGTGTTTTCCTATTTCATCTGTTTTTTTTCATTGACTGCTGACTGACAATATTGGGTAATATTTATTGTTTCAGGATAACTGTCTTGGATTGGTTTTCATTTCTAGCTATCAATTTGCCTAGAATGAGTCGATCAAGGAAATTTAGAGTTTAGAAGAATCTTTGAAATGGAAAGATGCATTGGTGGATTCACCAAATCCCAAAATGAGTCATTCTTCGTGACCATAGGGACAAGGTGCCTGAAGAATAAGTACTTATGAACTATGGCAGTAAAACGTGCTGTAGCTACGTCCGTACTGAACTGGAATATTGGATGTATGGGTACTTGAGTGTTCTTGAAAGCCTAAACTTGCCAGTGAACACTTTCACAAAAATGAAACTGGTTTGAAGGACAAAAAAAGAAAGACTGCATCTCGACGGTCTTTCGCTGTGAAAAATTGAAAGAGTTCAAGACTCCTAAGACACATCAGACTATGTGCATGGCGGCTATTAATGCTCAGGTTGTGTTATATATGGTTCAATGTGTGATGCAAATCAACTAATATGGTCATTGATGTCATGATCAGTGTTCTTATCCTTGTTTTTCGAAGTTATTGTGGTTTTATTTTTTCAAACGCGATTTTCTCAAAATATACTTTTTCTGCACAAAAATTGTATCTCCTCTGCACCTGCTTGTTCGATTCATCTGAAATTTTGTACAAATGATGGTTAGGGTATGTATAATAAAATGATTGAGCGTTTTCTCAAAATTTTGTCCAGAAAAATTTTTACAGAGGAAAGAATTTTGAAAAAAATGAAAATTTAGGGTTCGCTGACAAAAAATATCATAAATTTTGTTAGAAGACCTATTTTTGAAAATCCCTCAATTGTTTTGTAGATATATATATGTACTATTACTACAGCAATATTTGAAGGAAAATCTTGAAAGACTTTTGAGTTTTTAGGATTTTTAATACGCGTGTTCAATATTTTCATTATTTTTTGAGTAAGTGTACCGGTGGGGTACATGCTCATGGTACAACATAAAGACCATATTTGGCAAGGAAATTTCCTGCCCTTTCCAGCAATGTATGAATCATGGGGCTCGCATCTACCTTTACAAATTTATGACTACAAACGTGAACACCTAAAAAAATCATTTTCAAATAGAAGTGCCCCCTTAAATTGCTCCGAAACCCTGAAACTATTCAGCAAACTTCATTATCACTTCAATTTCAAACGCTACCGTGCAGTGGAAGATTCAATATTACGCCACATTTCCAATTCATGATGACAAAACCTGACCCTTAGACGATTCGTAACTGAAATTGGACTTGGACGCGACCTTTCGTAGAATTACTCAGACTCGGGCTAACTCGATGGCAAAATGAAAATGACTCGAGTGGACTCGGAGTGTCTCGGAATGCCGTGAATTTGATAGAACCATGGACGCAACAAACTAATCGCGTATCAGGGGAATAGTAATAGATCAGAAGGTCGCAGCTTGGTATTTCGCTAACTAAGCAAGCAGTTATGGCAGCCATTGGCAATCTGTTGTAAGGCCAGTTAAAGGTATACTGAGTACCGTGGTGGTACATGCTCCAACGATGTAACAACAATGGGCCGTTCCAATTTCAATCACTAGGACACATTCATTAATATATTTATATTATATTTATATTTTTTTCTGCTCCTATATTTGAAGATATTTGGCCATGAGATTAATAGCCGACATATCAGAAGGATAACTGAATCCTGGATTGGAATTACAATGCTCAACTTGAAAATGTTATGATATCAGATAAGTCTCTATTATCAATCTGTTAAATTCAAAATATTCATAGTAGCTGCAAAATTATAACCCGATAGCTTTTATGATGGCATCATACATTTGTCTGCCATATGGTGTCTATATCTTATAATTAATATATATCAAGTACAACGACAATTCCATTCAAATAGTTATAAATGTGATGATTCTTTTCCTGCCAGGCCTAAATTGATAGTAAATCCCATTTTGACGATGTGTGTTTACTGTCAGTCTACTGGATCGGATCACGCTCAATAGGACAATTCATTCCCGCCAAATAAGGCCTACTTGGAAAGACATAGAATATCCCTACAAATGCTGCGGCCCGCGGGGTCGTCAAAACTGGAAAACTGGCCCGCGAGCACATTTGAGTTTGAGGCCTCTGCTCTAGATTACTACAGATAACTAACCTATAGGTATAGATTAGTAATCTATATAGACCAGGGATGGCCATCCTTTTCGGCTAAAGGGGCACATGCAATTGACGAACGAGTCCGCGGTCCACTAGCCGCACCACGCGGGTAAAATTTTCAAAGTTTATAAATGAACTAGGTCAATAATATTATTACTTGAGTATATTGCGGGTCTAATGTATACCGCCCGCTGGGCTCAGTTTGCAAGGACACGACTATTCGGCGTCTGGACACATCGATATTGAAGGTTTCCGGTAATATGCTACAATCATTTTGTGCTCACATTTCATCGTCCACGATCTTTCTTTGAGCGCGAACGCGAAAAGACTTTCTCCCGTAATTTCGAATACAGTTAGACTCAATCAGGTAAACTAGGCGTTTTTATTTTCATTTTCAGGAGGGGTTAGGCTACCAAGCAAGAACACGTGTAACAATTAAACACGCGAAGCGTGAAATAAAATTTCACTACTATTTTAGTTTATTGTAATGTACGACGATTTATTAAAAATGTGACTGGACCCTGGATCTGAAAATGCATCGGAACTGATATTTTAGTCATCAACATCGCAAGTGTCGCAGCCAGACTTGTAATTTTTGGTTGGCCTTGCAAGTTCACAATCTGAGCAATCCATTTTCCAGAATATAACAGGATTTCGATAATATAATAGGAAATTACCTAGCGGAACACTCAAAACTCTCGCGGGCCGCGGGTTGGCCACCCCTGATATAGACAGACCCATTCGATAATTTTCAGAGCTGGAGCCGGAGCAGTGGTAATAATGCGGCTCCGGAGCTGGAGTCTGAGCTAATGTATGATAGAAGAAAGCTCCGGGGCCGGAGCTGGAGCAGTTAAAATTTACGGCTGCTCCAAAGCCCTGAGTACAACACACGCGCGTTCACGTCGTCCAAATATCATATTATCGACCGAAAAGATCATCACCATCAAATATGCCGGACCTGATGTGTGGAACAGTATCCCGCCAGCTATTCGACAGTCGACGAGCATGTCCAGTTGTCCACATTCAAGTCGAAATACAAGCAATTACTACTAAATGAATACTAGTGCATCCTCAAGATTACCGGACGACGACTGACCTATCGATCTCGCGTTCCATGACATGCCAAGCAATTTTTGTCGCTTGCTTTTTTCTAAACCATCTTCTTTACTTTTCATTCAGTGTGCATGGCTCCTCTTTACATCGCCTAGGGCAGGGGCAGGCAACGTAAGGCCCGCGAAGGGATTTTGTCCGGCCCGCGGACAGTTTCCTGTCATACATGATAATGTGGCCCGCGGCGTCAGTATTCCGAGATTCCCCACTACTTGCTTAGATACATCAAATTTTAGTGACTGTATGTTATTATACACATACACATTGGGGCTCTTCAAAAATGACTTTTTTCTCAAATCGTAATGGCTACTTGATAAAGTTGTTAGGTTACCTAATTTAAGCCTACACACCAAATTTTGTTCAATTCCAGCCAGTAGCCGCATTGCTATATATAAAAATTAATAAAAAATAATTTCATAATTTTCTGTTCACCACATGAATGTGTTAGGTTGTCTACAGAAATTTGGATTATCAATAAAACAGTATTTACGGTTGCCAATTCTTTAAAGATTTAATATAGTTGTGCCCACCGTAAATACTATTTTATTCAAATCCAAATTTTTCGACGTCAATAATTCTGCTTCCACTGGTTGGAATTGAGCCAAATTTGGTGAACATCGTTTCTGTAGACAACCTAACACTTTCATGGGGTGAGCAGGAAATTTTGAAGTTTTTTTATTATGTATTTTTTAATAAATAGCAACTTTCTTCTCCTTTAAGAAGGCGGCTACTGGCTGGAATTGAACAAAATTTCATGAGTAGGCTTAAATCAGGTAACCTAACAATTTTATCAAGTAGCCACTGCAATTTAAAACAAAACTCATTTTTGAACATCCCTATTGGTGAGGCACCGACGTTTTAGAGTCAGATTTGCCAAAATGGTAGCTGATTTAGTTAGCCATTTTTTCTTATCACATTAGCACTCTTCACACGCAGGCTACGGAAGAAGCTACTATATATAATACTAGGGCCATTCCCAACCTGGACAACAAAAGTTGGAACCACCACATTCCCAAATCTTCTGAAATTTGGTACATGCATAGATGAGTTAATTTCGAACACAATAAAGTTTATTTGAGGAAAATTGATCCCCGGGGTCAAAAGTTATGTCATTTTGAAAAATTGACAATTTTTTTCTCATTTCAGCTCTGCAGCATTCAGGTTTATCAATGTAAAATTCAAAAAGGTGTAAACAGATGTTGGATTACAGTTGAGATTTGGCACTGGGTTTTCTGAGTAGCTAGTATATTGGTCTATATTCTCATGTGGTATTGAATGCCATGCGGTGTAGTGTTAAAGGTTAAATTGAGGCGAAACTTGGTCGATGGTCTGAAATCGGTCAAGCGTTACACAATTTAGAATGCGAATTGAGCAAAACCTTATAAGTATATTCCAGCGAGTAGGTTATCATATGAAAGCTGGTTACAAAGACAATTTTCCATAGCTTTTTCATTTTGGTTTTTTGACTGTAAGGTGGGGAAATCGCCATCTCAAGAGTACACTGCATTTGTACATGGATATGCTTAAGTTTGGAATACGGTAAACCGATGGTTCCCATACTTTTTTGACTCAACACACCTTGTTAAGCTCAACTTATATTCATCACTACCCCTGAAGACTATATGTCAATTTCCAACAACCTATTTGAAACCAAGAGCTGTTCCTTGGGTATATATTAATGGGAAATTTTAAAAAATAACCTAACCGTTAACATCGCTGGTCAGCCCGTTTCCAACACAGATAATGACAAATATCTCGGGGTTTTATTGGACTCGGACATGTCCTGGAAGAGTCATATTCAGTCTCTACCCTAAATTATCACCGAAGTGCGGCCCGTTCTACAGCCTTGGACGCTTCATGCCAGCCTGGGTTCTTCTGATACTCTTTAAATCCCTAATCTAATCGAAGTTACAATATGGCATCCTTTGTTGGGTGGCTGGCAATAAAATTGCACTCGAGCCACTGCAAAAACTATAACATGAGGTACTCCGTATCATAGCTAGAGCCCCATAGAAGCCTGTTGGTCCATCCAACAAGTCGCTGCTGAAGAGATTCGGTGTCCTAAACATAGAAGATATGCGAAAACTAGAAATCGCGAAGTTTATGTATCAGTTCCACTGCGGTCGTTGCCCCGAATATTTCAATGACTTTTTTACCTCGGAATCAAAAGCGCACAAGTACAACACACGCGCGTCCACGTCGTCCAAATATCACATGATCGACCGAAAAGATCATCGCTCCGTCCAATATGCCGGACCTGATGTGTGGAACAGTATCCCGCCGGCTATCCGACAGTCGACGAGCATGTCCACATTCAAGTCGAAATACAAGCAATTACTACTAAATGAATACTAGTCCATCCCCAAGCGTACCGGACCACGACTGACCTATCGATCTCGCCTTCCATGACATGCCACCCCATTTTTGTCGCTTGCTTTTTTCTATACTATCTTCTTTACTTTTCATTCAGTGTGCATGCCTCCTCTTTACATAGCCTAGGCCAAGGTGGGTGTCCGATTTCATAGACTATTCCAAGTCGCTGCGACACCTTCCTACCTTTCATTGTATCGCATTTCTGTGGTGTATTGAGCTGATAAAATTGCTAATAAACCAATGATGATGATGATGTGCATGCCTCCTCTTTCCATCGCCTATAGGCCAAGGTGGGTGTCCGATTTCATTGACTACTCCAAGTCGCTTCGACACCTTCCTATCTTTCATTGTATCGCATTTCTGTGGTGTATTGAACTGATAAATTGCTAATAAACCAATGATGATGATGAGAATAGCTACCCATTGCTCCCGTCGTTTATCCGTCCTTTGCAAAATTTCTCAACTTTGACATTCAGAGTTATATTGTTCAGCAGAAACTCTACCGATAGTGATCTGAATGTCGAGGTAAGGAAATTCAACATAGGTGCGGGTTAACGACGGGAGTAAGGGTGACCCAGGGGGTCGCCAACTCAAAATGGGTCGCAGGCCACTTTTCAAAATTCCTAGAGGCCGCGCGGGCTTCAATATCGAGATAAAAATAGGCAACGCTGGGGCCTCGGCAACGCAGTTTATTAACCGCGTTTGGATAACTCTACGTCAGTACAACGCTGTGCTAACATGGGCGACGGGCATAGTTACCACATAAGAAATAATATGTTATTGAAGAAATACAAATACAACAATGCATGCATGCACACTGAATGAAAATAGAGAAGATAGTACAGAAAAAAGCAAGCGACAAAATGGGGTGGCATGTCATGGAAGGCGAGATCGATAGGTCAGTCGTGGTCCGGTAATCTTGGAGATGGACTAGTATTCATTTAGTAGTAATTGCTTGTATTTCGACTTGAATGTGGACATGCTCGTCGACTGTCGGATAGCCGGCGGGATACTGTTCCACACATCAGGTCCGGCATATTGGACGGAGCGATGATCTTTTCGGTCGATCATGTGATATTTGGACGACGTGGACGCGCGTGTGTTGTACTTGTGCGCTTTTGATTCCGAGGTAAAAAAGTCATTGAAATATTCGGGGCAACGACCGCAGTGGAACTGATACATAAACTTCGCGATTTCTAGTTTTCGCATATCTTCTATGTTTAGGACACCGAATCTCTTCAGCAGCGACTTGTTGGATGGACCAACAGGCTTCTATGGGGCTCTAGCTATGATACGGAGTACCTTATGTTATAGTTTTTGCAGTGGCTCGAGTGCAGTTTTATTGCCAGCCCGCCAACAAAGGATGCCATATTGTAACTTCGATTGGATTAGGGATTTAAAGAGTATCAGAAGAACCCAGGCTGGCATGAAGCGTCCAAGGCTGTAGAACAGGCCGCACTTCGGTGATAATTTAGTGTAGGGACTGAATATGACTATTCCAGGACATGTCCAAGTCCAATAAAACCCCGAGATATTTGTCATTATCTGTGTTGGAAACGGGCTGACCAGCGATGTTAACGGTTAGGTTATTTTTTTTAATTTCTCATTAATATACACCCAAGGAACAGATCTTGGTTTCAAATAGGTTGTTGGAAATTGACATATAGTCTTCAGGGGTAGTGATGAATATAAGTTGAGCTTAACAAGGTGTGTTGAGTCAAAAAAGTATGGGAACCTTCGGTTTACCGTATTCCAAACTTAAGCATATCCATGTACAAATGCAGTGTACTCTTGAGATGGCGATTTCCCCACCTTACAGTCAAAAAACCAAAATGAAAAAGCTATGGAAAATTGTCTTTGTAACCAGCTTTCATATGATACCCTACTCGCTGGAATATACTTATAAGGTTTTGCTCAATTCGCATTCTAAATTGTGTAACGCTTGACCGATTTCAGACCATCGACCAAGTTTCGCCTCAATTTAACCTTTAACACTACACCGCATGGCATTCAATACCACATGAGAATATAGACCAATATACTAGCTACTCAGAAAACCCAGTGCCAAATCTCAACTGTAATCCAACATCTGTTTACACCTTTTTGAATTTTACATTGATAAACCTGAATGCTGCAGCGCTGAAATGAGCAAAAAATCGTCAATTTTTCAAAATGACATAACTTTTGACCCCGGGGATCAATTTTCCTCAAATAAACTTTATTGTGTTCGAAATTAACTCACTTATGCATGTACCAAATTTCAGAAGATTTGGGAATGTGATGGTTCCAACTTTTGTTGTCCAGATTGGGAATGGCCCACTATCATTTGGGATAGGTTAGGTTTGAATTTAAAATACATAACTGGATATATCTGTAAGACAATGTATTTGTCTGCACTACATGTTGGCCGTCGCAACTACACGATTTTCACACTACACCGTCGGTTTTCGAAGTCAGTCGATAGCGCATTGCATCGTGTAGGATTATATATGTAGGATTCCAAATTTGTGGTCAGGTGTTTCTGATTGTGCTTGACCAGCGTCCGGGTTTAGATTTCAAAAGGAGGCAATTGGTACGCTCACTTTCCAGAGACCTCTCCCGTAACTTCAAGAGCATGCTAAGCATTCAGATTCTAGAAGCAAGCTCAGTGGTCGCGAAGTTGGGCACTTAATTAGTAGTAAAATATTGTTTTATCAAGGAGTGTCCTAAACAGGGTCTATGGTTTTTACGTGAGGCCAGACCGGGATTTTTCGTAGCATATTTTGTACATATGACACGGATTCATTTGAAATCACCTTATTCCGCACTAAGTGTCGTGTCATGTTGCAGATCTTTCCAACTCAGCCTACAAAAGTAATTATTATAATCTACACACTAAATATTTTTCCGTTGGTGACAACGCCAAAGAGAACGCGTTGCACGTAAAAAAAAAGAACACCTGAATAGCCGTTGATGTTGTGGTTTTGTGTTGTGGCATGTGGTGTTGTCTCATATAGACGTTTCCTAGGCACTATGTAAACTGTGCCGACTTTGAAGGTGGATATACAAAAATCACCCTAAAGGTGAAATCCTATTTACACCCTATTGAGCTGAAAAATCCAGAATATTTCTCTGGCATTCGGACCATTATTGCTAGCCTCGAAGATTCCGCCAGCGCTACCCAGCTACTTTGTTTACTAAGCATATAGTGTAATGTCAACGATTACTGCATACTACACATATTTAATCCATTAGAATACCATAGTACATAAAGCCACTTACTACTAAAGCTCCAAACCACAAATCAATATATACGGCTGTCTGAGTCAAATAATAGCATTTGTGGTGAGTGTGAGACCACCACACGCATATCAGAGAAAATTAACAAGGTGCTGCGAATTGGGTGTTATGGTGATAAAAACAGTTATTTGATGAATTAGAAGTGGCACATAATAGAATAAGATCAAAGTGGTACCAGGAGGGGATTGTCAGTCGTAAGAGCGATTACTAGCTGATCGGGCGTTGTCGACTCAGACCCCACCGCTTGCATGCAGCATTGAATAATCTTTCATGTGATAATGAAACCATCGTATTCAAAATCAAATACAATATCAGACCATCATGTGAAAATCAGTGATAAGACAAAGCATGAAAAAATTGATAATAAAAGCAAACAATGCACAATAAATCAGGAATTCTGGCATGGCACTATTGCGCAATTTACGCACAGCATGAAATAATTAAGGTTTGCAATGTAACCATTGATTATATTAAATGGAAGTCAACAATATGATGCACAATGAAACAGGGCCACTGCAGTACTAAAAAATTATTACTCACTCAAGACGCACTTCTCCGAATTTAAAAGCGCAAGATATTTATATAGTTTACAGTGTAACCATCAAGTCAAGTCAATGATTAAATGCAAGGCAACGAAGTAATGCACAGTAAAACAGGACCACTGCAATAGTATAAATCAATATTTGTGGCATAGTTACTTGAGAGTTTAAATACCTTAACGTAACTTTCAACCAGATGTGGCCAGCAAGAAAAATTCACCTTATCTAAATTAGATTAGAATTTTACCAAGAATAGATTTTTTCAACTCAGATTAGAATTACAGCTACAAGGTTAGTTTTCAAAATTAACTAGAATTAGAACTACAATGTTTTAAAAATTAAATTGCAATTACTGAATTTGTGAAAACTTGGCAATTCGATGAAGTTCAGTTCCTATCACGTCAGAGTTCATGCTCGAACACATGAGAACGGCAAATATCTGTACAAGCTCAGCTCGATAGACACTATGTAGTTCTCTTGTAGAATTTTCAGGAAAATATACCAAAAAATAGAATTATCATGTTGTCTAGTTGTTCATGTCTACTTTTAACAGGATAAAATGGTCATAGTTTACAATGAAACATTGTAAATGAACGAACGAATGTCCAATAATCCAGCCTTGGATCGATCCATTTCGATGCCTGGCGCCGACCAGATGCGGTGGATCATTCTTCTTACTTATGGTATCTTGTGAGCCTGAAACAGACATATTTTTATAAGTGATTGGTATGACAAGTCTTTGCAACATTTTTTCAACATCTGCCAGCAGCTTCCCATCCTATCCTCTTTGATTTCCATAACCAAGAGGTATGTAACGGTATTAGCTGCACCTCAATGTTATCTATGATGCAACAGTTGACCTGCCAGCTGGACGTTCAACAACCCCAATAAAGCACGACAGTGCCCAACTAAATTAGAAGTGAAAGTATCAATTGGATTTTGGTCAAACCAGCACAAACTGTAATGTTTTCTTGAGACAGCTCAGTTAGTTCGAACTGTGTGTTTATAAAAGTACATTCGTTCCTTTCTAAGACGCGATAACCTTGACGCAAGTTGAAATGACAGACTAAGGCAGAGATCTCCAGCATGAGATTTTTGTGCGGGTAGCTTCTCATTTTTACTGTAAGAATATTTTATACATTGAATTTCAGCCTAATGAAACTGTAGGAACCAGCTTTTAGGGGCGCAGTAATAAATATGTGAGCTGCTGGGTTATACATGCATGAATGCAACTTTGTTCTGCAAATTTTGTTGAAATTAAATGTAACTTTTACCGGATTTCAGTGAAACAAAAATTGCCCTAATTACAAGGTAAGGACATTCATGACATACACCCGTTAATAGGTCTATCTTTCCTGCTTGGTTGCCATAGTTCATAGTGTTATTCCATTATTTGGGCAATCATATATATTCATTGAATTTGCAGTTGTGTGTACCTGTTTTGACTTGCAAAGCAGATAATCCAGTCTTTTATTGGCGGTTTATTCAGGCTTTCAAAAGTAATGACTGCAATTTCAGTAGCTTCGTCAATCCTGCTGTCACTATCACTGGATTGATACAATTGAATAAAACAGTTACTAATGATTAAGACTGATGTGTTCGTAGTCCTAATGTACCTGAAATGCCACTGTCCAATCTATGTATCCTTCGGTAATAATTCTTTTTCAAATCATCAGTTGTGGTTGTGATAATAGTCTTGGAATCTTCTCTATCCTGATACGAAAAGTAAAACCGTCACGAAACACTAGTACAGGTGGCTGATAACATTAGGCGAGGGCATTATTGACATTTAGACTTGTTCAAAAACCCATGACAAGTTCTGTCTGTAAGTGTGTAGATTATGCAGTTTGTATCTATGGCTGCAGCCGTTCTGACAATATCAAGGTAAATAAGATTGGGGAAAATGCAATTCTGCATAGCATATACCGGTCACCACGCAACATTACAGTTGGTAGCAGCATTCAACCCACACAAGATGCATTGAATATTTTGAGTCAGCAGTGTAGGAAGATATCACAAGGCAAGAAAATGCAAGTGTATTTCAACATTCACCAGGGCGAGCTAACAGAGCACATGAATGAAATTATCACTGCTGACAAAGTGATGGCATAAAGCAACAATCATAAGGATTCCCTGTTGTCCTTTGTACACTACATGACCATGGGAAACACCAATTAGTGATGGACATGCAAGCACTTCTCAGTTTTTACAGGCAGACCTAACCACAAAAACGACCCTCCAGTTCACATCAATTTCTAAACCGATTATGATTTGCAACTCTAGTATGACGAAGCGTGCAGGCATGAAGTTGAATATCATGATTCTTATGTCGTTTAAGCAAATGTTTTCCCTAGCTGATCTGGGCTCTATAGTCTATCAAAATTGGTAGAGCCAACAGTGCATTGTTAACGAAATATTATTCTAACAACATACTAAATTATGAAGTAGTAATCTCCACATTATTAGAATACAACTTTGAAATGACAAACTGAAGACTACAGTAGATGGTGACATTTAATCCAGGAGAAGATAAACTGATAATTATACTGTGCAGTATGACAAGGTACCTCAACTCGAACAGATTCATGTGGATTTCAACATTTACCATGGAGAGCTACTGCTCTGCACTTGAATAAAATCATCACTGCTGACAGAATCAAGCGATTATTCCAAGGATTTTCATTTCAAGTTTCTGCTAATCCACACTTCATGCACAACATTCCCACGGGGAACACTGAAAGGTAGAGGTCATACGATAACTTGTGGGTGTTGGTTTACCTTACCCGAAAAGGACACCAATAACCTTAAACCAACCTCCGCCCTCTCGCGTTTCATAATTAAGCAAGTGAATGATGCAATAGCTGGCCAATTACGTAATTTTCCGTAACAGTACGACATTAAAGCCTTCATTATGGTAAGTGAATCTTGTACAAATAAAGAACAAACAAACCAAGGTGGCATACAATTTAACATTTACCTTTAAAATTGTCGATAAGCTGCGATACAATTTCACTATTCACCGAGCATCTCTTCAAATCTGCGCTCTCTCTGACTGTCGTGATGTTGTATTGCAATAGAATCAGCAGCGGACTTCAACTTTCGCCGTAACGATGTCCGCGTTGTGAGAAAATAGAGAAATAGACGCGAAGAAAGAGAAGACACCAAATTTCTCTCGAACCTGATGTTGTTTACGCGATACGGCGTTGCCGCCAACGGGAAAAAAGGCGATACTGTTGTCTCGTATTTAGAGTGTAGGCTTACCATACTTTGAGAATCTAAAAAGAGGACACTTTTTCAGAAACTTCAGACTTGCAAAACCGGAGAAGAATTCTCAAAAACCGGTGTTTTTCCCACATTGTCAGGTGGAAGACTAAAAAAAAAAAGGTCTTCTTTTCGCTCAGAGCTAAAATCACCGTTTTTCACTCCGAAATACCCGCCGGAGCGTCACTTCTGTGCTAATTTGCGGCATATCGCTCGCAATTTGCTCTAAATCTGACCTAAATTTTCAAAAAAGAGGACAAAATCTCAAAAAAGAGGACAAAAGGGCGTCCTCCGAGGACACTTTCAAAAAAGTCAAAAAAGAGGACAAATCCTCTTAAAAGAGGACGTATGGTAAGCCTATTATAATCACTTCGCTACTATTTTTGTCATGCATGAAGCGCAATATTTTTGCGGCAACAACATTGTATCCAAAAGTGCCGGTAATTTTAATTCGCTGAAAATGTGGGCCATACGCTTGATGTGCATAATATCGTACCAGACGGTCACTTGTCATAAGTTTATCTGATTGCACTAAATGTTAGCGAAAGTTAAATTATTCTAACCAAAAAGCTTGACTGTTTCCCAATTCATAACATAATTTGTCGACCATTACTGCTAACCAGGTGATTTCCCCTCGATTTCACGTTGTAAGTATAGAGACTGTCTCTATATTGTAAGTTTGGCAAATTAAAAAGGCGCACGGCTGAGCTCAAAACGTAGTAACCTGCTAAACGATATCTACTCAAATGTTTTACAGCATCTAAAACGAAACCAGTGACACCGCATGACACATGTAAGGGTGTTTATTTTCTGAAGAGACTCTCGGAAGTACGAACTTCAATATGCAGTTTCATATTATAATGATATAGAAATAGGCCCGAATATTTTTGGAAGACACTCGTCACGGGTAACTCGTCACTGGTAATAGTCAGCAACTATAGTAGAAGATTGGAAAGAGCGTTGTATATCAACGACCGGGTTTATTTCAATATGAAGATACTACTCAATCGTAGGCTATTTCGATGGTCTGCACCTTTACATGTAGGCCTAGTTATCACAAGTGGTTCACCCATCAGCGGGATGTCGTCTCAGAGAAAAAGATACGCTGATAATTTATCGCACGCTGCTAATGATTTATGAATTTAATACGGCCCCCTGTCGCGAAATTAGGTCGAGAGAGCACGATGATGGTGACGAATTTGTATTCCAATCCGTGATGAGTAGCAGACAAGGATTGACAAAATTTCTATTTTTAGTAACAGTGATGTCACCTATACGCCTACCAAGCAAGTGGCTGGTTCTACAATGATACCATAGTATGCATTATTTAACATAGTCTTATGGTGAATTGTTCGCCATCGTCTGAGAAGCCAGAGCAATTTGATTCGGGCAGTCGAGGTCGAGAACCGATCTCCCAAATATTTCATTGACCGTTTGAATAGGGGGTCACTGTCGCTATGTGTCGGTTTATACGTAGAAAGGACTTTGGTTGGACACGCGTCATGTGCGCGCGGATTCTCGCAAAGGCACGTCCAGACTCGTAGAGCTTGTCGCAATGATTTTGTAAATTGGAAATTTCGAGCCCTGCTGCCATCAATTTGACGATATCACGAATCACGATATGGCCTTACCGATATCGGATTTTTGAACCGATATCGACAAGACCGATTAAGTCCCTTCACCTATAACTCTGATATATTCGGTTGATATCAAAAAACGATTGCATCTAGCTCCCAACCTTTTTGACTCATCGCCCCCTTATCCAGATCGACACCAATTTTCGCCCTCATATTTACGGATCCGAAAAAGCGGACATATAAACGGAAGATTTATTCAACTAACTATGATCGCTGGTGATCTGAATAAAATAAGCTCATATTCCGAGATGGTGCTCAGAAAAAACGATTTCGCGACTACTTTCCGTTGAGTTCACCTTTTGTTTTAGTCAACATTCGCATTCGCATTCGCAGAAAAAGCCGTCTTCGCGGGCATTTTTGGTGGTGTTGATTAAATATATATCACTGGACGTTCAAGCATTTTCGCCTCCTTTGGTATTTTCGCGTACCTCAATTAGCGGATACCGATATCGACTCTATCGTATCGACGAACCGAAAATCGGCCCGGCTCTCATCATATTGATCTGGAATTCAGTGGTTCTCGTCCTTTTTGACCTCGCGTACCAGCAAAACTTCAAAACAAATGTCGCGGTCCAGTGAACCGTGGCCTACGATACTTAACTATAAGTGAACCTTCAAAAATCAAAATGAACCCTACATTTAATTACGACAAACGTATGCAACTCATATACAACATTGTAGACTTCATTTCAATGTTACTTTTGGTAGTAGATATTTATGCGTGGTTCTGTTGAATTTTGCACAAAGCGAAGCTCACGATGTCTTGATCGTGATTGTTCGGTATCCTTTGAAAGGGGTGTGATGCTATTTGCAATCAACTCTATTATACTGCCGCTAGTGTCGTCTAATTGCACTGTTTGTTGAAATGCTGTCGCAGCTTTCACACATGGCTCTGTAACTAACGCGTGGTAGGCTATTTCAACAGTTTCGTACAACACTCGCACTTGATACTTACATCATCGTGACAAACGCCCAAAATATACACCATGAACAGTTGAACACTCTATTACGGCAGAAAAATAGTTTCCAGACTTCTCAATTTAATGTTTTATTTCTTTAATATTGGACAAGCGTCCATCTTCTTGCATTTTGGAATTGAGATATAAAATTCCAATATATGTCGCGGACCGCTTAGTTTGTAGAGGGATGACTCAAGAACGTGATCGTAATTTCACAAACCATTCCATCGTTCCTGTAGTCGTAGGTTTTCCGCCTCGACGCTGCGTCTAAAAATAGCACGCTACGATCTTTTCTCGGGCGAATCTCCAGCGTTTGAGACGCGCGCCGATGACTCATTTCATAAACAGGTGCCCAACAGCTGTTCACGTCGTTCGCTCGCAATCGCACTTTGGATTGTGGAGGCGAACTTTGAAACCGAACACGGCGCTTTGTGACGCAACCTACATTTGACGAGCGAGTCGTCGTGAAAATGATCTCGCAAACGAGAATTGCCGCATCGGCCGTGATGCAGCAGAGGCCAGTTGCTTGCAGAGCTGGTCGGTAAGCAAGTATTTCTACTTTACAAAGTACTTCAAGTCGATTTTGCCTGCTCGCAATTCTTTCTCAAATACAGTGGTTCTCAAACTTTTCGCCGTCAGACCCCCTTTGAACTGCCACGCACCGCTGCGGACTCCCTCCAGTTTTAGTTCCCATTTAGCTCAATTTTTGTGCAATCGTCATCTGTATTTTGCAAATATTAACTGTAGGCCTGTGATAAACAGCAACAAAATGACTCTTCTTAAAAATGACATCATGTTATGTATGTAGCAATTAGGAAGACTTTTAGTATTTCAAAGCGAATTCTGTGTATAGGTGCATTTCTTGATATACACGCACGCGGGCGTGTCTTAAAAATCAGCGCCGTCGATTAGATATGACTTCAGCAGTGTCTAAAATCCCTTTCCACAAAGATAGTTGATGGCGAATATAATAATAACGCGTGACGCTTCTGACGACACCTTTGGGTATAATCGCAGCATATATGGCACCGAAATTGTGAAACAGATCTCTAATGAACATGCAGCGTCCATCCTGGTCATTTCTATGTAGCTGCTCATTTTGAAGTTATTCTGGAATAGCGGTTATGTATGTATATTGTATATCACAGCAGAAAATAGATTTCTTTCAAACAATTTTTTTCCAAAACCCGAGCAAAACCCAAAACATCTCTAAACCGCACCAAGTTTGTATCAGTAGGCTATTGGCAGTTTGACAATTAAAAAAAAAGAGTTTGCGCAGTGCAATATTTCATCTCAGACGGCCTTTCTGCTTATGTGAGACCTGAAGTTGTAGCAGAAATGAAGCGAAACTGTCTCGGAGATTTCGCTAATTGAAAAAATACAAATCAGGTAATCAACCATTTTGCAAATTTGGAGGATTCGTGGACCCATGAAAATGCTTCATAGACCCCCGGTTGAGAACCACTGCTCAAGCGGGTATGATTCAGAATAGAGACCAACCGATTATATCGAGTCGATATTACACTTTGAATGGATTATCGGTATCGGTCATTAGAGGTGAAAAAATATCGGCAATTTTCGTGACGTCACAACATGATTGTAGAAAGTCAGATAACTATGATCCTTGATCGCCAGACTGGGAATATTGCTAAATTTCATATAGCTTACACTGTCAAAGTGTCCAGATGCAGCCTTTGTAGCTTATTTCATGTTCAAGTATGACAATGGCTGTAAAGCTGTTGCAATAAATACCCTGGAGTTTTGAATATGCGCTTTTCAGATATATTCCATCTTATTTGAATATCGGCTTAATATATCGGTGTTATCGGTGAAGGTGTTAGATATCGGCTTTATATCGGCCCAAAAATCCAATATCGGTCGGGTTCTACTTTAGACCGCTTGTACTTAACAGATTTTTTGTTTTGTAGACAAAACTAGGCATAGAATACTTACTTCTTCACATACTTGTAAATGTGTACTTCCACTTCTACTTGATTACCGACGGTGACTATTTTGATCACTTCTGGTTGTTTGTGTTGCAAAAAAGAAAAATATGAATATATAGCTTTGGGAACAGAGTTTAACAATTATTAAATGTTCAGCTTTTCCACAATATAGATTATAATTATAATTGTAGCTACATTTTTATTCCAAATTACATTTGTATTGGAGTTACTGGATTCGCAAAAGAAACGCAATAAAAATCAGGTTCATATCATATCAAATCATGCTTCATCCTTATAAGCACGAGAAGAGCAAATGAATGTGCACAAGGGTTGTTAAAAAATAACCCTTTTTTCAGGATTCCGGGTATTCACTGATTAAATTGTTAGATTGCCCAACAAAAACGCTGCACACCAAATTTGGCTCGATCGCAACGAGTAGAAGCAGACGCAGAGCTATTTGAAATTTTTGAATTCATTAGAAAATTTTTTTTTCTTCAAATTTTACTGTCAACTCCATGAGATTGTGGAGTTGTCTACACTAAGCTTGGCTCGTTTCGCACGATGCAGTTCTCCTGTACCATTTTCAGGAAATCCAGAAATTAGATTCGAATTAAATGAGAACATAGAAACATTTCACAAATTAGATCAGAGTCACATTACCGGCATTCGCTCGATGTAGCGTAATTAGTACCAACTAGTTTGCCTAAATGTGGTTGAGAAGCCTGCCCGTCGGCCATGTCAGAAACCTAAAAATACATATCCAGCAACCAGTCATCACAATTCACGGTCATATTCTGCAGTGAAACATTCAATTTTTAATTCATTAATGCCATATTGATGCATTTCTTTGATAATAGTAGCAATCATTACATTTCTAATGCCGAATTCATTGGAAACCATTGAAACGCACGCGCGTGTAACTTATCGTTATGGGTGTGTAAAGTGGGCGTGAACACGGAGTTGACTTTAATCGCAGAGAGTCGC
The DNA here is from genome assembly GCF_051294905.1 of Botryllus schlosseri. Lineage (NCBI taxonomy): Eukaryota > Metazoa > Chordata > Ascidiacea > Stolidobranchia > Styelidae > Botryllus > Botryllus schlosseri. The sequence continues at coordinate 28,448,250 of NC_137245.1, forward strand.
ATTGAACCGTATTTTGATGAATCACAGTCCGACATGTCCAAAATGAGTCACTCCTTACGCTCTGAGTCAAAGCCTTCTATATGAATGAATGTTTTTATGGCTAATATCAACCAACAAAGAGTGACTATTACACCACAGTCGGTCAAACCAACTATATCGACGTACAGTACACGTAAAATCGCCCCGATCTGATTTATGCCACTTTTTCGTAGTCGTATGCTGATGCAGAACTTACGAGTAGCTTTTCGAACTTGGAATGGTCTCATAATTCGCCGTTTCGAACCCATCCACTGGCATGGAATTACTGTCTGCACCGTCACACAGCGCTCCTCGGGGAATCACCAGGGCTTTTACTGCGATCGTAACTTCGCCTTTTGGATTATTTGTCACCAAGATTATATTCACCGCGGAATCGAAATGTGGTCGAACAAGAACTTAGTCGCCATAGATACTTCCGCGGATCTGTCTGACGTGCATTGATACAAGACTCGTGCATCTCAGCCACAGATATTTATGAACAGCTTCCAGGAGGGCCAGAACTTCAATATACTATTGAATAGTATACTCATATTGAAATGAACCCGAATATTTTCGGCTGACACTCGTCAGGGGTAATCGTCAGCAACTAGTAGAGAATTGGAAAAAACATTGTATACATTGTATACATTGTACATTGTATTTACCCCTGACAAGTGTCACCCGAAAATATTCGGGTTTATTTCAATATGAATATATACTATTCACTCATTTATGAGTAATACATTTATATATGACTAGACAAGGTACAGAACCTCGATATACAATTGAATAGTGTATGTGTGTATCCATATTGAAAGAAACCTCATTATTTCCGGGTATCGAATCAATGTTCTTTCCTTTATTCTCTGCTAGTGGCTGACGATTACACTTGACCAGTACCGGCCGAAAATATCCGGGTTCATTTAAATACGACTGTATTATTCAACGCACATATACAAATTGTACATATACGCTGCGTACATGGGTGGAAACCACGCGACCAGTAACAGGACGAAAGGTAACAGATGTTTGCAATTTTAGCACCTATTTATGTTTTGATGGCGACATACATTCTCAGACTCTAACTCAGGCTCCATCAAAACATAAAACGTTGCGTGTGACTCGTGCGGTACGCAACAACGTTTACGTCAACATGTTACCAGTTGCGGGCTTGATTAAAAATGCAAAACCAGCGACATCATTACGAATGAATAGGCGGATGAAGTCAGACTTGGGCAAGCAGAGGCTTGAATGAATTTGTCTACAAGTTACACCATCATGTTTCAGTTACCCTGGAAACGGATTTGGGATGTTGAAAACACCTGAATCGACGAAAAACACTTATGATGTCATCTTCAGAAGAGCGCATCCAATCGCTCTTTGATAAGACATGATCATAATAGGGAGTAGCGTTATCATTGTGACAAAAACAATGATCGAAAACACGGGCCAGAGCAAATAAGAGGGAGCATTTGAAAATATGTTGACACGTTCTAATGTCAATTAACGCAACAAGGCGTGAGAAATAATCTCTAAAATACACATCCTTGCAGCAGTTGATCTGCCACTAGATCGCGCTGTGCCCCCCACATCTTTTGATTTTCGCTCCGAAATGTAATGTAACATACCATTATGTATATTGTATATATGGCTTTATAATGAAGTATTCAATGGCATGGGTTTGGAGGTAGAAGGTTGGAATCATTTGACTGGTACGGCCCGCGAGCGATCAAAAGGTTTTAATCCGGTCAGCGACCCAGCAAGTTGAGTTTGATACCCCTGCTCAATTCAATATAATGACTGACTGACTGACTGTTATCTTCCATTCGTTTTCATCCGATGTGCACGCCCCTTATGTGTAATGTACATGTTTTTGGAGAAGGTGGAGTCTAATGGAAAGACCACCTACATTATATCGCAATCTTGTGATGTATTGACCTGATGAAAATTTAAATAAAATGACTGACCGACTGATTGATCGCTGCGCTATACGTTCACGTCATGTGCTGATGTGTCTATTTCTTCGCTTACTGCGCGTACGAATGCACAATTGAGCATATGTGCTTTGTAGGAGGGCTGTCATTGTTTCATGCTAAACATAATGATAACCTAGCAAGCCTTGTTAGTAATAAACCATACGTTCATGGTCAATGACTTTTTTCTCCTAGCTGACCCGTAGTTCGCAAGCGAGTTGATAGTAAGCGAGTGTGTGAAGGAATCGATGTTGATTGGTGACTATATCACCACTGAATTCGGTACGTAATGAATTCGTCATTTGGAAAGTAATAACTAATTGCATTATGAGAGCGATACATCAGTATAGTTTTCCTTAATAACAAAAATGAATGTTTCACTTAATGAGAGTGTGAATTTGTAATATACGGCGCTTGGTATGTATCTGAATTCGTCATTTGAAATGTAATAACTATTATTGTTATGAAAGCGATGCATCGATGTTGTATTAATAAATTCGAAAATGCTTTGTGACATAGGGAGTATTGAAACAATACGCTCCTTTCCACAAGGAATTAGCGCCATAGCTCTCATGCAGAAATAGCATTGGTTCGTGCTGGGAAATGAACATGAGTCATTATGCCCTAAAGTGGGTGCGTAGTAAGCAGAGTTACCAAGTTCCGAATTCACTGGTAACCTTGCTGACAAATGACCAAAGCGAAGTTGGTCTCAAATTGTGCAGTTCCTCAGATTCTGATCTGTTCGATTTCGGCGTGGCGTTGCGTGTGCGCTGGTCTGTACTCTTTGGGGAGGTTTCCCGATTCGGCATCGCAGCGGAACGTTTCAAAAACGACCACGTCGGCAATAAATTCCATTCAGAGCCCCTCCCAGGTCGAGGTCTCTTTGTTGCGCAATGCAGGCGTGCCTAAGGAGTGACGCTTCACGTTGTGAGTACGCGTTCGGATCGCTTCTTTCGCGATGATGGACGGATCTGCAAATGCGCGATAGGAAAATGAAATGGGAACCTTTTGTCCCGAAGCTGCAATTGTCCCTTGCTACATTTGCCTTCGCGTAAACAGCGGTATTTTATGATGTTGCGGTCCCTTCCAATGAAAGGGAAATTGCAGGAAACGCATTCTTATTAGGATTGGGAAAATTGAGTACGTTGGTGATTTGAGTATCAGTTCGAACGCGCCTATTTCATTGCTCTTTATGACGATGCTGTGGGTCGATCGCGAATTCACGGAAATCTCATTTCCACATATACGTACGTAGCTTTGTACTGTAGTATACATGTTTCGTTTGCTGCGATACGACCGATCGAGGTTTTAAGGCTTCCACCGCGGATAATAGTATCGAAACTATTTTTCTCGTTAAGAAATTGATTTTTAGTAGCAATGAGCGTGTTTTGAGCGTATTTTAGTAATTAAAAACTCAAATCTCGAACCGTGGTTCTTAACCTGCATGAACAATTACGCTATATGCAAGCTTTCGCGGACCCCAAATTTTCGTAGAGTCACAAAAACAATAATCTACCACTCTTCTCATATATTACATTAGACTATTGCTGTACAAAATGGACAGCGAATAACAACAAAATCGGCAATTATTGTTGAATCTAGGATGAGCACGAAGCATATTAACCACATACGCTCATTAAGGGTACAGATTTGGAGTTTCGCGTGATACCATCCAAAAACCAGAGAAAGCATTGTGTTTCATCAACGGGAACGTTTCAATTTATTTCTTGCCAATTGGATTAGCGAACGAAACATCGCCAATTAATGTGTGTTGGTTTGTATAACTATATCTCGCGCGTCTTTCCGTGATACATTATTTTCTCTTTTTGTCGTCCAATCAAGCTTTCCGCTCATCGAGTGCTTGTTATGTAACTGTCATTGGAACATCTCGGACTTTGACCGCAATGGAAGCCGCGCCAAAAATTCTACTAAAGGGCTCGTTACCGCCATTTTACTTTCCGCGAATTGCAAATCAAATCGCTATTCGGCAATACGTGGAATACGAGGAAATGGTTTTCAATGCGGCAAGTCATCAATACATTTTATCGAATTTAGTATGTAATTATATACGTATATCGTCGTGTTTTGTGATAGATTGCAAATCATGCTTGTACAAAGTACCCATCTGTGGTAAGTTGACGGTAAACTGAAAACTCTTTTTTAAGTAGTTCTAGTTCTAGTTGCGACTTTTGAAAAGTGAATAATTCTAGTTGTGGTTGAGCATTTTGAAAACCCAGTAGTTTGTACAAGTCTGATTAGTCGCCATATATCGACGGTCGTAGGGAAACAAGACAGATTTGAACAATATATACAATTATTCCCAAACAAAGATTTTTAGTGACGCACAGAACAGCTGATGCGAGCTGATATAATCCAACTAAAAATACTCGACTTACTATTTTCCCTACAATATTTTTGCAACACCACTTTTTCTCGCTGTAGCTTCATATCAATGACTTGGGATTTGGCGCGAAAACAAAGCTGTATGTTTTTATTTTAATGTTGTTTTCTTCACGTTCGTATAGATATTCTTCGTAAATTAGCGATGTTTTCAAATCTAATCGCCCGACGAAATCGCCCAAACAAAGGAAGCTCCGTGACAGGTTCAGACCTGCGTACGGGGAACTCGCTCGAGAACTCAGCGACTGAAGGATTGTCACGTCAAAATGGCGAAATCGAGCAATTATCAGCAGGTTATCCGCAAAAGAACCGCCTCAGGCAGACCGAGTGGAGGTCTGTTTTATGCAGTAAACGTCGCAAACTGGTGGCGCCGTCGCCAATTTTTACCCATCGTGATGAAATTTACTTTTCTGTGACGCTGACGCGCCTTCGAAACGCCTAGCTCGTTGAGTTGAAAAATCACATCAGCGGCAATCTCGGCACGGTCGTCGTAAAATGCCGATTTATTGACTTTTTTTTTACTTCTATTCTAAATGTGGATTATCGACGCTTGCCGTGTTCGGTAGAGTATTTGAGCGGCAGAACTTCAATATATACAATTGAATGATATATTCTGGTTGATTTCAATACGAATATATCATTCGATTGTATGTTGAAGCCGAGTATTTTCGGGTAATGCTCGTCAGGCGTAATCGCCATCAATTAGTAGATATTTCAAACGAACTTTGGATGTCAACATGAAAACAGTGATTTTCTTACATCTACGGCCTACTACAAATTGACGAAGAACCATGCTTATATTCTGACATAATTCCAGTACAATTGTCCATGTCCATGCATCATCGTAACACTTCATTAAAAGTTTCAAGGTCACTCCATGTTCAGTGTTCACACGCGAATAAAGTTGCGGGCCTAAGCACATTGTTGAGCACGCCGATCAATCGTTGCATCTTTAAAACGTTAAAAATTTTAAAAAGTGACATTGCCGCCTATCGGGGCCTAACGATTATGCATACAGTACACCCACGCAACTCAATAGTTCGAGGCTCCTCTTGGTCAGCTCATCGGCGTAATCGGCGTGTTATAGATGTCATATTGATTTGCAGTAACTATTCATTATAATCATTTTTATATGTGTGTGAAAATCAGTTTTATTGGTTTTGTTTGTTGTTGATGCACTGTTCGTTTTGTGCACCAGTGTTCTATAGTATGTATTAGAGGTGAGTATTAGATTCATGTTTTTGAGACTCGACGAAAATTTGTGGTTAGCCGAAGGCTTGCATAGTAAATTATAGGTTCACCAGGTCAGTAACAATTATTATATGAGCCCACTATGTCAGAGAACGAAAGCAGGTCTTGTGTTACAAATATCGCTAGTTAGCTGTGTAAAAAAACATTGATGTCGTTACATCAGGAACACCTAACTACTCTTTAATCGCGGGATGCGTTCTATAGCTGATCTCCAGCTCCTGCTCCAATTTCCGCATCGGCCAAGGCCCTTGACACGCCCAGCGCCGATCGAGTGGAGTTTTGATTACAGGCAACGTCATTCCTCACTTACTACAGACGCCGCAGACGCCAAAACAAGGCACCACTTGAACGTGATTCAGTCTTGCGTTCGGCGGGACAATTTTCGCAAACGACACTGCTTTTTCGCATCGAGATAAACCCGTATATTTTCGACCGACACTCGTCGTGCGTAATCGTCAGCAACTAGTAGATATTTCAATTGTATAAAATATTCACATTGGAAATATCTTCGACTGATACTCGTCAGGGGTAATCGTCACCAACTAGTCGAGATTTCAAAAGAACATACTCTCTTAGCAAAAGAATTGTGTGTTCACACTCTAAATGTGGTACATGACAACACAACCTAACTCAGAATTATATCGCGGTTATAAATCCGCCGTGCCTACGTTCAGATCTTCCTACGTGCCTTGTATATACGTACAAGCATAATTTGGATTAAAATGTGTTGGTTCATTTATAACGTGGTGTATGTGGTATACGTGGTACCGTGGTATATGTGGGGTAACTCTCAAGGTATATCCTGGTTGGGTATACTACGGGTGTAGATTCACACCCGTATATCGCGAGTGGTACACGGGCGTGAATGCACAATTGCACATTGCACACTCTCTTCGCTAGGAGTGTAGTGATGTTTTGTAGCCTAATATTGTAACATTGTTGATATACAATGTTCTTTCCAATTCTCTGCTAGTTGATGGCGATTATACCCTGACAAGTGTCAGTCTAGCACAGGGGTTCTCAAAGGGTGGGCCACATGAGCATTTGAGGTGGGCCACAAAGTTATTTAGAAAATTTTAGAATTAATGTAAGTTTAGCTATATTTGTTATGTTAAACGCTAAAAATATATTCATAAACCTTTTCATTCGAGTCTGATGAAACGTAGTGACACGTACGGAGTCATAATGTACAAGTAGAAAACGGAACGGACAAACGGCGGCTTTTTCCACTGGTTATGAAAACCTACGGCTAACAGCAACCAAGATAATTTGGAGTATATATTAACTGGACGGTAATGCTGAAGTAACCAAGCACTCCGGCGTGGTCATATGTCGTATATCGTCGAAAGGGGTGCGCAATAAACTCGCAATGAACTGCAATTGATCACTGACGTATAGATTCACTTTTCTTCGGCAGGTCGTATTATTGTAAGATAAAAATAGCCATAATTGCAAATTATTAGCAACTTCTGGTGAAGGTATACTTCACCACTACCACGAATCGTAATGGAGTGAGGATTTAGCGGAGCGCAGTAATCTTTGGAGTCGGTTTAAAATGTCCGGCCTAAAAATCATTGCACATAATGTAAGACTCACATGAATTAATTGTATCACTGGATTGGATATTCTGACATCGCAACTTCAGTTGGTTTGGTATAAGACATACAATGTACATTGCACAGCATGCATATTAAAAAACTCCTCCACTTCTCTGCAGTACCCCATTCATTAATGAATTGTTTGAAGCTGCTGGTCCAGAATGATTATATTATTCCCCACAATAGTGGAACTAAATCCCCAATCACACAGTGGATCATTGATCATTGTGTTTCGCTACGCGAATGGAGCAGCGGACGATCATAATATACACAGGAGATTTAGCCTATGATCTACCAGGGCCGTAACTGCCGCACCCATATCCCAAATTGTGAGAGATCGAGGGAGCGCAAGATTATTTCGTTGGTCGTTTGTTGGAGGATATTAATTCAACTTTGAAATTTTCGTTGCGCTTCGCGCGATTTCATGTCCCGAGAAGTCTTCATTTAAATATCATCGGTATATTAAGAGTAAAATGCGCATATTTTAGAGAAATAGACATATATCGGCACCGTCGATTAACACGCATTGAACGGGATTATGACTCTAGATAAGAGGAGGGCCACAGCCCATTTTCGAACCGGAAAATGGGCCACGGCCAAGAAATGGCTGAGAACCCCTGGTCTAGCATACTCGGGTTCATTTCAATATCAATATATCGTCAAATTGGACATTGAAGTCGTCTGGATTCAAGAATGTCTAAGTCTATACAGAAAAACTGCTTTTTGTGCAAACGTTGAAATGCTTCATTGTTGACCGTCGCGAATTCGTTTCGCCATATATCAGGGGTGGGCAACATACGGCCCGCGAGCCGGATCCGGCCCCGAAGGGATTTTGTCCGGCCCGTGGACAGTTTTCCGTTTTACATGATAATGTGGCCCGCGGCTCTAGTCTGCCGAGATTTCCCACTAGCTTACAACGTCAAATTTTAGTGACTGCAAGTGCATGTTATTATATACGTATATGCGCAGCGTGCTAGAGTGGAGCTTACGCGTAAGTTCGTCGAAGCGAGAAGACTTGCATTATCGGCATTTGCGATGTACTCAACCCTAATTTCGTTTGTGGTAATCATGGTGTTTGTCGACTACAATGGTCAATTACACCAGGCTGATATTTCTTATTTTTCATTCTGTAACCGCCGACTTGTAGCACGGCACACTTCTAGTCTTTTGTAAGACGAAAACACTGCTTATACCAGGGGTCGCCAACTCAAAACGGGTCGCGGGCCACTTTTTAAATTTCGTAGAGGTTGCGGACCGCATGAATTCATTATCGAAATTTCTCATGCCACACAGTTGAACAACGATGCCATCTCGTCACCTACTCAACCCTAACGAATATATGTGTTGGTAAATTAGGGGTACCGGGGTTATCGAACTCCTTGAAATCTTAATTGAGGATTGCACCGTGTGTTGATTGATCAGATAGAAGCAGACATGGCGGCGCCTGTATGACAATGCTATTCTCAAATCCACATTGTCTTCGCCATTATCGGCGAGAAATGGCTTTGAAGTGACATTACTGTCGTTAAAATGTATTCAATAAATGCGATTTATTCCTTGTATATGTGGAATGTGGATAAATGGGCGAATATTGTATCGATTCAGCAATCCGGCCCGCCAAGTACTTAATTTTCCTATATCCGGCCCGCCGACTCGAGAAGTTGCCCGCCCCTGCCATATATGTTGATGCACACTGCACAGGTAAACCGCCTTCTCCATGCTTTTTAATTTTACGTTGAAACTGAAATCACTTTCTGGCACATGTTCATAATTGCACGGCACGAAATTCTATCTTGGTGTGGTGACTTGCGTGGCTTATCGCTTCAAAACCCCGCGAGAGTTTGCAATTGATCAAAACAATTCTTGATAAGCTTGCGCCCTCTGTACATGATTTGTGAGTCATTTTGCATTCAAAATTGCTGTAAAGAGACTTTTGAAGGTACGAAGCTTCAGTATACAATTGAATAATATATTCATATGGAAATAGACCACGGTATTTTCGGCTTACATATGTCAGTTCACCGGGTTTATTTCGATATATAATTGAAACGTACAAGAACTCATTCTTTGATGAGAATAAATACGATCGTGCAAAACTAAAGCAATCTAAATACATCTCCGAATTTTGCAACGTCGGAGGTGATCGCCGAACGTGCGTTGACTTGCAACACGATTAGTGCGCCGCAATCGAGCCTCGTTTAGATGACATTTAATAATTCATATTCGAGTGCTTGTGCGACGCATCATCAAATCCTGTCACGACTTTGGTGAAGAGTAAACAACAATTCTCGGTTGCGGCGAATTGCAAATCCCAGCCCAAACTGATTTCAGAGTGTCAAAATATAGGTAGAGTCATTCAAATCGGATCAGTGAGTGAAAAGGATAATGGGTCCTAATTATTGCGCAAGAAAGAGTCTTGTACATTGTACAAACTACCGATCTAGTTAGTTGACCATCAACTAATTGCTGGTTGTTTGAGTAGTTGTAATTCTAGTTCTAGTAGCGAATTTTGAAAAGTGTGTAGTTCTAGTTCTAGTTGTGCATTTAAAAGAAAATTAGTTTTCGAACGGCTAGAAAACACGTGTCGTCGTTTGGCGTAAATCGTGATATCGGCGTTTGTTGTGTGATGCTCTTGCAGCCATTTCTAGCTCGGAGTCATCATTAGTAACAGTGGATTTTGTGGTTAAAACCCGTTCCATGTCAAACTTGGACCGATGTTTATGTGGAAGGCTATCCGATTCCGATAAAATAAAAATGAATGAATTACTTCGTAGTTGAATCTAATTCTGTTTTAGGTTAGGTAGTTTGTTGCCAATTTCTAAAGGTAGTTCTATTCCCAGTTGAGAATTTTGAAAAGTGAGTGGTTGCAGTTCTATTCCTAATTGGGATTTTTGAAAAGGGAGTAATTCTAGTTCTAGTTTCTAGTATTGAGAAGTGAATAATTCCAGTTCTACTGCTAATTGTGAATTTTGAAAAGTGAGCAGTTCTAGTTCTAGTTCTAGTTGTGCATTTCGAAAATCCAGCACTTTGTAAGTATCTCAGGAAACCGTATCGCGCCAGCCCACTCCCCACCTCCTTTGTCGCGGTTTGCAAAGATGCACCTCTTATTTTCTGCGCTCGGCATTACGACATGACAAAGATCACAAGATCAGCGCCGAGTTGAGTCAGGACGTCACAGCAACTGTTCAAAGAGTCTTTGTGTCGTAATACATTATCAGTTTGCTGCTAGTTTGTAAAATGTAAGCCTGTTTCCTAATTATCTCTCTGAGAAAAATGAGAGAATAAACTAGGCAGACTTGCAGTCACAAAGGGAAAAATGATCGCAAATACATAACTAGTATAGTAGGTTGTTTTGGGCAATGATATCATTCCAATTGCGGAGGAGAGAATCTCGCACAACCATAATTATGCGATCATCGAGCTGAGTCAGCGATGTCACCAGCGTAGTCTGGCGGGGAATCTGACGGGAATTGTGAAAACCCAATCGGCGTAAACAATTGCTGTTTTAATCAAGACGGTCATCAATAATTCCTTTCCCACTGCAATGAAAATTGACCGTTGCTGCACTAAACTGTTCAATAATCATGACTCATACGGGGATGGTTTCCAATGCGTTGAAAGGCACTATGCAATTTACATTCAGCTCTAATCTTATTGGTAGAGTCCGACCGATTCTACCGAATCGATATCACACGTTGAATATCGGTATCCGCTATCAGATTAAAGAAGATATCGGCACTTCATAGCCGTCGCCACACAACTGGGAATATCGATATAGTTGTTATAGCTTCCTAGTGTCAAAATGCAGCATTTCTAGTTTATTTCATGTTCAAGCATATAGCAATGGTTGCAAAGCTTTTCAAATCAATGCTTCGAAGTGTTCGAAATGCACCTTAAGCTAGATTCTGTATTTTTTTAATGTCGGCTTAATTTAACGGTATCGTCTCAAAAATCAGATGTCTGGCTCTCTTATTGGCTTCGGAATCGACCCAAACGTACGTTTCTATCCCCCCCTGGCGGTGATGGCCATTTACTATTTCTCATAGTGTCGTAACGCCTATATTATTTACTCCCATAATCGCTTTCAAAATTAGCGCGAAGTTTTGTGCTCATGTTGTCCAGTATTTAGGATAAAGAGAGCGGGATGCGGGGAAAAAATGAGCAATTGAAAAAAAGCCAAGCCTAGAAAAGGCGATGTTTCGAGAATATCAGTTAGACATCAGTCAAGGATTATCATCGCCATAAGATCGCAGATCTAAATGAGTTGGCAATTAAATTATTATATTTTCGCCGAACCGCCTGTACTGGGATAATTTTCATTCGATGAGAATGAGGATATAACAGGAAATTCGTTTCATTTCATAGATGAGTCCGACGATTTGATTACTCGGAGAAGGAATTAAACCGTCACATTTTCGGGTAATAAAAACAATTCTAATGAAATAGTATAATTTGAAGTCTCTAAGCGTTTAATAGCGTGTCGTCAGACGTAAGACGTTCAATTTCTAGCAAATATCTCGAAATTTACGATAGCTTGCAAGAAAATATAATTCATACGGAACAATATGGTTTTAAAATGAAACCGTTGATATATAATGTTCTTTCCAATTCTCTGCTAGTTGCTGATGATTACCGCTGACGAGTGTCAGCCGAAAATATTCGGTTTGATTTCAATATGAATATATGATTCGATTGTATATTGAAGTTCTGTACATCCAAGAAGCTCTTCAAAATTTAAATCACTTTAAAGTCCGGGAACCGAAATCATAACAAAACGATAGCTATAATCGGAGCTAATTCCAAAAGACATATTGCGACATAGAACTTTACGAGCCAAAACATTCAGACTTGTTTATCGAGTCAAATCTAGCAACGGTCGATCAGCTGTTTATCGTAAATAGTATGATGCGCGATAAAAATATATTTTGCCAAATTATTTGCTGACTGCGTGTAAATATATCACTGCTCTCTCTCGTGCGAGGGCTCATCATAACAAGCGTTTATTATGTAACAATATTATTCTACTCATGCCTTTTTTCTATTCTCTCTCGAACCGGCTCGGTAGAAGCATTCAGATTCAGTACGCGCTCAGAGCTCGCTACGCAAAGGCGATATCACGAAAATTGATTTTATAGTATAGCTCACTTTATAGGAGGCCAGTCGTACGAATGGCGTCTCACGGATAGTATATCTCAACACATTTGCGATAGCAAATAGGTAGCTTGATCTTGAGCAACTGACAGAGTATACAGTCGGACAATAACAGGAAGCTTAGCTTAGATGAAAAGATTCAATAACATATGACTAATATTTGCAGAGCTTCTTGGATGCACAGAACTTCAATATACAATTAAATAATCGACTCATATTAAAATAACCCGAATTATTTCGTCTGACATTTCGATATGATTGTATAATTCAATGATGTGAATGATAACATGGTAGTTTCTTGGTGGGCAGTCAGCCGATGCGCTAACTGCTCGTAATGTAGCGTCACGGCTCGATAACAAGCAGCGTTATTGAAACACGTATAATCATTCAGTCGTTTTAATATGATAGACTCTGTAACGTCACACCGTATCATGATATCGCACGAAATCAAATGACTAACTATTTCGGTCCAAGTCTCCCAATGTCTTGTTAGCGTGGTCATATTATAGACCGTGATCGATATTAGAAATAGCGCTTTTCCCTCAATCAACAGATCGTTCGGTTGTCGATATGGTTTTATGGCAAGTAATTCGATGGCTGTACGAAATGTGTTGTGTCAATATCAATTGCGTGGCGATGGCTGTGTGTTTCTGATCATTCCGATTTCGAAGGCTGTATTTGCAATACGTATGAACCTGTCAAGCAAACCGAACATATTGACCCTGGTGTTGTGTATAAAAATTTAGAAGCCAAACCGAGAAAAGTGGAAGACAAGAATTGGGTAAAATGGGATTTTCCATGAAAACAATCCTCTATTCTGTGATTCTTGAAGAGATTCTTGGAGGTACCGAACATCAGTTTACAATTGAATAGTACATTCATATTGTAATAAAGTCGAATATTTTCAATTGTATACTGATTGAGAAGTCGTAATTCATCTCAATTCGAGCTCGGTCGTTATTAGGAATCAACCCCATGTAAGAAGCCCCGTTTCTCGGTGCCTTGCAGGAAAGTCAGTCGGACTCAAACTGGAGTTACTAGCCCTAGTCATTCGATCGCGTGTCAGCCGTGCCTTTAAATCGCTGCCGACAAATAATGCCTCCTATTCATGAGTGGCGTCACATCCGCCCTTGTGACAACATAATGCCTGCAGGATTCATGAGCTACAAGCTCGCTCAGTAATGCGTTGAGACGACTTCAAGTCGTTAAAATAACTTTCAGAGCGTGAAGCGATTTAGAACATGACTTTGCAGCGAAGGGCGTTCGTATAGCGGCAAAAGCTGTGTAGCAATGCAGGCGTCCCTAGACGATTGGTTTCTAATTTCGTTGCAAGGTTCAGTTGCGAAGGCCTTCTCCGCAGACTTGTCAAATTGCTGGATTTTCAAAACGCAACTAGAACTAGAACTAATTACTTTTCAAGACTCGAAACTAGAACTAGTACAAGTCACTTTTCAAAATCCGTGACTAGAAGTGCTGCACAAAAACCAATTTGACAATACATTGGTAGTATGTATACAAGTCTGCTTCTCACTTGTTATGTTGATATGCGAACAACTTGGAATGTGGGTCGTCCTGAAAGCCGAACATTTAGAAATTAGCTCCAAAAGTTTGGTTCAGCACAGTTCACGCGCACATTCGTTTCGTGATGACATCCGGTGTGAATGACAGGCCAACGCCCACGCCGGCTCGTGATTCACGCCCGGCAGGAAGAAGCTGATCGTCATGAAACGCGTAGCTGTGAGTCGCCCAGTTTTGAGCTTCATATTGGGGTGTGACATTCGATATGAATGTATTATTGAATAGTATACGGACGTTCTGTGCCTCCTTCGGATGAGAGAATTGTATAAGTGATCACAAACTTTGCGTTTCTGTGGTCTGCGATAGGATGACGTCGTAAAGCCACGTAACGGCTACATTTGCAGGGAGTAAGTCTGGAGCTTTACCGCGAAAGCTCAGCACTATTTAGATCTATGTTCATTCTTTATCAGCGATTTCGATCCGGTTTTATACCGGTTACGTTACGCAGTGAAAACGAAAATCGCGTGCTTTGCAGATTTTCACTTAAAGCTGTTTGTAAAACTTGTAAACAGCGCTTTCACGTTGAAAATTGTAATCAAAAACTCATTCAAGTTAGTGAAACTGAGTAAAACACACCAAATCTTATGGAGATATATACCACGGTTTGCTTTTCGTGTGCCACCTTAAGAAATCCCACAAAATGGTGCACTTTACTATATTGGTATACATATTACTCCATAAGGATTGGTGTTAGTGACTCATTTCCACCGACTATTTTTGGTTTGAAAGCACCGCTCGCTACCCGAAAGCTTCGTTTCCTTGATTTACAGCCCGCGCTAGGCGGAAATCTGATAACATACCTATTTTCTACTCGCAGATTTTCAGTGTACGTTAGTTTCTCAACATTTCGTAGAATTTACGAACACGATCGCTCGTATGTTTCATCACGCGGATATCTCGATGCAGAATCCCACATTCGACACGATGAAGTCCATCGCGCAACAAGCGCGCATCAACAGAGCCGGCAGCATGCGCCACGACAGCTTCGGGTCCATCTCAAACTCGCCTTTTTCGCCCGCCGACTCTCTGGGATACCACAGCGACTCAGAGCTGTCCACGGACGGCAATCTGGTACCTCATTACGTTACGATCAGAGCAGGCGATCTTCACGCAGAGTCCCCCTCGCCAACCCGCGACTGTATAGATTGCGTGATAGACGAGCAAATCGACCCACCTCAGATCGCAGACTACAAATCGCGACACGCGCCCTGCGCGCGAAAATCGAAACCAAAGCCGTGCCCGGAGAGTATCATCGACGAGCTCGCGAAACTGGGTCCGTCTCAGATAGTCCTACCACCACCATCAGTGAGCAGTCAGAAGAAAGAAGCGGCCCGGCCTGGTCACATCAAAAGACCACTGAACGCTTTCATGATCTGGTCCAAGATCGAGAGGCGAAAGATCACTGAAGCCACGCCCAAGTTACACAACGCTTCCGTCAGTAAAGAATTGGGGGCGCGCTGGAAAGCCTTGCCCGATTCCGAGAAAGAGATCTACATCTGCGAAGCAGAAAGACTGCGATTGCAACACATGCGAGATCATCCAGACTACAAATACAAGCCGCAGAAAAGAACCAAGAGCGTCTCCAAAAAAGACCAGGAGAACGATGTCATCAAAAGCAAAGCGCCTAAACTTCATTGCGACGACGCGCCAGTGTCCGTGGTGACATCACACACGCGTAAAGTCCCGCCCAAACTGCAGGTACCAACGGAGCAAAACGTGCCGAGACCTGCCATAGTGTCGCCCGCGCTTAAAGCTTTGTTGGCTCCCTCGAACACGAACTGCGAATCGCAAGCGTACGTAAAAAGCGAACCGAATCCTCGTTGTGAGTTAACGAGCCAATATCAGCACTGTGAGGTCATGCAGCAGGACGCCACGAACTGTTATTACGAGGGGGTAGAAACACAGCCAGAACAATACGTGATTTCAGACACGGGCGCGCGACTGGCTTGCTTACAAACGGCCCATCCGTCCACTCTATCGAACTGCTACCCCCAATTCATTCGCCCCCAACAGGATATGACAGGGGTTGGCTTTGACATTGCACAGCAGCAAATGGAAGAGTTCGACGCCATCTTGGAAAACTTTTACGAACCGCCCAAGGTGAGACGCATTTACTGACGGTGTGCATTTTTCATGACTTGTGTTTGGCGCGTTTTGTATCTATAGAAAGGTCGTTTTATCAACTGTGAAGTCACAGTGTGAATTACCTTTTCAACAGCATAGTATATTCATATTGAAATAAACCCGGATCTTTTCGGTTGATACTGCCAGGAGTATTCGTCAGCAACGAGCATGAGCTGGGTAAAATATTGTATGTCAACAATCGTGTATTCCGGTTTACTTCAATATGAATATATGATTCAATTCACTTGCTGTACCTACAATAGTCTCTGTAAAGTCAACCGGGTTCAACCCATTAACACGTTTACGAAGGCCTCAAAACGACGTCGCCCTTATTGGCTTGCTACCTCGCTGTTACTGTGAAGCGTTTTTATCTCTAGTCGTTCGCCGAATCGCGGCTAAATTCCTAATAACGACACAATTAAATGCACTGCAGCCCGCGGCGTTTTCAGAATGGTAGCTGCGAGTTTATCCGCGAATAATGTCGACTGAAAGAGAGAAAACAACTGTATTCGATTTTATAATCAACCCTGATTGATGAAAAAGTGGGAATATTTATCTTATATTAGGCAGAGCTGGAACACTAGAAAATTGTCGGGTTTTCCAAATTACATTAGAATTGGAATTACTGATTTCACAAAAACTCAACTCCGAAAAATATACAGCAAAAATTAGGTTCACTTCATATCAAATCTGACTACATTCTCGCAAACACGAGAATGAGAAATGTCTGCACACCTAGCTCGACTCGTTTCGCGCTATACAGTTCTCTTGTAGCATTTTCAGAAAAAGCAGAGTTTAGACTAGAATTAAAACGATTGACAGAAATATTGCCAAATTAGATCAGAATTGGAATTAGATTACCGGCATTTCGCTGTAATTAGACAAATATAAACATGGAGTTTTCCAGGATATTGAGCGCAGTAGAACGTATTCGTATTGTGAGTCGCAGATCTTTGCCCTTATTTTGAATTTGACTCCCGTCAATCCAACCAGGCATCAAAAGCCTTTATGAAGCTCCGAAAATAGCCGGCTATCTCCAAGCAACCACTATTTTGATGACTTCTCTCGTTTCTGTTCTCTCGCGCGGTCAGCTGGGCGTTGAGTACCAGCTGCTATCGGGAAAACACCATTCGTGCGTTTCTTTCTTTATCTCACTGCCACGCACTCTTTCAATAATTGAAAAGCGCAAAGCGAATCGATTGCCGCCTTTGCGGCATTCCGCTCTGCACAGATCGTGTGCAGAATACAACAATAACGGTTATTCAGAGTCGACCTTTATAATCGACCTCTCGGATTTAGGGCTGATTCTAGCATGCGAATCTGAAACGAGTATTCATTCTAATGATTCGAGCCCAGTAGTGAGAATCGATTTTCCGAGAGCTGGAATGATCGGCGAGAATCATAGTTTCGATACTATTTTCTACCGTGGAAGACCGTAAACCTCGATACGTGTAGCATCAGAGCATACGAAACATGTATTATACGCTACGAACGTGCAAATGGCGTATCTGCGAAGTCGTGATCTTGTCATAGCGTGTAATAAAATAGGTATAGTCATAAAATACCGAACCATATTTAATGAGATGCAGAACTGGTGTTATATTCTGTGTGGTTGCACAAAACGTGCATATTTGAACGTTTCTTATCGTTCATAATGTCGTAACTTTCCGGGCGGTTTGTGTGCCGAACTGTTCGTAATTTTGTGTCGATTCATGTATGGCCGCAATCGATATTGAAATAGAGGGAGTATAAATGTAGGCTCAGCAAGGCGCGTAGCCACCTGTCTCGCGTCCTGGAGATGACACGCAGCGCGCAGACGCTGTTCAATCAAGTTTTTTTTGATATAAAACGTGACCTATCAGGCGCCTGTCACGAAATTCCGATAAATCGCTACGCAGCACGCACATTTGATCTGAGCTGACGGTGACTCAACGACTGTAGTTCGTCTCAACTGAACACGAGATAGTCGCCGTGTCTCGTGTAAGAGAGCTGCGACCCGTGAGTCATTAATTGGTAGCTGAGCGGATCGCGCATTTCAATATAACTCGAGATCGCTTGTTGAAAAGAAACACTCCTTTTGCTTTCAATAGCTCGCACGCGATTCTGACTCACAATCGCGCGACCGACAACGTCTTGGTACGAGGCCAAGCGTTGTTTTACACATTTACAGCTATTGAAAATGATCAACTTGCGTGATGTCATTCGCGGAAAAACGTCACCAAAAGTGCAGCGCAGATGCACACTCGTACAAACTGCCAATCTACTTAATTGACGGTAACTAACTACTGGTTTTGAGTAGTTCTAGATCTAGTTCTAATTGCGCATTTTGAAAAGTGACTAGTTCTAGTTGTAATTTTGCAAAACAAATTGAAAATTGTCAGGTTGGAGTAAATTTAAAATCCAAAATCATGACTACTTCAGTTGAGTTATTAGCGCAAGCAGGCAAAACCTACTTGGATTACTTTTCGTAAAGTGGAAGTACTTCGTTCCTGATCACCTCTGCTGCGAACTAACGTCTTAAACTGATTGTTTCCTCCGTGGTGTTGTGCTATAATTAGTTCCAGAACGCGATATTTCGCGGTTATTTTGGTAAAATTCTCAAGAATTTTTGGCAGGCGTTACACTGGAACGCGCCTCCGACGTGCCTCCTAATCGCGGCCTCGCAATGTAACGCGGTCGCGTGAATGGATTGGAATGAATTGGATTAAAGTTAGAATTACTGCATTTGCAAAAACTAGGACACTGTATTGAATTTTGTGTTGGAAAGAAAGACAACAAAATCAAATTCTCTTTATATCAAATCAGGGATAATTCCGATAAGCACGAGAATGGCTGCTGTATCTGTCCAACAAGCTTGGTTCGTTTCGCACGATACAGTTCCCCTGTAGCATTTTCGGGAAAGCATGAAGTAGATTCGAATTGAAATAAGAACATAGAAACATTTCACAAATTAGATTAGGTAGATAACCGGTATTTGGCTCTAATCATGCCAATCAGACACTTGTACTATCTAGTTGTCCGGGTCCCTATCCTATGACGGGCAGCGGGTCGCGTTACCTCACAAACATGTTTTTCCCGCCAGTTCAGGCCTGGGTGAGGCTGTTGACAGCACGCCAGAGACGCGTGATCTTTGCATGATCAGATCACGGTCAACACCGAATGTTACGCAATAAGCCTACACGGAAAGGCACAAATATTGAATCAAACGCGTACTTGTTTACTGAGGTCTCGGATGGCTTCGGATTTTTTCGCACCATTCCACAGCTGATTTTGATCGCCCCCGGGGTATGATCGGACGATATCCGTGCAATATCGCAGACAAAATTCTTGCAAATTGCTGCGTACGCTTTTACGTCTCATTATAACCGCCCTGTAACTTGACACTGTTGGCATCAGTAGAATGATAGCTACTCATTTTTTCCAAATTATGTTATAACTAGATTACTGGATTCGTGAAGACTCCTGAATCGAATTCAATTTCAAATTAGAAACAAGTGCGACAAAAATCAACAAAATCCATATTAAGTCAGAATTGATTCTCATTAGAACGAGAATGGCAAATGTATGCGTACAATGTACAATTATTGTACATTGTACACCAAGATCGACTCGTTTCGCACGATAGGGTTCTCCTGCCGCA
Organism: Botryllus schlosseri; assembly: GCF_051294905.1. Taxonomy (NCBI): domain Eukaryota; kingdom Metazoa; phylum Chordata; class Ascidiacea; order Stolidobranchia; family Styelidae; genus Botryllus; species Botryllus schlosseri. The sequence continues at coordinate 28,467,983 of NC_137245.1, forward strand.
TTTTCAGGAGAACCAGAAATCAAATTCGAATCAAAATGCGAGCATGAAGACATTTCACGAATTAGATTAACTGCATTTCGCTCCAATCAGTCTAATTACACAACTTGAATTATGTCGTTGTCCAAGTCTGCGAATGTAGTCACATACGGAATCGATTCGATGCGTTATTTTGCTACGAATCAAAATCTATTTCCAACATGGCGAGCTTCGTGAACTCGTCGTTTGTTTTCGTCAAATCGCTTCGAGGAGCCACCCACAATCGACGTCGATCGCATTTCATAAACACACCGCGCGTCTAACATATGCTCGAGCCGTTACATTATCAAGCTGTTGATAAGGACGCATCATTTCCCGGCGCATCAGAAGATCAATAAAAAGGGATATCTACCGATCGTTAGTGTAGGAAATATTGCTGGGCGCTGAATTAATGTTGTAGAGGCTCTCGAAGGCACAGAACTTTAAGACACAATAGTATGATATATGAATATTGAAATAAACCCGAATATTTTCTGACACTCGTTGGGGGTAATCGTTAGCACCTGGTAGAGAATTGAAGATAACATTGTATATCAACAATTGTATCACTAATTAATTTTGAAATAAATTCAATACATATTGTATATTGCGTCCATGTCCAAGTCTAGATATGGTAATGGCTGAAATTTGATCAAAAGGACTCCATAAAATGGAAATTTACGAGAAATTTCGCGTACAAGTCAAATTAATCTGAAATCCATACGCATCCGTACTCAAGTAGAAGTAACGTAAAGTTATGCTTGATTGCAAGTAGAGGTGGCGACTTTGGAGTACGTAAAAAGCAAGTATTCTAGGTCTAGTTATGACTCGGAAAATCAAAACAGCCAAACAGTGGTAAACGTTCTGTAAACCTTCATGAAGTAGGGGAGTATTGCCGTTTCAAATCTATCCTCATCTCTGCCGTGCGTTTCGTGGCGTGACATTCGCGCAGCGAAGCGTGTCGAGTTACGTTCTCGTGTTACGATGAACTTCCGAGTTCATAAACAAGCGAACATCTCTCTGTCATGCTTAGCGGAGTTCCAACCATAATAAAGCTTGCGCAATTATGTTGAAAAACAAGTTTGAGGCTCACCATTTATTCCGTTTTTGCCCGATTTCAATGACCCTCGAGGCTCGCGGGGCTGCGCTACATTTACAGAGATCGCAGAATGTTCTATCGACGATATTATGTATGACATATTCGATCTGTTTACTCTTATTAGACACCAAGAATTATGTCGTTGTCCAAGTTCTTTCGGTAATATCATGATCATGTCGGAGATATTCGCTCTATTGACTATAATTAGTCTACTAGAATGAAGTAGTCGTCTAAGTCTGTCGGAAACGCAGTATTTTTTACGTAAAACGAACGTTCTATCGACGATATGATGTGTGAGATATGCGAGCTATTTGTAGATTTTAAAAAATTCCTCGAAACGCGTGAAATTAGATCGAGTTTCGAAACAAATATTTTCGCGGTCCTGTTTTGGTCGACGCCAAGTTTACACAATCGATTGTCGCTTGAAATATTTTCCGTAGTTTGCTTTGGTCAGTCGGAGAACGTGGATTGCGCAACAGGCCGTGTTGTCGTGCCGTTGTAGAGTAAACAGACGCGATCAGCTGATCAACACGCTCTCCATATGCGATGTTTTTCCGGATTAACCTTCCAGTGGCCGTGGAAACGGCTTTCATCGCGACGCGGTCGGGTAAAGTCAAGCCTCCGGTCTTCTGCTCTTATAATGTAATAGCGGACAGACCTCCACTAATGCGCACCTAGATCTAAAACTGGATAGACTGACTTTTCAATATACTCGGAACTTGAACTAACGACCGTTAAAACTCCGTAAGTAACTATGACATAACTAACAAGGTGCAATTACGAAGCAACTCATTCATATTCGAGATAGAATCCGCATTTGAAACGGACAGGGTTTCGAGTTTGAAATGGAAGGTGTTCTGACCTTTGGCTAGACGCTGTTGATAGCGATGACTCTGAGGTCTGAGCTACAGAGCTAGCAATGGCTGCAAGATCATCACACAACAGAACACCGGTATCACGATTCATACCTGACGACGATACATGTTTCTAGTTTTTCTACGACTAAATCATTTTGAGAATGTTCAACTAGAATTAGTCACTTTTCGAAATCTGCATCGGGAACTAGAACTACTCAAAATAGTAGTTACTTGACCGTTAACAAACTAGAATGGCAGTTTGCGCATGTCTGGAAATCGAGGTTGAGAATGGTGTTTCCGACTTGTTCATTTCGAAATGTGTCTTCGAATTGAAACTCAACACTCGGCAGCGACGTAATTACGAGACGTCACTTTCCGTAGCGGCCTCATTTCTAAATCAATTCGAAATCGCGTCGCGTACAAAGGGTTAACGTTTGACTTATCACAGAGACGAGAGAGGAAACCAATCAGTATGTGGAGCGACCGTAGCGAATTATGACCGCATAATTTATTCATCACACGGCCGTGCAATATGTTTTCGACCGAGAACCGTCGTTCTTGGTCGGGAATATTTGTGTCGTTGCTAGCGATTTCGATTTTGTAAAGTACAAATAAAAGTGTCATCGTTATGAGCGAAATTGTCATGAGGACTGAAATATCCTGTGACTCGGTTGCAAACCCTCGATTTAAAGCAAATCCTACTTTTTTGACAAGATTCTTGAAAGTACAGAACTTCAATATACAATTTAATTAATAATATAGTCATATTGACACTCGTCTGGGGTAATCGTCAGCAACTAGTTGAGAATTGGAAAGAACATTGTATCAAATGCGCGCGTATTTCTGCAGAGTGCTATCTTACTCTTTAGTCCGCCATTAGCGAATGTTGACACAGCTTGTGATGCGACCCACTTTTCTATAAAGCCGCAATAAATGAAATGGGGAACAGGGGCCAGGTGATTATGACGACATGATCCGACCTAATGATTATGATTAAGTTGATTTGAAATGATGACAGGAGCCGAAATGGCGACAATATTTACGAGGGAAGGTCAACATTTGTATTCAATTCATCAGCTGAGTCAGTCGTGATATCACGAAGTTTATTCCGCGCTTGTTTTCGAGCTGGACCACCGCATTCCGCTCCTATTGATATACAACGCTGCGTAACAATGGCCCGCGCGTTCTTGTAAACATGCGGCGCCATGAGATAAAAATCGCTTCTAAGATTGCAATTGGAATTACCAAAAAGAATATAATTATAGCTCCATTACATTTTTTCCCAATTCGATTAGAATTAGAATTATAGAATTCGCAAAATCTCGGAAACTAAGTCAAGTTAAGTTTATTTGAAATCAGAGTTGATAAAATAAGCACGATAATGGCAAATGTATGTACAGAAAGCTTGGCTCTATTCGCGAGATACATTGCTCCTGTAGCATTTTCATGAAAGGCAGAAATTAGATTATAAGTAAAATGAGAGTATAGAAACATTTCACAATCTAAATTGGAATTGGATTATTTCGCTCTAATTGGTCTAATTCGAACACTGGAATTATCTAATTGTCCACGTCTGCGTTCGACGTGACGTCACGCAATCACGATTGTTAGACTAAATCAGAGAAACCGCCTTCGCTGACGTCAGCGATATGAGTAAGCGTGATATTATTAGTTCAACTACGCTGGCGTTGCGTGAACCAATGAAATCCTCCTGTCGACTGATAAGCAACAGTTTTGACACAGCAGTTTAATCGCAGCGTTTGCGACAAATCAGACAAGCGCTCATTCTGTGGACTTCCCAAATTTGGGAAATAATTGCTTAAAATCACGATGAGTCATTGCGTCACACCTGTTCCGAACACGAGCCGATTGTTGTAAAACACGGCGTCGCTGTGTTGATATTTAGATACGTCTAAAACAATCTAAAGAGGGAGATATAGAACTTTCAAATACACTTGAATGATATACCGCATTGAAACAAACCCGAATATTGTCGACTGACACTCGTCAGGGGCAATCGTCAGATTCTGCAACTAGTAAAGATTTCCAAATAACATTGTCTATTGATACGACTGCTGATATACAAATTTTAAGGTGAATGTATGAGTAGATTGCATGTATATCTAGTACGTTAGTAATAAACTTGGAAACACAATTTCTGCGGTTAAGACACATTGGTTTTATGAGCGCTGAAATTCGTGACTTACGCGACCTACAAAGTCAAACAGAAATAGACTGAATTTGACAGTTACCAGTGTGTCTATAATATGTTCGCTTGACAGACTTGTACAAACTGCCAATCTAGTTATTATTATTATTGGCGGTCAACTAACTATACTGATTTTTGGAGTAGTTCTAGTTCTAGTTGCGGATTTTTAAAAAGTGAGTGGTTCAAGTTCTAGTTCTAGTTAGCATTTTAAAAAGAGAATAGCTAAAGCCAGTGTTTCTAGTTGCGAGTTTTGAAATTTCAGTAGTTCTAGTTCCAGTTGGGCATTTAAAAAAGAGTTTCGGATTTTCAAAACTTAGCAGTTCTAATTTTAGTTGCGAGTTTTGAAAAGAGAGTAGTTCCAGTTCTAGTTCAAGTTGCGCGTCTTGAAAACCCATCAGTTTGCACAATGTACAATTGTATCTACTTTGAATTTGGCGATGCTGTGCCTGATCTCGACCTCGATTTCGAAATAATAAACGCGTATTCGATAATACAAATATTTGAAACCATCCTCTATTTTGACCGTTTGAACTCGACTCATTTTCGCATCGTCAGCCTCACGGTTTCGATTTTCGCGTAGATCACGTGCTGTTGTTTTGATATCGATTCCGGTGGAAATTGCTTCGTTACGACATTACTGCCAGGAAGCTCCATTTGCGTTCTAGCCCTGGGCATTTGTGGCGTAGAATAATCGTTATGTAGAGGTATGACCGCGAAGAGTTAAGCGTGAAATGGCGCTGTTTATCGAGCCCGATTTGAAGCTGTCTCTTGGTAATCATGCCCTGAAGCAGACAGTTCGCGCAAATGACTATTTCTGATCAACATATAAATATGAGTAGAGTGTCGGAGGTGCAGAACTTTTCATACAATTTAATATTATAATCATATTGAAATAAACCCGAATATTTTCAGCTTATTTCATTGTGATTATAATATTCAATCAAGATGTGACCAACGAGTTCCTTTTACCTTGCGAGCAACGACCGGTCCGCTAAAAACAACACGCTTTGTCTGAAGAACAATGGAAGGCTATCAGCTGATTACATTCGGCTCTGTGACGTATAAACACTCCACATCTAGATTTGCCTTGTTTGCTTTGGCTTGCAATGCGGCGCTAAGAAAAAAATGAATCGAGATTGAAATTGAATATTCATATCGAAATAATCTGAATATTCTCAGTACATTATGATCACCAAATAGTAGATTGAGCTTAAGCCTTATCCGAACGTTCATGCCATAATGTCATACTTATTGATGCGATCGTTGATATACAAAGTTCTGACAAGTGTCAGCCGAAAATAGTCGGGTATATTTGAATACGGTATATTATTCAATGGTCTTTTCAAATCAAGGTTTTCATATTTATAATCCTGTAGCGATAAGAGTGTGTTCAGCGGGCCGTGTTACGCAATAATGAGTCAAGGCCTATTCGCTGATGGATAAACAATGAGTCACGAGTCAGCAAATCCGAAATCGCACCTGGCGCCTTATTTAGAATGAGAGAATTGAGATCTGAAATGCGTTCGATTGATTACCATGCTGCCCCTCAGACACTTATTGATCACAGAGCTCAGTTATTGAAAAACATTTTGTTATTGAACTGGCCCAGAGCATAGTATATAGGAGGATGAGAAATTCATAATCTGTGAACGCGTGACTAGCCGTGTTGATCAACTGAACCTTGTACCATAATTCCGAACGTGCCGGACTCTGATTCGATGTCATGAGTGACGTGAGTCACGGTACAAGTGACCGGTGGCAACACGTTTTGCAGATCTTTGCAGCGATATTACGAAACATATAATGAGTATGGCCGGGCAAAATCGACTGTCAGAGTGACCCGATTCTCAATCGAGGACTAGACTTCGACTCCAGTATCCGAGCATCACTCATTATATAACAGTATGAATGATGTAGAAAATTCTAATATGTACCTTTTATGCGAGCACAAAGAATATAATAACAAGAATACGATATAATAAGGATACAACCGTATGCAGTGCAATGCCAGTTCTGCGTTACATTAAAGAGGATTTTGTAATTATGACAATGCTGTGCAGTGCATTGATCGCGACTTCACCGATATGTCATTTCCACTAACGCGTGTAGCTTTGTTAACATGTTTCGTATGCTGTGATACGGCCAGTCCAGGTTTACAACCTTCCGCAGTGGAAAATAGTATCGAAACTATCATTCTTGTTGATAAAATAACTATTATTGTATTGGCAATGAGCTTATCAATTGGGTACTTGAAAGAATAATTTCTATGCTTAACTCGAATATTCGGGTTCATTTCAATATGAATATACTATTCAATTGTATATTGAAGTTCTGTACCTCAAAGAAGCTGTTAACTCGAATCGTGAAAATGAATACTCTTTTCACATTGGAGTACTCAAATCGTTGTACTCAGCCCTAATAATGACCAGTTACTCGTTAAGCAAGTGATATTTGTGCTCCATTCCGTGACACATTTTCATTTCAAGCACTTTCGGGCCGGCATGACTAATTACTGAGGCGTCGATTCGGAGACGCGGTCCTCCATTATGATCTCAAGTGACGGCATAATGCCCCTTGAGAAGCCAGCGTGAGATCACAATCTATACACATTAATGGATCCTTATCGCTTGGCCGGCTTCGATTTGATGGCGGAATAATTGACTCAGAGTCAGCTGTTTTTCGACAATTGCCCTTTAGTGAGGATAAAGTAGGATTGTGGAGCACTCCAAGCCAGTTGTACGCAATCGTTTCAACAAAAAGTCTCCAACAACTCTAGCACTCCTGAATCGAGCATAAATTTAGGGTACGGTACCGAAATACTACGATCCTCACCACTAACGAGAATGATAGTTTCGATGCTATTTTCTACTGTGGAAGGTTGCAGCGTACGAAACATGTAGTACAAAGCTATGCACGTTACTGGAAATGACATATCTGTCAAGTCGTGATTAACCCACAGCGTTGTCACAAAGCGCAATGAAATAGGTGTGGTCGAAATCATCTTTAACGTGATGTAGAACTGGGGTTGTACTACGTAAGGTTGTAAACTTCGAGTAGTCGTTTCGCAGCATACGAAACATAAAATCAAGTTTTCGTAGCAACCGTGGCCAATCCGTTTTGTAATTTTATGTTTTCCTTAACATCACGAGATGAGGGCGGTTCACAATCGTCTGCCAGATGTTCCCCAAATCGCCAATAAATTAACCCTTTTCCGCGTGATTATTCTGCCTGATAGATGTCAATCTAAAATTTATATATAGTATTAAATTGCATACTGAAGTTTGTCAGTAAATATCAGTATATTATGCAATTATGAATGCCTGTCGCCATTATTTCGAGCAGTCGCGTTTCCGCGAAAGATACCAATCTCGCTCATTGTTGCAAAATGATGAGAAATTGACAAGCGCGACCTATTTTTCGAGTCGGACTTTGCTCTCGAAGCTGGTTTCCTGCCGTTCGCTGAAGCGCGACCGATTGGCAACGTTCGAAATGAGATCGTTTTTCAAAGCGATATCTTTGCAAAGAGACTCATGAAGTGCGTGTTTTTCGATGTCGAATTTTGATGTCGACTGTTGATACACCATGCTTTTTATAAATATGCACTAGTCGCTGCTGAAAATTACCCTAACAAGTGTCAGTCGAAAATATTCGGGTTTATTTCAATATCAATATATGATTCAATTGTATGCATTAATAAGTTTATTGAAAAATGAGTCTAATTGAATTGTGTATAGAAACAACTTTGAACTGAAAATTGCTCTCCATTTTGCAGGAAGTCACGGAGTTTGACTTGAACAAAATCACGCTGCAGTCCCGACTCGGATCGTACGACCCCCGACAGCCCGAATCGCAGTTCGATTCGTTCGAACTAACGCCAGAACTCAACGACATTCTGTACAACGACTGTCAGGATTTCCAGCTGCCGGATCTCTACTACTGACTGGCACCATCTAACCGATTGTTGCGCAACGCGCGAGCGGAGATATCGAACTACCAAAATCGAGAAAGCGTTCCGGTTTGAAACTTGAGATAAAATGCGACAGTCACGGCGCTGAAAAGTAGCAATCATGGGCGAATCGCGGAATCCCTGGTGCTGTCTATATGAGAGTGCCGGATTTATTGCAATATTGAGATTCCGGATGAACGCTGTGCCTTTGACTTGACCTGTCGGGCAAATTACTGGCCCCCTTTCCAAAGTGTATCCTGTGATGTAAATACAGAACTATGTTTCCTGTGATTTATACATTCTTTCTTATTTGTATTACGGTCCGGGCTTTGTACTTTTGATTATATCGAAGGCGCGCGAGAGAGACGATTGCGATTAGAACCAGATCGATACCTATAACTAGCACCTTCATAACCACGATTTCACTTGCCGATATTCAAAAGATATTGGCATCTATAGGTTACGCCGCATTCCCAAAACTTAGGAGTATCTCACTACGGTACCTGCTACAATGTTGTGATATTTCTTTACCTGTAATGTCGACACCAATATTTCTTTTAATGTCGACTCGATATGATCGGCAAACCGACAAGGTCGGTCGTGTTCTAATTGTGATCAATTTCATTTTTGGATCGCCTCTCTCCCGCGCCTACCACGCGTGTTTGTGTGCGAACGTTTTACGAATTCGAACGAGGCTTAGCGGGTTCTAAGCGGCTTTGACACCAAAGAATCATTTGCGAGCGCCAATCGCCGTATTTTAAAACTTCTGCTGATACATTCGAATAATATATTCCTATTTAACCCTGATGAGTGTCAGATTTAAGAACATTGGGAATATATGTGAATATATTATTCAAATGTATTACGAGGTTCTGTACTCCTTAGCGTCTCTTTGAAAACCTCTGTTCTGTGACGCCAAATTACCGTATTGGAGTGTAGTTATTGAACGCGTTATCCAGCTGGATTGGGACGTTGTTCGGGTGTTGAATGTTTTTGTTTTTAGCAGATGTTTTGTGCGATCGTAATTGTATCTCGTCGAGGAGCTGTGACGTAGACACGTGCCTGACTTAGGCCCGTGTCGCTTCACAATCGACTCGTCAACCAGTGCGATGTTCTTTGGTCTTCTTATGAGAAATTGCTGCCCGTTTTTTATGTAGATGATTTGTAAAATAAACGAAAAAAACCCGAACGTTTTGGTGGATTTTGGTGCGTTCGAATGATCTCAGGGTAATTTTTCATGATTAGAGATGAGTTACAGTTGGAAATTTTGCTGCGATATCTAGAGCAGGACTGGTGGACCACGGTCCAAATGCGGACCTTTTCAGTGTGGAATCAGGACCTTATCGGACTCGGTATTTACGTAGTTTTAAACAAAAACAAATCCAATATCGTTAATTTGGGTCTACTTACAGCTGTCAGTCAGTTTTCCGCTAGACCATAGGCTTAGAGTTCGTTTATAACATTAGAAGTGGCGAATTTGAGATACAAGGGGGTGAAAATACCAAATGGGGCGACTAGGGGCGAAAATGTTAGAACTTCTGGTGAGATATATTTAATTGACACTCCTAAAAATGCACGCGAAAGCGTTTTTTTCTGCATATGATACGCAAGTTGAGTAAATAAAGGTCAACTCAACGGAAAGTAGGCGTAGACGCGGAACCAGGTTTTCCGAGCACCTACTCGGAAAATTACCCTTTTCTAATCAATTCACCAGCCATCGGAGTTTGGTGAACGCATTTCCCGTTTACATGTCCTCTTTTCGGATCCGTAAATATGGGAGGCAGAAATTCGTGTCGAGCTTGATAAGGGGGCGATGAGTCGAAAAAGGATGATAACCACTGTAATATAGTTTCCATCTACATCGCTTTAACATCAACTATTTCAAAGCGATTCAGGTTCCCGATCGTTTTGGAGTTGTGTTTCGTGGATGCTCGTCGTTTACGAAGATTAGCTTGCGCGGATGGTGGACTAACAATGCGATATGAACAATAAACAGTTAGCAAGATGTTATGGCGTGGGCGCGCAGGCTGTCTAATGCGAGACGTCGTCACGTTCATCTAGGGTCCGCAACAGAGAGCAGGCAGATACGTTAGCCTGCACTTTAATATACAACAGAAAACATCAACAAACTAGGATGAAAGAATCGGACATAATAAACAGCGTTGGTCGTACAGCGTCGGTCGATCATCAGATAAAAAGGCGGCACGCATCGAACGACGGTATTCTTTAGTCAGAATCCAGACAGGGTCGCGCACAATGATCATCAATAATTGTATTTGATGATCCGGCGTCCAGAGAGTATATGTGCCGATCCGCCATAATGTCAAAACTAGCATGATCTGACATCGATCTCTGCCTAATGTTGTGATCGACGCAGTCCTAAACCTTTTTAGATCAAGAAAAATGCTACACCCCCACTTCGCCTCTCTGATCTATCATTTACCGGTTCTTGTTCCGTTGTCGGCGATATACGACTCTCTGCAAGTCTGAACTGTACAATGTTCATGAAACCACTGTCGATTGCGATATAGCCTATTCACTGCATTTACGCCGGTAATAACATAAACACTGTTGGAACACTTCCCCTATTGCAGCACAGATGCTTGCCGGTGTAGTCTTATTACAGTGACGTGGGGAAGATATACGTACGAGATCCTCAAAATGTTATCGTTGTATCAATCAATCAGTTTTATTAATATTTTCATCATTTCAAAACATCACAAGACTGCGATACAATGAAAAGATAGGAGGGTGTCGAAACAACTTGGAGTAGCCTTTGATCAGACACCAGTGTTGGGATCAAGTCACTACCTTCGAGTCACGAGTCATTTCGAGTCATTGCACATTTTGACTCGAGTCAAGTCAAGTCAATCGATTTTCGAAGGTGACTCGAGTCAAGTCAAGTCACTCGATTTTTGGAGGTGACTCGAGTCAAGTCGAGTCAAGTCAAGTCAAGTCACGAGTCAAGTCACAATTCAAGTCAAATTGCCTTTTCGACGTATAAGGCATGGTTACGTCATTGCATTTTGCTAGCTGTCTGAAATACAGATTGATGTAGTCATTGATTCTGAACCGATGAACGGATATAGAGTTTAATATACACGCAAGAAGGCGCTGTATCGCTCACATAGGCATATCCGTAGAACTGTTCAACTACGTAAGTAATTGCATAGCCTCAGTTTATAGTTACCAGCCAAAATTGAGAAACGAATTGATAAGATGCAATACACATTACTCATTTACATATTGATATGATACAATTCGAGCCTACACCAATGGTTGAGGAGTATATAAACTATATTCGAATTCAATTTCAATAAAACAAGAGGTTTGCTTAAGGTATAAGATCAGAAAACAGAAATGAATATTATGCTATTAAAATACTTCACTGTTAGTTTACGACAACGTAAGCTGTACGCTTCAATCACTACGTCTGTGGTCATTTTATTTATGTGAGACATTGGAGGCTCAGTGAAACACACGATCATTGAGTGATTTGTCGCTCTCACGGGTTACACCAGCGTTTCGCGAACAATCCGAACATATGGAAGATACAGTGATTTTTATCGACACCGATTACTTGATGACTTGAAATTGACTCGTGAATTTTGCTCCGAGTCACGAGTCAATCCACTTTTTTGATGCGCCGAGTCAAGTCAAGTCAAGTCATTTTTGCAAAGTGACTCGAGTCAAGTCAAGTCATACCAAAAAGGTGACTCGAGTCATCCCAACACTGTCAGACACCCACCTTAGCCTAGGCGGAGTAAAGAAGAGGCATGCACTGCACACTAAATGAAAAGTAATACAGAGAAAATAAGACGCAAGCGACAAAATGAGGTGGCATGTGGTGGAGGGCGAGGTCTGGTAATCCTTAAGGCTGGCTGGTATTTATTTAGAAGAAATTACTTGTATTTCGACTTGAATGCGGACATGCTCGACGACTGTCGGATAGCCGGCGACATGCTGTTCCACAATTGGAGTCCGGCATACTTGATAGAGCAATGCGTTTTCTTGTATTCCGTCCTGATCATATGGTAGTTGTTCTTCGTTGACGCGCGTGTGCTGTACTTGTGCGCTTTTGACTCTAAGGTGAAGTAGTCGTTGAAATTTGAGGGACATTGACCGCAATGGAAATGATTCACGAACTTGGCAATTTCTAGCTTCCTCATATCTTCTATGTTTAGAACACCAAATCTTTTGAGAAGCGATTCGTCAGTTGCACAATGCACATCCAGGCCCCCGTGGGGCTTTGGCAATGATACGGATGATCCGATGTTATAGTTTTTGCAGTGGGTCGATCGTATTCTTGCAGGCAGCACCCAAACAGAGAATTCCGTATTGTAACTTTGATAGGAATAGAGTGTTGAAGAGTATCAACAGCACCCTGACTGACAGAGTGTAGCTAAGGCGGCGAAACAGACTAGATACTTTCGATAGTTGGGGTTTGAGTGATTGCGGGGGAGATAGCGTAGTGGTGACGATAAGCGCCTACCAAGCCGGATCCGGATCGACTCCCGTCGGAGGTTCATTTGGGCTCCTCTTCCCCCGCTGTCGACAAAAAAGCCCAGAAAAAAAAGACCCGAAGAAAGAAAGCACTCACAAGAAATGGAAAGAACCAGTAGAAAGGGCCGCGGCTTCAAAAAGATCAACATCGAAAAAGAACTGTGACATCGGGCACTCTAGGCCAAGGTGGATGTTTGAGTAAAGGATCGCTACTGATGAGTGTCGTTCGACATCCTCCTACAGTTCGTTACATTGCATTGTGTCTTATCGCATTGTACATTGTGTGTGTAGCTTGTTCAAATGAAAATTATAACCCAATGTATTGTATTGTATTGTATGTGACTCTTCCAGGACATGTCCGAATCCAGTAAAACGCCAAGGTATTCGGCATTTTTAGTGTTGGAAATTGGTTGGCGCCCGTAAACAGACAAATCGACTTTTGCTAATGCCGAAAGGTGGTAGTGCGACTGGTATTTGTCTACTATTCGCACTGCTGATGGCGATTTGAATTGTCATATGCACTTTGTTCTGGGTATTAGGATAAAAGATCAAAAAAGACCTACTTAATCATCTGTTGTCGTTATATTAACAGTGTTGTCCTACCTCGCCCAGACGTTGCTTCATAGATCATTTGCTACCATCGTTTAATTTGTCTTTTCTAACCAATATATTTTACAGACGGACTGTATAGAGGCAAGTGCACCTGTTTGATCTGGTGTGATCAGACTAGTTGACCTTCAAGGTCGTATCGATCATTCCTATCTGATACCGAATACTGTGCAAGCATATTTTCTCTACCACCATCATTGCCGTCTGTTTGCTATGTATTTTGGTTCGATGATATCGAGCCATGTCATATCGAGCTTCCCGTCTATCTTGCATGTCGCATTTTTGTAGTGTTATGTTGATATGTAATGTATACGAATAAAGATTCTCTCTCTAGGTCTAGGCTTAACTAGCGAACCATAGCCCAATACTAGGCCTCGACCACTTGTACACCAAGCAACAGCTTAGCCAGCGAAATATTTGATTTCGAATAAAACCAAAATATCGCTGTTCTTGCACAAGCACACATTGCTAGCTCGGAATCCTCGTTACAAGCAGTGGCATAGAGAGGGTGGCTTTCAGGAGTCGAAACTCATATCATTTCAAACTTGTACTCATGTAGATTACCGGTCATTCTCAACATCCAGTAGTCTGACAGAAACGCCTGTCAAGAACCTCCAACGCCAACACAAGGAACACCCGTCGAGAGAATTCTTTGTTACGGTTCGTTGGAAAAAAGCAGCAAGATTACAATCACTTATTTTATAATACGTTTCATTCTAACTACGCTCTAGAGACAATCATGAAAAACTGTTAACACCAATACAAGAAAAATTGTCGAGACATTACCGTATTTCTTGCAAAAAGTCAATAAACGATTGAATATATTATTCAATTGTAAATTGAAGTTCTGTACCTCAAAGAAGTTCTTCAAAAGGTCAATAATGAACGATCCCTGTCGCTATTTCAAGCCAGGAAAAACCCAACGAGGGCTCAGAGATATCTCAGCTCACAACTACGAGAAGCAATACAAATATAGGGCATCGCTCCTGACGATGTAGCTTGATGGAGGCGAGTTTAGTCGATCTTGACCTGGCCGTAGATCTTCCGGATGAAGAGGAAAGCCGCATAGAAGCCAATGCTCCCGGTCAGGATCCAGAAGCTGAGCACGATGATGAAGGTGTAGCCAAAGTAGAGGAGAGTCGGGATGAATGCCGTGATCTCCAGCTGAGGAAGGACATTTACAAAAGCAGTCAGCGTTGCGACCACAAGTGCAAAGTCATATCGTCAACTTCTATTTAAAGAGGGATTTACGAGACATGATAAACCAGTGGTTCTCATACTTTTTTAGACACGCCCCCCCTTTATGATAGTGAAATATTTCGCGCCCCCTTATCGTCATATTACAAAATGCAACCCGAATGAAATAGTTTGACGGCATGGAAGGTTATGACTGTTGATGAGTGTATTCTCAATTATGAAATTCAAACTATACGCAGAGCAAAAACTATGAATTGGAGGTAAATCGAGGGTAGCGCAAATTTTTCTTACAGTTGACCGCAGCATCGCGCCACTCCTCAGATGCTTTCACGCCCCCTAGTTTGAGAACCACTGTGCTAAACTAATTCAATTAGTAAAATTGCTGTTCTAGCACAATTATTTCACAAGACATGTTGAAACAAATTCAATTCATATTCAGCAGTTACTGTGGTGGCTATTTTACACGATTTCACACTTTAAAGTCTTGCCGACAAACCCAAAAAATTATTTTCTACTTGACAAAATGTTTAAAAAGTAAAACTTTAGGGGTGAAGCATAAATCATATGCAAAAGCATTTGCTATTCTCATGCTTATGAGCATCAACTCTGATTTGATACGAACGGAACTTAATTTTTGTAGTTTCAATTTAAAAATTTTTGCGAATCCAGTATTTCTAATTCTAATCGAGTTTGGAAAAATCAAAAATATTGGAGTTGTTGAACTCTGCTCTACCCTTCAGAACAAGCATCGCGACAACACACCTGAGTGTAGAAGTAAAATATGGAGTAGATGAAAACATAGAATGCCGAGCCCCCGGACACGATGAAAGAGCGCCACCACCAGTGATAATCCTGCACAGAGATGGAAATGTCACAAGCGCAACAAATAAGCACTAGACTGGGCTACTCACTTCAGAGCAAAGTTGAAAATAAACCATGACAATCGATATCTGACTGCACGCGATCACCAGGATCACAAACACCAGGAAGAGAAATCCAAACAGGTAGTAGAATTGATTCTCCCAGATCGCCTGCATTAAAAACAAATTTTCTGCATATGTCAGTAAGTGCTTTCTTCTGAATTTGGTCAGAAAGTGCACGAGCCCCGTCGATTAGTCGGTCCGCCGAAGGAAAACGAATTCCGTCAAAGGGTGTAATTTGCCACAGGCTTATCCAGTCAATAAAATATTTGTGTAGATGAAAGACGAAGTCTAATAGAACTGATTTTAACAAACAAAAAAGAAAATTGAATTCATTTTAATTTCAAGGTGACCTTTTATCCGTTTTCCGAATTAAGCCGAGTCGACTTTATATGTTTCCAAGTTTTTTTTACGATGAATCAATTTTATTCTCTCTCTTTGAGACAAACGCATTTCAGCCTGTATTTCTCACCGTGAATATGAAGAACAGTTCGATGAAAACAGCTCCGAACGGAAGAATCCCGGCCATCAGGACACTGTGCCGAAACAAAATAGGATTTGGTCAATGCAGGGTTGTAAACAAGTCACGCGTCATTTTAAATTCATCACCCAGTCATACTGTTTATTACTGTTCAAGTAGGGTTATTCAAAATGACTGAAAAATTGCGATTGAAGTCATGACTCGAGCAGACTTCGAAAAACTACTATCTAGCTCTCCAGTTTTGAAAAGTGAGTAGTAGCGAGTAGTGAGTTCTAGTTCTTCATTTGGAAAATGGAGTAGTTCTAATTCTGTATTTTGAAAGATCAATAGCTCTAGTTCTGGGTGCGCATTTTGAAAAGCGAGTAATCCTAGTTGAAGTTGTGAGCTGAAGTGAGTAGTTCTAAAAAGTGAGTAGTTTTAGTTGAGCTCTTTGATAAATCAAAGTTGTTTGTACAAGTCTGAACTCGAGTCATCACAACGAATGAAAACGAGAAGTGGCGTCGCGGCCATTATCACCTCACAACCGGGTTCATGTACATCATCTGCTCCGGCACTTGTCTGGGGATTTGGTTGGTCCGCACTGGATAATTGTACGGCTGTTTGCGGAAACCAAAGTAATAGCCGATGAACACGAGCGGCAGAGACACGCCGAACCAGAGAGCCAGGATCGCAATCATGGTCGAGAAGGGAACCTGCAAAACCGTCAAAAACGTCAATGATCAGTTCTAAGATTGGTCAGTTTGTGGCAAGTGATTACGGCTTGGCAAGGTGATTCGAGTCGTGAGAGATGAACTTTTTGAGTGCTGATATTGTACGGTACTCCTTTTCTCTAGGAGTTAATTTATCAATGAAAATGATAGTTTCGGTACTATTTCCCGCTGGGGAAGATTGAAGGCCTCGATTTGTCGTATAGCAGTATATGAAACATGTGGCACAAAGCCAGAGATGGACAGTAAGCAAATTGTAGCTTATTCAAATTAGAGCAGAATTAGAATGAGAGCGACACAGCTTTTTCCAAACTAGATCAGAATTAGTATTACTGAATTTATGAAAACCTTGAAATTGCGTCAAGATCAGTTCATATTAAATCAGCGCTGATTCTCATTAGCACAACAATAGCAAATGTCTATACAGCAAGCTTGGCTCGTTTGGCACGATACAGTTCTCTGTAGCCTTTTCAGGATAACCAGAAATCACATAAGAATGAGAGCATAGAAACATTTCACAAAATAAAGATTAGAATCAGATTATCGGCATTTCGCTCTAATTAGCCGACTAGAATGGTCTAGTTGTCCAAGTCCTTAAAAAGCCCGAATAGCAATTCATTCTACTTACGGCTCCCGAAGAATGCTTCCCCCAAATGAAGAAGTTGAGGATGAATGCGATCAAGAAGCTAATTCCCGGATAGATGGTTGCGGTTTGGATGGCGGCCCGTTTCCACAGCTGGCCTTTCACGCTTTTGTAGAGTCGACCGGAGAAGTAGCCTCCGAATAGCCTGAAGACAGCAAAAACAGACTGCGTATTAGCGTTGCTCTAAAATACATCATGTAATGTCACTGCTCATTCAGTACATCTACATTTGTACAGTTCATATCACCATTCTTATGTTTTGATCTCACATAGAGTGTCCGGACAATATTTTTTTTTGAAACAAACACATATACTTTTGTTACCATATCTTCTTTTCGGTGGTGACAATTAAATTTCTCTCCCTCCTATTTCACTGGATATTCGGCAGAATTGTTAGGTTGGCTGAAGGCTCAATTCTGCCCAGCTGAAGCGAAGTTATTCGAGTAGAAAATTTTGGATTTTGGACCTTATGTTCGATGCCGAATCGAGGATTCAAACATCACCGATTATCACATGAATAGAGTGTGAAGGATGTGGAAAGTTGAAATATATACCCGTGATGCGACAACTAGAACTGGGCACAATGATTCGAGTACTCGAATCTGAATCGAGTATTAATTTTAATGATTCGAGTCGAGTAGTAAAATACGATTTTTTCGAGCACTGAAATTATACGCTTCTCACCACTGAAAGTTAATTTATCATTGAGAATTATAGTTTCGATGCCAATTTTCACTGTTGAAGCCTTGAAACCTTGATTGGCGGTATCGTAACATACGAAACATATAGTGCGAAGCTACAAAGGTTACTGGACATAGCACATTTCCGAAGCCATGATTATCCCACACATCAAGTGGAATGAAATCGGTTCGGTCGAAAAATACCAAAGTATCTTTTATGAGATGGATAACAGGCATTATATTCTTTGTGGTGGCATAAACGGTACGCATTACATTCTGTTATGAAGTCAGGATCAGCGATACTCGATTACTCGACTTGACTCGAAGCATATCACGTGATTCAGAATCGAATCACTCATGTACTCGATTTTGCCCAGCCCTAGCGACAACAAAGAATAGAATGCCAGTTCTACACCATATTGAAGGTGATTCGTCTTTTTCTGACCACACCTATTTCATTGCACTTTGTCACAATGATGTGGGTCGATCTAGACTTTGCAGATATGTCGTTCCCACAAACGCGAGTTTGTTTGTACAAGTACAATGTACTACATGTTTTGTATTAGCATTAGTACTCGTTTCTGATTAAAGTACGCGGATCATTGTGCTCAGCCCCACTCATTGTGTAGCAACGATTACAATGCACATGGGCAATTATTTGAGCAGTTCTTGGAGGTACAGATAATAATCGAATCATATATTCAAATTTATGATGTAGCAAGCAAGCAGTAAGGCCTCGCAATCGAAATAGAAACGCTTCTCACCCCATGAATGTATAAAGGAAGAAGGAGGCCGACAACAAGCCCCCTCGACTGGATGGACTGAGCATTCCCAACATAGCTACGCATATCGTGATGATCGCCATTCCGAAAAGTTGGACGCCTGCGCCAACCAGCGACACGAAGAGCATGATCTGACAACAAATGCGACAGAGATTAGACAACAGAAAACCATGAACTTCTACAAAGACGGTAAATATACACAGTTGTATAAAATATTGATGCTGAAATGAGCCTGAGTATTTTCGATTGACAGTTGTCAGCAAATAGTAGAGAATTCAAAACAATTTTGTTCTGTTAACAGGTAGCTAATCTTACCGCTTGTGATCCAGGCGCATAATTCATTAAAATTTATCTTGAACGAAGGGCATTGACACGAGCTAGAATCCGGTCAGGGTAATCAGGGTATTTAAGCCCTAACTATTTCACCTGGAAGTAAAACAGTGTTCCGTGTGTATCATTTAGAACTAGCCTAGATTGAATGTCTGAACTTCATATATTACAACCGATTTTTTTAAAAATCCAGAGCCCATACAGCGAAAATATGAGATGTCATTCAAAATATCTCTAAAACCAGAGCCAATTTGAATAAAAAATGAAAGCCATATTATGAATCAGTGCCCTCCAGAACCCCTAAATACAACTCTTTCTGTGTCTGCGTAAAAATATGGGTTCACCAGTAGTGTAATGAACAGTGAATAATTATGACTTGGACTTGAGTATGAACGCCATGACTCAGACACGAGCCATAACTACAAAAGAAAGGTTGACTTGTGACTTGGGAGCTTGCGACTCTGTCCCATGTTTTTACCACGTAAAGTTGAGGAGAGTGATAGCAAACACCAGAATAAAACTCTCACATTTCTGGGAGGACGGAACACGTCGCCGTGAACAAGTTTCCATCCGGTCTCCTCAATTGCGTCGTCAAGTTCATCATCTTCTCGGTTATAATTGGCAATGTCGCGTCGCAGTGTTCGAATGATGATCATTGTCAAAATGCCTGGAAAACAAGACAGACTGAATGAAGCAAAGCTGACAGACTTGGACCTAACCCTTAGGTCAGGCTTGGACAATTGCAGAAATGCGGTTGCACAATTAGACTAATCAGACCAAAATGCCGGCGATCGAATTCTTGATAATTTGTCAAGTGTCTCTTTGCCCTCATTTTAATTGTAATCGAGTTTCTGGCTTTCCTGAAAATGCTACAGGAGAACGGTATCGTGCGAAACGAGACAAGTTTGCTGTACAGATATTTGCCATTTTCGTGCTTATGAGATGAACTCTGGTTTGATATGAAGTGAACTTGATTTTTGTTATGTTTCTTTGTAATTCGGAATGTGACACAATTTCACAGTTCTTGCGAATTCAGTCATTTCAATTGTAATTTAATTTGGGAAAAAACTGTTTCATATCATTCCAATTCTAGTTTGTGCAAGTCTGCCATTATGAAACACAAACCTGCCAAGAACAGAACCACGACGATGGAGTTGACGATGGAGAACCAGTGGATTTGGACGTCTCCCATCTGCAGGTAGATGTCCCAACGTGACGCCCATCGGATTTCGCTTTTCTAAAAACGCAATCATCAATTCTTGTCCAGTTCAGATTAGATCTCCAACAATATCGGACATCGCAGCCCCCATACCGATAAAAGCAATCTTAAAAAGATATGAAATCTAGCTTGAGGCACCTTTCAAAAATTTCTGAGCATTTATTGGAACAGTTTTACAGCCATCGGTATGCTTGGATATGAATTAACACTGGAAAGGCTGCATCTGGGCACCTGGAAGCAGAAGTGGTGCAGTGGTCACCCCTGCATGTTATGTATCAGAAATTGATCAATATTCCCAGTCTAGCTGTTGCAGATTGCACACTCTCTCTCTACTAGCATGTTGTGACATCACAAAAATGGCCGATACTTTAAGCCTCGATTAGCTGATACCAATGTTTCCGTTCAAAGCTTGATATCGACTTGGTTTTATCGGCGAAGTGATCAGATCATCGGTTGGGGTCCAGTTGTGTTATTGCAGGGTTGTAACCAAGTCGCAATGCTCCGAGTCACAAGTCAATCTCAGTTTTATAGTTTTGACTCGAGTCAAGACGAGTCATTTTCAATTCACCACCGAGTCAAGTCCGAGTCCAAGTCACCGAGCAGAGGGTCGAGTCCGAGTCATGGTATTATGACTCGAGTCGAGTCAAAGTCATTGTGTTGACTGCCCAGTTTCCAGTTAAAGGCTTGTTAAATCCACCTTTTGTAACTCGGTTTGGTGATATCGAATGGTTCGCATTTATAATATACTCATTTTCGTCATTTTTAGAAGTTTCTGGACACATTTTCAAGTACCAGTACCGATAGACGAAATCCCAATAGTGTGATTGCTGTACTATTCCGGAAATTATAATGAGAGGTCGGTCTTGGCCGTCTGAGTCTCGAGTCATATGACTTGGTTCGAGTCATGCGCAATGACTCGAGTCCAAGTCGAGTCAATACACAAATTGACTCAAGTCGAGTCGAGTCATTTCCGTAATTTGAGAAAATGACTCGAGTCAAGTCGAGTCATCTGAAAAACGTGACTCGAGTCGAGTCATGAGTCGAGTCATTACAACCCTGTGTTATTGTTAGGGCCAGGCACAATGATCTGAGTGCTTGAATCTGCATTGGGTAGTTATTTTAATAATTCAACTCCATTTGTGAGAGATGATCTTTTCAAGTGCTGAAATAATGCGCTTTTTGCCACTAAGAGTGAATTTATCAACAAGAATCATAGTTTTATACTATTTTCGAAGGATGTAAACCCCGATGGGTCGTATAGAAGCATACGAAACACGTAGTAGGCTGCAAATCTGCGCGCGTTAGTTGAAGTAGGCCTACATATCTGCAAAGTCTTGATTGACCCACAACACAGTCACAAAAAGATATGAACCAGGGTGCAGCTGAAAAATTCGAATTCGTCTATAATGTGATGCAGGACTGACATGATACTCTTTGTAGTTACAAGTTCCGCATCATTCCTCCTATTCTGACGGTATCATGAGCAATACGCGCATACCCAACTCGAAGCCTAATACTCGATTCAGAATCGAATCCCTTTTTGGGTCAAGAAATGACAGCGTACCGCAATAAGACACCCACCACCCATGATATCTGATAGGAGAACTTGACAGAGGTTGTCTTTTCTGTAATCTCCTGCCGTCTGCCGGGGTTGTCGCTTAGAGTCTTCGAACAATTCTTGCCTTCTTCCAAAAGTGCAGAATCGATACTTCTCGGAGCAACTTCGAATCCGACTACTCGGTAAAGGTTGTCTTCCACCTCGTCAGCATTGTAACTGCAAACAAAGACAGAGTCACTAACCGAATACTTTGACTTCAAGTCCTTTATACAACTCTGCTTATCTCTCCCTTGACAAGAGATCGTCAGTGCAGAACAGACAGCCAGCCCAGAGAAAATGTGGGAGAGGTGAAAAAAAGGGAGAGACGAGGGATCTTTTGAAATCAGTCAATACTAGTTGCTGACGGGTGTCAGCCGAAAATATTCGGGTTCATTTCAATACCAATATACTATTCAATTGTGTGTCGACTTTCTGTACCTCCAAGAAGCCCTTCAAAACACACCATGTTCTAAATTTCAACAAGGAGACCATCTTGCTCCTGTTAACATATCTATACGCATAAGCATATGTCAGTCATGATATATCAAAATATAAATTTAGATATATTTTATTCAATTCAGTGCCGATATGTGAATAATGACTTACTCTTAAAAGCAGGGGAAGGGAATCACAAAAAAATTCAGTGCTCTATTGTTGACTGAATGTGGGGCATAATCTAATATGATGAATGGTTATTGATAAAGATGTAGGTCTTTAAGACAGTGTACACAGGGGTCACTGACCTTTTGCAACCAAGAGCTACTTCTCGGGTACTGATTGAAGCGACGGGCTGCCAGTTACTCCCACCGTTTACTAGTATCAGAGTGAATTTCCGCTTTGCTATTCATATCACTGGGCAGGAATGACATTGTCGTAAGACTAACGGAGTCTTTTAAATCAAATCATCTCATTTCAACTAGCCTAGCCAGCCATTAAGATTTTTTTAAGAAATCATGAATTATTTCGCACCATGTTAGTATTAATTATACAACAACAGTCAACTCAAATTTTAAAATAAATCATGTCACACCTTAGACTGGACATCATATCTGTTTCTATATCAGTCAGTGGGAAGCCTGGCATTGCATACTATCAACTAGTGCGCTGTACTCCGATATGTAACTTAACTGCAACAAAGTGAGTACTGGTATTCCAGATGTGCATTAGCAAAGCGTGTTCTGTGTTTGTTTTTCATGAAATTCATGTCTGAAAAGGCTGATTCACATCGAGAAGATGAACCAAACACGCTTGCAACTTTCATAGCTGCTAAGCATATACCCCTGTACTTTTCAGTCTCAATAAGGCACCAAAAGTTTGCTGCAGCTTGGTGGGCTTTGAGGTGGAGGTCATTTTGCAGCGTTACAATTTCAATCACCAATTGTTCAGCATCCAGACACAACAGATTTCATCAGGCCTATACCGGCAACGATTACAGAAAGTTAGAAACACGGTACTAAACTGCGTTGAGTGTAAGAGAAACAAGCTGTGTCAAAAGATGCAATACGTAATGGATGGGCATACAGATATTGAAAATCTGATAGTACTTCACGAGCATCAGTTACCAAATAGTAATATTGTCTACTACTTAGGCATCGTCCTGGACGTCGAGCTAGCATTACGGAACCCCCGCCATTTCAAGAAGACAGCAGTGTTGGGATGACTCGAGTCATGACTTGACTCGAGTCAGACTCGAGTCACCTTTTTCGCATGACTTGACTTGACTCGAGTCACTTTGCTAAAATGACTTGACTTGACTCGGCGTATCAGAAATGTGGAATGACTCGTGACTCGGAGCAAAATTCACGAGTCAATTTAAAGTCATCAAGTAATCGGTGTCGATAAAAATCACTGTATCTTGCATATGTTCGGATTGTTCGCGAAACGCTGGTGTAACCCGTGAGAGCGGCCAATCATTCAATGGTCGTGCGTTTCATTGAGCCTCGATTGTTCTCTCAGCACAAATATATTAAGCGCAAACGAAGTGATCAGAGCTTACAGCTTACGTTGTCGTAATTCTAGTAGTAAAGTAATAAAATAGCAAAATGCCTATTTCCGTTCTCTGTTCCTACCCTAACTAAACCTATTGTTTTATTGAAATTGAATTCGAATATAGTTTAGTCCTCAACCGTTAGCGTAGGCTCGAATTGTATCATATCTATTTGTAAATGGGTAATGTATTGCATCTTATCAATTCGTTTCTCAGCTCTATTCGGGCTCGTAACTATAAACTGTGGCTATACGCAATTATGTAGTTTAACAGTTCTACGTATATGTGAGCGATACAGTGCCTTCTTGCGTATATATTCAACTCTATATTCGGTTATCGGTTCGGAATCAATGACCACTCAAACTGTATTTCAGACAGCTAGCTAATTGCAATTACGTAATCAATACTTATACATACTTCGAAAAGGCAACTTGACTTGAAATGTGACTTGACTCGTGACTTGACTTGACTTGACTCGAGTCACCAGAAAAAATCGAGTGACTTGACTTGACTCGAGTCACTTTTGAAAATCGATTGACTTGACTTGACTCGAGTCAAAATGTTCAATGACTCGAAATGACTCGTGACTCGAAGGTAGTGACTTGATCCCAACACTGGAAGACAGCGGATGGCATTCTGTCATGTCGCCTGTATAGGCAGTGCGCCGTATCCTACGTCTTCGATATATTGCGATTCTATAACATGTTGGTATATTACTAATTGTAATCGAGGATATTTGATATCATCATTTGAAGTGTTTATATATCCGTATTGTTATTTGTAAGTTACAAATTAGTGTGATTTAAACAAGAATAGCTAAATCAATCAATTCATATATTTAAAATCTCACTGGTAATAATCTGACGAATATTGGGCTACCTGGGGCCCTCATTGGTGACCCCTGGTGTACACCGTACACGTGTATAGCAACGGCATGGAGAAATAATATGTGAATACATTCAGAATAAGGATAAGCAGATTACTCTCTCCTAGAGAACAATTTTAAAAGAGGGTCCTCCAATTATACCCGTACCTACGCCACTGGTCAACACAGAAGTACTTGTACTTTTGCGAACTTGCACCACTTCAGGTAGTGATGACTTCTAAACTTGTACTTCCAGGTGTAGGCTACCCAACAGTTTTTTAGGCAAAACCGGGCCCAGAATGTTTACTTTTTCATTTACTTTGATAGAATTGATACGCTTAATCGCTACTTTTACTTGGGCGTGAAATGAAAGAAAAACCTCTCTTGCAATACGCACGTTGTCAGCAGAACCAACTGTGAATTTTCCAAATCACCACCGGGCGCAGACATATGGTACGGACAGTTCATGTTTAGGTGGCTATAAAATCAGACTCGTGCAAACTACCAAGCTAGTTGGTTGACGGCCCGCTAACTACTTGTGTTTTTTTAAGTACTGTAGTTCTAGTTCTAAATTAAGTAGCCGAACAACTAGAATGTAGAAACGCGTGTCGTCGTTTGGCGTGAATCACGATGCCGGTGTTCTGTTTTTTGATGTTCTTGCTGCTAATGCGAGCTCAGAGTCATCACTACTAATAGGGGGGGGGGGGGGGGGTAGGGTGTTGGGAGTCAGAGCCCCTTCCACTTCAAACTTGTACTGATGTTCATGTGGTGGAGTCAATTGACAAAATAATGATGGGAAGTGACCTAGTTGCAGATTTTTCAATGTCGTCAGCTGAAGTTCTGGTTTTGCGTTTTGAGAATCCAGTCTTCTGTGCAAGTCCGTATAAAATTATATTAAGATGAAATAGTCAACTCCCCAACTAGTGCGTCCACAGCCTTTCTTTCACAGGATGACCAGGACACAGGTCACAGAAATGGTAAATTTGCTGACTCACTGTAATGTGATAGAGAGATGATTATTGAGGAAAACTTTTTGCCCGTCCGCAGACCCAATTTTGTATCCTTGTTCCAGTTGGAAATCGCTTTCTGTCGCGCCCCAACGAGTCGCCGATGGCAGATTGTCACACAACCTGAAATTCAAATAGACTGGTAAACTGACCAATATCGATCTTCTAAAATAATTATTTTCATATTTTACTGGCTAGTAGCTATTTGATAGAACTGATAGGCTGCCTGAAAAAACGCTGCACATCAAATCTGGCTCAGTTCTAACTAGTAGAAGCATTGCTAATAGAGGATAAATAAGTACGGTAGATAATGATTTCCCAGGGGTTGTAACGACTCCAGTCGCGATTTTTAGTGATTTGACTCAAGTTATTTTCTCGAACTAAGGAAAATGACTCAACTTTTACTTGTGCCATTGTGTAACACTCGACCAAGTCATATGACTTGAAACTATGATGGCCATGACAGGCATTTCATTCTGACATGGCAGAATAGGTTAAGTCACCACATGCTTCATATTTCGTTTATATCAGTATTGGTACTTGAAAAATAGGGCCAGGAAACTGCTAATAGCAAGGAAATTAGCATATTACGAATACGAGGCATTCGATATCACCCAACCAGAGTTGTATTCGAGTGGGTTGAACATGACTTGAACTCTCTGCTCCATAGCTTGACTCGGTGGTGGTTCCAAAGTAACAAGACTCGACTTCAGTCAAAACCATAAAAGTGAGATTGACTTGTGACTCGTAACTCTGGGCCATGGATACAACCTGGCCGCGAAGACTATATTCAAATGATAGAGTTTTCTACATCAATAACTTTGCTTCTACGGGTTAGAATTAATCTAAATTTGTCATACATCGGTCAGGTTATACCGTAAACAGCACAATTTGAAAAACTGAGTGAAATTTGGTGTGCATCGTTTTTCAGCAACCTACCAATAGGTAAAATAGGAGAAAAAACCGCCCTATTGATCACTTCCAAACATTCAATTCGTGGAACAGCATTCCATGAGGACTCACAAATGAACAGAGTATTCGTCTCTGATTCGCTGCATAATTGTTTTGGCCATGTTGCTGTCAAATTCTTGCGATTTGCACATCACCGTACAAGAGGTCGGCACTTTCATCCGAGATTCAAACTTTGTGTTGACGATACGGTCGCCTCGAAGGACTTCGCCTGTAGCGAGACATGTGTTACCTTACAATCTGGCAGAAAACAAACCGGGCCAAGCACAGCATACCCAGGTTCTCAACTTTGTGCTCCACGTTTGATGGCTTGCAAAACGGCAAACTGTAGTACTCGTATGGAAGTTGAGTTTTCGAACTGGTCATTTTCACAGCCTGTGAAAAGAATGACATGAAATCTATCGTATGCATATTCAGGATGGGTGTATAGGCCTGCCAGGCCATTTGAGTGACAGAAATACAGTGATTTTGTGCGAATCATGGTCACATTCTATCGATCCTAACCCCAACTGTAAAATAATCAAATCCAAACAAACGCCTCCACAAACCTTCTGCATTTGTCGATAGATAACTAAACTACATGACACATGTGCCAGCATTGTCAGTCGATCAGAGAGGATTGGGGATCGACATTGCTGCAAACAATCACAGCCAGACTCTAACAAGCTACTCTATTTTAAAATGCGCAACAGCAACTAGAGACTAGGGTTATAACTAGAAAAAAAAAAATTCAAAATTTTGTGTGTCCTGTAGTCACAAACGATGAACTTTTGTGTCCTGATTTCGAAATTAACAAAAGTTGAGAGACTGGTTACACAAAAACCTCCCGCATAAAAATTTTCCAGTTTTCCTGTATGAAGGTTAGGCTTTTTTGTAGCTACAGATACCGGCTGATTTGAATTTAACTGACACAATTCCAATTGCGAAGATTGTGATTGCTCAGATTTAATTAATCCTATCGTTTTCTTGCTTCCAGTGAAAACCAAACAATTAATAAATAATTATTAATCTCGATTTTAGATGTAGACTGTATATATCATATAATTTCAATTTGTCTGACACAAATCGAACTGATTGTTCGAAAAGGCGAAACTAGAACAACTTAACATATTTTCAGCGGCCTAGAAAACCGATTAGAGGAATATGATGAAAAATTGAAAATGTCATATCATTTGTGACTCAGCATATGTTGATACTGGGCGGCGAAATGACGTTGTTGCGAAACTGCAAAATGCAATGATGAGCAAGGATTATCATAAACCAAAATATATATTGATTGCCAACATCATATTATCGATTCTTAGTTCTTCAATCCAACATCCTCAAAAAATCCAACTCTCAGCTACAAATTTAGAGATGATATGGTAAAACACTAAAAAGCACTACTATTGCTGTTGAAAAATTTTGATTTGAATAAAATAGTATTTACGGTGACCGATTCTTTGTTTATTTATTAAAGTTGTGCCCAGCAGTTGTACGATGTCATGATGCATCCTCTCGCATGATGTTTTACTCATTATTTAAAAAAAATATGCCTGGCACAAAAACAATTATACATAACTGGAAATTATACATGGAACATCATTGATGCTGTGGCCCGCGGTGTCATCAAAAACTAGGAAATTGGCCCGCGAGCACATTTGAGTTTGAGACCTCTACTCTAAGTGGTCTTAATTCATGGTAAAAGTCTCAGCGGGCTCACCGTTATACCAATATAACAAAATGTGATGTCCAAAAGTTACCCCGCCAAATTTTATCAAAACAGGGTAACTTTGGTCAGTGGAAAATGTGATATTTAGAGCTCCGGAAAGTTGTTGCTACATCTGTGTCAAAGTGTATCATCAAGAATATTCGTATGACCTGCCTGATGGCTTTTTAAAATGGATTGAGAAGGTTGATAATTAGGAGTTTGTAAAAATATGAAAAAATTGGTAGGCAATAAGCCGAGAGATTGTAAGTAGGTGAAAGCTACTTAACAAACTTATCACATACTCTTGAAAGATGCGCCTATGATGAATATGAAATACCGTAAATGGCGATAAAATATACCCATCAGAGGACATAGGAAAGGGAAAGTGCATCTTTTGAAGAACAGTAAAATATTTGAAATCAGCAATAAATCACGGTAACAAGCTTAATGAAAAAAAACACATGCCGGGGTAACTTTGGACACGGATAATTTACAAAAATACTGTACTGGAGTGTACTGCACTACAGTACTTATTTATGACCATGAAGATTTTGGATTAGTGAATTCTAATCTTTGGTCCATAAAAACACAAAACTTGCCTCCCCGTGATTCTGAATGAACCAAATACATGAAATTGAATTGAATCAACTCAAAGTGATTTACTCCAGTCTCAAGTGGCATGATTATTATCTTGAGCCCGAATTTACATCAAATTGAGCGAGTGACGTTCAATGTCTCACCTTAATTTCGACAGTATCCCCGGCTTTAAATTCGGACGGAGCGACACCAGGAACGTAAAATCCATTCGTTAAACTCCCAAAAGACAATATCAGTAAAAAAATCAAATCCATTGCATATATCACAGTTAATGTACACTAAGCTCTCATAACTTTGTAGATCTGTTAATAATGGAAGATATTAAAAAAATTAAAGATGTAAAGGGACCAGACAGCAGCCCTGGTCTATTTATGAAGTAGGAATGTCACATAGCAATCTGACAAGGTTGCATTCAAACAGAATGCAGCACTTAGTAGTTATTCCCTACACACCGAGAAAATGATCCCATGAAACCAATAAATGTTTCCCATGAACATGTGAAAATTTCGCAACGTCAAAATGAATTGTGTTTCGCGTTGGGGTAGACGTATATTAGGGCTGGGGAGGGGGTATAAGGGTGGGTTAGGATCAAGGTTGAGGTTGGGATATTTCCAAGATTAGGGTCGGGAGATGGGTTGGGGCAGGGGTATTAGCAGAGTGTACTCAAAGGTGGCGTGGACACAGAAAGAAATTCTCTCGTTCACGCTTCACTTGGGTAGTCAAGATTGTTATTTTCGATCCGTTTTCAGTACTGACTCAGTGCAAAATTCGGTATTGGTATATGTCGACTTTGACGATGTTTCATATTGATATGGGTGACAAGTTTTCGTATGGTATATCTGGATGATGTGATCTAATACTGTACCAAGTTTCAAGGTCCTCATTTCATGATTAGGGCAGTAATTTCGTTATCGAAGTCGACTGTTTATGTAGAGACCTGCAGCTGCAGCGTCTGGCCTCTCGAATCTAGCCTACCGCATAACAGAATTTACACAAAAGCCAGCACTGGCCGGTGTCCATTTGTCCGCATGGTATATCTTCATGATGTCATCCAACACTGATTCAAGTTTTAGGGTTGTAACTCAAGGATTGGGGTGTACTTATCGCTAACGAAATTACTGCCCTAATCATTGAATGGCAGCCTTGAAAATTGACACGTTAGCTGATATAATCAAGATATACCACGCGAAATCTTGTTTCCCAACTCCGTATAGAACACTGTCAAAATCAACACACATCAATAGCGACTTTTGCGTAAAATCTGCTATGCGGTAGCCTAGTTTTAGTTTAGTGCACACCTTTATACATAGTCGATTCGGATAAGACAATTACTACCCTATACCCTAATGCGTGATAGCCTTGGAACTTGATACATCGTTAGCTGACATAATAAAGGTAAACCATACGAAATCTTGTCTCCCAAATATGTATAGAACACCGTCAAAATTAACACATATCAATAGCGACTTTTGCGTAAAATCTGTTATGCGGAAGCCTAGTTTCAGTCTGACTCTCATCTAGGCATTGTCGAATTCGGTAAGGCAATTACTACCCTAATCAATGAGTGAAAGACTTTAATCTTGGTACATTATTAGCTGATATAATATAAAGATATACCATACATCAAGAATGAAACTGAGGCTGCAGGAGCGGCTGACATTTGTCGTGTGAAACCCAAACAACGCTATCACAAGCATAGGGGTTCAGGTGCAGATGCACAACACAAGGGTCGTTGCAAAACATGCTCCTCTAAAATCTGTGTAGGAGGAAAAGCGTGTGTAGCAAGAAACATGACATGTCATAAGTGTGGTAAAGAAGGCCACTTCCGAGGATCAACAGCATGCAAGAAGAACAAACGCGCGAAGGCAAACCGCGTAGAATCAGAAAGTGACGTCAGCAGTTCATCAGATGACGACGCTGATTCAGTAAGCGACGCCAGCTCTGATGCGTCGCGAAAGAAAATGCAGAGCAGGAAAAAGAAAGGAATCAAGAGAGTCAACCAATCGCAGCCTTACCGCAAGGTGCGTAAGGTATCAAAACCAAGATACCGGGTGAAGGTTGCAATGGCAGGAAAACCTGTAAAAGCCTATGCGGACACGGGTGCCGATTTGAATGTGATGTCGGCAAAGAGGGCAGCAAAGCTTAAACTACGTCTCCGATCCACGAAAACGTACATAAAGCCTTATGGGTCGAAGCCAATCCAATGCTGTGGACGCTATGAAGGTTTTGTAACTTTCAAAAGTTCTGTGGTGAGTGCTCGCTTCTATATCGTCCCTGGTAAAGTAGAGACTCTACTTAGTGGGCGACTGTGTGAAAAGCTCGGCATCATCAAATTCGATGGCGACATGGAGACGGAAATGTCTCGCAAAGTGAACAGGGTTGCGAAAGTGGACAAGCTAAAAGCAGATGTGATGAGGGCATATCCATCTGTGTTCACAGGCATAGGAACATTGAAGGATCATGAGGTTTCGTTCTATATCGATCCGGAGGTTCCACCAGTGGCCCAAGCCATACGTCCAATCCCTTTTCATCTGCAGGACAAGTTTCAGAATCTAATATCACAACTGGAAAGTGATGGCATAATCGAAGAGCACACAGGTCCAGCGCCATGGGTTTCCAATCCTGTGCTTACGCCGAAAAGCGATGGCAGCCTACGCATGACGATCGACCTGAGGCAAGTCAACCAGGCGATCAAGGCTACTAACATTCCTATACCAAGAGTGGAGGAAATCAAAGCAAGGCTGGCAGGCAGCAAAGTATTCAGCAAACTGGACTTTAAATCGGCTTTCCACCAATTGCTGCTGGATGAGCAGTCGAAAGCAGTCACTGTATTCCATGCTGGCCATAGACTCATGCGTTACCGAAAACTCACAATGGGTGCAAAACCAGCATCAGGCGAGCTCACGAGAGCTCTGATCCCGCTCTTTGCTAATATCAAAGGGGCCCATGTCATTCATGATGACGTCATCATATCTGGAGAGACGCCTCAGCAACATGACCTAGCTCTCGAAAAGGTCATGAATCGCATCCAGGACGCTGGAATGACCCTGAACGCTGACAAATGTGTTTTCAAAAAGCCAGAGATACCTTTCTGGGGTATGATAGTGACTAGTAAAGGTATTAAACCAGATCCGGAGAAGGTCAAAGCTCTGGAGGACGCTTCCCGTCCGAAGTCAAAAGAGGAAGTGATGTCATTCTTGTGCTTCGTTCAATCATTTGGGGACTTCATCTCGCATCTCTCAAGCAAAACGAAGCACCTCCGCCAATTGACTCAAAAGCATCAAAGGTTCAGGTGGACATCAGAATGCAGCAAGGAATTTAAAAGCCTAAAAAAGGCTCTTAAAGCAGATACCGCACTGCGATTCTTTGACGTCAAGGCGAAGACATACATATTTGTGGATGCTCATGTGTCAGGCTTGTCTGCAATTCTGGCCCAAGGTCGAAGCGCAAAGGAATCTAGTATTGTGGCGTTCGCAAGTCGATCCACACGACCGGAAGAAACACGGTATCCGCAGCTAGACTTGGAAGCCATGGCAGTAGACTTTGGTTTGAGAAGATTCCGCCACTACGTCACTGGAGGACCAGAAGTACTGGTTGTAACGGACCATAAACCGTTAGAGGGCATATTCAAGAACCACAGGAAAGGCTCTATCCGTACCGACCGTATCAAGATGCGGCATCAAGATATAGCCTACAAGGTGGTGTGGGAGAAAGGTGTTCTAAATCCAGCCGATTACCTTTCAAGGCATGCCCAGCCAATCGAATTAGCCCCGCGTTCATGGCAAAATGAAGCATGTGAGTTGGAACGCACTGTTCTCATGATCCAACATGCACCCTACACGGAATCGTTGTGTATGGATCGTATCATCAAGGAGACAAAGAAAGATAGCCTCCTTAAGCGACTTAGAAAAAGCATCCGGAAGGGTCACATATCAAAAAATGACCCGGATCTAAAAGTATTCCGCAAATTTCAAGATCAGTTAACCATCTCGAATGGTTTGGTGCTGAAACAGGACAAGATCATTCTCCCAGAAAAGCTCTGGGAAACAGCCATCAACAAAGCACACCAAGGAGGTCATCCAGGAATGTGCAACCTGAAGCGACGCATCCGCAGTCACTTCTGGATCAAAGGCTTGAATGAGTTGGTGGAACAGAAAATCAAATCCTGTACGTTGTGCCAGCAGTTTACACTGCCAGGCAGTAAACAGCCACAGAAACTCATTATGCCGCCTAAACAACCCTGGCATGAAGTCAGCATAGATTTGTTTGGGCCAATGCCAGATAAACGTCACGCAGTGGTGGTGCAAGACCTGACGACACGGTTTCCGGATGCGACAATCGTCAAAAGTACCGCAGCTAAGCATGTTATTCCTGCAATAGCGAAAACATACGCTCATTATGGTCAACCTAATACTCATAGGACTGACAATGGCCCTCCGTTCAATTCGAAAGAATTTGCTGAATTTTCAAGTAAGCATGGAATCGACCACAAAAAGACGTATCCGTACCATCCACAAGCCAACCCTGTAGAGACTTTTATGAAGCCTTTGGGCAAGGCGATGAAAATTGCGTACGCGCAAGGTGTGGACAAACAAACGGCACTGCAAGATTTCCTCATTGGATACAGATCAACCCCCCACATATCAACCGGGGAATCGCCAGGGGACTTGATGTTGAAAGGAGGGTTCCGAAACGACTTTCCAAGGAAAGTACTCAACAACGACCAAGTACAGAAAGCCTTGAACCAAGACCGTCAAACGAAATTACAAAGGCAACAAGTTATCAACAGTTCAAATAAGCGACAACCAAAACATTTTCTAATGGGGCAACAAGTCATGACTAGAAACCACAAAAGAAACAAATTTGACCCCATATTTGGCCCTGAGCTCTACACTGTCACGGAGATCTTCAATGACGGCGTTGAACTGATCAACGCATCAACTGGTAAGCGGTATCGACGTCATTTCAATGATATCAAACCTTATTATGGAAATGCGCTCACAAAACAAGTGCATGCCAATCCACCCATTGAATGGTGGCATCCGACGGCGGACAAAGTTGAACAATCGGTAAGCCAGCATCCTGAGGAACCAGCAACCGTGCCCGAGCCGGTGATCGTCTCTCAGGAACCAGAGGTGAATGATGAGGAGCCAGCGATCATCTCTCAAGAGGCGAGCAACGACGTGCCGAACACTCCTCCCGACCGCACAGCTTTGGCCCTAAGCCGTCTGGCCGATTTTAACTCGCCCGGTTTTCTGGAAATGTACTGAGCCTATTTGTCTTCCCAAAAGGGGGAAGTATTGATATATCTCAACTTTCGTTTGCTGTAATATGTTCAATTCCGCAACCATGGCTCATTATAATTGAACACTAGTCGACTGTGACTGATGTCGCGCTCCGCTCGTAGTCGCCAGGCTTCACGCTTACGCGGGAGCTTAACGTTGTTTGCTGCATTTCTTTATCCTTTCAGATCGTAGTGTGATTGGGGTTATTACCTATTAGCTTGCAATAAAACTGTAGTCACACTCATACTGTGTATTGCGTGGGATTTATTACCAACTACGTATAGATAGGCTTACCATACGTCCCGCTTTTTAACGTCTTGTCCCGGCATCCCGACCAGTCAGCCAAACGTCCCACTTTTTAAGGCCGGCGGGTATTTCGGAGTGTAAAACGGTGATTTTAGCTCTGAGCGGAAAGATGACCTTTTTTTTTTTTAGTCATCCACCTAGCAATGCGGAGAGAAAAACGGTATTTTGAGCTCTGAGCGGAAAGAAGACCCTTTTTAAATTGTTAAATTCACCGGTTTTTGAGAATTCTTCTCCGGTTTTGCAAGCCTAAGATTTCTGAAAAAGTGTCCACCTTTTAGATTTGCAAAATATGGTGAGCCTACGTATAGAATACCTTCAAAATCAAAACATATCAATAGCCAGTTTTGCGTAAAATCGGCAATGCGTAGGCCGCACACACTTATACTTAGTCGATTTGAATAAGGCAATTACCACCCTAATCATGAGTGAGAAACTTGAAACCTGGTACAGTGTTCCATGATATCGTCAAGATATACCATACCAAATCTTGTGACCCATCTCGGTATAAAACATCGTCAAAATCAACACATACCGATACCTACGTTTGCGTCAAATCACTGTTTCAGACGGATCGACAATAGCATACTTGACTTCGGTAACGCCGTAATCATGAAGTGAAGACCTTGAAACTTGGTACAGTATTACATCACATCATCCAGATATACCATACGAAAACTTGTCACCCATATCAACAGGAAACATCGTCAAAATCGACATATACCAATACCGACTTTTGCACTGAGTCAGTACTGAAAACGGATCGAAAATAACAATCTTGACTACCCAAGTGAAGCGTGAACGAGAGAATTTCTTTCTGTGTCCACACCACCTTTGAGTACACTCTGGTATTAGGGTGGTCTAGGGTCAAGGTTGGGGTTAGGATTAACGTTCCCTCTAAGCTGCGCACATGCGCAGAGCTGACACGGCCTCTGCGTACAGAGAATCTAAGTTGCGAACATAAAATCCTAAGTGATGACCTTTTTTTTTTAGTCGTTACGCCACTGTTCAAGGGTTTGCGCAGTGAGTGTGTGCAGACTCGTCAAAAATTAGAGGGAACATTGGTTAGGATATCCTAAGATTCGGGTTGGGCGTATCGCAAGATTAGGGCTGGGGAAGGGGTATTGAGTGGGTGAGGGTCAAGGCTGGGTTTAGGATAGGCCTATCCTAAGATTAGGGTTGGGAAAGGGTATATTGGTATGGGGGAAGGAGTTATTAGGGTTGGTTAGGGTCAAGATTGGGTTATGGGTTAGGATATCGTAGGATTAGGGCTGGGGATATTATAGGGTTACTATATTTTGAAAATCTGAAAAAAGGACACTTTTCCAAAATTTTCAAACTTGCTAAACCAGAGGATAATCCTGCCTGAATAATGCTAAATTTTTCCCACTTCGTAGTCGGTTGACTGAAAAAAAAGGTAAACTTTCCGGCCCAGTTCCAGAAATAGCCGCCATGGCGTTACTACAGTGCTGACTTATTGTATCTTACTCGAATTGGCCGTATATTCAACCAAAATTCTCAAAAAAGAGGACAAAATCTCAAGAAAGAAGACATTTGGGCGTCCCCCGAGGACACTTTCAAAAATGAGGACGTATGGTAACCCGAGGATATTAGGGTCGGGAGATAGTCTACTAGGGTTGGGGGTAGGATATCCTAAGATAGGGTTGGGCGTATTGTAAGATTCAAGTTGGGGATGAGTAATACAATACCCCCAGCCCCCAGCCCTAATCTTGGGATACACTGACCCCAAATTTAACCGTAACCCACCTACCCCAACCCTAATAGCCCACCCGACCCTAATATCCCCTTCCCTCCTGACCCTAACTTCCAACCCTAATATCTCCTCTCTCGACCTAAATCAGGGGTGGGCAAACTACGGCCCGTTCTGTGCGGCCCGCGAGAGTCTAAAGAAACTTTTTAAAAATTTTGATAAAATGCGTACTAAAATCGAATTAATGCAGGGACTTGATTAACTTTTTCTTAGTATATTTCACCATGATAATTCTAAGACAGTGGTTTTCAAACTGGTGGGTGCGCCCCCCTTGGGGGCGTGAAAGCATCTGAAAGGGGCGCGAAACTGAGCTCGACTGATTTTCATCCAATTCATAGTTATTGCTATGTTAGTCTGAAATACATATCTAAAAATCTCTCATCCATAGTCGTAACCTTCCACGCCATCAAACTACCCGTTAGGTTTGTTAGCATCCTGGTTCCGTTTTGTAATATGACAATAAGGGGGCGCGAAATCTTTGACCATTATAAGGGGCGGGGCGTGTCTTAAAAAGTTTGAGAACCACTGATTCAAGGTGTTTGAAGCGAACATGGTTATGATACTGTCAGCATTGTGTGTCCTGGAACTGAGATAAAAGTGGAATTACTAAATCTATGTACAGATCGCTGCTCACTGATTAATATTTCAATCCTATTCAAGAATCGGGCCAACCGGCTTTTATCTCTATAGTTTTGACAAATTGGTTATTGAGGTCCGCCTGCCTATGAAATCTCGCCACTATATGTTTCTCACGCGTCTACGATATCATCAAAGCAATATTCGGCTTGTTTTGAATAAGTACATATATTGTCTCCGTGTCCTCACTATACAATCAAATATCAATATTGCATTTTGGTTTATAATTCCAATTTTATATAATGCGGCCCGCGAATGAATTCAGATGTTGAATGAGGCCCGCGAGCTCAAAAGTTTGCCCACCCCTGACCTAAATAGTCCCTTCCACGGCTTCCCCTGACCCTAATAACTCCCACTCCAACCCTATATACCATTCGTCTCCCAGCCCTAATCTAAACGCGAAAAAGATCTATTTAAACATTTATAAATTTTCACATGTTCATGGGGAACATTCATTGGTTTCAGGGGGATCAGTTTCTCGATGTGTAGGGAATAACAAGAAGTGCCCAGAATGCTGCTGTTTGCCTTAAATACTGAATATATATACTCCAGAGTGGAATTGGTGGCAAACGTCCCGCGCAACTTTCCATTTAATTCCTCAATTATTCTATGGAAGAAACCCTTCTGTCACGCGCAACTTATTGCCGAAAACAACCACTAATTCCAGTCTGGTATATACTGAGTTAGACTTATGGGCAAACATGGACATCCCGATAACTCTAGTTCTCTTGGACTAATTACAGCGAAGTACAGGTCTGGTTTTAATACAAATGCCACAGGGGAACTGTAGCCTATAGTACGAAACGAGCCAAGCTTGCTTTACAGACATTTGCCATTCTCGTGTGTACGCGAATGGCGATAAAGTTCGAAAAATCAGAAAGAATCATATTTAGAACACATCTACATACTCGGACTTGTACAAACTACTCGATTTCCAAAATGTGAAACCAGCACTGCGACAATACTACTCACTTTTCAAAACTTGCAACTAGAACTAGAACTAACGAAAGTTAAAAATCCGCAAATAACCGAAATTTTAGAAGCTAGATTGAATTCTGAAGAAACTCATTGATTTTTATTTTATCAGATCGGCTTTCCACATGGACATCAGTATACAAGTTTGAAATGGAAAAGTTTGAAATTGACCCCCAAAACACACCCTTTGGCTACGCCACTGTTAGTAGTGGTGACTCTGAGCTAGCAATAGAACACCGGTATAACGATTCACACCAAACGAAGACACGTGTATTGTGCTATTTGGCAATTACCGCACATTTCACAATACGCAACTTTTCAAAATGTGCTACTATAGAACAAGAAGTATAGAACGACTGAAATAAGAGATAGTGGTCAACTATTCGAATAGTAATTTGTTAAGTTTTATCTCTACGTCGAATATCGCATTGCACGCGAGCATTTTTAACCGGGTTGGAATCCCGGTACATTTAGCGTAATAGCTTTGGTGTCCCTTAAGACGGTTCTCAGCGTCGCACCTGTGTGTAGTCATTAAAATCTTTGGTGGGCACGAGACAACGATTTTATATTGGATTTTTAACCAGGCAACAAATTTATTATTCAAGAATTTCACTAACAATCCATAACTAGCTTATATCGCGTTCGGTTGTGCTTATCAAGTTATTTCCAGCTCGCAAACGAATTAGCATTGAAGCACAGTGATCATATTCATATCGGACTTGTATAAATGTATATCACTATCAATGTTTACAATACCATACTGTCTACTGTCACCGGCACCGTACGCGTACGCCTTCTTCACTATCTTCAGTATGAATGACTTACATAAATCACAATCGACGATAAGTTGTTCCACGCTCAATTAACAGATCATGTAAGGGTTTCATGCAACTTTAGGACGGCACTAAATTGCGGCATCGCAATATCTAAAAATCGTCGTTCAGTTTCCCTTAGCACTATATTGCAACCGCAACCGATATCTCAAGTCCGTGAACTGATCAAACCACTTGACGTGTAACTCGAACTCGATGTTCGGTTTAACTTCAAAAGCCACTTTGCTTCATAGAATTGACAGCTATTGTGCGTAATTATAAAATTGTGGCATTGTTCTGTTGGATTACAAACATAATATGATATTGAATACACTTTGTAAATTCCAAATCAAAGGAGAGATAAGTGGCAAGACATTTTCAGCGAGCGGTCTGTTCCAACGGTTCCACCATAGTGTCCTATATGGTGTCGACACAAGCAAATCGCACGGTTCAATGAAATTGTATCACGTCACAGTTTCCATTTGGCTACAGGCAATTTGACGGTGATTTTTGACCGACTTGCCGAGCATCAAATTTGATAAAACGGGTATCAATCGAAAGCTGCCGCCGTACTGATTACGAAAATATAAATTTTATTCCGCTCGCGGCCCTAGAACCCCCACAATCAGCCTCTAATTTTTCATTGTTATGGAGATTGGCATTGGGACGCAACAATGCTGTCTAGCGAAACGAGACAGGTGCTCGAGAAAAAGGGAGCCAGACAGTATTGTTGCGTCTGTCGTTTCGCCAGACAGCATTGTTGCGTCCCAATGCCAATCTCCATAACAATGAAAAATTAGAGGCTGATTGTGGGGGTTCTAGGGCCGCGAGCGGAATAAAATTTATATTTTCGTAATCAGTACGGCGGCAGCTTTCGATTGATACCCGTTTTATCAAATTTGATGCTCGGCAAGTCGGTCAAAAATCACCGTCAAATTGCCTGTAGCCAAATGGAAACTGTGACGTGATACAATTTCATTGAACCGTGCGATTTGCTTGTGTCGACACCATATAGGACACTATGGTTCCACATGACCACGTTTAGCAATACATCCAGCAGAGATGAGCGGATTCCCAAATTTCGGGATCCGAATCTATCCGGATCCGGCTGGCAATGTGAGATTCGGAGTCCGGCTGGGCAAGGTCCAGTTCGGAATCCTAAAAAATCCTGCCAGAAAAATGCTAATAAATCACACATGCAGCAAAAAATCCGGCCAAAATCCGACAGTCATACGGCAAATTCAAAATCCGGATCCAGCCTGGCCAGATAAAAAATCAATGAAATCCAGCTCCGGCTCCAGCTCCTGAACCGGACTGTGCCCATCTCCAGAGCAGAGATGGTCGGAATCCAAAATTTCGGGATCCGAATCTATACTGGCAATACGGCTGGCAATAGAAAATTCGGAGTCCGCAAAAATCCGGCTGGTGAATGTCCAATTCGGAATCCGGAAAAATTCTGCCAAAAAATGCTAATACTCATATTTCAGTAGAAAAATCCGGCTAAAATCCGACCATCAGCCCAAATTAAAAATCCGGATCCAGTCCGGCTAAGATAAAAATCGATGAAATCCTGCTCCAGATCCGGCTCCTCAACCGGACAGTGGCCATCCCTGCTCCACCGATGATTGCATTAATTCTTCTGTTGTTACAAGTTTGTTACGATTCGGGGAATCCCTAGTGTCATTTTCAAGAATGTCGGCCCACTTAAAGACGTTGAACTAGGGTGTCGGATATTTGATTCTGATCCAGCTAGTTTTTCAGGGGATGGTCAATGGTCTAGCTTACAATAGGCCTTTTGCAGGACTTCGATCACGTGACTAGAATCGCATAGCAAGGGCAACTCTAAACGGCGGAACGAGCGGACGGCGGAACTTGCGATACTAAACGGCGGACCAAGCAGAACTGCGGACCGAGCGGACCGTAACAAAATAGCTCAATACTAAACGGCGGACCGCGGAACAGCGGAACATGTAATACTAAACAGCGGACCGAGCGGAACTGCGGACCGGGCGGACCATGAGAAAATAGCTCAATACTAAACGGCGGACCGCGGAACAGCGGAACATGTAATACTAAACGGCGGACGGAGCGGAACTGCGGACCGGCGGACTATCACAAAATTTGCAATGTAAACGGCGGACTACGGATCAGGCGCATCTCGTAATTTTCTCAAGTTATCTTTTCCTGGACTTTGTTGAAGCTTATATTTTGCTGAAAATTTTGACAAGTAGTTTTATTTTGTCAAGTGATTTAATTCTTCAACGTCTAGTTATGAATTAAGACACAATTTTATTTTATTCCATGTCGTTTTGTACTTTATATGTTTTGTATTTCTAAACTGTAGTATACTTTTAATGGTCATGACTCATGACATTGTAATCTGTTGACACCGGACCACAGTGTCCGTTCTATAATAGAACTTCTATTAGCAATTTAATAATTTCAAAAGACTGCAACACTGCGATACAATGAAAAGATAGGAAGTTGTCGAATGGATGGGGAGATAGCGCAGTGGTAAGCGCTCACCAATCTGGCGGAATTTATTCGATTCCGGTCGGAGAACTGCGTGACATCGGACACTAGGCTCAGGCGGATGTCAGATTAAAAGGATCGCAACTTTATGCGTGTCGTTTGACATCGTCCTATCTGTTCATCACTTGGCATTGTGTCTTATCGCATTGTACATGTGTGTGACTACAGATGATAAATATAATCCAACTATATTATCCTCTTATTGTCCTGGACTGTGGTAATCAGTTTACACGAGGTTACACAGATCAAAGGTACTTCATCTGATGTCCCCCCGTGGGAAAATTAAGTCATTTTTAACTAAGACTGTGAGAACCATAAAGGAAGTTGACCAGCGTAGTAGCTGTGACATCCATAATCTGACATACCTTCACTGATTTAATGAGCCGTTCGCAGTTTCACTTTACGTTCAGTTCGTACTTACACCTGCATGGCTTAATCTTTGAGGCAAGCATATTCATCTTTGTCTGCTATTACATTTGTTCAGTCAGTCCACGATTTGCGTTTCGGTAATCTGTCGTCTGACCCGTCGTTTTCATTGTAAAATCCTTCTGGGATTTGTATACGAAGTTGTTATAAGTTTCCCTTGCCAAATTATCGTGTTCGAGCAACAATACTACTTTCTACATGTCAGAAAGTAAACAGTTCGTATTTCAACTTTAAATTAAACGGTTAATTTTGATATAGTCCAGAAACGTAACCACCGGAAGAGTGAGCAGATGAAAACCTACTGGCATGTTCAAAAATAAAAAGTGCTTTCCTTATTTAGCTATAGACTAAGAGCACCATCACCGACGTAATGGAAACATCCATCGAAAAGAGAGCATCAGAGTTAGCTAGTTACATTTCATTATAATTACTACTCAAGTAGAAACAATTGAATAGTATATTCATATTGAAACAGGGTTGTAACCAAGTCACAAGGCTCCGAGTCGCAAGTCAATCTCACTTTTATAGTCTTGACTCGAGTCAAGTCGAGTCATTTTCAATTCACCACCGACTCAAGTCCGAGTCCAAGTCAGCGAGCAGAGGGTCGAGTCCGAGTCATGGTATTATGACTAGAGTCCGAGTCCAAGTCATTGTGTTGACTGCTCAGTTTCCAGTTGAAGTCTTGTTAAACCTACTTTTTACAACTCTACTTGGTGATATCGAATGGTTTGCATTGATAATATAAAAAAATTTGCTCACTTTTAGCAATTTCTGGTCGCATTTTCAAGTACTCGTACCAATAGACGAAATCCCAATAGTGTGATTACTACTATTCTTCGAAATTACAATGAATTGTGGGTCTTGGCCGTCTGAGTCTCGAGACATATGACTTGGTTCGAGTCATGCGTAATGACTCGAGTCCAAGTCGAGTCAATACACAAATTGACTCGAGTCGAGTCGAGTCATTTCCGTATTTTCATAAAATGACTCGAGTCAAGTCGAGTCATCAGAAAATCGGGACTCGAGTCATTACAACTTTATATTGAAATGAACCCGATTATTTTCGGCTGACACTCGTCAGGGGTAATCGTCAGCAACTAGTAGAGAATTCAAAAGAACAGAGTATATCAACAATCATAACACAAAATATGACGTTACCAGCACCCTAAGCACGTCCCTAAATCAGCATGTTCCTAGATTCATTAGAACACACTCGGTTAAAAGCTCACCCTTAACTCATCCGTTCAAGATCAAAGGCCATAAATTCTGCAATTGGCTAGCACTTGTTGGATAATCCCGCCTCTGCAAAAAATTAGCGAGACGACAGATTTCGCATACTCGGAAAGGGTCGCTCACACTTTCATTTGTGTGCCTTGGAGTCGACTTTTATCAAAATGCACCAGCCAAGGCTGTGTCAACAAAAAGAGTTCGTGTATCATCTAAAAATAGTACATTGAACGCTCTCGTATTCGACATTTCTTGCAGGTGACGTCATATTCTGTGTCACGATTGTTGATATACGCTGTTCTTTTGAATTCGCTACTAGTTGCTGACGATTACCCCTGACGAGTGTCAGCCGAAAATATTCAATTGTATATTGAAGTTCTGTACCTCCAAGAAGCTATTCAAGTAGAAACATACATAGAAATTTCCCCCCGATCAGAGACAGTCGATAGGGCCTGTAACAGTTGCTTTATCTTATGATTGAAGTCGGTTGCGGACTGTGGACTGTTACATTAGCATAATTCTTCTTCAGCGGTCTTGTCGCTAACACGTCTCTCTTGACATCTTTAGATCAATCATTAAACGGTTTATGATATTTATTAGAAACGGTTAACAATAATTTAACTCGCTCTAAACGAAAAGAATATAAACAAATTAAAAGACAATCCTTCGGGAACCACACATTTCCTGAGCCCGACACCGAAAACATGTGCGGGGAAAACCCCGGCACGTGACTGCAGTTATTCACCCGTTACATTCTCCCCCTCAGATGTGCATATCGCAGAACATCGGGTCTAAACAATAGTATGGGTGAATACAATTTCAAACACTTGACTTTTGTACTAAACAAAACTTGGCAATGGGACGGCTCAATAGTCCATGGGAAGTCCTTCA
The DNA here is from genome assembly GCF_051294905.1 of Botryllus schlosseri. Taxonomy (NCBI): domain Eukaryota; kingdom Metazoa; phylum Chordata; class Ascidiacea; order Stolidobranchia; family Styelidae; genus Botryllus; species Botryllus schlosseri. Next base: position 28,511,750 of record NC_137245.1, read on the forward strand.
AGTTCTTTGCCATCTGCACATATCCTTACAGGAACAATGTTCAGATATACACCACGGGAACGATTTCGTTTCTCATTAATATTTGTACTTGCAATCTTGGCATTTGAAACTGGATTTGTTTCCTCCCATTTTCTTTCAGTTTTGTTCTTCTGATTGATGTAGATGCAGAAGGGTATGATGTCTTTTACCACAATCGGCTTCTTCACATCTAGATTGACTTTTACATACTTTTGCAATATGTCCTCGTATTAAACAGTTACAGCATAACCTTGCGTTCTTCACAATCGCAACACGTTCTGCAGTTGGTTTGTCGATGAATATCTTGCATCTAGCTATTATATGATCACCTGAGCATGATGGACATGTACTGTAGTTTCTTGTTCTTAGCACATTCTTATAAGTAGAGGTTTCTTGTTCTTTGTCGGTAATGACCGCATGGGTAGCATGTGAGTATACTTTCTTGTGGATATGTTGTTTACCCGTGTCATCATTCTTTTGAGATTGCATTGCCTGATGCATTGACGAATTGGCAATCTTGGATATTTTTGTCACAAATCTTAGCAAATCAAGAAATGTAACATCTTTCTGATTAGCTTCACATTCAGCTGCCACATCTTCCCAATTGCTGTGATATTTTGTTGGCAGTCGACATGATAACTTCACAATATTATCAAAGGTATTTAAATCTTGAACCCGATTCAAGTGTAGTGAAACGAGATAACACTCTTTCATCTTGTTCGCAAGGTCATTTAATGCACCAGCATCATCATATTTAATAGGAGGTGCTCTGATTAATTCATCAAGAAATTTTCGTGAAATAACAATCGGGTTACCATATTGTTCGTCCAAAATTTCCATCGCTTTAGCGTAGCCTTCAGTTGGTGGGTACATGGAACAATGCTGAATCAATTCTTTTGGTTTTCCGTCACAGTATTGTTGCAACAATGCTAGACGTTTTCCATTGTCAAATATCTTCTCTACAACATTTACTTGAAATGACTCTCTGAACTGCGCATATCGGGTGATGGAACCACTGAATTTCATAATTTCAATTTTTGGAACATTCATAGCAGAGGCTATGATTACCAGAGAACCCGGCCCTTGGAGAACCCGGCCCTACCAACTCGGCCCTCGGAGAACCCGGCCCTTGGAGAACCCGGCCCTCGGGAAATTTTGTATATCAAGCACGCGTGGTCTACTTGTTGTGGTATTCACGGTGTTTTTCGACTACTCTGGACCTCGGAGAATGCGGCCCTCGAACAATTTTGAATTAAAAATGCATTAAATGTGAAGCCGGCCCTCGGGAAATATTGTATTCACCGGCAACCCTAATATCCCACCCCCGGCAACCCTAATATCCTAACCCTAACCCTAATATCCTACCCCAACCCTAATATCCCCCCTCCCCCAACCCCATTATATCCCACCTCCGGCAACCCTAATATCCCACCCCCGGCAACCCTAATATCCCACCTCCACCAACCCTAATATCCCACCCCCGGCAACCCTAATATCCCACCCCCGGCAACCCTAATATCCCACCCCCGGCAACCCTAATATCTGACCTCCGGCAACCCTAGTATCCAAATCACACGTCTGCTTCTCGCCAAGTCAATTCAACAATGAGCAGACCACGCGTGATCGATATGTGAACGTCGCGTTCTCTCCCGCGCTTGGCGCTTGCGCGATCCGTGATCACGTGATCTGATCACGCCGTGACTGCGTGACCTACGCATGCCCTGACCTCCTTACAAGCCCGACAAATCAGTTGATAATAACATTATTACTTTATTAATTCATATTAATACTTGTGAATACACTTAATTTCAAAATTTCCCGAGGAATTCACCGAGGGCCGGGTTCTCCAAGGGCCGGGTTCTCCGAGGGCCGAGTTGGTAGGGCCGGGTTCTCCAAGGGCCGGGTTCTCCGGCAACCGAGGCTATTGCATTTGCCAAGTCAGTAGCAAAACTTGTATTGTTTACTGACATTGAAACTTGTGGTTGTACTGCAGGTGCAGATAGAACAGGGATATCGTATTCTTTCGAGGCACATGCTTTGGGCGGTGAACTGTTCATGATATAGCTTCCAACTTCATGGTCCTCCTTTTGAGGAATTAAGCTCATAGGATCGATTGGTGGAATGTCATTACTCATTGAAATGAAGGAATGTTTGATGTTACCTTCAGCTGTACTCTCGGATTTCGCAGTGGTATTTATCGGCTTAGGCACTCCCTTAGTTTCTCCACTAATATATTCTTCATCAGCGTTTTCCCATATCTCTGCCTGCAAACATGCTGCTTCATATTTGTGCTGTAATTCCACAGCCCTTTGTTCGGCTTCTAATTCTCTTTGCTTGGTTTCTAATTCTCTTCGCCTGGTTTCTAGTTCAACCTTTTTTCGTAATTGGGATAATTCCAATTTTGCAAGTTCTCTCAAGGCAATAGCTTCTATCCTTCTTGTTGCGGTAGATGAATAACATAGTGATGAAAGACTAGATCCATGTGATCTGTCAGATCTTTTGATATTAGTTGATCTCTTACACCATTCCTGAACATCATCCTTCATATCTTCATACATCCAATCATTGATATGTAATTTGGCTTCTTGAAATGCCTTGACTTCATTTTCATACTCAAGTTTGATCTTCACTGTCTGATCTCCATCTTCATGGAGAAGACTGACACAAATGTTCTTTGTACATGAATACTCATCAAAGACTTTGTCAATTAATCTTGATTTCGATATCACCAAGTTTCTATTTTCTTTGTTAAGCATGAGATTCTCCACTTCTAAATATAGCTGCTGTAGGTTCTTGCCCATCATTTGCAGCTTCATTATATTTGCATTGACATCTTGAGTCATCATGGGTTCTTGTTGCAAATTCATTGCACTTGTATTGGCAGCATGTGCCATCATGGGTTCTTCTTGCAAATTCATTGCACTTGTATTGGCAGCATGTGCCATCATGGTTTCTTGTTGCAAATTCATTGCACTTGTATTGGCAGCATGTGCCATCATGGTTTCTTGTTGCAAATTCATTGCACTTGTATTGGCAGCATGTGCCATCATGAGTTCTTGTTGCAAATTCATTGCACTTATATTGGCAGCATGTGTCATCATGTATTCTTCTTGGTCGAAAGTTGTTATTGTTAACTTTAATGTAACAGTTGCTTTATCTTATGATTGAAGTCGGTTGCGGACTGTGGACTGTTACATTAGCATACTTCTTCTTCAGCGGTCTTGTCGCTAACACGTCTCTCTTGACATCTTTAGATCAATCATTAAACGGTTTATGATATTTATTAGAAACGGTTAACAATAATTTAACTCGCTCTAAACGAAAAGAATATAAACAAATTAAAAGACAATCCTTCGGGAACCACACATTTCCTGAGCCCGACACCGAAAACATGTGCGGGGAAAACCCCGGCACGTGACTGCAGTTATTCACCCGTTACAGGGCCTATATACCATGTCTGTGGTGTGTTAGTAGAGTACTGCATTGCAACCAGGACATCATGTTTGGGGTATGTTTGGAGTGTGTTGCAACCCGGACATCATGTCTGGGGTATGTTCGTACTGTGTTACAACTCGGACACCATGTCTGAGGTATGTTTGAGGTGTGTTCGTACTGCAGTGCAACCTGGACATCAAGTCTGGGGTATGTTGGTACTACATTTGTAACAGACCTCCGTCTGTAGTTGATCACACACGATTCAACAACTGATGCAGAGACTTTATTATACGTCTGTCCGCCGAAGCGGCCAGAAGCAAAAGAGGAAGTGAAAGCACGATGCGACAATACTACAACTGACGTAAGGGGCAGTATAGAGCACGGCTGTCACACTATTCCCCACCAAACTTGAGAAGTGCCAATAAAAGCACTCTCACAAACTACAATAAAAAAACAGCAACATCAATACCGACAAGTTCAAAATCATCAACAAAATCGCAAACATCCGCATGACCGCATCACATTAGCAGAACACTAACCCTAAACTAACATCAATGAACAATTCCCTAAACTAAAACCCTAACAACGCCGCGCCACATCAACGGGAGAGTCACATGCTCCATCCCCTCTTCATAAAATCGGACCGGGAGAGCCACAAGCTCCATCCCCTCCAAGCGCGCTCACATCAGTTCCGCCAGTGAAACAGTCATTACGAAGTGAAGCCATCAGTCAAGTCTTCAAACTTCTCACATCGATGCAAAACTGCTTCTTCAATCGGTTCAAATAGCCAATGCCGTAATCGAATTTCCGTCAACTTTCAGCATACCGTTACTGTCCAGGAATCTTCAGACTTGCAGCCAAATTAATGAAATAGCGTTTTTAGCGTGCTCGCCATTGTAACAGACCTCCGTCTGTAGTTGATCACACACGATTCAACAACTGCTGCAGAGACTTTATTATACGTTTGTCCGCCGAAGCGGCCAGAAGCAAAAGAGGAAGTGAAAGCACGATGCGACAATACTACAACTGACGTAAGGGACAGTATAGAGCACGGCTGTCACACATTGCCACACTTGAAGACACCCCATAGTTACCCTTGACAAGATGTCCTTATGTTCGGTATGCTCCTTATTGCCAAAATGAAAGGCACCCTTTCAGAAATTCGGAGTATTGCGACATTTGCGAGTTGCGTCTGATCCGTGGTCCGCTGTTTACATTGTGGTCTTTGTAGTAGTCCGTTCGGTCCGCAGTTCCGCTCGGTCCGCTGTTTAGTATTGCAAGTTCAGCTAGTTCCGCGGTCCGCTCGTTCCGCCGTTTAGTATTGAGCTATTTTGTTATGGTCCGCTCGGTCCGCAGTTCCGCTCCGTCCGCCGTTTAGTATTGCAAGTTCCGCTAGTTCCGCGGTCCGCTCGTTCCGCCGTTTAGTATTGAACTTTTTTCTTATGGTCCGCTCGGTCCGTAGTTCCGCTCGGTCCGCCGTTTAGTATTACATGTTCCGCTGTTCCGCGGTCCGCCGTTTAGAGTTGCCCGCATAGCAACCACAAATTGGTTAGCAAGCTACTTTCTCGCGCACCTGCTTCAGTGCTAAATATCGCATAGTGTACTGTTGATTTCTGGTTGTAAACGTTTCGGAAATTAGTTGTAGAAGTCATCAGATATTTACGTATGCCAGATGTCAATGCTGTACAAAGCACATAGAATGATATCGTCAGAATTACGCAGAAATCCGTCGTTAACGTATAGCCGTATTTCGGATACAGTATATTATCGTTTTCGGGCTGTAAACGGTTTATATAAAACACAAGTGTCATGGAAATGCGCACGGATTCAAATATGATGAATGTCTTTGATTCATGAACTATGTAAACTCCTTCCGTCAAAATGATCGACATTGTAGCCGTTATTTGGTAGTCAACTATGATTTTATGACACAAAATTCGACATTGCAGGACATTGACTGCGTGATATTTATTGCAGCATCAAGTTAGGTGTGGATAGTATACTATACTATAGTTGTATTGTAGTGGTAGTAGGTAATCATTGGAGCATTTTGATGATCGATATCGATTGCAATATATATAGGATACGCCTAGAGACAATGACTGCCAGTGCCAGTACGTTGATGTGTTAGGAATTCATGCAATGTGCTACATACCATATATATAAATTAAACATCCTATGCTATTGTATGGCTTCTCAGTTTAACAATTCAAAATATTTAGACCTCTACACCTATATTACAAGTTATTGATCATTCTGTCATGCTGCCAAGTGCCACTACCCGAAGAAAAATGATCATCAGCTCTAATTGAAGGTGCAACAAACCGTCCAGAGGCCTGGATTACTTGCTTGATTGCCTCGATTGGGTTACTTCACTCTATGGCACAGTGCAAATATCTTGAGTTTCAAGACATGGCTATACCACATGCATACGCATTAATGATCTGATGGATTATCCCAAGAGAGCCGAACATAGGCAACTAAGAAATTGATGATGCCCTCGTCAAGAATTCAGCCTGGAGCCGATTATTATCACGACATAAAATTCGGTCATGCGGTAGAAGGCAGCGTGGTTTCATGCCAACAGAAAATGTCAGCAGATGATCTGACCACTGACTAACTGTCCTGAACTTCATTCCCGATGTTGATGTCTGCTTTGAAAATGATATTTCATTTGTGTACAGCAAGACAAGCGCTCTTCCGTGGATGCTATATGTCTAGACAAGTGGCTATGGAGGTAGCTAGGAAAATGCATAGGCATAAGAGTCTCGGCAGTTATTGAACTTGATAAGGTTAACATGCATTTTTCTTCAACTATTTCCTACGCTCTGGGTATCGAATGCACAAAAATTAATAAATTGCAATTCTTTGCAAGTTTATTTGTAAATTCAATGAATCAAAGAATATCACAAGTTCAGAATATTACAGAGTCAATGCAAAAGAAACAAAGTTAGTCGTTTTTAGAGGATGTTTCTGAGTTGGTTGAACCAATACACAGAGGGGGTCAGCAACGAAGTACTATTTTACCTGAGTGCTAGCGTCATTATGAGTTTAGGCTACTTCCACTTCTACTTGACACTTTTTAGGTAGTACTTATTCGTCAGGTTTGGGATTTTGTCAACTAGAAAGTAGCTTTGGCGCATGATTGCATCCCCTTCAAGCGTGAGGTTGAACTGGGCAAAATAGCCCCAGTACCACGGTAACTAAATTAAATTTTGAAAATTGCACCTATTTGTGGTGTCATCACCCTTTTGCGTTCATCAAGAAGATGCAACATGCAATGTTTACAGTTGTCACATGGCATCAATTTCTAAAACTAAGTGACCATCAACCAAATCTACTTCATGTAACGAATTTCTTGACTACTTTTCAGAAATTCATTTCTACTTCCACTTGAAGTACTTTGGACATGTCCTGGAAGTAATTAGCACTACTTGTGCTGGAGTATAACTTAAGGCATTACTTCTACTCGGTTCCCAACAATGACCACCTCTGGGTACAGGATGACCAATTTTGTCACTGCGTTTGAGCTGCTCTAAGAGATATATGATGGTTGCTTCCCTTAGTTCTCTAAATAGCACACACATATGTGACATCAACTATTTATCAAAATCGCGTGTGATTTGCCAAATCCACTTCAATCGCAGTTGCGAAGTAGTGCTAATAAAATCGGCATTGTATAAGGCAACGATAAAGTGCACTGCTTTGCTTAGTCTTGGTGGCAGGTTCTCCCAAAATATACTTCCGGTGTGTTCAGTGACATTTGTTTTATAGCAGCACGCCAGCACCCAAACCAGCAGACAGTATCCTGATCCTTGCGGGTCCCGGCTGCTTCAGTCATATCTTCCATCCAAAATCAGGCTCCACAACAGACAAATAGTACTGCTTCAACTAACAAATACTCTTACCAGAATATAAACCAATCCCTTTACTTCAAATGCACAAATTTAAGTACATATGATCAGAGTTGAGTACCGTGATAAGACCACGTTACCGATGGATTTCTGCGTAATTCTGACGATATCATTCTAAATGCTTTGTACAGGATTGACATCTAGCATAGGTGAGTCTCTGATGACTTCTAAAACAAATTTCCGAAACGTTTACAACCAGATATCAACAGAACATTATGCGATATTTAGCACTGAAGCAGGTGCGCGAGAAAATAGCTTGCTAACCCATTTGTGGTTGCTATGCGTATCTAGTCACTTGATCGAAGTCCTGCAAAAGGCCTATTGAACTTTTGCGGCTCTGTAACCGTCGCTTGCAAGAATTCTTCAATTGGACTTTTGCGCCTCTTTGAACGTCGCGTCCAAGAAATCCTCCGTCTTTGCGATTTTCCTACGGCCGGACTAGCTTTCAATTGGACTTTTGCGCCTCTCTAAGCGTCGCGTCCAAGAAATCTTCCGTCTCTGCGATTTTCCTACGGCCGGACTAGCTTTCAATTGGACTTTTGCGCCTCTCCAAGCGTCGCGTCCAAGAAATCTTCAATCTTTGCGAGTTTGATGTTATGTTCTTGATCTTGTTTGAACAATAACTCAATGCGACGAGGTTGCAATAAGAAATCAGTATATTATCAGCAGTATAACTTTAAGACAGGCGACACGATCCAGAGTGCAGTTAAATGAAAGACCACGAGACAACAGAACACAGGGTATAAATACAAGCACGACACACGAGGAAATAATGATTGGCTGTAATTACTAATCCAATAGAACGAAAGAGTTGTACGACACTAAAACGTAAATGCACGAACATAACAGTCCTCCCCTATAAGTTTAGAGGGTTGCCCACATTTACGTAGGTCTGTAGAAATCGGTTTGCTTTCTGTTCCTGAGAGGATAACGTCTACCCGACGTACGGGCAGGACTAGCTGCAGGGCGTTGTGCCCTATTCCTGACCAATGGTTGCTCAGCTTGGGACTGTTGAGGCTGAGCAACTTCCTGTGTGGCTGTATCATTACTTGTGGAAATCAAGCGTGGTTGGAGTTGGTTTTTATGCCTTCTCCAATACCCATGATCTGTTCTTATAATGTACACAACACGCCCCAGTATTTCCGTCACCACGCCAGCAACCCACTTTGGTCTGCTTCGGTAACTGCGAGCGTAAACCGCGGAACCAATCTCGAAATGAGTGACTGATTGTCCAGGCGTAACGGGTTTCGATTTGTCGAAGGGCGAGCACAAACTTAACAAATTGCGCGGCTGTCGACCATGTAAAATATCGGCAGGCGTTTTCCAGTCTATGCCCGGGTGCGGTGCACATCGGTACGTAGCGAGAAGTGTTTGGAGCGCGAAGTTGAGATCTTTTCCCCCGTCGCAATTTTTTATTAATCCAGCTTTTAAAGTCTGGACGAAACGCCCCGCTTCCCCGTTAGAGGCAGGGTGAAAAGACGGTGAAACGATGTGGCTGATTGCCAAATTAGAGCAAAACGTATCGAATTCATTCGATGTGAATTGCGGCCCGCCATCCGTGACAATTGTTATCGGCAAGCCTTCGATAGAGAAGACTTCCCTCAAAGCGTTGACCACACACAAGGTTGTGGTAGAACCGACATTCATTACTTTAACGAAAGGATATTTCGAATGCGCATCGACGATGACAAGAAACATTTTATTGTTTATTGGACCTGCGAAATCCAAGTGAATTCGTTCAAAGCTTTCAGAAGTTTTAGGCCATTCGCGATACTGACGATCAGGCGCTTTCATTACCTTGCGGCAAGCGTCGCAACTCTTCACGAGATTTTCAATGTCGCGATTAATGGAAGGCCATGCGATGTAACGTCGAGCCATCTGCTTCATTTTCGCGATACCCCAATGTCCTTCGTGCAACAATGATAAGGCTCGCGAGCGAAGTGACTGCGGAATTACTACGCGCTGAAAACCATCAATGTTGAGCATGACTATGTCTTCGTGCAGAGAAAGCGAATGTTTGCGAGTCGAAAACCAAGAAAAATCATCAATGTGCACCTTTGGATTCCAATTACCATGAGTGACAGATAATTTTACTAGTTTCATAGTTTTGTCCTTCAGCGTCGCGTCGCGAATTTCATTGCGAGTTAACGGCAAGCCATCGAATGCCATATTAATAGCGTGAACGATCTCCGCGTTTTCACGAATTTCCAGTTCGTCAAACTCAGGGTCTGGACCCTTTGGTAGGCGAGATAAACCGTCGGCGTTTCCGTGCTGATTAGTCGGTTTATAGCGAATATCGTATTGGTAAGCCATGAGCGTTAGTGCCCATCGCTGTAAGCGTTGCGCTGTAATCACGGGAATTTTCTTGTCTGGCGAGAAAATAGCTAAAAGCGGTTTGTGGTCCGTTACGAGCGTAAATTTTCTACCATACAAGAATTGACGAAATTTAGTGACCCCGTAAATGATTGACAGAGCTTCCTTCTCGATTTGAGAGTAGGATTTTTGCGAATCTGATAGTGTTTTCGATGCGTGCGCGATCGGTCTCTCTTCGCCATTGTGCTCGATTGAGAGGACAGCGCCGATTCCGAATTGAGAAGCGTCCGTTGACAAAATGAGCCGCTTGTTTACATCATAATGAGCTAACTGCGTAGCGTCGATTACGTCGTTTTTGAGAATGCGAAAAGCTGCGTCACAGTCCGCATTCCAAATGAATTTCGCGTCTTTTTGAAGAAGACGGTACAGGGCAGCGGCTTTATTCGTGAAATTAGGAATAAACGCGCGATAATAATTTACTTTGCCCAGGAATGCCTGTAGCTGGCGAACATCCTGAGGTTTAGGCAACTGTTTGATTGCTTCAACGGATTTGTGAGACGGGCGTTTGCCATCCTTGTCAATTATATGACCAAGATACTCGATGCTACTTTTGAAAAATTCACATTTAGCGAAGTTGACGGTGAAGCCGTATTCGGTGAGGCGCTCAAAGAGTAGCGATAAGTTGCGAAAATGGTCGCGTTCATCAATGCCAGTAACGATTATGTCATCGATAAAACTAGCAACACCGGGTAAGCCGGCGATCATGGTAACAATACAGCGTTGAAAATTTGCGGGACTAGATGCGACTCCGAAACACATGCGTCGATAACGGAATAGACCGAATTGCGTGTTGATGACACACAAATTCTTCGCATCATCATCTAATTCTAGCTGAAAATAAGCATCGGCAAGATCAATTTTCGTGAATATACAACCACCCTGTAACTTGTGAAGAATTTCATCCAAGGACGGCAGGGGATGTTGATCTATCTGAATTTGTTGATTCAATGCTTTGAAGTCACCACAAATGCGTACTGATCCATTTGATTTAGCGACGGCAACAATTGGTGCTGCCCAATCACTGTAATTGATTGGTTCGAGAATTCCTTGATTGACTAATCTATCCAATTCGGTTTGAACAGCGATTTGCCTTGCGAAAGGCAAAGGGCGTGGCTTGTTGAAAACGGGCTTGGCATTAGGTTTCAAGTGAATTGTCACCTTTGTCTTGGTGCATCGTCCTAATACATTAGAGAAAAAGGAGGGAAATTTGGACTGAAAAGATACCAATTTGTCGTTCGAATCAGAAATGTCAATAGTATTACATGATTGCGATTTGACCATCTGCGAGGAAATTGCATCCAAAGCAGACGTTCCCTTAGCGGTCATGGAGAAAGCATCGCTCCAATCGAGACCAAAAATGTTTTGCCCACGGTGTTCGTCGAGAACCACCAATTTTAAGCCAACTCGAACTTCAGAACCCACCTGCACGCTTACAGTGCAAATACCTTTCACTTTCAGTGGCTTGTCGCCATACGCTACGAAAGAGCAATGGTATGCTGAGAGTTTCGGAGAGCCCAAAGTTCTGTACCCAGTCAATCCCACCATGGCGGAGGGTGCACCAGTGTCCCACTGTGTCGGCAACGGAATGCCGTTGATGCTGGAGTTGATCCAGAGCTGGTTTCCTACGAGTCGATATAGTTGATCGATGTCGAAGGAGAGGAGCGGCACTGAGCAGAAATTGACGGATGTGACCTGTTGCGTGATACTAGGTTTGGACATGCACACAGGTTTGATATGACCTTTACGACCACATTTCTGACATACTGAATGTCGATATTCACAGTCTTTTCTCTGGTGATCGATGAAACAGCGGCTGCAGGATTTCAGTCTTTCTGGGAAGTTGCCTTGGTTGGATGTGGAAGGTTTTTTCCCCTTCTGATAACTTCCCGTCATTTTGTGGACGACGGAAGTGTCTTTACCGCTACTCTCGCCCTGGATAACCCTATCAGTTTCCAGCGTTCTCACGTATGTTGCGGCTACTTTGAGAACGTCGTCGAGGGATGGATTGGTTTGTGTTAGACAATGCCGTCTCACATCCGCGTGCGGCGTTTCTTTAATGATGAGATCGCGCATTAGCTCATCAACGTAGCTCTGATCACAGCAATCTCTTGAGCATATGAAGTTGCAATCCTTGGAGATTCCGCGTAGAGTAGGGATCCAATCGGCGTACGATTGTCCCGGCTGCATTTTGCAATTGTAAAATTCGTACCTGGCAGCTTGCACATGAATTGAGTCCTTGAAGTGTGTAGACAACCTCTCAGTCAACGCGTCGAAGGATTGTGCACTGACATCAGCAGCACCAAACAAATTACGTAGGAGCGAGTACGTTTCAGGTCCAACCCATGAGAGTAGACACGCTCGTTTCTTCTCCATGTTGGAAATGCCGTAAATTGCTAGGTGATGGTTGAATCGCTGAAGATATTGGTCCCATTTCTCCTTTGATTTTACGAAAGAATCAAACTTGGGAGCGGTAGCTTCAGATGTTGACGCACCGGGACTCAACCTCTGCGTTAACTGTGACATTTCTTCTTTGTGTTGGTTTTTTTGCTGTTCCAACCCAGCCATGACTTTCGCCATTGCTTCGTCATGCTGTGCGCGTTGTTGCTCCAACATTTCCTGCTGCTTCTCGAGAAGCTTCAAACTACCCGATTCCATCATATATACAGTATTCGTCGCAGAAATAACTTTGAATCCGACTTCTGACACCAATTGTTATGTTCTTGATCTTGTTTGAACAATAACTCAATGCGACGAGGTTGCAATAAGAAATCAGTATATTATCAGCAGTATAACTTTAAGACAGGCGACACGATCCAGAGTGCAGTTAAATGAAAGACCACGAGACAACAGAACACAGGGTATAAATACAAGCACGACACACGAGGAAATAATGATTGGCTGTAATTACTAATCCAATAGAACGAAAGAGTTGTACGACACTAAAACGTAAATGCACGAACATAACAGTCCTCCCCTATAAGTTGAGAGGGTTGCCCACATTTACGTAGGTCTGTAGAAATCGGTTTGCTTTCTGTTCCTGAAAGGATAACGTCTACCCGACGTACGGGCAGGACTAGCTGCAGGGCGTTGTGCCCTATTCCTGACCAATGGTTGCTCAGCTTGGGACTGTTGAAGCTGAGCAACTTCCTGTGTGGCTGTATCATTACTTGTGGAAATCAAGCGTGGTTGGATACGATCGGCAGAAGCTCCAGGACCATTTTCAATACCGTCCGCCCGCTTTAACACGTTGAATTAAGGTATCGGATAATTCATTCTGAATATGCTACTTTTTTAGGGTGTATAATAAATTAATGAATGAACTCGATTTCAATTGGACTTTTGCGCCTCTCTAAGCGTCGCGTCGAAGAAATCTCCCGTCTTTGAAAGTTGGATACGATCGGCAGAAGCTCCAGGACCATTTTCAATACCGTCCGCTCGCTTATACACCTTGAATTAGGGTATCGGATTGTTCATTCTGAATATGCTAGTTTTTCATAGGGTATAATAAATGAACTCGATTTTAATTGGACTTTTGCGCCTCTCTAAGCTTCGCGTCGAAGAAATCTCTCGTCTTTGAAAGTTGGATACGATCGGCAGAAGCTCCAGGACCATTTTCAATACCGTCCGCTCGCTTATACACCTTGAATTAGGGTATCGGATTGTTCATTCTGAATATGCTACTTTTTTAGAGTGTATATTAAATAAACTCGATTTCAATTGGAATTTTGCGCGTCTTTAAGCGTCGCGTCGAAGAAATCTCTCGTCTTTGAAAGTTGGATACGATCGGCAGAAGCTCCAGGACCATTTTCAATACCGTCCGCCCGCTTTAACACGTTGAATTAGGGTATCGGATTGTTCATTCTGAATATGCTACTTTTTTAGAGTGTATATTAAATAAACTCGATTTCAATTGGACTTTTGCGCCTCTCTAAGCTTCGCGTCGAAGAAATCTCTCGTCTTTGAAAGTTGGATACGATCGGCAGAAGCTCCAGGACCATTTTCAATACCGTCCGCCCGCTTTAACACGTTGAATTAGGGTATCGGATTGTTCATTCTGAATATGCTACTTTTTTAGAGTGTATATTAAACAAACTCGATTTCAATTGGAATTTTGCGCGTCTTTAAGCGTCGCGTCGAAGAAATCTCTCGTCTTTGAAAGTTGGATACGATCGGCAGAAGCTCCAGGACCATTTTCAATACCGTCCGCCCGCTTTAACACGTTGAATTAGGGTATCGGATAATTCATTCTGAATATGCTACTTTTTTAGGGTGTATAATAAATTAATGAATGAACTCGATTTCAATTGGACTTTTGCGACTCTTTAAGCGTCGCGTCGGAGAAATCTCACGTCTTTGAGAGTTTGATACGATCGGCAGAAGCTCCAGGACCATTTTCAATACCGTCCGCTCGCTTATACACCTTGAATTAGGGTATCGGATTGTTCATTCTGAATATGCTACTTTTTTAGGGTGTATAATAAATTAATGAATGAACTCGATTTCAATTGGACTTTTGCGCCTCTCTAAGCGTCGCGTCGAAGAAATCTCCCGTCTTTGAAAGTTGGATACGATCGGCAGAAGCTCCAGGACCATTTTCAATACCGTCCGCTCGCTTATACACCTTGAATTAGGGTATCGGATTGTTCATTCTGAATATGCTACTTTTTTAGGGTGTATAATAAATTAATGAATGAACTCGATTTCAATTGGACTTTTGCGCCTCTCTAAGCGTCGCGTCGAAGAAATCTCACGTCTTTGAGAGTTTGATACGATCGGCAGAAGCTCCAGGACCATTTTCAATACCGTCCGCTCGCTTATACACCTTGAATTAGGGTATCGGATTGTTCATTCTGAATATGCTACTTTTTTAGGGTGTATAATAAATTAATGAATGAACTCGATTTCAATTGGACTTTTGCGACTCTTAAAGCGTCGCGTCGGAGAAATCTCACGTCTTTGAGAGTTTGATACGATCGGCAGAAGCTCCAGGACCATTTTCAATACCGTCCGCTCGCTTATACACCTTGAATTAGGGTATCGGATTGTTCATTCTGAATATGCTACTTTTTTAGGGTGTATAATAAATTAATGAATGAACTCGATTTCAATTGGACTTTTGCGCCTCTCTAAGCGTCGCGTCGAAGAAATCTCCCGTCTTTGAAAGTTGGATACGATCGGCAGAAGCTCCAGGACCATTTTCAATACCGTCCGCTCGCTTATACACCTTGAATTAGGGTATCGGATTGTTCATTCTGAATATGCTAGTTTTTCATAGGGTATAATAAATGAACTCGATTTTAATTGGACTTTTGCGCCTCTCTAAGCTTCGCGTCGAAGAAATCTCTCGTCTTTGAAAGTTGGATACGATCGGCAGAAGCTCCAGGACCATTTTCAATACCGTCCGCTCGCTTATACACCTTGAATTAGGGTATCGGATTGTTCATTCTGAATATGCTACTTTTTTAGAGTGTATATTAAATAAACTCGATTTCAATTGGAATTTTGCGCGTCTTTAAGCGTCGCGTCGAAGAAATCTCTCGTCTTTGAAAGTTGGATACGATCGGCAGAAGCTCCAGGACCATTTTCAATACCGTCCGCCCGCTTTAACACGTTGAATTACGGTATCGGATTGTTCATTCTGAATATGCTACTTTTTTAGAGTGTATATTAAATAAACTCGATTTCAATTGGACTTTTGCGCCTCTCTAAGCTTCGCGTCGAAGAAATCTCTCGTCTTTGAAAGTTGGATACGATCGGCAGAAGCTCCAGGACCATTTTCAATACCGTCCGCTCGCTTATACACCTTGAATTAGGGTATCGGATTGTTCATTCTGAATATGCTAGTTTTTCATAGGGTATAATAAATGAACTCGATTTTAATTGGACTTTTGCGCCTCTCTAAGCTTCGCGTCGAAGAAATCTCTCGTCTTTGAAAGTTGGATACGATCGGCAGAAGCTCCAGGACCATTTTCAATACCGTCCGCTCGCTTATACACCTTGAATTAGGGTATCGGATTGTTCATTCTGAATATGCTACTTTTTTAGAGTGTATATTAAATAAACTCGATTTCAATTGGAATTTTGCGCGTCTTTAAGCGTCGCGTCGAAGAAATCTCTCGTCTTTGAAAGTTGGATACGATCGGCAGAAGCTCCAGGACCATTTTCAATACCGTCCGCCCGCTTTAACACGTTGAATTAGGGTATCGGATTGTTCATTCTGAATATGCTACTTTTTTAGAGTGTATATTAAACAAACTCGATTTCAATTGGAATTTTGCACGTCTTTAAGCGTCGCGTCGAAGAAATCTCTCGTCTTTGAAAGTTGGATACGATCGGCAGAAGCTCCAGGACCATTTTCAATACCGTCCGCCCGCTTTAACACGTTGAATTAGGGTATCGGATAATTCATTCTGAATATGCTACTTTTTTAGGGTGTATAATAAATTAATGAATGAACTCGATTTCAATTGGACTTTTGCGACTCTTTAAGCGTCGCGTCGGAGAAATCTCACGTCTTTGAGAGTTTGATACGATCGGCAGAAGCTCCAGGACCATTTTCAATACCGTCCGCTCGCTTATACACCTTGAATTAGGGTATCGGATTGTTCATTCTGAATATGCTACTTTTTTAGGGTGTATAATAAATTAATGAATGAACTCGATTTCAATTGGACTTTTGCGCCTCTCTAAGCGTCGCGTCGAAGAAATCTCCCGTCTTTGAAAGTTGGATACGATCGGCAGAAGCTCCAGGACCATTTTCAATACCGTCCGCTCGCTTATACACCTTGAATTAGGGTATCGGATTGTTCATTCTGAATATGCTAGTTTTTCATAGGGTATAATAAATGAACTCGATTTTAATTGGACTTTTGCGCCTCTCTAAGCTTCGCGTCGAAGAAATCTCTCGTCTTTGAAAGTTGGATACGATCGGCAGAAGCTCCAGGACCATTTTCAATACCGTCCGCTCGCTTATACACCTTGAATTAGGGTATCGGATTGTTCATTCTGAATATGCTACTTTTTTAGGGTGTATAATAAATTAATGAATGAACTCGATTTCAATTGGACTTTTGCGCCTCTCTAAGCGTCGCGTCGAAGAAATCTCCCGTCTTTGAAAGTTGGATACGATCGGCAGAAGCTCCAGGACCATTTTCAATACCGTCCGCTCGCTTATACACCTTGAATTAGGGTATCGGATAATTCATTCTGAATATGCTACTTTTTTAGGGTGTATAATAAATTAATGAATGAACTCGATTTCAATTGGACTTTTGCGACTCTTTAAGCGTCGCGTCGGAGAAATCTCACGTCTTTGAGAGTTTGATACGATCGGCAGAAGCTCCAGGACCATTTTCAATACCGTCCGCTCGCTTATACACCTTGAATTAGGGTATCGGATTGTTCATTCTGCATATGCTACTTTTTTAGGGTGTATAATAAATTAATGAATGAACTCGATTTCAATTGGACTTTTGCGCCTCTCTAAGCGTCGCGTCGAAGAAATCTCCCGTCTTTGAAAGTTGGATACGATCGGCAGAAGCTCCAGGACCATTTTCAATACCGTCCGCTCGCTTATACACCTTGAATTAGGGTATCGGATTGTTCATTCTGAATATGCTACTTTTTTAGGGTGTATAATAAATTAATGAATGAACTCGATTTCAATTGGACTTTTGCGCCTCTCTAAGCGTCGCGTCGAAGAAATCTCCCGTCTTTGAAAGTTGGATACGATCGGCAGAAGCTCCAGGACCATTTTCAATACCGTCCGCTCGCTTATACACCTTGAATTAGGGTATCGGATAATTCATTCTGAATATGCTACTTTTTTAGGGTGTATAATAAATTAATGAATGAACTCGATTTCAATTGGACTTTTGCGACTCTTTAAGCGTCGCGTCGGAGAAATCTCACGTCTTTGAGAGTTTGATACGATCGGCAGAAGCTCCAGGACCATTTTCAATACCGTCCGCTCGCTTATACACCTTGAATTAGGGTATCGGATTGTTCATTCTGAATATGCTACTTTTTTAGGGTGTATAATAAATTAATGAATGAACTCGATTTCAATTGGACTTTTGCGCCTCTCTAAGCGTCGCGTCGAAGAAATCTCCCGTCTTTGAAAGTTGGATACGATCGGCAGAAGCTCCAGGACCATTTTCAATACCGTCCGCTCGCTTATACACCTTGAATTAGGGTATCGGATTGTTCATTCTGAATATGCTAGTTTTTCATAGGGTATAATAAATGAACTCGATTTTAATTGGACTTTTGCGCCTCTCTAAGCTTCGCGTCGAAGAAATCTCTCGTCTTTGAAAGTTGGATACGATCGGCAGAAGCTCCAGGACCATTTTCAATACCGTCCGCCCGCTTTAACACGTTGAATTAGGGTATCGGATTGTTCATTCTGAATATGCTACTTTTTTAGAGTGTATATTAAACAAACTCGATTTCAATTGGAATTTTGCGCGTCTTTAAGCGTCGCGTCGAAGAAATCTCTCGTCTTTGAAAGTTGGATACGATCGGCAGAAGCTCCAGGACCATTTTCAATACCGTCCGCCCGCTTTAACACGTTGAATTAGGGTATCGGATAATTCATTCTGAATATGCTACTTTTTTAGGGTGTATAATAAATTAATGAATGAACTCGATTTCAATTGGACTTTTGCGACTCTTTAAGCGTCGCGTCGGAGAAATCTCACGTCTTTGAGAGTTTGATACGATCGGCAGAAGCTCCAGGACCATTTTCAATACCGTCCGCTCGCTTATACACCTTGAATTAGGGTATCGGATTGTTCATTCTGAATATGCTACTTTTTTAGGGTGTATAATAAATTAATGAATGAACTCGATTTCAATTGGACTTTTGCGCCTCTCTAAGCGTCGCGTCGAAGAAATCTCCCGTCTTTGAAAGTTGGATACGATCGGCAGAAGCTCCAGGACCATTTTCAATACCGTCCGCTCGCTTATACACCTTGAATTAGGGTATCGGATTGTTCATTCTGAATATGCTAGTTTTTCATAGGGTATAATAAATGAACTCGATTTTAATTGGACTTTTGCGCCTCTCTAAGCTTCGCGTCGAAGAAATCTCTCGTCTTTGAAAGTTGGATACGATCGGCAGAAGCTCCAGGACCATTTTCAATACCGTCCGCTCGCTTATACACCTTGAATTAGGGTATCGGATTGTTCATTCTGAATATGCTACTTTTTTAGGGTGTATAATAAATTAATGAATGAACTCGATTTCAATTGGACTTTTGCGCCTCTCTAAGCGTCGCGTCGAAGAAATCTCCCGTCTTTGAAAGTTGGATACGATCGGCAGAAGCTCCAGGACCATTTTCAATACCGTCCGCTCGCTTATACACCTTGAATTAGGGTATCGGATAATTCATTCTGAATATGCTACTTTTTTAGGGTGTATAATAAATTAATGAATGAACTCGATTTCAATTGGACTTTTGCGCCTCTCTAAGCGTCGCGTCGAAGAAATCTCACGTCTTTGAGAGTTTGATACGATCGGCAGAAGCTCCAGGACCATTTTCAATACCGTCCGCTCGCTTATACACCTTGAATTAGGGTATCGGATTGTTCATTCTGAATATGCTACTTTTTTAGGGTGTATAATAAATTAATGAATGAACTCGATTTCAATTGGACTTTTGCGACTCTTTAAGCGTCGCGTCGGAGAAATCTCACGTCTTTGAGAGTTTGATACGATCGGCAGAAGCTCCAGGACCATTTTCAATACCGTCCGCTCGCTTATACACCTTGAATTAGGGTATCGGATTGTTCATTCTGAATATGCTACTTTTTTAGGGTGTATAATAAATTAATGAATGAACTCGATTTCAATTGGACTTTTGCGCCTCTCTAAGCGTCGCGTCGAAGAAATCTCCCGTCTTTGAAAGTTGGATACGATCGGCAGAAGCTCCAGGACCATTTTCAATACCGTCCGCTCGCTTATACACCTTGAATTAGGGTATCGGATTGTTCATTCTGAATATGCTAGTTTTTCATAGGGTATAATAAATGAACTCGATTTTAATTGGACTTTTGCGCCTCTCTAAGCTTCGCGTCGAAGAAATCTCTCGTCTTTGAAAGTTGGATACGATCGGCAGAAGCTCCAGGACCATTTTCAATACCGTCCGCTCGCTTATACACCTTGAATTAGGGTATCGGATTGTTCATTCTGAATATGCTACTTTTTTAGAGTGTATATTAAATAAACTCGATTTCAATTGGAATTTTGCGCGTCTTTAAGCGTCGCGTCGAAGAAATCTCTCGTCTTTGAAAGTTGGATACGATCGGCAGAAGCTCCAGGACCATTTTCAATACCGTCCGCCCGCTTTAACACGTTGAATTACGGTATCGGATTGTTCATTCTGAATATGCTACTTTTTTAGAGTGTATATTAAATAAACTCGATTTCAATTGGACTTTTGCGCCTCTCTAAGCTTCGCGTCGAAGAAATCTCTCGTCTTTGAAAGTTGGATACGATCGGCAGAAGCTCCAGGACCATTTTCAATACCGTCCGCTCGCTTATACACCTTGAATTAGGGTATCGGATTGTTCATTCTGAATATGCTAGTTTTTCATAGGGTATAATAAATGAACTCGATTTTAATTGGACTTTTGCGCCTCTCTAAGCTTCGCGTCGAAGAAATCTCTCGTCTTTGAAAGTTGGATACGATCGGCAGAAGCTCCAGGACCATTTTCAATACCGTCCGCTCGCTTATACACCTTGAATTAGGGTATCGGATTGTTCATTCTGAATATGCTACTTTTTTAGAGTGTATATTAAATAAACTCGATTTCAATTGGAATTTTGCGCGTCTTTAAGCGTCGCGTCGAAGAAATCTCTCGTCTTTGAAAGTTGGATACGATCGGCAGAAGCTCCAGGACCATTTTCAATACCGTCCGCCCGCTTTAACACGTTGAATTAGGGTATCGGATTGTTCATTCTGAATATGCTACTTTTTTAGAGTGTATATTAAACAAACTCGATTTCAATTGGAATTTTGCACGTCTTTAAGCGTCGCGTCGAAGAAATCTCTCGTCTTTGAAAGTTGGATACGATCGGCAGAAGCTCCAGGACCATTTTCAATACCGTCCGCCCGCTTTAACACGTTGAATTAGGGTATCGGATAATTCATTCTGAATATGCTACTTTTTTAGGGTGTATAATAAATTAATGAATGAACTCGATTTCAATTGGACTTTTGCGACTCTTTAAGCGTCGCGTCGGAGAAATCTCACGTCTTTGAGAGTTTGATACGATCGGCAGAAGCTCCAGGACCATTTTCAATACCGTCCGCTCGCTTATACACCTTGAATTAGGGTATCGGATTGTTCATTCTGAATATGCTACTTTTTTAGGGTGTATAATAAATTAATGAATGAACTCGATTTCAATTGGACTTTTGCGCCTCTCTAAGCGTCGCGTCGAAGAAATCTCCCGTCTTTGAAAGTTGGATACGATCGGCAGAAGCTCCAGGACCATTTTCAATACCGTCCGCTCGCTTATACACCTTGAATTAGGGTATCGGATTGTTCATTCTGAATATGCTAGTTTTTCATAGGGTATAATAAATGAACTCGATTTTAATTGGACTTTTGCGCCTCTCTAAGCTTCGCGTCGAAGAAATCTCTCGTCTTTGAAAGTTGGATACGATCGGCAGAAGCTCCAGGACCATTTTCAATACCGTCCGCTCGCTTATACACCTTGAATTAGGGTATCGGATTGTTCATTCTGAATATGCTACTTTTTTAGGGTGTATAATAAATTAATGAATGAACTCGATTTCAATTGGACTTTTGCGCCTCTCTAAGCGTCGCGTCGAAGAAATCTCCCGTCTTTGAAAGTTGGATACGATCGGCAGAAGCTCCAGGACCATTTTCAATACCGTCCGCTCGCTTATACACCTTGAATTAGGGTATCGGATAATTCATTCTGAATATGCTACTTTTTTAGGGTGTATAATAAATTAATGAATGAACTCGATTTCAATTGGACTTTTGCGACTCTTTAAGCGTCGCGTCGGAGAAATCTCACGTCTTTGAGAGTTTGATACGATCGGCAGAAGCTCCAGGACCATTTTCAATACCGTCCGCTCGCTTATACACCTTGAATTAGGGTATCGGATTGTTCATTCTGCATATGCTACTTTTTTAGGGTGTATAATAAATTAATGAATGAACTCGATTTCAATTGGACTTTTGCGCCTCTCTAAGCGTCGCGTCGAAGAAATCTCCCGTCTTTGAAAGTTGGATACGATCGGCAGAAGCTCCAGGACCATTTTCAATACCGTCCGCTCGCTTATACACCTTGAATTAGGGTATCGGATTGTTCATTCTGAATATGCTACTTTTTTAGGGTGTATAATAAATTAATGAATGAACTCGATTTCAATTGGACTTTTGCGCCTCTCTAAGCGTCGCGTCGAAGAAATCTCCCGTCTTTGAAAGTTGGATACGATCGGCAGAAGCTCCAGGACCATTTTCAATACCGTCCGCTCGCTTATACACCTTGAATTAGGGTATCGGATAATTCATTCTGAATATGCTACTTTTTTAGGGTGTATAATAAATTAATGAATGAACTCGATTTCAATTGGACTTTTGCGACTCTTTAAGCGTCGCGTCGGAGAAATCTCACGTCTTTGAGAGTTTGATACGATCGGCAGAAGCTCCAGGACCATTTTCAATACCGTCCGCTCGCTTATACACCTTGAATTAGGGTATCGGATTGTTCATTCTGAATATGCTACTTTTTTAGGGTGTATAATAAATTAATGAATGAACTCGATTTCAATTGGACTTTTGCGCCTCTCTAAGCGTCGCGTCGAAGAAATCTCCCGTCTTTGAAAGTTGGATACGATCGGCAGAAGCTCCAGGACCATTTTCAATACCGTCCGCTCGCTTATACACCTTGAATTAGGGTATCGGATTGTTCATTCTGAATATGCTAGTTTTTCATAGGGTATAATAAATGAACTCGATTTTAATTGGACTTTTGCGCCTCTCTAAGCTTCGCGTCGAAGAAATCTCTCGTCTTTGAAAGTTGGATACGATCGGCAGAAGCTCCAGGACCATTTTCAATACCGTCCGCCCGCTTTAACACGTTGAATTAGGGTATCGGATTGTTCATTCTGAATATGCTACTTTTTTAGAGTGTATATTAAACAAACTCGATTTCAATTGGAATTTTGCGCGTCTTTAAGCGTCGCGTCGAAGAAATCTCTCGTCTTTGAAAGTTGGATACGATCGGCAGAAGCTCCAGGACCATTTTCAATACCGTCCGCCCGCTTTAACACGTTGAATTAGGGTATCGGATAATTCATTCTGAATATGCTACTTTTTTAGGGTGTATAATAAATTAATGAATGAACTCGATTTCAATTGGACTTTTGCGACTCTTTAAGCGTCGCGTCGGAGAAATCTCACGTCTTTGAGAGTTTGATACGATCGGCAGAAGCTCCAGGACCATTTTCAATACCGTCCGCTCGCTTATACACCTTGAATTAGGGTATCGGATTGTTCATTCTGAATATGCTACTTTTTTAGGGTGTATAATAAATTAATGAATGAACTCGATTTCAATTGGACTTTTGCGCCTCTCTAAGCGTCGCGTCGAAGAAATCTCCCGTCTTTGAAAGTTGGATACGATCGGCAGAAGCTCCAGGACCATTTTCAATACCGTCCGCTCGCTTATACACCTTGAATTAGGGTATCGGATTGTTCATTCTGAATATGCTAGTTTTTCATAGGGTATAATAAATGAACTCGATTTTAATTGGACTTTTGCGCCTCTCTAAGCTTCGCGTCGAAGAAATCTCTCGTCTTTGAAAGTTGGATACGATCGGCAGAAGCTCCAGGACCATTTTCAATACCGTCCGCTCGCTTATACACCTTGAATTAGGGTATCGGATTGTTCATTCTGAATATGCTACTTTTTTAGGGTGTATAATAAATTAATGAATGAACTCGATTTCAATTGGACTTTTGCGCCTCTCTAAGCGTCGCGTCGAAGAAATCTCCCGTCTTTGAAAGTTGGATACGATCGGCAGAAGCTCCAGGACCATTTTCAATACCGTCCGCTCGCTTATACACCTTGAATTAGGGTATCGGATAATTCATTCTGAATATGCTACTTTTTTAGGGTGTATAATAAATTAATGAATGAACTCGATTTCAATTGGACTTTTGCGACTCTTTAAGCGTCGCGTCGGAGAAATCTCACGTCTTTGAGAGTTTGATACGATCGGCAGAAGCTCCAGGACCATTTTCAATACCGTCCGCTCGCTTATACACCTTGAATTAGGGTATCGGATTGTTCATTCTGCATATGCTACTTTTTTAGGGTGTATAATAAATTAATGAATGAACTCGATTTCAATTGGACTTTTGCGCCTCTCTAAGCGTCGCGTCGAAGAAATCTCCCGTCTTTGAAAGTTGGATACGATCGGCAGAAGCTCCAGGACCATTTTCAATACCGTCCGCTCGCTTATACACCTTGAATTAGGGTATCGGATTGTTCATTCTGAATATGCTACTTTTTTAGGGTGTATAATAAATTAATGAATGAACTCGATTTCAATTGGACTTTTGCGCCTCTCTAAGCGTCGCGTCGAAGAAATCTCCCGTCTTTGAAAGTTGGATACGATCGGCAGAAGCTCCAGGACCATTTTCAATACCGTCCGCTCGCTTATACACCTTGAATTAGGGTATCGGATAATTCATTCTGAATATGCTACTTTTTTAGGGTGTATAATAAATTAATGAATGAACTCGATTTCAATTGGACTTTTGCGACTCTTTAAGCGTCGCGTCGGAGAAATCTCACGTCTTTGAGAGTTTGATACGATCGGCAGAAGCTCCAGGACCATTTTCAATACCGTCCGCTCGCTTATACACCTTGAATTAGGGTATCGGATTGTTCATTCTGAATATGCTACTTTTTTAGGGTGTATAATAAATTAATGAATGAACTCGATTTCAATTGGACTTTTGCGCCTCTCTAAGCGTCGCGTCGAAGAAATCTCCCGTCTTTGAAAGTTGGATACGATCGGCAGAAGCTCCAGGACCATTTTCAATACCGTCCGCTCGCTTATACACCTTGAATTAGGGTATCGGATTGTTCATTCTGAATATGCTAGTTTTTCATAGGGTATAATAAATGAACTCGATTTTAATTGGACTTTTGCGCCTCTCTAAGCTTCGCGTCGAAGAAATCTCTCGTCTTTGAAAGTTGGATACGATCGGCAGAAGCTCCAGGACCATTTTCAATACCGTCCGCCCGCTTTAACACGTTGAATTAGGGTATCGGATTGTTCATTCTGAATATGCTACTTTTTTAGAGTGTATATTAAACAAACTCGATTTCAATTGGAATTTTGCGCGTCTTTAAGCGTCGCGTCGAAGAAATCTCTCGTCTTTGAAAGTTGGATACGATCGGCAGAAGCTCCAGGACCATTTTCAATACCGTCCGCCCGCTTTAACACGTTGAATTAGGGTATCGGATAATTCATTCTGAATATGCTACTTTTTTAGGGTGTATAATAAATTAATGAATGAACTCGATTTCAATTGGACTTTTGCGACTCTTTAAGCGTCGCGTCGGAGAAATCTCACGTCTTTGAGAGTTTGATACGATCGGCAGAAGCTCCAGGACCATTTTCAATACCGTCCGCTCGCTTATACACCTTGAATTAGGGTATCGGATTGTTCATTCTGAATATGCTACTTTTTTAGGGTGTATAATAAATTAATGAATGAACTCGATTTCAATTGGACTTTTGCGCCTCTCTAAGCGTCGCGTCGAAGAAATCTCCCGTCTTTGAAAGTTGGATACGATCGGCAGAAGCTCCAGGACCATTTTCAATACCGTCCGCTCGCTTATACACCTTGAATTAGGGTATCGGATTGTTCATTCTGAATATGCTAGTTTTTCATAGGGTATAATAAATGAACTCGATTTTAATTGGACTTTTGCGCCTCTCTAAGCTTCGCGTCGAAGAAATCTCTCGTCTTTGAAAGTTGGATACGATCGGCAGAAGCTCCAGGACCATTTTCAATACCGTCCGCTCGCTTATACACCTTGAATTAGGGTATCGGATTGTTCATTCTGAATATGCTACTTTTTTAGGGTGTATAATAAATTAATGAATGAACTCGATTTCAATTGGACTTTTGCGCCTCTCTAAGCGTCGCGTCGAAGAAATCTCCCGTCTTTGAAAGTTGGATACGATCGGCAGAAGCTCCAGGACCATTTTCAATACCGTCCGCTCGCTTATACACCTTGAATTAGGGTATCGGATAATTCATTCTGAATATGCTACTTTTTTAGGGTGTATAATAAATTAATGAATGAACTCGATTTCAATTGGACTTTTGCGACTCTTTAAGCGTCGCGTCGGAGAAATCTCACGTCTTTGAGAGTTTGATACGATCGGCAGAAGCTCCAGGACCATTTTCAATACCGTCCGCTCGCTTATACACCTTGAATTAGGGTATCGGATTGTTCATTCTGAATATGCTACTTTTTTAGGGTGTATAATAAATTAATGAATGAACTCGATTTCAATTGGACTTTTGCGCCTCTCTAAGCGTCGCGTCGAAGAAATCTCCCGTCTTTGAAAGTTGGATACGATCGGCAGAAGCTCCAGGACCATTTTCAATACCGTCCGCTCGCTTATACACCTTGAATTAGGGTATCGGATTGTTCATTCTGAATATGCTAGTTTTTCATAGGGTATAATAAATGAACTCGATTTTAATTGGACTTTTGCGCCTCTCTAAGCTTCGCGTCGAAGAAATCTCTCGTCTTTGAAAGTTGGATACGATCGGCAGAAGCTCCAGGACCATTTTCAATACCGTCCGCTCGCTTATACACTTTGAATTAGGGTATCGGATTGTTCATTCTGAATATGCTACTTTTTTAGGGTGTATAATAAATTAATGAATGAACTCGATTTCAATTGGACTTTTGCGCCTCTCTAAGCGTCGCGTCGAAGAAATCTCCCGTCTTTGAAAGTTGGATACGATCGGCAGAAGCTCCAGGACCATTTTCAATACCGTCCGCTCGCTTATACACCTTGAATTAGGGTATCGGATAATTCATTCTGAATATGCTACTTTTTTAGGGTGTATAATAAATTAATGAATGAACTCGATTTCAATTGGACTTTTGCGACTCTTTAAGCGTCGCGTCGGAGAAATCTCACGTCTTTGAGAGTTTGATACGATCGGCAGAAGCTCCAGGACCATTTTCAATACCGTCCGCTCGCTTATACACCTTGAATTAGGGTATCGGATTGTTCATTCTGAATATGCTAGTTTTTCATAGGGTATAATAAATGAACTCGATTTTAATTGGACTTTTGCGCCTCTCTAAGCTTCGCGTCGAAGAAATCTCTCGTCTTTGAAAGTTGGA
Source organism: Botryllus schlosseri (assembly GCF_051294905.1). Taxonomy (NCBI): domain Eukaryota; kingdom Metazoa; phylum Chordata; class Ascidiacea; order Stolidobranchia; family Styelidae; genus Botryllus; species Botryllus schlosseri. The sequence continues at coordinate 28,538,921 of NC_137245.1, forward strand.
TACGATCGGCAGAAGCTCCAGGACCATTTTCAATACCGTCCGCCCGCTTTAACACGTTGAATTAGGGTATCGGATTGTTCATTCTGAATATGCTACTTTTTTAGAGTGTATATTAAACAAACTCGATTTCAATTGGAATTTTGCGCGTCTTTAAGCGTCGCGTCGAAGAAATCTCTCGTCTTTGAAAGTTGGATACGATCGGCAGAAGCTCCAGGACCATTTTCAATACCGTCCGCCCGCTTTAACACGTTGAATTAGGGTATCGGATAATTCATTCTGAATATGCTACTTTTTTAGGGTGTATAATAAATTAATGAATGAACTCGATTTCAATTGGACTTTTGCGACTCTTTAAGCGTCGCGTCGGAGAAATCTCACGTCTTTGAGAGTTTGATACGATCGGCAGAAGCTCCAGGACCATTTTCAATACCGTCCGCTCGCTTATACACCTTGAATTAGGGTATCGGATTGTTCATTCTGAATATGCTAGTTTTTCATAGGGTATAATAAATGAACTCGATTTTAATTGGACTTTTGCGCCTCTCTAAGCTTCGCGTCGAAGAAATCTCTCGTCTTTGAAAGTTGGATACGATCGGCAGAAGCTCCAGGACCATTTTCAATACCGTCCGCTCGCTTATACACCTTGAATTAGGGTATCGGATTGTTCATTCTGAATATGCTACTTTTTTAGGGTGTATAATAAATTAATGAATGAACTCGATTTCAATTGGACTTTTGCGCCTCTCTAAGCGTCGCGTCGAAGAAATCTCCCGTCTTTGAAAGTTGGATACGATCGGCAGAAGCTCCAGGACCATTTTCAATACCGTCCGCTCGCTTATACACCTTGAATTAGGGTATCGGATAATTCATTCTGAATATGCTACTTTTTTAGGGTGTATAATAAATTAATGAATGAACTCGATCTCAATTGGACTTTTGCGACTCTTTAAGCGTCGCGTCGGAGAAATCTCACGTCTTTGAGAGTTTGATACGATCGGCAGAAGCTCCAGGACCATTTTCAATACCGTCGGCTCGCTTATACACCTTGAATTAGGGTATCGGATTGTTCATTCTGAATATGCTACTTTTTTAGGGTGTATATTAAACAAACTCGATTTCAATTGGAATTTTGCGCGTCTTTAAGCGTCGCGTCGAAGAAATCTCTCGTCTTTGAAAGTTGGATACGATCGGCAGAAGCTCCAGGACCATTTTCAATACCGTCCGCCCGCTTTAACACGTTGAATTAGGGTATCGGATAATTCATTCTGAATATGCTACTTTTTTAGGGTGTATAATAAATTAATGAATGAACTCGATTTCAATTGGACTTTTGCGACTCTTTAAGCGTCGCGTCGGAGAAATCTCACGTCTTTGAGAGTTTGATACGATCGGCAGAAGCTCCAGGACCATTTTCAATACCGTCCGCTCGCTTATACACCTTGAATTAGGGTATCGGATTGTTCATTCTGAATATGCTACTTTTTTAGGGTGTATAATAAATTAATGAATGAACTCGATTTCAATTGGACTTTTGCGCCTCTCTAAGCGTCGCGTCGAAGAAATCTCCCGTCTTTGAAAGTTGGATACGATCGGCAGAAGCTCCAGGACCATTTTCAATACCGTCCGCTCGCTTATACACCTTGAATTAGGGTATCGGATTGTTCATTCTGAATATGCTAGTTTTTCATAGGGTATAATAAATGAACTCGATTTTAATTGGACTTTTGCGCCTCTCTAAGCTTCGCGTCGAAGAAATCTCTCGTCTTTGAAAGTTGGATACGATCGGCAGAAGCTCCAGGACCATTTTCAATACCGTCCGCTCGCTTATACACCTTGAATTAGGGTATCGGATTGTTCATTCTGAATATGCTACTTTTTTAGGGTGTATAATAAATTAATGAATGAACTCGATTTCAATTGGACTTTTGCGCCTCTCTAAGCGTCGCGTCGAAGAAATCTCCCGTCTTTGAAAGTTGGATACGATCGGCAGAAGCTCCAGGACCATTTTCAATACCGTCCGCTCGCTTATACACCTTGAATTAGGGTATCGGATAATTCATTCTGAATATGCTACTTTTTTAGGGTGTATAATAAATTAATGAATGAACTCGATTTCAATTGGACTTTTGCGACTCTTTAAGCGTCGCGTCGGAGAAATCTCACGTCTTTGAGAGTTTGATACGATCGGCAGAAGCTCCAGGACCATTTTCAATACCGTCCGCTCGCTTATACACCTTGAATTAGGGTATCGGATTGTTCATTCTGAATATGCTACTTTTTTAGGGTGTATAATAAATTAATGAATGAACTCGATTTCAATTGGACTTTTGCGCCTCTCTAAGCGTCGCGTCGAAGAAATCTCCCGTCTTTGAAAGTTGGATACGATCGGCAGAAGCTCCAGGACCATTTTCAATACCGTCCGCTCGCTTATACACCTTGAATTAGGGTATCGGATTGTTCATTCTGAATATGCTAGTTTTTCATAGGGTATAATAAATGAACTCGATTTTAATTGGACTTTTGCGCCTCTCTAAGCTTCGCGTCGAAGAAATCTCTCGTCTTTGAAAGTTGGATACGATCGGCAGAAGCTCCAGGACCATTTTCAATACCGTCCGCTCGCTTATACACCTTGAATTAGGGTATCGGATTGTTCATTCTGAATATGCTACTTTTTTAGGGTGTATAATAAATTAATGAATGAACTCGATTTCAATTGGACTTTTGCGCCTCTCTAAGCGTCGCGTCGAAGAAATCTCCCGTCTTTGAAAGTTGGATACGATCGGCAGAAGCTCCAGGACCATTTTCAATACCGTCCGCCCGCTTTAACACGTTGAATTAGGGTATCGGATTGTTCATTCTGAATATGCTACTTTTTTAGAGTGTATATTAAACAAACTCGATTTCAATTGGAATTTTGCACGTCTTTAAGCGTCGCGTCGAAGAAATCTCTCGTCTTTGAAAGTTGGATACGATCGGCAGAAGCTCCAGGACCATTTTCAATACCGTCCGCCCGCTTTAACACGTTGAATTAGGGTATCGGATAATTCATTCTGAATATGCTACTTTTTTAGGGTGTATAATAAATTAATGAATGAACTCGATTTCAATTGGACTTTTGCGACTCTTTAAGCGTCGCGTCGGAGAAATCTCACGTCTTTGAGAGTTTGATACGATCGGCAGAAGCTCCAGGACCATTTTCAATACCGTCCGCTCGCTTATACACCTTGAATTAGGGTATCGGATTGTTCATTCTGAATATGCTACTTTTTTAGGGTGTATAATAAATTAATGAATGAACTCGATTTCAATTGGACTTTTGCGCCTCTCTAAGCGTCGCGTCGAAGAAATCTCCCGTCTTTGAAAGTTGGATACGATCGGCAGAAGCTCCAGGACCATTTTCAATACCGTCCGCTCGCTTATACACCTTGAATTAGGGTATCGGATTGTTCATTCTGAATATGCTACTTTTTTAGGGTGTATAATAAATTAATGAATGAACTCGATTTCAATTGGACTTTTGCGCCTCTCTAAGCGTCGCGTCGAAGAAATCTCACGTCTTTGAGAGTTTGATACGATCGGCAGAAGCTCCAGGACCATTTTCAATACCGTCCGCTCGCTTATACACCTTGAATTAGGGTATCGGATTGTTCATTCTGAATATGCTACTTTTTTAGGGTGTATAATAAATTAATGAATGAACTCGATTTCAATTGGACTTTTGCGACTCTTTAAGCGTCGCGTCGGAGAAATCTCACGTCTTTGAGAGTTTGATACGATCGGCAGAAGCTCCAGGACCATTTTCAATACCGTCCGCTCGCTTATACACCTTGAATTAGGGTATCGGATTGTTCATTCTGAATATGCTAGTTTTTCATAGGGTATAATAAATGAACTCGATTTTAATTGGACTTTTGCGCCTCTCTAAGCTTCGCGTCGAAGAAATCTCTCGTCTTTGAAAGTTGGATACGATCGGCAGAAGCTCCAGGACCATTTTCAATACCGTCCGCTCGCTTATACACCTTGAATTAGGGTATCGGATTGTTCATTCTGAATATGCTACTTTTTTAGAGTGTATATTAAATAAACTCGATTTCAATTGGAATTTTGCGCGTCTTTAAGCGTCGCGTCGAAGAAATCTCTCGTCTTTGAAAGTTGGATACGATCGGCAGAAGCTCCAGGACCATTTTCAATACCGTCCGCCCGCTTTAACACGTTGAATTAGGGTATCGGATTGTTCATTCTGAATATGCTACTTTTTTAGAGTGTATATTAAATAAACTCGATTTCAATTGGACTTTTGCGCCTCTCTAAGCTTCGCGTCGAAGAAATCTCTCGTCTTTGAAAGTTGGATACGATCGGCAGAAGCTCCAGGACCATTTTCAATACCGTCCGCTCGCTTATACACCTTGAATTAGGGTATCGGATAATTCATTCTGAATATGCTACTTTTTTAGGGTGTATAATAAATTAATGAATGAACTCGATTTCAATTGGACTTTTGCGACTCTTTAAGCGTCGCGTCGGAGAAATCTCACGTCTTTGAGAGTTTGATACGATCGGCAGAAGCTCCAGGACCATTTTCAATACCGTCCGCCCGCTTTAACACGTTGAATTAGGGTATCGGATAATTCATTCTGAATATGCTACTTTTTTAGGGTGTATAATAAATTAATGAATGAACTCGATTTCAATTGGACTTTTGCGACTCTTTAAGCGTCGCGTCGGAGAAATCTCACGTCTTTGAAAGTTGGATACGATCGGCAGAAGCTCCAGGACCATTTTCAATACCGTCCGCTCGCTTATACACCTTGAATTAGGGTATCGGATTGTTCATTCTGAATATGCTAGTTTTTCATAGGGTATAATAAATGAACTCGATTTTAATTGGACTTTTGCGCCTCTCTAAGCTTCGCGTCGAAGAAATCTCTCGTCTTTGAAAGTTGGATACGATCGGCAGAAGCTCCAGGACCATTTTCAATACCGTCCGCCCGCTTTAACACGTTGAATTAGGGTATCGGATTGTTCATTCTGAATATGCTACTTTTTTAGAGTGTATATTAAACAAACTCGATTTCAATTGGAATTTTGCGCGTCTTTAAGCGTCGCGTCGAAGAAATCTCTCGTCTTTGAAAGTTGGATACGATCGGCAGAAGCTCCAGGACCATTTTCAATACCGTCCGCCCGCTTTAACACGTTGAATTAGGGTATCGGATAATTCATTCTGAATATGCTACTTTTTTAGGGTGTATAATAAATTAATGAATGAACTCGATTTCAATTGGACTTTTGCGACTCTTTAAGCGTCGCGTCGGAGAAATCTCACGTCTTTGAGAGTTTGATACGATCGGCAGAAGCTCCAGGACCATTTTCAATACCGTCCGCTCGCTTATACACCTTGAATTAGGGTATCGGATTGTTCATTCTGAATATGCTACTTTTTTAGGGTGTATAATAAATTAATGAATGAACTCGATTTCAATTGGACTTTTGCGCCTCTCTAAGCGTCGCGTCGAAGAAATCTCCCGTCTTTGAAAGTTGGATACGATCGGCAGAAGCTCCAGGACCATTTTCAATACCGTCCGCTCGCTTATACACCTTGAATTAGGGTATCGGATTGTTCATTCTGAATATGCTAGTTTTTCATAGGGTATAATAAATGAACTCGATTTTAATTGGACTTTTGCGCCTCTCTAAGCTTCGCGTCGAAGAAATCTCTCGTCTTTGAAAGTTGGATACGATCGGCAGAAGCTCCAGGACCATTTTCAATACCGTCCGCTCGCTTATACACCTTGAATTAGGGTATCGGATTGTTCATTCTGAATATGCTACTTTTTTAGGGTGTATAATAAATTAATGAATGAACTCGATTTCAATTGGACTTTTGCGCCTCTCTAAGCGTCGCGTCGAAGAAATCTCCCGTCTTTGAAAGTTGGATACGATCGGCAGAAGCTCCAGGACCATTTTCAATACCGTCCGCTCGCTTATACACCTTGAATTAGGGTATCGGATAATTCATTCTGAATATGCTACTTTTTTAGGGTGTATAATAAATTAATGAATGAACTCGATTTCAATTGGACTTTTGCGACTCTTTAAGCGTCGCGTCGGAGAAATCTCACGTCTTTGAGAGTTTGATACGATCGGCAGAAGCTCCAGGACCATTTTCAATACCGTCCGCTCGCTTATACACCTTGAATTAGGGTATCGGATTGTTCATTCTGAATATGCTACTTTTTTAGGGTGTATAATAAATTAATGAATGAACTCGATTTCAATTGGACTTTTGCGCCTCTCTAAGCGTCGCGTCGAAGAAATCTCCCGTCTTTGAAAGTTGGATACGATCGGCAGAAGCTCCAGGACCATTTTCAATACCGTCCGCTCGCTTATACACCTTGAATTAGGGTATCGGATTGTTCATTCTGAATATGCTAGTTTTTCATAGGGTATAATAAATGAACTCGATTTTAATTGGACTTTTGCGCCTCTCTAAGCTTCGCGTCGAAGAAATCTCTCGTCTTTGAAAGTTGGATACGATCGGCAGAAGCTCCAGGACCATTTTCAATACCGTCCGCTCGCTTATACACCTTGAATTAGGGTATCGGATTGTTCATTCTGAATATGCTACTTTTTTAGGGTGTATAATAAATTAATGAATGAACTCGATTTCAATTGGACTTTTGCGCCTCTCTAAGCGTCGCGTCGAAGAAATCTCCCGTCTTTGAAAGTTGGATACGATCGGCAGAAGCTCCAGGACCATTTTCAATACCGTCCGCTCGCTTATACACCTTGAATTAGGGTATCGGATAATTCATTCTGAATATGCTACTTTTTTAGGGTGTATAACAAATTAATGAATGAACTCGATTTCAATTGGACTTTTGCGACTCTTTAAGCGTCGCGTCGGAGAAATCTCACGTCTTTGAGAGTTTGATACGATCGGCAGAAGCTCCAGGACCATTTTCAATACCGTCCGCTCGCTTATACACCTTGAATTAGGGTATCGGATTGTTCATTCTGAATATGCTAGTTTTTCATAGGGTATAATAAATGAACTCGATTTTAATTGGACTTTTGCGCCTCTCTAAGCTTCGCGTCGAAGAAATCTCTCGTCTTTGAAAGTTGGATACGATCGGCAGAAGCTCCAGGACCATTTTCAATACCGTCCGCCCGCTTTAACACGTTGAATTAGGGTATCGGATTGTTCATTCTGAATATGCTACTTTTTTAGAGTGTATATTAAACAAACTCGATTTCAATTGGAATTTTGCGCGTCTTTAAGCGTCGCGTCGAAGAAATCTCTCGTCTTTGAAAGTTGGATACGATCGGCAGAAGCTCCAGGACCATTTTCAATACCGTCCGCCCGCTTTAACACGTTGAATTAGGGTATCGGATAATTCATTCTGAATATGCTACTTTTTTAGGGTGTATAATAAATTAATGAATGAACTCGATTTCAATTGGACTTTTGCGACTCTTTAAGCGTCGCGTCGGAGAAATCTCACGTCTTTGAGAGTTTGATACGATCGGCAGAAGCTCCAGGACCATTTTCAATACCGTCCGCTCGCTTATACACCTTGAATTAGGGTATCGGATTGTTCATTCTGAATATGCTAGTTTTTCATAGGGTATAATAAATGAACTCGATTTTAATTGGACTTTTGCGCCTCTCTAAGCTTCGCGTCGAAGAAATCTCTCGTCTTTGAAAGTTGGATACGATCGGCAGAAGCTCCAGGACCATTTTCAATACCGTCCGCTCGCTTATACACCTTGAATTAGGGTATCGGATTGTTCATTCTGAATATGCTACTTTTTTAGGGTGTATAATAAATTAATGAATGAACTCGATTTCAATTGGACTTTTGCGCCTCTCTAAGCGTCGCGTCGAAGAAATCTCCCGTCTTTGAAAGTTGGATACGATCGGCAGAAGCTCCAGGACCATTTTCAATACCGTCCGCTCGCTTATACACCTTGAATTAGGGTATCGGATAATTCATTCTGAATATGCTACTTTTTTAGGGTGTATAATAAATTAATGAATGAACTCGATCTCAATTGGACTTTTGCGACTCTTTAAGCGTCGCGTCGGAGAAATCTCACGTCTTTGAGAGTTTGATACGATCGGCAGAAGCTCCAGGACCATTTTCAATACCGTCCGCTCGCTTATACACCTTGAATTAGGGTATCGGATTGTTCATTCTGAATATGCTACTTTTTTAGGGTGTATATTAAACAAACTCGATTTCAATTGGAATTTTGCGCGTCTTTAAGCGTCGCGTCGAAGAAATCTCTCGTCTTTGAAAGTTGGATACGATCGGCAGAAGCTCCAGGACCATTTTCAATACCGTCCGCCCGCTTTAACACGTTGAATTAGGGTATCGGATAATTCATTCTGAATATGCTACTTTTTTAGGGTGTATAATAAATTAATGAATGAACTCGATTTCAATTGGACTTTTGCGACTCTTTAAGCGTCGCGTCGGAGAAATCTCACGTCTTTGAGAGTTTGATACGATCGGCAGAAGCTCCAGGACCATTTTCAATACCGTCCGCTCGCTTATACACCTTGAATTAGGGTATCGGATTGTTCATTCTGAATATGCTACTTTTTTAGGGTGTATAATAAATTAATGAATGAACTCGATTTCAATTGGACTTTTGCGCCTCTCTAAGCGTCGCGTCGAAGAAATCTCCCGTCTTTGAAAGTTGGATACGATCGGCAGAAGCTCCAGGACCATTTTCAATACCGTCCGCTCGCTTATACACCTTGAATTAGGGTATCGGATTGTTCATTCTGAATATGCTAGTTTTTCATAGGGTATAATAAATGAACTCGATTTTAATTGGACTTTTGCGCCTCTCTAAGCTTCGCGTCGAAGAAATCTCTCGTCTTTGAAAGTTGGATACGATCGGCAGAAGCTCCAGGACCATTTTCAATACCGTCCGCTCGCTTATACACCTTGAATTAGGGTATCGGATTGTTCATTCTGAATATGCTACTTTTTTAGGGTGTATAATAAATTAATGAATGAACTCGATTTCAATTGGACTTTTGCGACTCTTTAAGCGTCGCGTCGGAGAAATCTCACGTCTTTGAGAGTTTGATACGATCGGCAGAAGCTCCAGGACCATTTTCAATACCGTCCGCTCGCTTATACACCTTGAATTAGGGTATCGGATTGTTCATTCTGAATATGCTACTTTTTTAGGGTGTATAATAAATTAATGAATGAACTCGATTTCAATTGGACTTTTGCGCCTCTCTAAGCGTCGCGTCGAAGAAATCTCCCGTCTTTGAAAGTTGGATACGATCGGCAGAAGCTCCAGGACCATTTTCAATACCGTCCGCTCGCTTATACACCTTGAATTAGGGTATCGGATTGTTCATTCTGAATATGCTAGTTTTTCATAGGGTATAATAAATGAACTCGATTTTAATTGGACTTTTGCGCCTCTCTAAGCTTCGCGTCGAAGAAATCTCTCGTCTTTGAAAGTTGGATACGATCGGCAGAAGCTCCAGGACCATTTTCAATACCGTCCGCTCGCTTATACACCTTGAATTAGGGTATCGGATTGTTCATTCTGAATATGCTACTTTTTTAGGGTGTATAATAAATTAATGAATGAACTCGATTTCAATTGGACTTTTGCGCCTCTCTAAGCGTCGCGTCGAAGAAATCTCCCGTCTTTGAAAGTTGGATACGATCGGCAGAAGCTCCAGGACCATTTTCAATACCGTCCGCCCGCTTTAACACGTTGAATTAGGGTATCGGATTGTTCATTCTGAATATGCTACTTTTTTAGAGTGTATATTAAACAAACTCGATTTCAATTGGAATTTTGCGCGTCTTTAAGCGTCGCGTCGAAGAAATCTCTCGTCTTTGAAAGTTGGATACGATCGGCAGAAGCTCCAGGACCATTTTCAATACCGTCCGCCCGCTTTAACACGTTGAATTAGGGTATCGGATAATTCATTCTGAATATGCTACTTTTTTAGGGTGTATAATAAATTAATGAATGAACTCGATTTCAATTGGACTTTTGCGACTCTTTAAGCGTCGCGTCGGAGAAATCTCACGTCTTTGAGAGTTTGATACGATCGGCAGAAGCTCCAGGACCATTTTCAATACCGTCCGCTCGCTTATACACCTTGAATTAGGGTATCGGATTGTTCATTCTGAATATGCTACTTTTTTAGGGTGTATAATAAATTAATGAATGAACTCGATTTCAATTGGACTTTTGCGCCTCTCTAAGCGTCGCGTCGAAGAAATCTCCCGTCTTTGAAAGTTGGATACGATCGGCAGAAGCTCCAGGACCATTTTCAATACCGTCCGCTCGCTTATACACCTTGAATTAGGGTATCGGATAATTCATTCTGAATATGCTACTTTTTTAGGGTGTATAATAAATTAATGAATGAACTCGATTTCAATTGGACTTTTGCGACTCTTTAAGCGTCGCGTCGGAGAAATCTCACGTCTTTGAGAGTTTGATACGATCGGCAGAAGCTCCAGGACCATTTTCAATACCGTCCGCCCGCTTTAACACGTTGAATTAGGGTATCGGATAATTCATTCTGAATATGCTACTTTTTTAGGGTGTATAATAAATTAATGAATGAACTCGATTTCAATTGGACTTTTGCGACTCTTTAAGCGTCGCGTCGGAGAAATCTCACGTCTTTGAGAGTTTGATACGATCGGCAGAAGCTCCAGGACCATTTTCAATACCGTCCGCTCGCTTATACACCTTGAATTAGGGTATCGGATTGTTCATTCTGAATATGCTACTTTTTTAGGGTGTATAATAAATTAATGAATGAACTCGATTTCAATTGGACTTTTGCGCCTCTCTAAGCGTCGCGTCGAAGAAATCTCCCGTCTTTGAAAGTTGGATACGATCGGCAGAAGCTCCAGGACCATTTTCAATACCGTCCGCTCGCTTATACACCTTGAATTAGGGTATCGGATTGTTCATTCTGAATATGCTAGTTTTTCATAGGGTATAATAAATGAACTCGATTTTAATTGGACTTTTGCGCCTCTCTAAGCTTCGCGTCGAAGAAATCTCTCGTCTTTGAAAGTTGGATACGATCGGCAGAAGCTCCAGGACCATTTTCAATACCGTCCGCTCGCTTATACACCTTGAATTAGGGTATCGGATTGTTCATTCTGAATATGCTACTTTTTTAGAGTGTATATTAAATAAACTCGATTTCAATTGGAATTTTGCGCGTCTTTAAGCGTCGCGTCGAAGAAATCTCTCGTCTTTGAAAGTTGGATACGATCGGCAGAAGCTCCAGGACCATTTTCAATACCGTCCGCCCGCTTTAACACGTTGAATTAGGGTATCGGATTGTTCATTCTGAATATGCTACTTTTTTAGAGTGTATATTAAATAAACTCGATTTCAATTGGACTTTTGCGCCTCTCTAAGCTTCGCGTCGAAGAAATCTCTCGTCTTTGAAAGTTAGATACGATCGGCAGAAGCTCCAGGACCATTTTCAATACCGTCCGCTCGCTTATACACCTTGAATTAGGGTATCGGATAATTCATTCTGAATATGCTACTTTTTAAGGGTGTATAATAAATTAATGAATGAACTCGATTTCAATTGGACTTTTGCGACTCTTTAAGCGTCGCGTCGGAGAAATCTCACGTCTTTGAGAGTTTGATACGATCGGCAGAAGCTCCAGGACCATTTTCAATACCGTCCGCCCGCTTTAACACGTTGAATTAGGGTATCGGATAATTCATTCTGAATATGCTACTTTTTTAGGGTGTATAATAAATTAATGAATGAACTCGATTTCAATTGGACTTTTGCGACTCTTTAAGCGTCGCGTCGGAGAAATCTCACGTCTTTGAGAGTTTGATACGATCGGCAGAAGCTCCAGGACCATTTTCAATACCGTCCGCTCGCTTATACACCTTGAATTAGGGTATCGGATTGTTCATTCTGAATATGCTAGTTTTTCATAGGGTATAATAAATGAACTCGATTTTAATTGGACTTTTGCGCCTCTCTAAGCTTCGCGTCGAAGAAATCTCTCGTCTTTGAAAGTTGGATACGATCGGCAGAAGCTCCAGGACCATTTTCAATACCGTCCGCTCGCTTATACACCTTGAATTAGGGTATCGGATTGTTCATTCTGAATATGCTACTTTTTTAGGGTGTATAATAAATTAATGAATGAACTCGATTTCAATTGGACTTTTGCGCCTCTCTAAGCGTCGCGTCGAAGAAATCTCCCGTCTTTGAAAGTTGGATACGATCGGCAGAAGCTCCAGGACCATTTTCAATACCGTCCGCTCGCTTATACACCTTGAATTAGGGTATCGGATAATTCATTCTGAATATGCTACTTTTTTAGGGTGTATAATAAATTAATGAATGAACTCGATTTCAATTGGACTTTTGCGACTCTTTAAGCGTCGCGTCGGAGAAATCTCACGTCTTTGAGAGTTTGATACGATCGGCAGAAGCTCCAGGACCATTTTCAATACCGTCCGCTCGCTTATACACCTTGAATTAGGGTATCGGATTGTTCATTCTGAATATGCTAGTTTTTCATAGGGTATAATAAATGAACTCGATTTTAATTGGACTTTTGCGCCTCTCTAAGCTTCGCGTCGAAGAAATCTCTCGTCTTTGAAAGTTGGATACGATCGGCAGAAGCTCCAGGACCATTTTCAATACCGTCCGCCCGCTTTAACACGTTGAATTAGGGTATCGGATTGTTCATTCTGAATATGCTACTTTTTTAGAGTGTATATTAAACAAACTCGATTTCAATTGGACTTTTGCGACTCTTTAAGCGTCGCGTCGGAGAAATCTCACGTCTTTGAGAGTTTGATACGATCGGCAGAAGCTCCAGGACCATTTTCAATACCGTCCGCTCGCTTATACACCTTGAATTAGGGTATCGGATTGTTCATTCTGAATATGCTACTTTTTTAGGGTGTATAATAAATTAATGAATGAACTCGATTTCAATTGGACTTTTGCGCCTCTCTAAGCGTCGCGTCGAAGAAATCTCCCGTCTTTGAAAGTTGGATACGATCGGCAGAAGCTCCAGGACCATTTTCAATACCGTCCGCTCGCTTATACACCTTGAATTAGGGTATCGGATTGTTCATTCTGAATATGCTAGTTTTTCATAGGGTATAATAAATGAACTCGATTTTAATTGGACTTTTGCGCCTCTCTAAGCTTCGCGTCGAAGAAATCTCTCGTCTTTGAAAGTTGGATACGATCGGCAGAAGCTCCAGGACCATTTTCAATACCGTCCGCTCGCTTATACACCTTGAATTAGGGTATCGGATTGTTCATTCTGAATATGCTACTTTTTTAGAGTGTATATTAAATAAACTCGATTTCAATTGGAATTTTGCGCGTCTTTAAGCGTCGCGTCGAAGAAATCTCTCGTCTTTGAAAGTTGGATACGATCGGCAGAAGCTCCAGGACCATTTTCAATACCGTCCGCCCGCTTTAACACGTTGAATTAGGGTATCGGATTGTTCATTCTGAATATGCTACTTTTTTAGAGTGTATATTAAATAAACTCGATTTCAATTGGACTTTTGCGCCTCTCTAAGCTTCGCGTCGAAGAAATCTCTCGTCTTTGAAAGTTGGATACGATCGGCAGAAGCTCCAGGACCATTTTCAATACCGTCCGCTCGCTTATACACCTTGAATTAGGGTATCGGATAATTCATTCTGAATATGCTACTTTTTTAGGGTGTATAATAAATTAATGAATGAACTCGATTTCAATTGGACTTTTGCGACTCTTTAAGCGTCGCGTCGGAGAAATCTCACGTCTTTGAGAGTTTGATACGATCGGCAGAAGCTCCAGGACCATTTTCAATACCGTCCGCCCGCTTTAACACGTTGAATTAGGGTATCGGATAATTCATTCTGAATATGCTACTTTTTTAGGGTGTATAATAAATTAATGAATGAACTCGATTTCAATTGGACTTTTGCGACTCTTTAAGCGTCGCGTCGGAGAAATCTCACGTCTTTGAGAGTTTGATACGATCGGCAGAAGCTCCAGGACCATTTTCAATACCGTCCGCTTGCTTATACACCTTGAATTAGGGTATCGGATTGTTCATTCTGAATATGCTAGTTTTTCATAGGGTATAATAAATGAACTCGATTTTAATTGGACTTTTGCGCCTCTCTAAGCTTCGCGTCGAAGAAATCTCTCGTCTTTGAAAGTTGGATACGATCGGCAGAAGCTCCAGGACCATTTTCAATACCGTCCGCTCGCTTATACACCTTGAATTAGGGTATCGGATAATTCATTCTGAATATGCTACTTTTTTAGGGTGTATAATAAATTAATGAATGAACTCGATTTCAATTGGACTTTTGCGACTCTTTAAGCGTCGCGTCGGAGAAATCTCACGTCTTTGAGAGTTTGATACGATCGGCAGAAGCTCCAGGACCATTTTCAATACCGTCCGCTCGCTTATACACCTTGAATTAGGGTATCGGATTGTTCATTCTGAATATGCTACTTTTTTAGGGTGTATAATAAATTAATGAATGAACTCGATTTCAATTGGACTTTTGCGCCTCTCTAAGCGTCGCGTCGAAGAAATCTCCCGTCTTTGAAAGTTGGATACGATCGGCAGAAGCTCCAGGACCATTTTCAATACCGTCCGCTCGCTTATACACCTTGAATTAGGGTATCGGATAATTCATTCTGAATATGCTACTTTTTTAGGGTGTATAATAAATTAATGAATGAACTCGATTTCAATTGGACTTTTGCGACTCTTTAAGCGTCGCGTCGGAGAAATCTCACGTCTTTGAGAGTTTGATACGATCGGCAGAAGCTCCAGGACCATTTTCAATACCGTCCGCTCGCTTATACACCTTGAATTAGGGTATCGGATTGTTCATTCTGAATATGCTAGTTTTTCATAGGGTATAATAAATGAACTCGATTTTAATTGGACTTTTGCGCCTCTCTAAGCTTCGCGTCGAAGAAATCTCTCGTCTTTGAAAGTTGGATACGATCGGCAGAAGCTCCAGGACCATTTTCAATACCGTCCGCCCGCTTTAACACGTTGAATTAGGGTATCGGATTGTTCATTCTGAATATGCTACTTTTTTAGAGTGTATATTAAACAAACTCGATTTCAATTGGAATTTTGCGCGTCTTTAAGCGTCGCGTCGAAGAAATCTCTCGTCTTTGAAAGTTGGATACGATCGGCAGAAGCTCCAGGACCATTTTCAATACCGTCCGCCCGCTTTAACACGTTGAATTAGGGTATCGGATAATTCATTCTGAATATGCTACTTTTTTAGGGTGTATAATAAATTAATGAATGAACTCGATTTCAATTGGACTTTTGCGACTCTTTAAGCGTCGCGTCGGAGAAATCTCACGTCTTTGAGAGTTTGATACGATCGGCAGAAGCTCCAGGACCATTTTCAATACCGTCCGCTCGCTTATACACCTTGAATTAGGGTATCGGATTGTTCATTCTGAATATGCTACTTTTTTAGGGTGAATAATAAATTAATGAATGAACTCGATTTCAATTGGACTTTTGCGACTCTTTAAGCGTCGCGTCGGAGAAATCTCACGTCTTTGAGAGTTTGATACGATCGGCAGAAGCTCCAGGACCATTTTCAATACCGTCCGCTCGCTTATACACCTTGAATTAGGGTATCGGATTGTTCATTCTGAATATGCTAGTTTTTCATAGGGTATAATAAATGAACTCGATTTTAATTGGACTTTTGCGCCTCTCTAAGCTTCGCGTCGAAGAAATCTCTCGTCTTTGAAAGTTGGATACGATCGGCAGAAGCTCCAGGACCATTTTCAATACCGTCCGCCCGCTTTAACACGTTGAATTAGGGTATCGGATTGTTCATTCTGAATATGCTACTTTTTTAGAGTGTATATTAAACAAACTCGATTTCAATTGGAATTTTGCGCGTCTTTAAGCGTCGCGTCGAAGAAATCTCTCGTCTTTGAAAGTTGGATACGATCGGCAGAAGCTCCAGGACCATTTTCAATACCGTCCGCCCGCTTTAACACGTTGAATTAGGGTATCGGATAATTCATTCTGAATATGCTACTTTTTTAGGGTGTATAATAAATTAATGAATGAACTCGATTTCAATTGGACTTTTGCGACTCTTTAAGCGTCGCGTCGGAGAAATCTCACGTCTTTGAGAGTTTGATACGATCGGCAGAAGCTCCAGGACCATTTTCAATACCGTCCGCTCGCTTATACACCTTGAATTAGGGTATCGGATTGTTCATTCTGAATATGCTACTTTTTTAGGGTGTATAATAAATTAATGAATGAACTCGATTTCAATTGGACTTTTGCGCCTCTCTAAGCGTCGCGTCGAAGAAATCTCCCGTCTTTGAAAGTTGGATACGATCGGCAGAAGCTCCAGGACCATTTTCAATACCGTCCGCTCGCTTATACACCTTGAATTAGGGTATCGGATTGTTCATTCTGAATATGCTACTTTTTTAGGGTGTATAATAAATTAATGAATGAACTCGATTTCAATTGGACTTTTGCGACTCTTTAAGCGTCGCGTCGGAGAAATCTCACGTCTTTGAGAGTTTGATACGATCGGCAGAAGCTCCAGGACCATTTTCAATACCGTCCGCTCGCTTATACACCTTGAATTAGGGTATCGGATTGTTCATTCTGAATATGCTACTTTTTTAGGGTGTATAATAAATTAATGAATGAACTCGATTTCAATTGGACTTTTGCGCCTCTCTAAGCGTCGCGTCGAAGAAATCTCCCGTCTTTGAAAGTTGGATACGATCGGCAGAAGCTCCAGGACCATTTTCAATACCGTCCGCTCGCTTATACACCTTGAATTAGGGTATCGGATTGTTCATTCTGAATATGCTACTTTTTTAGGGTGTATAATAAATTAATGAATGAACTCGATTTCAATTGGACTTTTGCGCCTCTCTAAGCGTCGCGTCGAAGAAATCTCCCGTCTTTGAAAGTTGGATACGATCGGCAGAAGCTCCAGGACCATTTTCAATACCGTCCGCTCGCTTATACACCTTGAATTAGGGTATCGGATTGTTCATTCTGAATATGCTACTTTTTTAGGGTGTATAATAAATTAATGAATGAACTCGATTTCAATTGGACTTTTGCGCCTCTCTAAGCGTCGCGTCGAAGAAATCTCACGTCTTTGAGAGTTTGATACGATCGGCAGAAGCTCCAGGACCATTTTCAATACCGTCCGCTCGCTTATACACCTTGAATTAGGGTATCGGATCGTTCATTCTGAATATGCTACTTTTTTAGGGTGTATAATAAATTAATGAATGAACTCGATTTCAATTGGACTTTTGCGACTCTTTAAGCGTCGCGTCGGAGAAATCTCACGTCTTTGAGAGTTTGATACGATCGGCAGAAGCTCCAGGACCATTTTCAATACCGTCCGCTCGCTTATACACCTTGAATTAGGGTATCGGATTGTTCATTCTGAATATGCTACTTTTTTAGGGTGTATAATAAATTAATGAATGAACTCGATTTCAATTGGACTTTTGCGACTCTTTAAGCGTCGCGTCGGAGAAATCTCACGTCTTTGAGAGTTTGATACGATCGGCAGAAGCTCCAGGACCATTTTCAATACCGTCCGCTCGCTTATACACCTTGAATTAGGGTATCGGATTGTTCATTCTGAATATGCTACTTTTTTAGGGTGTATAATAAATTAATGAATGAACTCGATTTCAATTGGACTTTTGCGCCTCTCTAAGCGTCGCGTCGAAGAAATCTCCCGTCTTTGAAAGTTGGATACGATCGGCAGAAGCTCCAGGACCATTTTCAATACCGTCCGCTCGCTTATACACCTTGAATTAGGGTATCGGATTGTTCATTCTGAATATGCTACTTTTTTAGGGTGTATAATAAATTAATGAATGAACTCGATTTCAATTGGACTTTTGCGCCTCTCTAAGCGTCGCGTCGAAGAAATCTCACGTCTTTGAGAGTTTGATACGATCGGCAGAAGCTCCAGGACCATTTTCAATACCGTCCGCTCGCTTATACACCTTGAATTAGGGTATCGGATTGTTCATTCTGAATATGCTACTTTTTTAGGGTGTATAATAAATTAATGAATGAACTCGATTTCAATTGGACTTTTGCGACTCTTTAAGCGTCGCGTCGGAGAAATCTCACGTCTTTGAGAGTTTGATACGATCGGCAGAAGCTCCAGGACCATTTTCAATACCGTCCGCTCGCTTATACACCTTGAATTAGGGTATCGGATTGTTCATTCTGAATATGCTACTTTTTTAGGGTGTATAATAAATTAATGAATGAACTCGATTTCAATTGGACTTTTGCGCCTCTCTAAGCGTCGCGTCGAAGAAATCTCCCGTCTTTGAAAGTTGGATACGATCGGCAGAAGCTCCAGGACCATTTTCAATACCGTCCGCTCGCTTATACACCTTGAATTAGGGTATCGGATTGTTCATTCTGAATATGCTAGTTTTTCATAGGGTATAATAAATGAACTCGATTTTAATTGGACTTTTGCGCCTCTCTAAGCTTCGCGTCGAAGAAATCTCTCGTCTTTGAAAGTTGGATACGATCGGCAGAAGCTCCAGGACCATTTTCAATACCGTCCGCTCGCTTATACACCTTGAATTAGGGTATCGGATTGTTCATTCTGAATATGCTACTTTTTTAGAGTGTATATTAAATAAACTCGATTTCAATTGGAATTTTGCGCGTCTTTAAGCGTCGCGTCGAAGAAATCTCTCGTCTTTGAAAGTTGGATACGATCGGCAGAAGCTCCAGGACCATTTTCAATACCGTCCGCCCGCTTTAACACGTTGAATTAGGGTATCGGATTGTTCATTCTGAATATGCTACTTTTTTAGAGTGTATATTAAATAAACTCGATTTCAATTGGACTTTTGCGCCTCTCTAAGCTTCGCGTCGAAGAAATCTCTCGTCTTTGAAAGTTGGATACGATCGGCAGAAGCTCCAGGACCATTTTCAATACCGTCCGCTCGCTTATACACCTTGAATTAGGGTATCGGATAATTCATTCTGAATATGCTACTTTTTTAGGGTGTATAATAAATTAATGAATGAACTCGATTTCAATTGGACTTTTGCGACTCTTTAAGCGTCGCGTCGGAGAAATCTCACGTCTTTGAGAGTTTGATACGATCGGCAGAAGCTCCAGGACCATTTTCAATACCGTCCGCCCGCTTTAACACGTTGAATTAGGGTATCGGATAATTCATTCTGAATATGCTACTTTTTTAGGGTGTATAATAAATTAATGAATGAACTCGATTTCAATTGGACTTTTGCGACTCTTTAAGCGTCGCGTCGGAGAAATCTCACGTCTTTGAGAGTTTGATACGATCGGCAGAAGCTCCAGGACCATTTTCAATACCGTCCGCTCGCTTATACACCTTGAATTAGGGTATCGGATTGTTCATTCTGAATATGCTAGTTTTTCATAGGGTATAATAAATGAACTCGATTTTAATTGGACTTTTGCGCCTCTCTAAGCTTCGCGTCGAAGAAATCTCTCGTCTTTGAAAGTTGGATACGATCGGCAGAAGCTCCAGGACCATTTTCAATACCGTCCGCTCGCTTATACACCTTGAATTAGGGTATCGGATTGTTCATTCTGAATATGCTACTTTTTTAGGGTGTATAATAAATTAATGAATGAACTCGATTTCAATTGGACTTTTGCGCCTCTCTAAGCGTCGCGTCGAAGAAATCTCCCGTCTTTAAAAGTTGGATACGATCGGCAGAAGCTCCAGGACCATTTTCAATACCGTCCGCTCGCTTATACACCTTGAATTAGGGTATCGGATAATTCATTCTGAATATGCTACTTTTTTAGGGTGTATAATAAATTAATGAATGAACTCGATTTCAATTGGACTTTTGCGACTCTTTAAGCGTCGCGTCGGAGAAATCTCACGTCTTTGAGAGTTTGATACGATCGGCAGAAGCTCCAGGACCATTTTCAATACCGTCCGCTCGCTTATACACCTTGAATTAGGGTATCGGATTGTTCATTCTGAATATGCTAGTTTTTCATAGGGTATAATAAATGAACTCGATTTTAATTGGACTTTTGCGCCTCTCTAAGCTTCGCGTCGAAGAAATCTCTCGTCTTTGAAAGTTGGATACGATCGGCAGAAGCTCCAGGACCATTTTCAATACCGTCCGCCCGCTTTAACACGTTGAATTAGGGTATCGGATTGTTCATTCTGAATATGCTACTTTTTTAGAGTGTATATTAAACAAACTCGATTTCAATTGGAATTTTGCGCGTCTTTAAGCGTCGCGTCGAAGAAATCTCTCGTCTTTGAAAGTTGGATACGATCGGCAGAAGCTCCAGGACCATTTTCAATACCGTCCGCCCGCTTTAACACGTTGAATTAGGGTATCGGATAATTCATTCTGAATATGCTACTTTTTTAGGGTGTATAATAAATTAATGAATGAACTCGATTTCAATTGGACTTTTGCGACTCTTTAAGCGTCGCGTCGGAGAAATCTCACGTCTTTGAGAGTTTGATACGATCGGCAGAAGCTCCAGGACCATTTTCAATACCGTCCGCTCGCTTATACACCTTGAATTAGGGTATCGGATTGTTCATTCTGAATATGCTACTTTTTTAGGGTGTATAATAAATTAATGAATGAACTCGATTTCAATTGGACTTTTGCGACTCTTTAAGCGTCGCGTCGGAGAAATCTCACGTCTTTGAGAGTTTGATACGATCGGCAGAAGCTCCAGGACCATTTTCAATACCGTCCGCTCGCTTATACACCTTGAATTAGGGTATCGGATTGTTCATTCTGAATATGCTAGTTTTTCATAGGGTATAATAAATGAACTCGATTTTAATTGGACTTTTGCGCCTCTCTAAGCTTCGCGTCGAAGAAATCTCTCGTCTTTGAAAGTTGGATACGATCGGCCGAAGCTCCAGGACCATTTTCAATACCGTCCGCCCGCTTTAACACGTTGAATTAGGGTATCGGATTGTTCATTCTGAATATGCTACTTTTTTAGAGTGTATATTAAACAAACTCGATTTCAATTGGAATTTTGCGCGTCTTTAAGCGTCGCGTCGAAGAAATCTCTCGTCTTTGAAAGTTGGATGCGATCGGCAGAAGCTCCAGGACCATTTTCAATACCGTCCGCCCGCTTTAACACGTTGAATTAGGGTATCGGATAATTCATTCTGAATATGCTACTTTTTTAGGGTGTATAATAAATTAATGAATGAACTCGATTTCAATTGGACTTTTGCGACTCTTTAAGCGTCGCGTCGGAGAAATCTCACGTCTTTGAGAGTTTGATACGATCGGCAGAAGCTCCAGGACCATTTTCAATACCGTCCGCTCGCTTATACACCTTGAATTAGGGTATCGGATTGTTCATTCTGAATATGCTACTTTTTTAGGGTGTATAATAAATTAATGAATGAACTCGATTTCAATTGGACTTTTGCGCCTCTCTAAGCGTCGCGTCGAAGAAATCTCCCGTCTTTGAAAGTTGGATACGATCGGCAGAAGCTCCAGGACCATTTTCAATACCGTCCGCTCGCTTATACACCTTGAATTAGGGTATCGGATTGTTCATTCTGAATATGCTACTTTTTTAGGGTGTATAATAAATTAATGAATGGACTCGATTTCAATTGGACTTTTGCGACTCTTTAAGCGTCGCGTCGGAGAAATCTCACGTCTTTGAGAGTTTGATACGATCGGCAGAAGCTCCAGGACCATTTTCAATACCGTCCGCTCGCTTATACACCTTGAATTAGGGTATCGGATTGTTCATTCTGAATATGCTACTTTTTTAGGGTGTATAATAAATTAATGAATGAACTCGATTTCAATTGGACTTTTGCGCCTCTCTAAGCGTCGCGTCGAAGAAATCTCCCGTCTTTGAAAGTTGGATACGATCGGCAGAAGCTCCAGGACCATTTTCAATACCGTCCGCTCGCTTATACACCTTGAATTAGGGTATCGGATTGTTCATTCTGAATATGCTACTTTTTTAGGGTGTATAATAAATTAATGAATGAACTCGATTTCAATTGGACTTTTGCGCCTCTCTAAGCGTCGCGTCGAAGAAATCTCACGTCTTTGAGAGTTTGATACGATCGGCAGAAGCTCCAGGACCATTTTCAATACCGTCCGCTCGCTTATACACCTTGAATTAGGGTATCGGATCGTTCATTCTGAATATGCTACTTTTTTAGGGTGTATAATAAATTAATGAATGAACTCGATTTCAATTGGACTTTTGCGACTCTTTAAGCGTCGCGTCGGAGAAATCTCACGTCTTTGAGAGTTTGATACGATCGGCAGAAGCTCCAGGACCATTTTCAATACCGTCCGCTCGCTTATACACCTTGAATTAGGGTATCGGATTGTTCATTCTGAATATGCTACTTTTTTAGGGTGTATAATAAATTAATGAATGAACTCGATTTCAATTGGACTTTTGCGACTCTTTAAGCGTCGCGTCGGAGAAATCTCACGTCTTTGAGAGTTTGATACGATCGGCAGAAGCTCCAGGACCATTTTCAATACCGTCCGCTCGCTTATACACCTTGAATTAGGGTATCGGATTGTTCATTCTGAATATGCTAGTTTTTCATAGGGTATAATAAATGAACTCGATTTTAATTGGACTTTTGCGCCTCTCTAAGCTTCGCGTCGAAGAAATCTCTCGTCTTTGAAAGTTGGATACGATCGGCAGAAGCTCCAGGACCATTTTCAATACCGTCCGCCCGCTTTAACACGTTGAATTAGGGTATCGGATTGTTCATTCTGAATATGCTACTTTTTTAGAGTGTATATTAAACAAACTCGATTTCAATTGGAATTTTGCGCGTCTTTAAGCGTCGCGTCGAAGAAATCTCTCGTCTTTGAAAGTTGGATACGATCGGCAGAAGCTCCAGGACCATTTTCAATACCGTCCGCCCGCTTTAACACGTTGAATTAGGGTATCGGATAATTCATTCTGAATATGCTACTTTTTTAGGGTGTATAATAAATTAATGAATGAACTCGATTTCAATTGGACTTTTGCGACTCTTTAAGCGTCGCGTCGGAGAAATCTCACATTTTTGAGAGTTTGATACGATCGGCAGAAGCTCCAGGACCATTTTCAATACCGTCCGCTCGCTTATACACCTTGAATTAGGGTATCGGATTGTTCATTCTGAATATGCTACTTTTTTAGGGTGTATAATAAATTAATGAATGAACTCGATTTCAATTGGACTTTTGCGCCTCTCTAAGCGTCGCGTCGAAGAAATCTCCCGTCTTTGAAAGTTGGATACGATCGGCAGAAGCTCCAGGACCATTTTCAATACCGTCCGCTCGCTTATACACCTTGAATTAGGGTATCGGATTGTTCATTCTGAATATGCTACTTTTTTAGGGTGTATAATAAATTAATGAATGAACTCGATTTCAATTGGACTTTTGCGACTCTTTAAGCGTCGCGTCGGAGAAATCTCACGTCTTTGAGAGTTTGATACGATCGGCAGAAGCTCCAGGACCATTTTCAATACCGTCCGCTCGCTTATACACCTTGAATTAGGGTATCGGATTGTTCATTCTGAATATGCTACTTTTTTAGGGTGTATAATAAATTAATGAATGAACTCGATTTCAATTGGACTTTTGCGCCTCTCTAAGCGTCGCGTCGAAGAAATCTCCCGTCTTTGAAAGTTGGATACGATCGGCAGAAGCTCCAGGACCATTTTCAATACCGTCCGCTCGCTTATACACCTTGAATTAGGGTATCGGATTGTTCATTCTGAATATGCTACTTTTTTAGGGTGTATAATAAATTAATGAATGAACTCGATTTCAATTGGACTTTTGCGCCTCTCTAAGCGTCGCGTCGAAGAAATCTCACGTCTTTGAGAGTTTGATACGATCGGCAGAAGCTCCAGGACCATTTTCAATACCGTCCGCTCGCTTATACACCTTGAATTAGGGTATCGGATCGTTCATTCTGAATATGCTACTTTTTTAGGGTGTATAATAAATTAATGAATGAACTCGATTTCAATTGGACTTTTGCGACTCTTTAAGCGTCGCGTCGGAGAAATCTCACGTCTTTGAGAGTTTGATACGATCGGCAGAAGCTCCAGGACCATTTTCAATACCGTCCGCTCGCTTATACACCTTGAATTAGGGTATCGGATTGTTCATTCTGAATATGCTACTTTTTTAGGGTGTATAATAAATTAATGAATGAACTCGATTTCAATTGGACTTTTGCACCTCTCTAAGCGTCGCGTCGAAGAAATCTCCCGTCTTTGAAAGTTGGATACGATCGGCAGAAGCTCCAGGACCATTTTCAATACCGTCCGCTCGCTTATACACCTTGAATTAGGGTATCGGATTGTTCATTCTGAATATGCTAGTTTTTCATAGGGTATAATAAATGAACTCGATTTTAATTGGACTTTTGCGCCTCTCTAAGCTTCGCGTCGAAGAAATCTCTCGTCTTTGAAAGTTGGATACGATCGGCAGAAGCTCCAGGACCATTTTCAATACCGTCCGCTCGCTTATACACCTTGAATTAGGGTATCGGATTGTTCATTCTGAATATGCTACTTTTTTAGAGTGTATATTAAATAAACTCGATTTCAATTGGAATTTTGCGCGTCTTTAAGCGTCGCGTCGAAGAAATCTCTCGTCTTTGAAAGTTGGATACGATCGGCAGAAGCTCCAGGACCATTTTCAATACCGTCCGCCCGCTTTAACACGTTGAATTAGGGTATCGGATTGTTCATTCTGAATATGCTACTTTTTTAGAGTGTATATTAAATAAACTCGATTTCAATTGGACTTTTGCGCCTCTCTAAGCTTCGCGTCGAAGAAATCTCTCGTCTTTGAAAGTTGGATACGATCGGCAGAAGCTCCAGGACCATTTTCAATACCGTCCGCTCGCTTATACACCTTGAATTAGGGTATCGGATAATTCATTCTGAATATGCTACTTTTTTAGGGTGTATAATAAATTAATGAATGAACTCGATCTCAATTGGACTTTTGCGACTCTTTAAGCGTCGCGTCGGAGAAATCTCACGTCTTTGAGAGTTTGATACGATCGGCAGAAGCTCCAGGACCATTTTCAATACCGTCCGCCCGCTTTAACACGTTGAATTAGGGTATCGGATAATTCATTCTGAATATGCTACTTTTTTAGGGTGTATAATAAATTAATGAATGAACTCGATTTCAATTGGACTTTTGCGACTCTTTAAGCGTCGCGTCGGAGAAATCTCACGTCTTTGAGAGTTTGATACGATCGGCAGAAGCTCCAGGACCATTTTCAATACCGTCCGCTCGCTTATACACCTTGAATTAGGGTATCGGATTGTTCATTCTGAATATGCTAGTTTTTCATAGGGTATAATAAATGAACTCGATTTTAATTGGACTTTTGCGCCTCTCTAAGCTTCGCGTCGAAGAAATCTCTCGTCTTTGAAAGTTGGATACGATCGGCAGAAGCTCCAGGACCATTTTCAATACCGTCCGCTCGCTTATACACCTTGAATTAGGGTATCGGATTGTTCATTCTGAATATGCTACTTTTTTAGGGTGTATAATAAATTAATGAATGAACTCGATTTCAATTGGACTTTTGCGCCTCTCTAAGCGTCGCGTCGAAGAAATCTCCCGTCTTTGAAAGTTGGATACGATCGGCAGAAGCTCCAGGACCATTTTCAATACCGTCCGCTCGCTTATACACCTTGAATTAGGGTATCGGATAATTCATTCTGAATATGCTACTTTTTTAGGGTGTATAATAAATTAATGAATGAACTCGATTTCAATTGGACTTTTGCGACTCTTTAAGCGTCGCGTCGGAGAAATCTCACGTCTTTGAGAGTTTGATACGATCGGCAGAAGCTCCAGGACCATTTTCAATACCGTCCGCTCGCTTATACACCTTGAATTAGGGTATCGGATTGTTCATTCTGAATATGCTAGTTTTTCATAGGGTATAATAAATGAACTCGATTTTAATTGGACTTTTGCGCCTCTCTAAGCTTCGCGTCGAAGAAATCTCTCGTCTTTGAAAGTTGGATACGATCGGCAGAAGCTCCAGGACCATTTTCAATACCGTCCGCCCGCTTTAACACGTTGAATTAGGGTATCGGATTGTTCATTCTGAATATGCTACTTTTTTAGAGTGTATATTAAACAAACTCGATTTCAATTGGAATTTTGCGCGTCTTTAAGCGTCGCGTCGAAGAAATCTCTCGTCTTTGAAAGTTGGATACGATCGGCAGAAGCTCCAGGACCATTTTCAATACCGTCCGCCCGCTTTAACACGTTGAATTAGGGTATCGGATTGTTCATTCTGAATATGCTACTTTTTTAGGGTGTATAATAAATTAATGAATGAACTCGATTTCAATTGGACTTTTGCGCCTCTCTAAGCGTCGCGTCGAAGAAATCTCCCGTCTTTGAAAGTTGGATACGATCGGCAGAAGCTCCAGGACCATTTTCAATACCGTCCGCTCGCTTATACACCTTGAATTAGGGTATCGGATAATTCATTCTGAATATGCTACTTTTTTAGGGTGTATAATAAATTAATGAATGAACTCGATTTCAATTGGACTTTTGCGACTCTTTAAGCGTCGCGTCGGAGAAATCTCACGTCTTTGAGAGTTTGATACGATCGGCAGAAGCTCCAGGACCATTTTCAATACCGTCCGCTCGCTTATACACCTTGAATTAGGGTATCGGATTGTTCATTCTGAATATGCTAGTTTTTCATAGGGTATAATAAATGAACTCGATTTTAATTGGACTTTTGCGCCTCTCTAAGCTTCGCGTCGAAGAAATCTCTCGTCTTTGAAAGTTGGATACGATCGGCAGAAGCTCCAGGACCATTTTCAATACCGTCCGCCCGCTTTAACACGTTGAATTAGGGTATCGGATTGTTCATTCTGAATATGCTACTTTTTTAGAGTGTATATTAAACAAACTCGATTTCAATTGGAATTTTGCGCGTCTTTAAGCGTCGCGTCGAAGAAATCTCTCGTCTTTGAAAGTTGGATACGATCGGCAGAAGCTCCAGGACCATTTTCAATACCGTCCGCCCGCTTTAACACGTTGAATTAGGGTATCGGATAATTCATTCTGAATATGCTACTTTTTTAGGGTGTATAATAAATTAATGAATGAACTCGATTTCAATTGGACTTTTGCGACTCTTTAAGCGTCGCGTCGGAGAAATCTCACGTCTTTGAGAGTTTGATACGATCGGCAGAAGCTCCAGGACCATTTTCAATACCGTCCGCTCGCTTATACACCTTGAATTAGGGTATCGGATTGTTCATTCTGAATATGCTACTTTTTTAGGGTGTATAATAAATTAATGAATGAACTCGATTTCAATTGGACTTTTGCGACTCTTTAAGCGTCGCGTCGGAGAAATCTCACGTCTTTGAGAGTTTGATACGATCGGCAGAAGCTCCAGGACCATTTTCAATACCGTCCGCTCGCTTATACACCTTGAATTAGGGTATCGGATTGTTCATTCTGAATATGCTAGTTTTTCATAGGGTATAATAAATGAACTCGATTTTAATTGGACTTTTGCGCCTCTCTAAGCTTCGCGTCGAAGAAATCTCTCGTCTTTGAAAGTTGGATACGATCGGCAGAAGCTCCAGGACCATTTTCAATACCGTCCGCCCGCTTTAACACGTTGAATTAGGGTATCGGATTGTTCATTCTGAATATGCTACTTTTTTAGAGTGTATATTAAACAAACTCGATTTCAATTGGAATTTTGCGCGTCTTTAAGCGTCGCGTCGAAGAAATCTCTCGTCTTTGAAAGTTGGATACGATCGGCAGAAGCTCCAGGACCATTTTCAATACCGTCCGCCCGCTTTAACACGTTGAATTAGGGTATCGGATAATTCATTCTGAATATGCTACTTTTTTAGGGTGTATAATAAATTAATGAATGAACTCGATTTCAATTGGACTTTTGCGACTCTTTAAGCGTCGCGTCGGAGAAATCTCACGTCTTTGAGAGTTTGATACGATCGGCAGAAGCTCCAGGACCATTTTCAATACCGTCCGCTCGCTTATACACCTTGAATTAGGGTATCGGATTGTTCATTCTGAATATGCTACTTTTTTAGGGTGTATAATAAATTAATGAATGAACTCGATTTCAATTGGACTTTTGCGACTCTTTAAGCGTCGCGTCGGAGAAATCTCACGTCTTTGAGAGTTTGATACGATCGGCAGAAGCTCCAGGACCATTTTCAATACCGTCCGCTCGCTTATACACCTTGAATTAGGGTATCGGATTGTTCATTCTGAATATGCTAGTTTTTCATAGGGTATAATAAATGAACTCGATTTTAATTGGACTTTTGCGCCTCTCTAAGCTTCGCGTCGAAGAAATCTCTCGTCTTTGAAAGTTGGATACGATCGGCAGAAGCTCCAGGACCATTTTCAATACCGTCCGCCCGCTTTAACACGTTGAATTAGGGTATCGGATTGTTCATTCTGAATATGCTACTTTTTTAGAGTGTATATTAAACAAACTCGATTTCAATTGGAATTTTGCGCGTCTTTAAGCGTCGCGTCGAAGAAATCTCTCGTCTTTGAAAGTTGGATACGATCGGCAGAAGCTCCAGGACCATTTTCAATACCGTCCGCCCGCTTTAACACGTTGAATTAGGGTATCGGATAATTCATTCTGAATATGCTACTTTTTTAGGGTGTATAATAAATTAATGAATGAACTCGATTTCAATTGGACTTTTGCGACTCTTTAAGCGTCGCGTCGGAGAAATCTCACGTCTTTGAGAGTTTGATACGATCGGCAGAAGCTCCAGGACCATTTTCAATACCGTCCGCTCGCTTATACACCTTGAATTAGGGTATCGGATTGTTCATTCTGAATATGCTACTTTTTTAGGGTGTATAATAAATTAATGAATGAACTCGATTTCAATTGGACTTTTGCGACTCTTTAAGCGTCGCGTCGGAGAAATCTCACGTCTTTGAGAGTTTGATACGATCGGCAGAAGCTCCAGGACCATTTTCAATACCGTCCGCTCGCTTATACACCTTGAATTAGGGTATCGGATTGTTCATTCTGAATATGCTACTTTTTTAGGGTGTATAATAAATTAATGAATGAACTCGATTTCAATTGGACTTTTGCGCCTCTCTAAGCGTCGCGTCGAAGAAATCTCCCGTCTTTGAAAGTTGGATACGATCGGCAGAAGCTCCAGGACCATTTTCAATACCGTCCGCTCGCTTATACACCTTGAATTAGGGTATCGGATTGTTCATTCTGAATATGCTTGTTTTTCATAGGGTATAATAAATGAACTCGATTTTAATTGGACTTTTGCGCCTCTCTAAGCTTCGCGTCGAAGAAATCTCTCGTCTTTGAAAGTTGGATACGATCGGCAGAAGCTCCAGGACCATTTTCAATACCGTCCGCTCGCTTATACACCTTGAATTAGGGTATCGGATTGTTCATTCTGAATATGCTACTTTTTTAGGGTGTATAATAAATTAATGAATGAACTCGATTTCAATTGGACTTTTGCGCCTCTCTAAGCGTCGC
Organism: Botryllus schlosseri; assembly: GCF_051294905.1. Taxonomy (NCBI): domain Eukaryota; kingdom Metazoa; phylum Chordata; class Ascidiacea; order Stolidobranchia; family Styelidae; genus Botryllus; species Botryllus schlosseri. Next base: position 28,568,583 of record NC_137245.1, read on the forward strand.
GTCGAAGACATCTCCCGTCTTTGAAAGTTGGATACGATCGGCAGAAGCTCCAGGACCATTTTCAATACCGTCCGCTCGCTTATACACCTTGAATTAGGGTATCGGATAATTCATTCTGAATATGCTACTTTTTTAGGGTGTATAATAAATTAATGAATGAACTCGATTTCAATTGGACTTTTGCGACTCTTTAAGCGTCGCGTCGGAGAAATCTCACGTCTTTGAGAGTTTGATACGATCGGCAGAAGCTCCAGGACCATTTTCAATACCGTCCGCTCGCTTATACACCTTGAATTAGGGTATCGGATTGTTCATTCTGAATATGCTAGTTTTTCATAGGGTATAATAAATGAACTCGATTTTAATTGGACTTTTGCGCCTCTCTAAGCTTCGCGTCGAAGAAATCTCTCGTCTTTGAAAGTTGGATACGATCGGCAGAAGCTCCAGGACCATTTTCAATACCGTCCGCCCGCTTTAACACGTTGAATTAGGGTATCGGATTGTTCATTCTGAATATGCTACTTTTTTAGAGTGTATATTAAACAAACTCGATTTCAATTGGAATTTTGCGCGTCTTTAAGCGTCGCGTCGAAGAAATCTCTCGTCTTTGAAAGTTGGATACGATCGGCAGAAGCTCCAGGACCATTTTCAATACCGTCCGCCCGCTTTAACACGTTGAATTAGGGTATCGGATAATTCATTCTGAATATGCTACTTTTTTAGGGTGTATAATAAATTAATGAATGAACTCGATTTCAATTGGACTTTTGCGACTCTTTAAGCGTCGCGTCGGAGAAATCTCACGTCTTTGAGAGTTTGATACGATCGGCAGAAGCTCCAGGACCATTTTCAATACCGTCCGCTCGCTTATACACCTTGAATTAGGGTATCGGATTGTTCATTCTGAATATGCTAGTTTTTCATAGGGTATAATAAATGAACTCGATTTTAATTGGACTTTTGCGCCTCTCTAAGCTTCGCGTCGAAGAAATCTCTCGTCTTTGAAAGTTGGATACGATCGGCAGAAGCTCCAGGACCATTTTCAATACCGTCCGCTCGCTTATACACCTTGAATTAGGGTATCGGATTGTTCATTCTGAATATGCTACTTTTTTAGGGTGTATAATAAATTAATGAATGAACTCGATTTCAATTGGACTTTTGCGCCTCTCTAAGCGTCGCGTCGAAGAAATCTCCCGTCTTTGAAAGTTGGATACGATCGGCAGAAGCTCCAGGACCATTTTCAATACCGTCCGCTCGCTTATACACCTTGAATTAGGGTATCGGATAATTCATTCTGAATATGCTACTTTTTTAGGGTGTATAATAAATTAATGAATGAACTCGATTTCAATTGGACTTTTGCGACTCTTTAAGCGTCGCGTCGGAGAAATCTCACGTCTTTGAGAGTTTGATACGATCGGCAGAAGCTCCAGGACCATTTTCAATACCGTCCGCTCGCTTATACACCTTGAATTAGGGTATCGGATTGTTCATTCTGAATATGCTAGTTTTTCATAGGGTATAATAAATGAACTCGATTTTAATTGGACTTTTGCGCCTCTCTAAGCTTCGCGTCGAAGAAATCTCTCGTCTTTGAAAGTTGGATACGATCGGCAGAAGCTCCAGGACCATTTTCAATACCGTCCGCCCGCTTTAACACGTTGAATTAGGGTATCGGATTGTTCATTCTGAATATGCTACTTTTTTAGAGTGTATATTAAACAAACTCGATTTCAATTGGAATTTTGCGCGTCTTTAAGCGTCGCGTCGAAGAAATCTCTCGTCTTTGAAAGTTGGATACGATCGGCAGAAGCTCCAGGACCATTTTCAATACCGTCCGCCCGCTTTAACACGTTGAATTAGGGTATCGGATAATTCATTCTGAATATGCTACTTTTTTAGGGTGTATAATAAATTAATGAATGAACTCGATTTCAATTGGACTTTTGCGACTCTTTAAGCGTCGCGTCGGAGAAATCTCACGTCTTTGAGAGTTTGATACGATCGGCAGAAGCTCCAGGACCATTTTCAATACCGTCCGCTCGCTTATACACCTTGAATTAGGGTATCGGATTGTTCATTCTGAATATGCTAGTTTTTCATAGGGTATAATAAATGAACTCGATTTTAATTGGACTTTTGCGCCTCTCTAAGCTTCGCGTCGAAGAAATCTCTCGTCTTTGAAAGTTGGATACGATCGGCAGAAGCTCCAGGACCATTTTCAATACCGTCCGCTCGCTTATACACCTTGAATTAGGGTATCGGATTGTTCATTCTGAATATGCTACTTTTTTAGGGTGTATAATAAATTAATGAATGAACTCGATTTCAATTGGACTTTTGCGTCTCTCTAAGCGTCGCGTCGAAGAAATCTCCCGTCTTTGAAAGTTGGATACGATCGGCAGAAGCTCCAGGACCATTTTCAATACCGTCCGCTCGCTTATACACCTTGAATTAGGGTATCGGATAATTCATTCTGAATATGCTACTTTTTTAGGGTGTATAATAAATTAATGAATGAACTCGATTTCAATTGGACTTTTGCGACTCTTTAAGCGTCGCGTCGGAGAAATCTCACGTCTTTGAGAGTTTGATACGATCGGCAGAAGCTCCAGGACCATTTTCAATACCGTCCGCTCGCTTATACACCTTGAATTAGGGTATCGGATTGTTCATTCTGAATATGCTAGTTTTTCATAGGGTATAATAAATGAACTCGATTTTAATTGGACTTTTGCGCCTCTCTAAGCTTCGCGTCGAAGAAATCTCTCGTCTTTGAAAGTTGGATACGATCGGCAGAAGCTCCAGGACCATTTTCAATACCGTCCGCCCGCTTTAACACGTTGAATTAGGGTATCGGATTGTTCATTCTGAATATGCTACTTTTTTAGAGTGTATATTAAACAAACTCGATTTCAATTGGAATTTTGCGCGTCTTTAAGCGTCGCGTCGAAGAAATCTCTCGTCTTTGAAAGTTGGATACGATCGGCAGAAGCTCCAGGACCATTTTCAATACCGTCCGCCCGCTTTAACACGTTGAATTAGGGTATCGGATAATTCATTCTGAATATGCTACTTTTTTAGGGTGTATAATAAATTAATGAATGAACTCGATTTCAATTGGACTTTTGCGACTCTTTAAGCGTCGCGTCGGAGAAATCTCACGTCTTTGAGAGTTTGATACGATCGGCAGAAGCTCCAGGACCATTTTCAATACCGTCCGCTCGCTTATACACCTTGAATTAGGGTATCGGATTGTTCATTCTGAATATGCTAGTTTTTCATAGGGTATAATAAATGAACTCGATTTTAATTGGACTTTTGCGCCTCTCTAAGCTTCGCGTCGAAGAAATCTCTCGTCTTTGAAAGTTGGATACGATCGGCAGAAGCTCCAGGACCATTTTCAATACCGTCCGCTCGCTTATTCACCTTGAATTAGGGTATCGGATAATTCATTCTGAATATGCTACTTTTTTAGGGTGTATAATAAATTAATGAATGAACTCGATTTCAATTGGACTTTTGCGACTCTTTAAGCGTCGCGTCGGAGAAATCTCACGTCTTTGAGAGTTTGATACGATCGGCAGAAGCTCCAGGACCATTTTCAATACCGTCCGCTCGCTTATACACCTTGAATTAGGGTATCGGATTGTTCATTCTGAATATGCTAGTTTTTCATAGGGTATAATAAATGAACTCGATTTTAATTGGACTTTTGCGCCTCTCTAAGCTTCGCGTCGAAGAAATCTCTCGTCTTTGAAAGTTGGATACGATCGGCAGAAGCTCCAGGACCATTTTCAATACCGTCCGCTCGCTTATACACCTTGAATTAGGGTATCGGATTGTTCATTCTGAATATGCTACTTTTTTAGGGTGTATAATAAATTAATGAATGAACTCGATTTCAATTGGACTTTTGCGCCTCTCTAAGCGTCGCGTCGAAGAAATCTCCCGTCTTTGAAAGTTGGATACGATCGGCAGAAGCTCCAGGACCATTTTCAATACCGTCCGCTCGCTTATACACCTTGAATTAGGGTATCGGATAATTCATTCTGAATATGCTACTTTTTTAGGGTGTATAATAAATTAATGAATGAACTCGATTTCAATTGGACTTTTGCGACTCTTTAAGCGTCGCGTCGGAGAAATCTCACGTCTTTGAGAGTTTGATACGATCGGCAGAAGCTCCAGGACCATTTTCAATACCGTCCGCTCGCTTATACACCTTGAATTAGGGTATCGGATTGTTCATTCTGAATATGCTAGTTTTTCATAGGGTATAATAAATGAACTCGATTTTAATTGGACTTTTGCGCCTCTCTAAGCTTCGCGTCGAAGAAATCTCTCGTCTTTGAAAGTTGGATACGATCGGCAGAAGCTCCAGGACCATTTTCAATACCGTCCGCCCGCTTTAACACGTTGAATTAGGGTATCGGATTGTTCATTCTGAATATGCTACTTTTTTAGAGTGTATATTAAACAAACTCGATTTCAATTGGAATTTTGCGCGTCTTTAAGCGTCGCGTCGAAGAAATCTCTCGTCTTTGAAAGTTGGATACGATCGGCAGAAGCTCCAGGACCATTTTCAATACCGTCCGCCCGCTTTAACACGTTGAATTAGGGTATCGGATAATTCATTCTGAATATGCTACTTTTTTAGGGTGTATAATAAATTAATGAATGAACTCGATTTCAATTGGACTTTTGCGACTCTTTAAGCGTCGCGTCGGAGAAATCTCACGTCTTTGAGAGTTTGATACGATCGGCAGAAGCTCCAGGACCATTTTCAATACCGTCCGCTCGCTTATACACCTTGAATTAGGGTATCGGATTGTTCATTCTGAATATGCTACTTTTTTAGGGTGTATAATAAATTAATGAATGAACTCGATTTCAATTGGACTTTTGCGCCTCTCTAAGCGTCGCGTCGAAGAAATCTCCCGTCTTTGAAAGTTGGATACGATCGGCAGAAGCTCCAGGACCATTTTCAATACCGTCCGCTCGCTTATACACCTTGAATTAGGGTATCGGATTGTTCATTCTGAATATGCTACTTTTTTAGGGTGTATAATAAATTAATGAATGAACTCGATTTCAATTGGACTTTTGCGACTCTTTAAGCGTCGCGTCGGAGAAATCTCACGTCTTTGAGAGTTTGATACGATCGGCAGAAGCTCCAGGACCATTTTCAATACCGTCCGCTCGCTTATACACCTTGAATTAGGGTATCGGATTGTTCATTCTGAATATGCTACTTTTTTAGGGTGTATAATAAATTAATGAATGAACTCGATTTCAATTGGACTTTTGCGCCTCTCTAAGCGTCGCGTCGAAGAAATCTCCCGTCTTTGAAAGTTGGATACGATCGGCAGAAGCTCCAGGACCATTTTCAATACCGTCCGCTCGCTTATACACCTTGAATTAGGGTATCGGATTGTTCATTCTGAATATGCTACTTTTTTAGGGTGTATAATAAATTAATGAATGAACTCGATTTCAATTGGACTTTTGCGCCTCTCTAAGCGTCGCGTCGAAGAAATCTCACGTCTTTGAGAGTTTGATACGATCGGCAGAAGCTCCAGGACCATTTTCAATACCGTCCGCTCGCTTATACACCTTGAATTAGGGTATCGGATTGTTCATTCTGAATATGCTACTTTTTTAGGGTGTATAATAAATTAATGAATGAACTCGATTTCAATTGGACTTTTGCGACTCTTTAAGCGTCGCGTCGGAGAAATCTCACGTCTTTGAGAGTTTGATACGATCGGCAGAAGCTCCAGGACCATTTTCAATACCGTCCGCTCGCTTATACACCTTGAATTAGGGTATCGGATTGTTCATTCTGAATATGCTACTTTTTTAGGGTGTATAATAAATTAATGAATGAACTCGATTTCAATTGGACTTTTGCGCCTCTCTAAGCGTCGCGTCGAAGAAATCTCCCGTCTTTGAAAGTTGGATACGATCGGCAGAAGCTCCAGGACCATTTTCAATACCGTCCGCTCGCTTATACACCTTGAATTAGGGTATCGGATTGTTCATTCTGAATATGCTAGTTTTTCATAGGGTATAATAAATGAACTCGATTTTAATTGGACTTTTGCGCCTCTCTAAGCTTCGCGTCGAAGAAATCTCTCGTCTTTGAAAGTTGGATACGATCGGCAGAAGCTCCAGGACCATTTTCAATACCGTCCGCTCGCTTATACACCTTGAATTAGGGTATCGGATTGTTCATTCTGAATATGCTACTTTTTTAGAGTGTATATTAAATAAACTCGATTTCAATTGGAATTTTGCGCGTCTTTAAGCGTCGCGTCGAAGAAATCTCTCGTCTTTGAAAGTTGGATACGATCGGCAGAAGCTCCAGGACCATTTTCAATACCGTCCGCCCGCTTTAACACGTTGAATTAGGGTATCGGATTGTTCATTCTGAATATGCTACTTTTTTAGAGTGTATATTAAATAAACTCGATTTCAATTGGACTTTTGCGCCTCTCTAAGCTTCGCGTCGAAGAAATCTCTCGTCTTTGAAAGTTGGATACGATCGGCAGAAGCTCCAGGACCATTTTCAATACCGTCCGCTCGCTTATACACCTTGAATTAGGGTATCGGATAATTCATTCTGAATATGCTACTTTTTTAGGGTGTATAATAAATTAATGAATGAACTCGATTTCAATTGGACTTTTGCGACTCTTTAAGCGTCGCGTCGGAGAAATCTCACGTCTTTGAGAGTTTGATACGATCGGCAGAAGCTCCAGGACCATTTTCAATACCGTCCGCCCGCTTTAACACGTTGAATTAGGGTATCGGATAATTCATTCTGAATATGCTACTTTTTTAGGGTGTATAATAAATTAATGAATGAACTCGATTTCAATTGGACTTTTGCGACTCTTTAAGCGTCGCGTCGGAGAAATCTCACGTCTTTGAGAGTTTGATACGATCGGCAGAAGCTCCAGGACCATTTTCAATACCGTCCGCTCGCTTATACACCTTGAATTAGGGTATCGGATTGTTCATTCTGAATATGCTAGTTTTTCATAGGGTATAATAAATGAACTCGATTTTAATTGGACTTTTGCGCCTCTCTAAGCTTCGCGTCGAAGAAATCTCTCGTCTTTGAAAGTTGGATACGATCGGCAGAAGCTCCAGGACCATTTTCAATACCGTCCGCTCGCTTATACACCTTGAATTAGGGTATCGGATTGTTCATTCTGAATATGCTACTTTTTTAGGGTGTATAATAAATTAATGAATGAACTCGATTTCAATTGGACTTTTGCGCCTCTCTAAGCGTCGCGTCGAAGAAATCTCCCGTCTTTGAAAGTTGGATACGATCGGCAGAAGCTCCAGGACCATTTTCAATACCGTCCGCTCGCTTATACACCTTGAATTAGGGTATCGGATAATTCATTCTGAATATGCTACTTTTTTAGGGTGTATAATAAATTAATGAATGAACTCGATTTCAATTGGACTTTTGCGACTCTTTAAGCGTCGCGTCGGAGAAATCTCACGTCTTTGAGAGTTTGATACGATCGGCAGAAGCTCCAGGACCATTTTCAATACCGTCCGCTCGCTTATACACCTTGAATTAGGGTATCGGATTGTTCATTCTGAATATGCTAGTTTTTCATAGGGTATAATAAATGAACTCGATTTTAATTGGACTTTTGCGCCTCTCTAAGCTTCGCGTCGAAGAAATCTCTTGTCTTTGAAAGTTGGATACGATCGGCAGAAGCTCCAGGACCATTTTCAATACCGTCCGCCCGCTTTAACACGTTGAATTAGGGTATCGGATTGTTCATTCTGAATATGCTACTTTTTTAGAGTGTATATTAAACAAACTCGATTTCAATTGGAATTTTGCGCGTCTTTAAGCGTCGCATCGAAGAAATCTCTCGTCTTTGAAAGTTGGATACGATCGGCAGAAGCTCCAGGACCATTTTCAATACCGTCCGCCCGCTTTAACACGTTGAATTAGGGTATCGGATAATTCATTCTGAATATGCTACTTTTTTAGGGTGTATAATAAATTAATGAATGAACTCGATTTCAATTGGACTTTATCGACTCTTTAAGCGTCGCGTCGGAGAAATCTCACGTCTTTGAGAGTTTGATACGATCGGCAGAAGCTCCAGGACCATTTTCAATACCGTCCGCTCGCTTATACACCTTGAATTAGGGTATCGGATTGTTCATTCTGAATATGCTACTTTTTTAGGGTGTATAATAAATTAATGAATGAACTCGATTTCAATTGGACTTTTGCGACTCTTTAAGCGTCGCGTCGGAGAAATCTCACGTCTTTGAGAGTTTGATACGATCGGCAGAAGCTCCAGGACCATTTTCAATACCGTCCGCTCGCTTATACACCTTGAATTAGGGTATCGGATTGTTCATTCTGAATATGCTAGTTTTTCATAGGGTATAATAAATGAACTCGATTTTAATTGGACTTTTGCGCCTCTCTAAGCTTCGCGTCGAAGAAATCTCTCGTCTTTGAAAGTTGGATACGATCGGCAGAAGCTCCAGGACCATTTTCAATACCGTCCGCTCGCTTATTCACCTTGAATTAGGGTATCGGATAATTCATTCTGAATATGCTACTTTTTTAGGGTGTATAATAAATTAATGAATGAACTCGATTTCAATTGGACTTTTGCGACTCTTTAAGCGTCGCGTCGGAGAAATCTCACGTCTTTGAGAGTTTGATACGATCGGCAGAAGCTCCAGGACCATTTTCAATACCGTCCGCTCGCTTATACACCTTGAATTAGGGTATCGGATTGTTCATTCTGAATATGCTAGTTTTTCATAGGGTATAATAAATGAACTCGATTTTAATTGGACTTTTGCGCCTCTCTAAGCTTCGCGTCGAAGAAATCTCTCGTCTTTGAAAGTTGGATACGATCGGCAGAAGCTCCAGGACCATTTTCAATACCGTCCGCTCGCTTATACACCTTGAATTAGGGTATCGGATTGTTCATTCTGAATATGCTACTTTTTTAGGGTGTATAATAAATTAATGAATGAACTCGATTTCAATTGGACTTTTGCGCCTCTCTAAGCGTCGCGTCGAAGAAATCTCCCGTCTTTGAAAGTTGGATACGATCGGCAGAAGCTCCAGGACCATTTTCAATACCGTCCGCTCGCTTATACACCTTGAATTAGGGTATCGGATAATTCATTCTGAATATGCTACTTTTTTAGGGTGTATAATAAATTAATGAATGAACTCGATTTCAATTGGACTTTTGCGACTCTTTAAGCGTCGCGTCGGAGAAATCTCACGTCTTTGAGAGTTTGATACGATCGGCAGAAGCTCCAGGACCATTTTCAATACCGTCCGCTCGCTTATACACCTTGAATTAGGGTATCGGATTGTTCATTCTGAATATGCTAGTTTTTCATAGGGTATAATAAATGAACTCGATTTTAATTGGACTTTTGCGCCTCTCTAAGCTTCGCGTCGAAGAAATCTCTCGTCTTTGAAAGTTGGATACGATCGGCAGAAGCTCCAGGACCATTTTCAATACCGTCCGCCCGCTTTAACACGTTGAATTAGGGTATCGGATTGTTCATTCTGAATATGCTACTTTTTTAGAGTGTATATTAAACAAACTCGATTTCAATTGGAATTTTGCGCGTCTTTAAGCGTCGCGTCGAAGAAATCTCTCGTCTTTGAAAGTTGGATACGATCGGCAGAAGCTCCAGGACCATTTTCAATACCGTCCGCCCGCTTTAACACGTTGAATTAGGGTATCGGATAATTCATTCTGAATATGCTACTTTTTTAGGGTGTATAATAAATTAATGAATGAACTCGATTTCAATTGGACTTTTGCGACTCTTTAAGCGTCGCGTCGGAGAAATCTCACGTCTTTGAGAGTTTGATACGATCGGCAGAAGCTCCAGGACCATTTTCAATACCGTCCGCTCGCTTATACACCTTGAATTAGGGTATCGGATTGTTCATTCTGAATATGCTACTTTTTTAGGGTGTATAATAAATTAATGAATGAACTCGATTTCAATTGGACTTTTGCGCCTCTCTAAGCGTCGCGTCGAAGAAATCTCCCGTCTTTGAAAGTTGGATACGATCGGCAGAAGCTCCAGGACCATTTTCAATACCGTCCGCTCGCTTATACACCTTGAATTAGGGTATCGGATTGTTCATTCTGAATATGCTACTTTTTTAGGGTGTATAATAAATTAATGAATGAACTCGATTTCAATTGGACTTTTGCGACTCTTTAAGCGTCGCGTCGGAGAAATCTCACGTCTTTGAGAGTTTGATACGATCGGCAGAAGCTCCAGGACCATTTTCAATACCGTCCGCTCGCTTATACACCTTGAATTAGGGTATCGGATTGTTCATTCTGAATATGCTACTTTTTTAGGGTGTATAATAAATTAATGAATGAACTCGATTTCAATTGGACTTTTGCGCCTCTCTAAGCGTCGCGTCGAAGAAATCTCCCGTCTTTGAAAGTTGGATACGATCGGCAGAAGCTCCAGGACCATTTTCAATACCGTCCGCTCGCTTATACACCTTGAATTAGGGTATCGGATTGTTCATTCTGAATATGCTACTTTTTTAGGGTGTATAATAAATTAATGAATGAACTCGATTTCAATTGGACTTTTGCGCCTCTCTAAGCGTCGCGTCGAAGAAATCTCACGTCTTTGAGAGTTTGATACGATCGGCAGAAGCTCCAGGACCATTTTCAATACCGTCCGCTCGCTTATACACCTTGAATTAGGGTATCGGATTGTTCATTCTGAATATGCTACTTTTTTAGGGTGTATAATAAATTAATGAATGAACTCGATTTCAATTGGACTTTTGCGACTCTTTAAGCGTCGCGTCGGAGAAATCTCACGTCTTTGAGAGTTTGATACGATCGGCAGAAGCTCCAGGACCATTTTCAATACCGTCCGCTCGCTTATACACCTTGAATTAGGGTATCGGATTGTTCATTCTGAATATGCTACTTTTTTAGGGTGTATAATAAATTAATGAATGAACTCGATTTCAATTGGACTTTTGCGCCTCTCTAAGCGTCGCGTCGAAGAAATCTCCCGTCTTTGAAAGTTGGATACGATCGGCAGAAGCTCCAGGACCATTTTCAATACCGTCCGCTCGCTTATACACCTTGAATTAGGGTATCGGATTGTTCATTCTGAATATGCTAGTTTTTCATAGGGTATAATAAATGAACTCGATTTTAATTGGACTTTTGCGCCTCTCTAAGCTTCGCGTCGAAGAAATCTCTCGTCTTTGAAAGTTGGATACGATCGGCAGAAGCTCCAGGACCATTTTCAATACCGTCCGCTCGCTTATACACCTTGAATTAGGGTATCGGATTGTTCATTCTGAATATGCTACTTTTTTAGAGTGTATATTAAATAAACTCGATTTCAATTGGAATTTTGCGCGTCTTTAAGCGTCGCGTCGAAGAAATCTCTCGTCTTTGAAAGTTGGATACGATCGGCAGAAGCTCCAGGACCATTTTCAATACCGTCCGCCCGCTTTAACACGTTGAATTAGGGTATCGGATTGTTCATTCTGAATATGCTACTTTTTTAGAGTGTATATTAAATAAACTCGATTTCAATTGGACTTTTGCGCCTCTCTAAGCTTCGCGTCGAAGAAATCTCTCGTTTTTGAAAGTTGGATACGATCGGCAGAAGCTCCAGGACCATTTTCAATACCGTCCGCTCGCTTATACACCTTGAATTAGGGTATCGGATAATTCATTCTGAATATGCTACTTTTTTAGGGTGTATAATAAATTAATGAATGAACTCGATTTCAATTGGACTTTTGCGACTCTTTAAGCGTCGCGTCGGAGAAATCTCACGTCTTTGAGAGTTTGATACGATCGGCAGAAGCTCCAGGACCATTTTCAATACCGTCCGCCCGCTTTAACACGTTGAATTAGGGTATCGGATAATTCATTCTGAATATGCTACTTTTTTAGGGTGTATAATAAATTAATGAATGAACTCGATTTCAATTGGACTTTTGCGACTCTTTAAGCGTCGCGTCGGAGAAATCTCACGTCTTTGAGAGTTTGATACGATCGGCAGAAGCTCCAGGACCATTTTCAATACCGTCCGCTCGCTTATACACCTTGAATTAGGGTATCGGATTGTTCATTCTGAATATGCTAGTTTTTCATAGGGTATAATAAATGAACTCGATTTTAATTGGACTTTTGCGCCTCTCTAAGCTTCGCGTCGAAGAAATCTCTCGTCTTTGAAAGTTGGATACGATCGGCAGAAGCTCCAGGACCATTTTCAATACCGTCCGCTCGCTTATACACCTTGAATTAGGGTATCGGATTGTTCATTCTGAATATGCTACTTTTTTAGGGTGTATAATAAATTAATGAATGAACTCGATTTCAATTGGACTTTTGCGCCTCTCTAAGCGTCGCGTCGAAGAAATCTCCCGTCTTTGAAAGTTGGATACGATCGGCAGAAGCTCCAGGACCATTTTCAATACCGTCCGCTCGCTTATACACCTTGAATTAGGGTATCGGATAATTCATTCTGAATATGCTACTTTTTTAGGGTGTATAATAAATTAATGAATGAACTCGATTTCAATTGGACTTTTGCGACTCTTTAAGCGTCGCGTCGGAGAAATCTCACGTCTTTGAGAGTTTGATACGATCGGCAGAAGCTCCAGGACCATTTTCAATACCGTCCGCTCGCTTATACACCTTGAATTAGGGTATCGGATTGTTCATTCTGAATATGCTAGTTTTTCATAGGGTATAATAAATGAACTCGATTTTAATTGGACTTTTGCGCCTCTCTAAGCTTCGCGTCGAAGAAATCTCTTGTCTTTGAAAGTTGGATACGATCGGCAGAAGCTCCAGGACCATTTTCAATACCGTCCGCCCGCTTTAACACGTTGAATTAGGGTATCGGATTGTTCATTCTGAATATGCTACTTTTTTAGAGTGTATATTAAACAAACTCGATTTCAATTGGAATTTTGCGCGTCTTTAAGCGTCGCGTCGAAGAAATCTCTCGTCTTTGAAAGTTGGATACGATCGGCAGAAGCTCCAGGACCATTTTCAATACCGTCCGCCCGCTTTAACACGTTGAATTAGGGTATCGGATAATTCATTCTGAATATGCTACTTTTTTAGGGTGTATAATAAATTAATGAATGAACTCGATTTCAATTGGACTTTATCGACTCTTTAAGCGTCGCGTCGGAGAAATCTCACGTCTTTGAGAGTTTGATACGATCGGCAGAAGCTCCAGGACCATTTTCAATACCGTCCGCTCGCTTATACACCTTGAATTAGGGTATCGGATTGTTCATTCTGAATATGCTACTTTTTTAGGGTGTATAATAAATTAATGAATGAACTCGATTTCAATTGGACTTTTGCGACTCTTTAAGCGTCGCGTCGGAGAAATCTCACGTCTTTGAGAGTTTGATACGATCGGCAGAAGCTCCAGGACCATTTTCAATACCGTCCGCTCGCTTATACACCTTGAATTAGGGTATCGGATTGTTCATTCTGAATATGCTAGTTTTTCATAGGGTATAATAAATGAACTCGATTTTAATTGGACTTTTGCGCCTCTCTAAGCTTCGCGTCGAAGAAATCTCTCGTCTTTGAAAGTTGGATACGATCGGCAGAAGCTCCAGGACCATTTTCAATACCGTCCGCCCGCTTTAACACGTTGAATTAGGGTATCGGATTGTTCATTCTGAATATGCTACTTTTTTAGAGTGTATATTAAACAAACTCGATTTCAATTGGAATTTTGCGCGTCTTTAAGCGTCGCGTCGAAGAAATCTCTCGTCTTTGAAAGTTGGATACGATCGGCAGAAGCTCCAGGACCATTTTCAATACCGTCCGCCCGCTTTAACACGTTGAATTAGGGTATTGGATAATTCATTCTGAATATGCTACTTTTTTAGGGTGTATAATAAATTAATGAATGAACTCGATTTCAATTGGACTTTTGCGACTCTTTAAGCGTCGCGTCGGAGAAATCTCACGTCTTTGAGAGTTTGATACGATCGGCAGAAGCTCCAGGACCATTTTCAATACCGTCCGCTCGCTTATACACCTTGAATTAGGGTATCGGATTGTTCATTCTGAATATGCTACTTTTTTAGGGTGTATAATAAATTAATGAATGAACTCGATTTCAATTGGACTTTTGCGACTCTTTAAGCGTCGCGTCGGAGAAATCTCACGTCTTTGAGAGTTTGATACGATCGGCAGAAGCTCCAGGACCATTTTCAATACCGTCCGCTCGCTTATACACCTTGAATTAGGGTATCGGATTGTTCATTCTGAATATGCTAGTTTTTCATAGGGTATAATAAATGAACTCGATTTTAATTGGACTTTTGCGCCTCTCTAAGCTTCGCGTCGAAGAAATCTCTCGTCTTTGAAAGTTGGATACGATCGGCAGAAGCTCCAGGACCATTTTCAATACCGTCCGCCCGCTTTAACACGTTGAATTAGGGTATCGGATTGTTCATTCTGAATATGCTACTTTTTTAGAGTGTATAATAAACAAACTCGATTTCAATTGGAATTTTGCGCGTCTTTAAGCGTCGCGTCGAAGAAATCTCTCGTCTTTGAAAGTTGGATACGATCGGCAGAAGCTCCAGGACCATTTTCAATACCGTCCGCCCGCTTTAACACGTTGAATTAGGGTATCGGATAATTCATTCTGAATATGCTACTTTTTTAGGGTGTATAATAAATTAATGAATGAACTCGATTTCAATTGGACTTTTGCGACTCTTTAAGCGTCGCGTCGGAGAAATCTCACGTCTTTGAGAGTTTGATACGATCGGCAGAAGCTCCAGGACCATTTTCAATACCGTCCGCTCGCTTATACACCTTGAATTAGGGTATCGGATTGTTCATTCTGAATATGCTACTTTTTTAGGGTGTATAATAAATTAATGAATGAACTCGATTTCAATTGGACTTTTGCGACTCTTTAAGCGTCGCGTCGGAGAAATCTCACGTCTTTGAGAGTTTGATACGATCGGCAGAAGCTCCAGGACCATTTTCAATACCGTCCGCTCGCTTATACACCTTGAATTAGGGTATCGGATTGTTCATTCTGAATATGCTACTTTTTTAGGGTGTATAATAAATTAATGAATGAACTCGATTTCAATTGGACTTTTGCGCCTCTCTAAGCGTCGCGTCGAAGAAATCTCCCGTCTTTGAAAGTTGGATACGATCGGCAGAAGCTCCAGGACCATTTTCAATACCGTCCGCTCGCTTATACACCTTGAATCAGGGTATCGGATTGTTCATTCTGAATATGCTAGTTTTTCATAGGGTATAATAAATGAACTCGATTTTAATTGGACTTTTACGCCTCTCTAAGCTTCGCGTCGAAGAAATCTCTCGTCTTTGAAAGTTGGATTCGATCGGCAGAAGCTCCAGGACCATTTTCAATACCGTCCGCTCGCTTATACACCTTGAATTAGGGTATCGGATTGTTCATTCTGAATATGCTACTTTTTTAGGGTGTATAATAAATTAATGAATGAACTCGATTTCAATTGGACTTTTGCGACTCTTTAAGCGTCGCGTCGGAGAAATCTCACGTCTTTGAGAGTTTGATACGATCGGCAGAAGCTCCAGGACCATTTTCAATACCGTCCGCTCGCTTATACACCTTGAATTAGGGTATCGGATTGTTCATTCTGAATATGCTAGTTTTTCATAGGGTATAATAAATGAACTCGATTTTAATTGGACTTTTGCGCCTCTCTAAGCTTCGCGTCGAAGAAATCTATCGTCTTTGAAAGTTGGATACGATCGGCAGAAGCTCCAGGACCATTTTCAATACCGTCCGCCCGCTTTAACACGTTGAATTAGGGTATCGGATTGTTCATTCTGAATATGCTACTTTTTTAGAGTGTATATTAAACAAACTCGATTTCAATTGGAATTTTGCGCGTCTTTAAGCGTCGCGTCGAAGAAATCTCTCGTCTTTGAAAGTTGGATACGATCGGCAGAAGCTCCAGGACCATTTTCAATACCGTCCGCCCGCTTTAACACGTTGAATTAGGGTATCGGATAATTCATTCTGAATATGCTACTTTTTTAGGGTGTATAATAAATTAATGAATGAACTCGATTTCAATTGGACTTTTGCGACTCTTTAAGCGTCGCGTCGGAGAAATCTCACGTCTTTGAGAGTTTGATACGATCGGCAGAAGCTCCAGGACCATTTTCAATACCGTCCGCTCGCTTATACACCTTGAATTAGGGTATCGGATTGTTCATTCTGAATATGCTAGTTTTTCATAGGGTATAATAAATGAACTCGATTTTAATTGGACTTTTGCGCCTCTCTAAGCTTCGCGTCGAAGAAATCTCTCGTCTTTGAAAGTTGGATACGATCGGCAGAACCTCCAGGACCATTTTCAATACCGTCCGCTCGCTTATACACCTTGAATTAGGGTATCGGATTGTTCATTCTGAATATGCTACTTTTTTAGGGTGTATAATAAATTAATGAATGAACTCGATTTCAATTGGACTTTTGCGCCTCTCTAAGCGTCGCGTCGAAGAAATCTCCCGTCTTTGAAAGTTGGATACGATCGGCAGAAGCTCCAGGACCATTTTCAATACCGTCCGCTCGCTTATACACCTTGAATTAGGGTATCGGATAATTCATTCTGAATATGCTACTTTTTTAGGGTGTATAATAAATTAATGAATGAACTCGATTTCAATTGGACTTTTGCGACTCTTTAAGCGTCGCGTCGGAGAAATCTCACGTCTTTGAGAGTTTGATACGATCGGCAGAAGCTCCAGGACCATTTTCAATACCGTCCGCTCGCTTATACACCTTGAATTAGGGTATCGGATTGTTCATTCTGAATATGCTAGTTTTTCATAGGGTATAATAAATGAACTCGATTTTAATTGGACTTTTGCGCCTCTCTAAGCTTCGCGTCGAAGAAATCTCTCGTCTTTGAAAGTTGGATACGATCGGCAGAAGCTCCAGGACCATTTTCAATACCGTCCGCCCGCTTTAACACGTTGAATTAGGGTATCGGATTGTTCATTCTGAATATGCTACTTTTTTAGAGTGTATATTAAACAAACTCGATTTCAATTGGAATTTTGCGCGTCTTTAAGCGTCGCGTCGAAGAAATCTCTCGTCTTTGAAAGTTGGATACGATCGGCAGAAGCTCCAGGACCATTTTCAATACCGTCCGCCCGCTTTAACACGTTGAATTAGGGTATCGGATAATTCATTCTGAATATGCTACTTTTTTAGGGTGTATAATAAATTAATGAATGAACTCGATTTCAATTGGACTTTTGCGACTCTTTAAGCGTCGCGTCGGAGAAATCTCACGTCTTTGAGAGTTTGATACGATCGGCAGAAGCTCCAGGACCATTTTCAATACCGTCCGCTCGCTTATACACCTTGAATTAGGGTATCGGATTGTTCATTCTGAATATGCTAGTTTTTCATAGGGTATAATAAATGAACTCGATTTTAATTGGACTTTTGCGCCTCTCTAAGCTTCGCGTCGAAGAAATCTCTCGTCTTTGAAAGTTGGATACGATCGGCAGAAGCTCCAGGACCATTTTCAATACCGTCCGCTCGCTTATACACCTTGAATTAGGGTATCGGATTGTTCATTCTGAATATGCTACTTTTTTAGGGTGTATAATAAATTAATGAATGAACTCGATTTCAATTGGACTTTTGCGCCTCTCTAAGCGTCGCGTCGAAGAAATCTCCCGTCTTTGAAAGTTGGATACGATCGGCAGAAGCTCCAGGACCATTTTCAATACCGTCCGCTCGCTTATACACCTTGAATTAGGGTATCGGATAATTCATTCTGAATATGCTACTTATTTAGGGTGTATAATAAATTAATGAATGAACTCGATTTCAATTGGACTTTTGCGACTCTTTAAGCGTCGCGTCGGAGAAATCTCACGTCTTTGAGAGTTTGATACGATCGGCAGAAGCTCCAGGACCATTTTCAATACCGTCCGCTCGCTTATACACCTTGAATTAGGGTATCGGATTGTTCATTCTGAATATGCTACTTTTTTAGGGTGTATATTAAACAAACTCGATTTCAATTGGAATTTTGCGCGTCTTTAAGCGTCGCGTCGAAGAAATCTCTCGTCTTTGAAAGTTGGATACGATCGGCAGAAGCTCCAGGACCATTTTCAATACCGTCCGCCCGCTTTAACACGTTGAATTAGGGTATCGGATAATTCATTCTGAATATGCTACTTTTTTAGGGTGTATAATAAATTAATGAATGAACTCGATTTCAATTGGACTTTTGCGACTCTTTAAGCGTCGCGTCGGAGAAATCTCACGTCTTTGAGAGTTTGATACGATCGGCAGAAGCTCCAGGACCATTTTCAATACCGTCCGCTCGCTTATACACCTTGAATTAGGGTATCGGATTGTTCATTCTGAATATGCTACTTTTTTAGGGTGTATAATAAATTAATGAATGAACTCGATTTCAATTGGACTTTTGCGCCTCTCTAAGCGTCGCGTCGAAGAAATCTCCCGTCTTTGAAAGTTGGATACGATCGGCAGAAGCTCCAGGACCATTTTCAATACCGTCCGCTCGCTTATACACCTTGAATTAGGGTATCGGATTGTTCATTCTGAATATGCTAGTTTTTCATAGGGTATAATAAATGAACTCGATTTTAATTGGACTTTTGCGCCTCTCTAAGCTTCGCGTCGAAGAAATCTCTCGTCTTTGAAAGTTGGATACGATCGGCAGAAGCTCCAGGACCATTTTCAATACCGTCCGCTCGCTTATACACCTTGAATTAGGGTATCGGATTGTTCATTCTGAATATGCTACTTTTTTAGGGTGTATAATAAATTAATGAATGAACTCGATTTCAATTGGACTTTTGCGCCTCTCTAAGCGTCGCGTCGAAGAAATCTCCCGTCTTTGAAAGTTGGATACGATCGGCAGAAGCTCCAGGACCATTTTCAATACCGTCCGCTCGCTTATACACCTTGAATTAGGGTATCGGATAATTCATTCTGAATATGCTACTTTTTTAGGGTGTATAATAAATTAATGAATGAACTCGATTTCAATTGGACTTTTGCGACTCTTTAAGCGTCGCGTCGGAGAAATCTCACGTCTTTGAGAGTTTGATACGATCGGCAGAAGCTCCAGGACCATTTTCAATACCGTCCGCTCGCTTATACACCTTGAATTAGGGTATCGGATTGTTCATTCTGAATATGCTACTTTTTTAGGGTGTATAATAAATTAATGAATGAACTCGATTTCAATTGGACTTTTGCGCCTCTCTAAGCGTCGCGTCGAAGAAATCTCCCGTCTTTGAAAGTTGGATACGATCGGCAGAAGCTCCAGGACCATTTTCAATACCGTCCGCTCGCTTATACACCTTGAATTAGGGTATCGGATTGTTCATTCTGAATATGCTAGTTTTTCATAGGGTATAATAAATGAACTCGATTTTAATTGGACTTTTGCGCCTCTCTAAGCTTCGCGTCGAAGAAATCTCTCGTCTTTGAAAGTTGGATACGATCGGCAGAAGCTCCAGGACCATTTTCAATACCGTCCGCTCGCTTATACACCTTGAATTAGGGTATCGGATTGTTCATTCTGAATATGCTACTTTTTTAGGGTGTATAATAAATTAATGAATGAACTCGATTTCAATTGGACTTTTGCGCCTCTCTAAGCGTCGCGTCGAAGAAATCTCC
The DNA here is from genome assembly GCF_051294905.1 of Botryllus schlosseri. Lineage (NCBI taxonomy): Eukaryota > Metazoa > Chordata > Ascidiacea > Stolidobranchia > Styelidae > Botryllus > Botryllus schlosseri. The sequence continues at coordinate 28,588,362 of NC_137245.1, forward strand.
CGTCTTTGAAAGTTGGATACGATCGGCAGAAGCTCCAGGACCATTTTCAATACCGTCCGCCCGCTTTAACACGTTGAATTAGGGTATCGGATTGTTCATTCTGAATATGCTACTTTTTTAGAGTGTATATTAAACAAACTCGATTTCAATTGGAATTTTGCGCGTCTTTAAGCGTCGCGTCGAAGAAATCTCTCGTCTTTGAAAGTTGGATACGATCGGCAGAAGCTCCAGGACCATTTTCAATACCGTCCGCCCGCTTTAACACGTTGAATTAGGGTATCGGATAATTCATTCTGAATATGCTACTTTTTTAGGGTGTATAATAAATTAATGAATGAACTCGATTTCAATTGGACTTTTGCGACTCTTTAAGCGTCGCGTCGGAGAAATCTCACGTCTTTGAGAGTTTGATACGATCGGCAGAAGCTCCAGGACCATTTTCAATACCGTCCGCTCGCTTATACACCTTGAATTAGGGTATCGGATTGTTCATTCTGAATATGCTACTTTTTTAGGGTGTATAATAAATTAATGAATGAACTCGATTTCAATTGGACTTTTGCGCCTCTCTAAGCGTCGCGTCGAAGAAATCTCCCGTCTTTGAAAGTTGGATACGATCGGCAGAAGCTCCAGGACCATTTTCAATACCGTCCGCTCGCTTATACACCTTGAATTAGGGTATCGGATTGTTCATTCTGAATATGCTAGTTTTTCATAGGGTATAATAAATGAACTCGATTTTAATTGGACTTTTGCGCCTCTCTAAGCTTCGCGTCGAAGAAATCTCTCGTCTTTGAAAGTTGGATACGATCGGCAGAAGCTCCAGGACCATTTTCAATACCATCCGCTCGCTTATACACCTTGAATTAGGGTATCGGATTGTTCATTCTGAATATGCTACTTTTTTAGGGTGTATAATAAATTAATGAATGAACTCGATTTCAATTGGACTTTTGCGCCTCTCTAAGCGTCGCGTCGAAGAAATCTCCCGTCTTTGAAAGTTGGATACGATCGGCAGAAGCTCCAGGACCATTTTCAATACCGTCCGCTCGCTTATACACCTTGAATTAGGGTATCGGATAATTCATTCTGAATATGCTACTTTTTTAGGGTGTATAATAAATTAATGAATGAACTCGATTTCAATTGGACTTTTGCGACTCTTTAAGCGTCGCGTCGGAGAAATCTCACGTCTTTGAGAGTTTGATACGATCGGCAGAAGCTCCAGGACCATTTTCAATACCGTCCGCTCGCTTATACACCTTGAATTAGGGTATCGGATTGTTCATTCTGAATATGCTACTTTTTTAGGGTGTATAATAAATTAATGAATGAACTCGATTTCAATTGGACTTTTGCGACTCTTTAAGCGTCGCGTCGGAGAAATCTCACGTCTTTGAGAGTTTGATACGATCGGCAGAAGCTCCAGGACCATTTTCAATACCGTCCGCTCGCTTATACACCTTGAATTAGGGTATCGGATTGTTCATTCTGAATATGCTAGTTTTTCATAGGGTATAATAAATGAACTCGATTTTAATTGGACTTTTGCGCCTCTCTAAGCTTCGCGTCGAAGAAATCTCTCGTCTTTGAAAGTTGGATGCGATCGGCAGAAGCTCCAGGACCATTTTCAATACCGTCCGCTCGCTTATACACCTTGAATTAGGGTATCGGATTGTTCATTCTGAATATGCTACTTTTTTAGGGTGTATAATAAATTAATGAATGAACTCGATTTCAATTGGACTTTTGCGCCTCTCTAAGCGTCGCGTCGAAGAAATCTCCCGTCTTTGAAAGTTGGATACGATCGGCAGAAGCTCCAGGACCATTTTCAATACCGTCCGCTCGCTTATACACCTTGAATTAGGGTATCGGATAATTCATTCTGAATATGCTACTTTTTTAGGGTGTATAATAAATTAATGAATGAACTCGATTTCAATTGGACTTTTGCGACTCTTTAAGCGTCGCGTCGGAGAAATCTCACGTCTTTGAGAGTTTGATACGATCGGCAGAAGCTCCAGGACCATTTTCAATACCGTCCGCTCGCTTATACACCTTGAATTAGGGTATCGGATTGTTCATTCTGAATATGCTAGTTTTTCATAGGGTATAATAAATGAACTCGATTTTAATTGGACTTTTGCGCCTCTCTAAGCTTCGCGTCGAAGAAATCTCTCGTCTTTGAAAGTTGGATACGATCGGCAGAAGCTCCAGGACCATTTTCAATACCGTCCGCCCGCTTTAACACGTTGAATTAGGGTATCGGATTGTTCATTCTGAATATGCTACTTTTTTAGAGTGTATATTAAACAAACTCGATTTCAATTGGAATTTTGCGCGTCTTTAAGCGTCGCGTCGAAGAAATCTCTCGTCTTTGAAAGTTGGATACGATCGGCAGAAGCTCCAGGACCATTTTCAATACCGTCCGCCCGCTTTAACACGTTGAATTAGGGTATCGGATAATTCATTCTGAATATGCTACTTTTTTAGGGTGTATAATAAATTAATGAATGAACTCGATTTCAATTGGACTTTTGCGACTCTTTAAGCGTCGCGTCGGAGAAATCTCACGTCTTTGAGAGTTTGATACGATCGGCAGAAGCTCCAGGACCATTTTCAATACCGTCCGCTCGCTTATACACCTTGAATTAGGGTATCGGATTGTTCATTCTGAATATGCTACTTTTTTAGGGTGTATAATAAATTAATGAATGAACTCGATTTCAATTGGACTTTTGCGACTCTTTAAGCGTCGCGTCGGAGAAATCTCACGTCTTTGAGAGTTTGATACGATCGGCAGAAGCTCCAGGACCATTTTCAATACCGTCCGCTCGCTTATACACCTTGAATTAGGGTATCGGATTGTTCATTCTGAATATGCTAGTTTTTCATAGGGTATAATAAATGAACTCGATTTTAATTGGACTTTTGCGCCTCTCTAAGCTTCGCGTCGAAGAAATCTCTCGTCTTTGAAAGTTGGATACGATCGGCAGAAGCTCCAGGACCATTTTCAATACCGTCCGCCCGCTTTAACACGTTGAATTAGGGTATCGGATTGTTCATTCTGAATATGCTACTTTTTTAGAGTGTATATTAAACAAACTCGATTTCAATTGGAATTTTGCGCGTCTTTAAGCGTCGCGTCGAAGAAATCTCTCGTCTTTGAAAGTTGGATACGATCGGCAGAAGCTCCAGGACCATTTTCAATACCGTCCGCCCGCTTTAACACGTTGAATTAGGGTATCGGATAATTCATTCTGAATATGCTACTTTTTTAGGGTGTATAATAAATTAATGAATGAACTCGATTTCAATTGGACTTTTGCGACTCTTTAAGCGTCGCGTCGGAGAAATCTCACGTCTTTGAGAGTTTGATACGATCGGCAGAAGCTCCAGGACCATTTTCAATACCGTCCGCTCGCTTATACACCTTGAATTAGGGTATCGGATTGTTCATTCTGAATATGCTACTTTTTTAGGGTGTATAATAAATTAATGAATGAACTCGATTTCAATTGGACTTTTGCGACTCTTTAAGCGTCGCGTCGGAGAAATCTCACGTCTTTGAGAGTTTGATACGATCGGCAGAAGCTCCAGGACCATTTTCAATACCGTCCGCTCGCTTATACACCTTGAATTAGGGTATCGGATTGTTCATTCTGAATATGCTAGTTTTTCATAGGGTATAATAAATGAACTCGATTTTAATTGGACTTTTGCGCCTCTCTAAGCTTCGCGTCGAAGAAATCTCTCGTCTTTGAAAGTTGGATACGATCGGCAGAAGCTCCAGGACCATTTTCAATACCGTCCGCCCGCTTTAACACGTTGAATTAGGGTATCGGATTGTTCATTCTGAATATGCTACTTTTTTGGAGTGTATATTAAACAAACTCGATTTCAATTGGAATTTTGCGCGTCTTTAAGCGTCGCGTCGAAGAAATCTCTCGTCTTTGAAAGTTGGATACGATCGGCAGAAGCTCCAGGACCATTTTCAATACCGTCCGCCCGCTTTAACACGTTGAATTAGGGTATCGGATAATTCATTCTGAATATGCTACTTTTTTAGGGTGTATAATAAATTAATGAATGAACTCGATTTCAATTGGACTTTTGCGACTCTTTAAGCGTCGCGTCGGAGAAATCTCACGTCTTTGAGAGTTTGATACGATCGGCAGAAGCTCCAGGACCATTTTCAATACCGTCCGCTCGCTTATACACCTTGAATTAGGGTATCGGATTGTTCATTCTGAATATGCTACTTTTTTAGGGTGTATAATAAATTAATGAATGAACTCGATTTCAATTGGACTTTTGCGACTCTTTAAGCGTCGCGTCGGAGAAATCTCACGTCTTTGAGAGTTTGATACGATCGGCAGAAGCTCCAGGACCATTTTCAATACCGTCCGCTCGCTTATACACCTTGAATTAGGGTATCGGATTGTTCATTCTGAATATGCTAGTTTTTCATAGGGTATAATAAATGAACTCGATTTTAATTGGACTTTTGCGCCTCTCTAAGCTTCGCGTCGAAGAAATCTCTCGTCTTTGAAAGTTGGATACGATCGGCAGAAGCTCCAGGACCATTTTCAATACCGTCCGCTCGCTTATACACCTTGAATTAGGGTATCGGATTGTTCATTCTGAATATGCTACTTTTTTAGGGTGTATAATAAATTAATGAATGAACTCGATTTCAATTGGACTTTTGCGACTCTTTAAGCGTCGCGTCGGAGAAATCTCACGTCTTTGAGAGTTTGATACGATCGGCAGAAGCTCCAGGACCATTTTCAATACCGTCCGCTCGCTTATACACCTTGAATTAGGGTATCGGATTGTTCATTCTGAATATGCTAGTTTTTCATAGGGTATAATAAATGAACTCGATTTTAATTGGACTTTTGCGCCTCTCTAAGCTTCGCGTCGAAGAAATCTCTCGTCTTTGAAAGTTGGATACGATCGGCAGAAGCTCCAGGACTATTTTCAATACCGTCCGCCCGCTTTAACACGTTGAATTAGGGTATCGGATTGTTCATTCTGAATATGCTACTTTTTTAGAGTGTATATTAAACAAACTCGATTTCAATTGGAATTTTGCGCGTCTTTAAGCGTCGCGTCGAAGAAATCTCTCGTCTTTGAAAGTTGGATACGATCGGCAGAAGCTCCAGGACCATTTTCAATACCGTCCGCCCGCTTTAACACGTTGAATTAGGGTATCGGATAATTCATTCTGAATATGCTACTTTTTTAGGGTGTATATTAAACAAACTCGATTTCAATTGGAATTTTGCGCGTCTTTAAGCGTCGCGTCGAAGAAATCTCCCGTCTTTGAAAGTTGGATACGATCGGCAGAAGCTCCAGGACCATTTTCAATACCGTCCGCCCGCTTTAACACGTTGAATTAGGGTATCGGATTGTTCATTCTGAATATGCTACTTTTTTAGAGTGTATATTAAACAAACTCGATTTCAATTGGAATTTTGCGCGTCTTTAAGCGTCGCGTCGAAGAAATCTCTCGTCTTTGAAAGTTGGATACGATCGGCAGAAGCTCCAGGACCATTTTCAATACCGTCCGCCCGCTTTAACACGTTGAATTAGGGTATCGGATAATTCATTCTGAATATGCTACTTTTTTAGGGTGTATAATAAATTAATGAATGAACTCGATTTCAATTGGACTTTTGCGACTCTTTAAGCGTCGCGTCGGAGAAATCTCACGTCTTTGAGAGTTTGATACGATCGGCAGAAGCTCCAGGACCATTTTCAATACCGTCCGCTCGCTTATACACCTTGAATTAGGGTATCGGATTGTTCATTCTGAATATGCTACTTTTTTAGGGTGTATAATAAATTAATGAATGAACTCGATTTCAATTGGACTTTTGCGCCTCTCTAAGCGTCGCGTCGAAGAAATCTCCCGTCTTTGAAAGTTGGATACGATCGGCAGAAGCTCCAGGACCATTTTCAATACCGTCCGCTCGCTTATACACCTTGAATTAGGGTATCGGATTGTTCATTCTGAATATGCTAGTTTTTCATAGGGTATAATAAATGAACTCGATTTTAATTGGACTTTTGCGCCTCTCTAAGCTTCGCGTCGAAGAAATCTCTCGTCTTTGAAAGTTGGATACGATCGGCAGAAGCTCCAGGACCATTTTCAATACCGTCCGCTCGCTTATACACCTTGAATTAGGGTATCGGATTGTTCATTCTGAATATGCTACTTTTTTAGGGTGTATAATAAATTAATGAATGAACTCGATTTCAATTGGACTTTTGCGCCTCTCTAAGCGTCGCGTCGAAGAAATCTCCCGTCTTTGAAAGTTGGATACGATCGGCAGAAGCTCCAGGACCATTTTCAATACCGTCCGCTCGCTTATACACCTTGAATTAGGGTATCGGATAATTCATTCTGAATATGCTACTTTTTTAGGGTGTATAATAAATTAATGAATGAACTCGATTTCAATTGGACTTTTGCGACTCTTTAAGCGTCGCGTCGGAGAAATCTCACGTCTTTGAGAGTTTGATACGATCGGCAGAAGCTCCAGGACCATTTTCAATACCGTCCGCTCGCTTATACACCTTGAATTAGGGTATCGGATTGTTCATTCTGAATATGCTACTTTTTTAGGGTGTATAATAAATTAATGAATGAACTCGATTTCAATTGGACTTTTGCGACTCTTTAAGCTTCGCGTCGGAGAAATCTCACGTCTTTGAGAGTTTGATACGATCGGCAGAAGCTCCAGGACCATTTTCAATACCGTCCGCTCGCTTATACACCTTGAATTAGGGTATCGGATTGTTCATTCTGAATATGCTAGTTTTTCATAGGGTATAATAAATGAACTCGATTTTAATTGGACTTTTGCGCCTCTCTAAGCTTCGCGTCGAAGAAATCTCTCGTCTTTGAAAGTTGGATGCGATCGGCAGAAGCTCCAGGACCATTTTCAATACCGTCCGCTCGCTTATACACCTTGAATTAGGGTATCGGATTGTTCATTCTGAATATGCTACTTTTTTAGGGTGTATAATAAATTAATGAATGAACTCGATTTCAATTGGACTTTTGCGCCTCTCTAAGCGTCGCGTCGAAGAAATCTCCCGTCTTTGAAAGTTGGATACGATCGGCAGAAGCTCCAGGACCATTTTCAATACCGTCCGCTCGCTTATACACCTTGAATTAGGGTATCGGATTGTTCATTCTGAATATGCTAGTTTTTCATAGGGTATAATAAATGAACTCGATTTTAATTGGACTTTTGCGCCTCTCTAAGCTTCGCGTCGAAGAAATCTCTCGTCTTTGAAAGTTGGATACGATCGGCAGAAGCTCCAGGACCATTTTCAATACCGTCCGCTCGCTTATACACCTTGAATTAGGGTATCGGATTGTTCATTCTGAATATGCTACTTTTTTAGGGTGTATAATAAATTAATGAATGAACTCGATTTCAATTGGACTTTTGCGCCTCTCTAAGCGTCGCGTCGAAGAAATCTCCCGTCTTTGAAAGTTGGATACGATCGGCAGAAGCTCCAGGACCATTTTCAATACCGTCCGCTCGCTTATACACCTTGAATTAGGGTATCGGATAATTCATTCTGAATATGCTACTTTTTTAGGGTGTATAATAAATTAATGAATGAACTCGATTTCAATTGGACTTTTGCGACTCTTTAAGCGTCGCGTCGGAGAAATCTCACGTCTTTGAGAGTTTGATACGATCGGCAGAAGCTCCAGGACCATTTTCAATACCGTCCGCTCGCTTATACACCTTGAATTAGGGTATCGGATTGTTCATTCTGAATATGCTACTTTTTTAGGGTGTATAATAAATTAATGAATGAACTCGATTTCAATTGGACTTTTGCGACTCTTTAAGCTTCGCGTCGGAGAAATCTCACGTCTTTGAGAGTTTGATACGATCGGCAGAAGCTCCAGGACCATTTTCAATACCGTCCGCTCGCTTATACACCTTGAATTAGGGTATCGGATTGTTCATTCTGAATATGCTAGTTTTTCATAGGGTATAATAAATGAACTCGATTTTAATTGGACTTTTGCGCCTCTCTAAGCTTCGCGTCGAAGAAATCTCTCGTCTTTGAAAGTTGGATGCGATCGGCAGAAGCTCCAGGACCATTTTCAATACCGTCCGCTCGCTTATACACCTTGAATTAGGGTATCGGATTGTTCATTCTGAATATGCTACTTTTTTAGGGTGTATAATAAATTAATGAATGAACTCGATTTCAATTGGACTTTTGCGCCTCTCTAAGCGTCGCGTCGAAGAAATCTCCCGTCTTTGAAAGTTGGATACGATCGGCAGAAGCTCCAGGACCATTTTCAATACCGTCCGCTCGCTTATACACCTTGAATTAGGGTATCGGATAATTCATTCTGAATATGCTACTTTTTTAGGGTGTATAATAAATTAATGAATGAACTCGATTTCAATTGGACTTTTGCGACTCTTTAAGCGTCGCGTCGGAGAAATCTCACGTCTTTGAGAGTTTGATACGATCGGCAGAAGCTCCAGGACCATTTTCAATACCGTCCGCTCGCTTATACACCTTGAATTAGGGTATCGGATTGTTCATTCTGAATATGCTAGTTTTTCATAGGGTATAATAAATGAACTCGATTTTAATTGGACTTTTGCGCCTCTCTAAGCTTCGCGTCGAAGAAATCTCTCGTCTTTGAAAGTTGGATACGATCGGCAGAAGCTCCAGGACCATTTTCAATACCGTCCGCCCGCTTTAACACGTTGAATTAGGGTATCGGATTGTTCATTCTGAATATGCTACTTTTTTAGAGTGTATATTAAACAAACTCGATTTCAATTGGAATTTTGCGCGTCTTTAAGCGTCGCGTCGAAGAAATCTCTCGTCTTTGAAAGTTGGATACGATCGGCAGAAGCTCCAGGACCATTTTCAATACCGTCCGCCCGCTTTAACACGTTGAATTAGGGTATCGGATAATTCATTCTGAATATGCTACTTTTTTAGGGTGTATAATAAATTAATGAATGAACTCGATTTCAATTGGACTTTTGCGACTCTTTAAGCGTCGCGTCGGAGAAATCTCACGTCTTTGAGAGTTTGATACGATCGGCAGAAGCTCCAGGACCATTTTCAATACCGTCCGCTCGCTTATACACCTTGAATTAGGGTATCGGATTGTTCATTCTGAATATGCTACTTTTTTAGGGTGTATAATAAATTAATGAATGAACTCGATTTCAATTGGACTTTTGCGACTCTTTAAGCGTCGCGTCGGAGAAATCTCACGTCTTTGAGAGTTTGATACGATCGGCAGAAGCTCCAGGACCATTTTCAATACCGTCCGCTCGCTTATACACCTTGAATTAGGGTATCGGATAATTCATTCTGAATATGCTACTTTTTTAGGGTGTATAATAAATTAATGAATGAACTCGATTTCAATTGGACTTTTGCGACTCTTTAAGCGTCGCGTCGGAGAAATCTCACGTCTTTGAGAGTTTGATACGATCGGCAGAAGCTCCAGGACCATTTTCAATACCGTCCGCTCGCTTATACACCTTGAATTAGGGTATCGGATTGTTCATTCTGAATATGCTAGTTTTTCATAGGGTATAATAAATGAACTCGATTTTAATTGGACTTTTGCGCCTCTCTAAGCTTCGCGTCGAAGAAATCTCTCGTCTTTGAAAGTTGGATACGATCGGCAGAAGCTCCAGGACCATTTTCAATACCGTCCGCCCGCTTTAACACGTTGAATTAGGGTATCGGATTGTTCATTCTGAATATGCTACTTTTTTAGAGTGTATATTAAACAAACTCGATTTCAATTGGAATTTTGCGCGTCTTTAAGCGTCGCGTCGAAGAAATCTCTCGTCTTTGAAAGTTGGATACGATCGGCAGAAGCTCCAGGACCATTTTCAATACCGTCCGCCCGCTTTAACACGTTGAATTAGGGTATCGGATAATTCATTCTGAATATGCTACTTTTTTAGGGTGTATAATAAATTAATGAATGAACTCGATTTCAATTGGACTTTTGCGACTCTTTAAGCGTCGCGTCGGAGAAATCTCACGTCTTTGAGAGTTTGATACGATCGGCAGAAGCTCCAGGACCATTTTCAATACCGTCCGCTCGCTTATACACCTTGAATTAGGGTATCGGATTGTTCATTCTGAATATGCTACTTTTTTAGGGTGTATAATAAATTAATGAATGAACTCGATTTCAATTGGACTTTTGCGACTCTTTAAGCGTCGCGTCGGAGAAATCTCACGTCTTTGAGAGTTTGATACGATCGGCAGAAGCTCCAGGACCATTTTCAATACCGTCCGCTCGCTTATACACCTTGAATTAGGGTATCGGATAATTCATTCTGAATATGCTACTTTTTTAGGGTGTATAATAAATTAATGAATGAACTCGATTTCAATTGGACTTTTGCGACTCTTTAAGCGTCGCGTCGGAGAAATCTCACGTCTTTGAGAGTTTGATACGATCGGCAGAAGCTCCAGGACCATTTTCAATACCGTCCGCTCGCTTATACACCTTGAATTAGGGTATCGGATTGTTCATTCTGAATATGCTAGTTTTTCATAGGGTATAATAAATGAACTCGATTTTAATTGGACTTTTGCGCCTCTCTAAGCTTCGCGTCGAAGAAATCTCTCGTCTTTGAAAGTTGGATACGATCGGCAGAAGCTCCAGGACCATTTTCAATACCGTCCGCCCGCTTTAACACGTTGAATTAGGGTATCGGATTGTTCATTCTGAATATGCTACTTTTTTAGAGTGTATATTAAACAAACTCGATTTCAATTGGAATTTTGCGCGTCTTTAAGCGTCGCGTCGAAGAAATCTCTCGTCTTTGAAAGTTGGATACGATCGGCAGAAGCTCCAGGACCATTTTCAATACCGTCCGCCCGCTTTAACACGTTGAATTAGGGTATCGGATTGTTCATTCTGAATATGCTAGTTTTTCATAGGGTATAATAAATGAACTCGATTTTAATTGGACTTTTGCGCCTCTCTAAGCTTCGCGTCGAAGAAATCTCACGTCTTTGAGAGTTTGATACGATCGGCAGAAGCTCCAGGACCATTTTCAATACCGTCCGCTCGCTTATACACCTTGAATTAGGGTATCGGATTGTTCATTCTGAATATGCTAGTTTTTCATAGGGTATAATAAATGAACTCGATTTTAATTGGACTTTTGCGCCTCTCTAAGCTTCGCGTCGAAGAAATCTCTCGTCTTTGAAAGTTGGATACGATCGGCAGAAGCTCCAGGACCATTTTCAATACCGTCCGCCCGCTTTAACACGTTGAATTAGGGTATCGGATTGTTCATTCTGAATATGCTACATTTTTAGAGTGTATATTAAACAAACTCGATTTCAATTGGAATTTTGCGCGTCTTTAAGCGTCGCGTCGAAGAAATCTCTCGTCTTTGAAAGTTGGATACGATCGGCAGAAGCTCCAGGACCATTTTCAATACCGTCCGCCCGCTTTAACACGTTGAATTAGGGTATCGGATTGTTCATTCTGAATATGCTAGTTTTTCATAGGGTATAATAAATGAACTCGATTTTAATTGGACTTTTGCGCCTCTCTAAGCTTCGCGTCGAAGAAATCTCACGTCTTTGAGAGTTTGATACGATCGGCAGAAGCTCCAGGACCATTTTCAATACCGTCCGCTCGCTTATACACCTTGAATTAGGGTATCGGATTGTTCATTCTGAATATGCTAGTTTTTCATAGGGTATAATAAATGAACTCGATTTTAATTGGACTTTTGCGCCTCTCTAAGCTTCGCGTCGAAGAAATCTCTCGTCTTTGAAAGTTGGATACGATCGGCAGAAGCTCCAGGACCATTTTCAATACCGTCCGCCCGCTTTAACACGTTGAATTAGGGTATCGGATTGTTCATTCTGAATATGCTACTTTTTTAGAGTGTATATTAAACAAACTCGATTTCAATTGGAATTTTGCGCGTCTTTAAGCGTCGCGTCGAAGAAATCTCTCGTCTTTGAAAGTTGGATACGATCGGCAGAAGCTCCAGGACCATTTTCAATACCGTCCGCCCGCTTTAACACGTTGAATTAGGGTATCGGATTGTTCATTCTGAATATGAGTAGTAAGGGGATCCGTTTTTATTGCCCGCCAATCCCAGAAGGCCACGTCGCCTTAATTGCCACGCCTATATGACGCCCATTGTCACGCCTACAGGATGCCCATTGCCACGTCACCTGCCACTGCCACATCGTGTGTATTTATGAGCAAATTTCATTGTTTTGTGAATTTCAATACCGGTTTTCCATGTATATTTAGCAATATGTATTGAATAACTTGAAATGTATCATCACTAATTAATTAATATAAAATGCGATTTTAAGCGCTGCGACTTGAAAATATTAATATAATAACTTACTTTTTTGGATATAAATAACATTCAGATTACACATAAATTTCGAAAACTATGATGTCAATGGAATACTATATTTGCCAGATATTCACAGATAACACTCATCAACGTTGAACTAGGCGCGGGGTTCTATGATGATATATCAAAATTCTACACATCATCACTAATTAATTAATTCATATAAAATGCGATTTTGAGCGCAGACAGATCGCGGTTTCGATTGCCGAGGTCTCCGCATTTCATGACCTAATATGAGCGCACACTACAACTGAATTCATTCCAATACCTGCAAATTTACTTTGCATGTCGAGTATAAGGATAATTTAATCAGCGCTAAACGCCAACGGACTAGCCGTAGGCGCACAATGCTCGGCGTTACAATTAAACAAACTTTTCGCGGCAGGTACGCGATTGCTAACGGTTTCTACAGTTTCCACATTTCACGACTTATTTTCTTTGGACGCATACAAGCGATTCCGAAGGTCGAGGCTATGGAAACAAATCAAGCATGAGTACGTAAATCTCGAGCTTAGATCTCCGAGATTCTTGTATGCAACTAACATTATAGACAACCATTCGACAATATTCAACCAGCAATAATGGTTTCGATATAGTGCATCATGTACAGCGACACGCTGATCAATTCAAATTCAACAATGGGATCCCCCGCACAATTATGAAGCCCGATTTTCTCGTTGTTATAATTGCTTCCGAGAAATAGCTGTTTTGTGAATTTCAATACCGATTCTCCATGTGTATTTAGCAATATGTATTGATAATAACTTGCTTCCGAGAAATAAATAACAACACGAGTCCAGATACCGTTAAGTGAATTATTTTTAGGTATTAATCTTTACGAAAAATTGACGTAGTTCCAATAATACACTATATTTTAATTTTTAAAAATTACTAATCCGCGTGAGTCGAGATTTTCTTATTGTCTCCACATTTTTCCATACCAGTTTTTGAGAATATGAATTCTCGTGTAACACACTAAATGTTGATTCCCCATGAGTCGAGATGTCGCTAAGTAATTTATCAACTACGCATGATTTTATGTGAATTTCATCGATGGTGTCCGAGTTCTATGTGACATAAGTACAATTCCAGCATCGGTATTTGCAATAAAGCCGAAAAATTAGGGTCGCACCTTTTCGCAATTTATGCAGCTATTCGCAGACAACCATTCAACAATATTCAACCAGCAATAATGCTTTCGATATAGTGCATCATGTACAGCGACACGCTGATCAATTCAAATTCAACAATGGGATCCCCCGCACAATTATGAAGCCCGATCATCAGCTCGCAGTATAACCGCTACCTGTATAATGTTTGCATGTCGAGTATAAGGGTATTTAACTCAGCACTAAAATGCCAACGCCTAGCCGCAGGGGTCCGGTTCTCGTTGCTATAATTAAACGAACACCTTCGCCGCAGGTACGCGATCACCGACGTTATAATGATAAGGACAAATTAGCCGCATGAAAGCGAGTCTAATGAATATAACGACAGACAACAAGTTAGTTGAAAAGTAAAACTAATCGTGACCGATGCAAGACGGCGTGAAACAGCGCTTTCGCTCGATTCTTGTAGTGATCACATTTCATACGATTCAGTCCTTTTCATGTCACTAGAATAAGGGTGATTAAACCGACAGTGAAACGCCGCCGGCGTCTTATAACGTAATAATGTAAGCTGTGTCGGGTGCTGCTATAATGTTCGGAGCGAATATAGTAGAAAGTCCACGTCTGGACACCTGTATGCAGATGCGCATACTACCGTAGTAAAACGCATAACAGAATGCAGGCAAAATTCGATATTGCTTTGTGATGATTTTGATGTTGTTCCATAGCGATTGGGAAGATAGGACTCCTAATTTCCTAACTAACTACAAAATCCCTAGTAACATAGTCGGACGCATAACGGAATTTACGCAAAATCGGTATTGCTCTGCGATAATTTTGACCACTATGTTTTGATAATAACTTGCTTCCGAGAAATAAATAACATTCATTATACGTTACATGATACTTTTCCTTGATATTCTATTATGTGTATTTAGGGCTTATGCGACATCACTATGTTGGCGACAGGCCTGATTTGAACACACTAATTTTGCGAATTAAACTTATCGCTCAACACGGACACTCAATGAAGAGCACCCTGGAGACCCACATAAATGCTCCACAATTCTTGACATATAATATACTGAGCATATAATAAGATGACAAAACCTATACTTGAGTACTCCGAAATATACAAGTACTTTACCTTTTCACGACGTTTTTGTAAGATGAATACTAATTTTATTGAAAAATGAAATTTATGTTCTCAAGTAGGTTTTTGTCTACACGCACCAACAACTCAAGTATTTATGACACAGGAGTGATTCATTAAGTATAGCGCAAGCAGACCAAACCTATAATTGAGTGCTCCAAAATGTACAAGTACTTCGCTATGTACTCCCTCCACGTAAAAAGTGACAGATTTAGGCAAAAGTTGCTATAGAACTGCGTTAGTTTTAAAGTTGTTCCATCATGCAATGTGTGATGAAATTTGGTATGCTGCATAATCACAATGCCCTAGAGCTCATTTAGATACGTTTTTTAAATGTAGTTACACATTCTAGTTGTTTTGATGTAAGGAAAAAATCATTCGATAACTCGATAGTTAACACGCGTTGATGTAACTTTCCTCATTTGTATGCATAGCCTACGTGAAATTATTATGATGTCATGAATAAGTAGTTTACAAATTCATACGATTTTTCTTGTTGCGCTCCAGGATAAAATGTAATTTTTCGCTCTTTTTTATTTTTTCAATAAAATTAGTATTCATTTTACAAAAAACGTCGTGTAAAGATAAAGTACTTGTACATTTCGTAGTGCTCAAGTATAAGTTTTCAAACCATTACCGTGACAAAATTTTCAGAATAGCAACTTTTGCGTAAAGTCTCTGTCTTGCATTTAGTTGCCGGCTCTGAAAGCAAGCAAAGTTTGTGGTATTTGCGCAACATCGAAATTTGTACACTTCACGCGGGGCCTACGATACTTACGGCCTAATACGGCACATTACACTTGCTGGATATAAGAGGCCGACACTCCCAACCAGACATCACGACTGACTCAATGATTGCTTGCGATCTCACTTCTCGATACCAGACGCCTCGCCATACACGTCTAATAAAGTATTATAACAGACAAAATTAGTTCTTTCAGATGAAACAACCCAATTAAGAGCCAAGTGACATCGTCGCAATGTATTTAATCGTTCAGGTGAACTTGAATCGTGATCCGGATCTCGTAACATAGTAAAATCGAGGTATGTAGTTTAATTACTCACTCACTACTCTATATGTTGGTGGTGGTCATACCTGCAAACTTTTTTGCTGCGAACGTAGTGTTTCACCTTACATCAGTTGGTTCAATGTATGTACCGGGTTGTGAAAACTGTCGCTGTTTTGACTATGTGTCACAATCAATACTAAATACGAGAATTCGTTACTCGTCGAAACGCCGCAGTCAGACATCGTTAACAGCGATTCCGTGTATGGCAATCTTGAGTTCAATTGCGGTTTTGTGATGTTAACCAAGCGGCTGTGTTTCTGCGGTGTGAAGACTGAATTCGTGTTGTTTCCCCGCAAGAGTGCGATGTCTATTTCACACCTAGAGCAATTATAAAACGCATCTTCGAAACTTTTGGTCTAGTTCATCCGCTTGCATTTCGAAACGGACCATCACGACAAGACTCTAACCCACCACATCCGAGGTTTCAGTTGATCATATCGAAGAATATCATGTCCATCCGTGTTACCACCCACAGATTTCGCCATCCTCACACGGTAGTGCTAAGACACAGACAAGATGCGGTGGTGGAAATATTGAAAATGAGAAAGCAGACCTTGGTGTCATTTGATTTGGATTTTACACCCGATGAACCCACCATTCGTACTGCGCATTGGGATGAGGATTCTATCATTGATGTCGAGGCAAAGGAGATGTACAGATTTGTTGGTGTCGTGAATATTCAACGAAAGTCGGGGTATATGCTTGTGCATGGTTCGCGTATTTGACTGTGAAGATATCGCTATACATAACGTGCTGTTCACCGTATCGATAGCACCAACGAATATCCGTGAAAGGGTTGTAATCTCGGTGAAATAGTGTGCGACACATTTTTCCACAATTGGAATGCATGTCGGTTCATACTAAGACCATGTTACGGTCAAATATGTGTGTTTTTCTGTCTCCAACTCAGCTACCCCCACATTGAATGTACAGAGTCGGTGCATGTATGAGACTTCAGAACATGAATTTGTAATCAATGATGCTTGTAATGCCGGCCATGATGTTATCCGTGATGTATGTAATGTCACACACCTCGTTTACGCGAATACTTGGTATCTATGAACAATCGTGAAGTATACTGGATGTGTAATGTCTTGTTATTTTCATGGAAACACGGGGGTGTAACATGTTTGAATATTGTTCATTGGTTTGTCGATTCAGAGTTGATATCCGGATCCGGTTATTTGATCACTGGAACGGAGTGGATGTACTGATAATGATGATGATGACCGCCTACCGCAATATGCTACATGACGATCTAGTCCTGTTCAAATATATTTTTGGTCTGTTTAACACGCGTGGTAAACCTTTTTCGTCAAAGGTGCCATATCGACCCTATATTTCCAATTATATTTCTTAAGGAACCATGTACCTAGATTCTCATCTTCATGTCTTAATAGAAGCTCCACCATATTCTGTACAGTTAATCGTCTTTTCACCTGGTGAGTCATTTCTCTGATACGATACGATACATAACGAAAACCATTCGCCGTAATATATTCTGAATATTTTTTTTTCTAAGCATCCTCGAGGCAATTCACAACTATTTCCAGAACCCTCAATAAATGTATGTCTAATTCTTTGCGAGGACTAAGATTTCACCTAAATAGAGATCAATCATTCTTACGGTACCGAAAAACTAAACAAATCAAAAATAAAACACATCAACATAAAACTCTACCTACATTAAATCAGCATACTCTTACCACCCATCAAGGATAATATAGCTACGCGAAGACAACTCAACCTTTCGTTAACCTTATGTAGCTAATTACAATCCTCCAATGTGCAACCTAGTTGAGAATAGCTAATTCGCGAAAAACACTAAGCATAGCGACGTTCCAAAGCGTCATGTTTATATTGGATTCTCGCTAATACCCAACAGCCGATGAAGTTAGATAGAGGTTACTAGCGCTAGTTTTTCCTAAACGAAAACTCGTAGATACTCAAGTAGAAGGTGCACCCATCAATATATACTCGAGTGCAAGTGGAAATCGTGATTCTCAAGTAAGCAAAATGTAAGTATTCATGAGTTGGTTTAAATGAAGATTGTCAAGTATAAGTAGCATAAACATCATATTTGTAGTAGCATGTCCTCAAGATATTTTCAGTTCGGTCTAATTTCACGCTGCTTACCAATTTACAAGCCGCAGTACGAATTAGCATTCATAGAAATTGTACATAATTTTTGCATGTCGGGTGTTAAGGTGATTCCTACGCATTCATGATTTCGTCCGAGTTTGTATTTTAGTAATAATTTACGATACCGCGTTTGTAACTTGTGTAAGTAGGCCTTCAGGAATATCATAGTTCTTGAACCGTGCTCAATGCTCAATAGACCATTTTTGCTATTTTTCATCCCCATAAGTCATTCTGAATCGCGTAAACGCATCGTACGATATAGATGAAAGTTATGCAAATCCTAGGATCCTCATTTTCAAAGTAGCCTAGATCTCGAAATAAGCTCTGACTCGGTATTTTCCTCAAAGCATGGAATTACCACGAGTATCACCTTCGATCGCTGAAGAAAAGGATGAGATTATATCCGAAGCACATTCCTTGACCAGGAATTTTATCATGCACGAACTCGATGGCTCATGCGTTAAGGTAAATACGAAAGCAGAGAGAACCTTACGTCGAGTCGGGGATGAAATGTTCGAGCGACATCGAACTGTCCTAAACGCAGTCTCCAAACGTCTCCGCTATAGCGATGTCGAAGTCAATGAAAAATATAAAGAATATTTACCCGATGAGCGAATGTTCCTGATGATAGCTGATGAAATTTGCAAAGATACCAAAGAAAATTGGGGCAGGATTGTCACCCTTTTTGTGTTCGGTACCATTCTTGCTCGCAAGAACGAGGATGAACATCATGGGGAGAATATAGAAGCTATCATACAGACAGTCGGAAATTACATTGCTAGCAGAAGACTAAAGTGGATAGTGCGAAATGGAGGATGGGTGGGTGATTTACATGCTTTGCTTAGGATTTATAAATTATCTTTTAGCATGAGATATATAGTGTATCCGCTCCCTCGGAGCCCATATCATCTCTCGATGATGAAACTCAGCTTTACCTTCCAATTCGGTTCCCGATACGATAACTTTCATCCGTATGACCATTAAGGCTTCTATTTTTGTTGTAGGATGGCTTTGTAGAATTCTTTGATAATACCGCTTTCGACTACAATAAAGTTTGGAAGGGACTCGTGTTTGTCGGGATCGGACTGACATCTATTGCAATGGCATTATCAAGATAACGGATGTTCGCGTGTTTTGTCTCATGTAATATTTTAAGAATAAAATTCTTCATCGTTTAATCGCATCCATTTTACTGTAGGACCTATACAGTTTCTTCTGAGAATACTCGAAGGATTGCACCCATATGGAAACCTTCTTTATACTTTTAATTTTTCTAATTTCTACAGCTACGTAAGGAAATTGTTAGGATTACCCAGAATACATTGCAGGTCAAATTTGATTCGATTACGAGCATTATAGCGACAGAGATTTACGATAGTGTAAAATGACCTACCTTACGATATCAAATTTCGTCTTCTCTCCAAGTGGAAATATCATGTTATATAATATTGTCCATACCGAACAAATATAAATTTGCCCGTGCTGTTGCTTTGCAAGAATACTTCGCTCACATAGTAACCAATTTCTGGTGGATCCCGAATCGATATAGACAGAAGTGCGGAAAGTTACATTGACATGTCTTAACTTCTGCCATAGATGTTGCGTTTCCAACTACTTAAAAGTTGCTAGAGCTCACGCTGTTTTATCGTCGTATTGACGTTCGTTTTGAAAAGTATAGCATACTCAATGGTTTATGTTCACATTATTCAGTTAATTAGGTTTTTGCGCAAAGAAAAATAAAATTCACGCAAAAGTCGCTATTGCTCCGCGATGATTTTGATGTTGTTCCATACCGATTTGGGAGGTAGTACACTTTGTATTAACTTCTGCCATAGAAGTTGCGTTTCTGGCTACTTAAAAGTTGCTAGAGCTCACGCTGTTTTATCGTCGTATTGACGTTCGTTTTGAAAAGTATAGCATGCTCAATGGTTCATGTTCACATTATTCAGTTTAATTAGGTTTTGCGCAAAGATAAATAAAATTCACGCAAAAGTCGCTATTGCTCCGCGATGATTTTGATGTTGTTCCATACCGATTTGGGAGGTAGTACACTTAATTTCGTAAAGTACGCATATTCGCGGCGTGTTCAATTAACTCATGTGGCTCTAAAATGTAGTAAGCAGGGTGATGGGTATTCGTTGAGTGGAATAACCATAAAAAATATTCCCGCGCCCTAGGTTGTAGGGGTTAGGAATAGTTGAGTTTAGGAGGGCGCGGGAATATTTTTTATGGTTATTCAACTCAACGAATACCCATCACCCTGCTTACTACATTTTAGAGCCACATGAGTTAATTGAACACGCCGCGAATATGCGTACTTTACGAAATTAAGTGTACTACCTCCCAAATCGGTATGGAACAACATCAAAATCATCGCGGAGCAATAGCGACTTTTGCGTGAATTTTATTTATCTTTGCGCAAAACCTAATTAAACTGAATAATGTGAACATGAACCATTGAGCATGCTATACTTTTCAAAACGAACGTCAATACGACGATAAAACAGCGTGAGCTCTAGCAACTTTTAAGTAGTTGGAAACGCAACATCTATGGCAGAAGTTAAGACATGTCAATGTAACTTTCCGCACTTCTGTCTATATCGATTCGGGATCCACCAGAAATTGGTTACTATGTGAGCGAAGTATTCTTGCAAAGCAACAGCACGGGCAAATTTATATTTGTTCGGTATGGACAATATTATATAACATGATATTTCCACTTGGAGAGAAGACGAAATTTGATATCGTAAGGTAGGTCATTTTACACTATCGTAAATCTCTGTCGCTATAATGCTCGTAATCGAATCAAATTTGACCTGCAATGTATTCTGGGTAATCCTAACAATTTCCTTACGTAGCTGTAGAAATTAGAAAAATTAAAAGTATAAAGAAGGTTTCCATATGGGTGCAATCCTTCGAGTATTCTCAGAAGAAACTGTATAGGTCCTACAGTAAAATGGATGCGATTAAACGATGAAGAATTTTATTCTTAAAATATTACATGAGACAAAACACGCGAACATCCGTTATCTTGATAATGCCATTGCAATAGATGTCAGTCCGATCCCGACAAACACGAGTCCCTTCCAAACTTTATTGTAGTCGAAAGCGGTATTATCAAAGAATTCTACAAAGCCATCCTACAACAAAAATAGAAGCCTTAATGGTCATACGGATGAACGTTATCGTATCGGGAACCGAATTGGAAGGTAAAGCTGAGTTTCATCATCGAGAGATGATATGGGCTCCGAGGGAGCGGATACACTATATATCTCATGCTAAAAGATAATTTATAAATCCTAAGCAAAGCATGTAAATCACCCACCCATCCTCCATTTCGCACTATCCACTTTAGTCTTCTGCTAGCAATGTAATTTCCGACTGTCTGTATGATAGCTTCTATATTCTCCCCATGATGTTCATCCTCGTTCTTGCGAGCAAGAATGGTACCGAACACAAAAAGGGTGACAATCCTGCCCCAATTTTCTTTGGTATCTTTGCAAATTTCATCAGCTATCATCAGGAACATTCGCTCATCGGGTAAATATTCTTTATATTTTTCATTGACTTCGACATCGCTATAGCGGAGACGTTTGGAGACTGCGTTTAGGACAGTTCGATGTCGCTCGAACATTTCATCCCCGACTCGACGTAAGGTTCTCTCTGCTTTCGTATTTACCTTAACGCATGAGCCATCGAGTTCGTGCATGATAAAATTCCTGGTCAAGGAATGTGCTTCGGATATAATCTCATCCTTTTCTTCAGCGATCGAAGGTGATACTCGTGGTAATTCCATGCTTTGAGGAAAATACCGAGTCAGAGCTTATTTCGAGATCTAGGCTACTTTGAAAATGAGGATCCTAGGATTTGCATAACTTTCATCTATATCGTACGATGCGTTTACGCGATTCAGAATGACTTATGGGGATGAAAAATAGCAAAAATGGTCTATTGAGCATTGAGCACGGTTCAAGAACTATGATATTCCTGAAGGCCTACTTACACAAGTTACAAACGCGGTATCGTAAATTATTACTAAAATACAAACTCGGACGAAATCATGAATGCGTAGGAATCACCTTAACACCCGACATGCAAAAATTATGTACAATTTCTATGAATGCTAATTCGTACTGCGGCTTGTAAATTGGTAAGCAGCGTGAAATTAGACCGAACTGAAAATATCTTGAGGACATGCTACTACAAATATGATGTTTATGCTACTTATACTTGACAATCTTCATTTAAACCAACTCATGAATACTTACATTTTGCTTACTTGAGAATCACGATTTCCACTTGCACTCGAGTATATATTGATGGGTGCACCTTCTACTTGAGTATCTACGAGTTTTCGTTTAGGAAAAACTAGCGCTAGTAACCTCTATCTAACTTCATCGGCTGTTGGGTATTAGCGAGAATCCAATATAAACATGACGCTTTGGAACGTCGCTATGCTTAGTGTTTTTCGCGAATTAGCTATTCTCAACTAGGTTGCACATTGGAGGATTGTAATTAGCTACATAAGGTTAACGAAAGGTTGAGTTGTCTTCGCGTAGCTATATTATCCTTGATGGGTGGTAAGAGTATGCTGATTTAATGTAGGTAGAGTTTTATGTTGATGTGTTTTATTTTTGATTTGTTTAGTTTTTCGGTACCGTAAGAATGATTGATCTCTATTTAGGTGAAATCTTAGTCCTCGCAAAGAATTAGACATACATTTATTGAGGGTTCTGGAAATAGTTGTGAATTGCCTCGAGGATGCTTAGAAAAAAAAATATTCAGAATATATTACGGCGAATGGTTTTCGTTATGTATCGTATCGTATCAGAGAAATGACTCACCAGGTGAAAAGACGATTAACTGTACAGAATATGGTGGAGCTTCTATTAAGACATGAAGATGAGAATCTAGGTACATGGTTCCTTAAGAAATATAATTGGAAATATAGGGTCGATATGGCACCTTTGACGAAAAAGGTTTACCACGCGTGTTAAACAGACCAAAAATATATTTGAACAGGACTAGATCGTCATGTAGCATATTGCGGTAGGCGGTCATCATCATCATTATCAGTACATCCACTCCGTTCCAGTGATCAAATAACCGGATCCGGATATCAACTCTGAATCGACAAACCAATGAACAATATTCAAACATGTTACACCCCCGTGTTTCCATGAAAATAACAAGACATTACACATCCAGTATACTTCACGATTGTTCATAGATACCAAGTATTCGCGTAAACGAGGTGTGTGACATTACATACATCACGGATAACATCATGGCCGGCATTACAAGCATCATTGATTACAAATTCATGTTCTGAAGTCTCATACATGCACCGACTCTGTACATTCAATGTGGGGGTAGCTGAGTTGGAGACAGAAAAACACACATATTTGACCGTAACATGGTCTTAGTATGAACCGACATGCATTCCAATTGTGGAAAAATGTGTCGCACACTATTTCACCGAGATTACAACCCTTTCACGGATATTCGTTGGTGCTATCGATACGGTGAACAGCACGTTATGTATAGCGATATCTTCACAGTCAAATACGCGAACCATGCACAAGCATATACCCCGACTTTCGTTGAATATTCACGACACCAACAAATCTGTACATCTCCTTTGCCTCGACATCAATGATAGAATCCTCATCCCAATGCGCAGTACGAATGGTGGGTTCATCGGGTGTAAAATCCAAATCAAATGACACCAAGGTCTGCTTTCTCATTTTCAATATTTCCACCACCGCATCTTGTCTGTGTCTTAGCACTACCGTGTGAGGATGGCGAAATCTGTGGGTGGTAACACGGATGGACATGATATTCTTCGATATGATCAACTGAAACCTCGGATGTGGTGGGTTAGAGTCTTGTCGTGATGGTCCGTTTCGAAATGCAAGCGGATGAACTAGACCAAAAGTTTCGAAGATGCGTTTTATAATTGCTCTAGGTGTGAAATAGACATCGCACTCTTGCGGGGAAACAACACGAATTCAGTCTTCACACCGCAGAAACACAGCCGCTTGGTTAACATCACAAAACCGCAATTGAACTCAAGATTGCCATACACGGAATCGCTGTTAACGATGTCTGACTGCGGCGTTTCGACGAGTAACGAATTCTCGTATTTAGTATTGATTGTGACACATAGTCAAAACAGCGACAGTTTTCACAACCCGGTACATACATTGAACCAACTGATGTAAGGTGAAACACTACGTTCGCAGCAAAAAAGTTTGCAGGGTATGACCACCACCAACATATAGAGTAGTGAGTGAGTAATTAAACTACATACCTCGATTTTACTATGTTACGAGATCCGGATCACGATTCAAGTTCACCTGAACGATTAAATACATTGCGACGATGTCACTTGGCTCTTAATTGGGTTGTTTCATCTGAAAGAACTAATTTTGTCTGTTATAATACTTTATTAGACGTGTATGGCGAGGCGTCTGGTATCGAGAAGTGAGATCGCAAGCAATCATTGAGTCAGTCGTGATGTCTGGTTGGGAGTGTCGGCCTCTTATATCCAGCAAGTGTAATGTGCCGTATTAGGCCGTAAGTATCGTAGGCCCCGCGTGAAGTGTACAAATTTCGATGTTGCGCAAATACCACAAACTTTGCTTGCTTTCAGAGCCGGCAACTAAATGCAAGACAGAGACTTTACGCAAAAGTTGCTATTCTGAAAATTTTGTCACGGTAATGGTTTGAAAACTTATACTTGAGCACTACGAAATGTACAAGTACTTTATCTTTACACGACGTTTTTTGTAAAATGAATACTAATTTTATTGAAAAAATAAAAAAGAGCGAAAAATTACATTTTATCCTGGAGCGCAACAAGAAAAATCGTATGAATTTGTAAACTACTTATTCATGACATCATAATAATTTCACGTAGGCTATGCATACAAATGAGGAAAGTTACATCAACGCGTGTTAACTATCGAGTTATCGAATGATTTTTTCCTTACATCAAAACAACTAGAATGTGTAACTACATTTAAAAAACGTATCTAAATGAGCTCTAGGGCATTGTGATTATGCAGCATACCAAATTTCATCACACATTGCATGATGGAACAACTTTAAAACTAACGCAGTTCTATAGCAACTTTTGCCTAAATCTGTCACTTTTTACGTGGAGGGAGTACATAGCGAAGTACTTGTACATTTTGGAGCACTCAATTATAGGTTTGGTCTGCTTGCGCTATACTTAATGAATCACTCCTGTGTCATAAATACTTGAGTTGTTGGTGCGTGTAGACAAAAACCTACTTGAGAACATAAATTTCATTTTTCAATAAAATTAGTATTCATCTTACAAAAAACGTCGTGAAAAGGTAAAGTACTTGTATATTTCGGAGTACTCAAGTATAGGTTTTGTCATCTTATTATATGCTCAGTATATTATATGTCAAGAATTGTGGAGCATTTATGAGGGTCTCCAGGGTGCTCTTCATTGAGTGTCCGTGTTGAGCGATAAGTTTAATTCGCAAAATTAGTGTGTTCAAATCAGGCCTGTCGCCAACATAGTGATGTCGCATAAGCCCTAAATACACATAATAGAATATCAAGGAAAAGTATCATGTAACGTATAATGAATGTTATTTATTTCTCGGAAGCAAGTTATTATCAAAACATAGTGGTCAAAATTATCGCAGAGCAATACCGATTTTGCGTAAATTCCGTTATGCGTCCGACTATGTTACTAGGGATTTTGTAGTTAGTTAGGAAATTAGGAGTCCTATCTTCCCAATCGCTATGGAACAACATCAAAATCATCACAAAGCAATATCGAATTTTGCCTGCATTCTGTTATGCGTTTTACTACGGTAGTATGCGCATCTGCATACAGGTGTCCAGACGTGGACTTTCTACTATATTCGCTCCGAACATTATAGCAGCACCCGACACAGCTTACATTATTACGTTATAAGACGCCGGCGGCGTTTCACTGTCGGTTTAATCACCCTTATTCTAGTGACATGAAAAGGACTGAATCGTATGAAATGTGATCACTACAAGAATCGAGCGAAAGCGCTGTTTCACGCCGTCTTGCATCGGTCACGATTAGTTTTACTTTTCAACTAACTTGTTGTCTGTCGTTATATTCATTAGACTCGCTTTCATGCGGCTAATTTGTCCTTATCATTATAACGTCGGTGATCGCGTACCTGCGGCGAAGGTGTTCGTTTAATTATAGCAACGAGAACCGGACCCCTGCGGCTAGGCGTTGGCATTTTAGTGCTGAGTTAAATACCCTTATACTCGACATGCAAACATTATACAGGTAGCGGTTATACTGCGAGCTGATGATCGGGCTTCATAATTGTGCGGGGGATCCCATTGTTGAATTTGAATTGATCAGCGTGTCGCTGTACATGATGCACTATATCGAAAGCATTATTGCTGGTTGAATATTGTTGAATGGTTGTCTGCGAATAGCTGCATAAATTGCGAAAAGGTGCGACCCTAATTTTTCGGCTTTATTGCAAATACCGATGCTGGAATTGTACTTATGTCACATAGAACTCGGACACCATCGATGAAATTCACATAAAATCATGCGTAGTTGATAAATTACTTAGCGACATCTCGACTCATGGGGAATCAACATTTAGTGTGTTACACGAGAATTCATATTCTCAAAAACTGGTATGGAAAAATGTGGAGACAATAAGAAAATCTCGACTCACGCGGATTAGTAATTTTTAAAAATTAAAATATAGTGTATTATTGGAACTACGTCAATTTTTCGTAAAGATTAATACCTAAAAATAATTCACTTAACGGTATCTGGACTCGTGTTGTTATTTATTTCTCGGAAGCAAGTTATTATCAATACATATTGCTAAATACACATGGAGAATCGGTATTGAAATTCACAAAACAGCTATTTCTCGGAAGCAATTATAACAACGAGAAAATCGGGCTTCATAATTGTGCGGGGGATCCCATTGTTGAATTTGAATTGATCAGCGTGTCGCTGTACATGATGCACTATATCGAAACCATTATTGCTGGTTGAATATTGTCGAATGGTTGTCTATAATGTTAGTTGCATACAAGAATCTCGGAGATCTAAGCTCGAGATTTACGTACTCATGCTTGATTTGTTTCCATAGCCTCGACCTTCGGAATCGCTTGTATGCGTCCAAAGAAAATAAGTCGTGAAATGTGGAAACTGTAGAAACCGTTAGCAATCGCGTACCTGCCGCGAAAAGTTTGTTTAATTGTAACGCCGAGCATTGTGCGCCTACGGCTAGTCCGTTGGCGTTTAGCGCTGATTAAATTATCCTTATACTCGACATGCGAAGTAAATTTGCAGGTATTGGAATGAATTCAGTTGTAGTGTGCGCTCATATTAGGTCATGAAATGCGGAGACCTCGGCAATCGAAACCGCGATCTGTCTGCGCTCAAAATCGCATTTTATATGAATTAATTAATTAGTGATGATGTGTAGAATTTTGATATATCATCATAGAACCCCGCGCCTAGTTCAACGTTGATGAGTGTTATCTGTGAATATCTGGCAAATATAGTATTCCATTGACATCATAGTTTTCGAAATTTATGTGTAATCTGAATGTTATTTATATCCAAAAAAGTAAGTTATTATATTAATATTTTCAAGTCGCAGCGCTTAAAATCGCATTTTATATTAATTAATTAGTGATGATACATTTCAAGTTATTCAATACATATTGCTAAATATACATGGAAAACCGGTATTGAAATTCACAAAACAATGAAATTTGCTCATAAATACACACGATGTGGCAGTGGCAGGTGACGTGGCAATGGGCATCCTGTAGGCGTGACAATGGGCGTCATATAGGCGTGGCAATTAAGGCGACGTGGCCTTCTGGGATTGGCGGGCAATAAAAACGGATCCCCTTACTACTAATATGCTAGTTTTTCATAGGGTATAATAAATGAACTCGATTATAATTGGACTTTTGCGCCTCTCTAAGCTTCGCGTCGAAGAAATCTCACGTCTTTGAGAGTTTGATACGATCGGCAGAAGCTCCAGGACCATTTTCAATACCGTCCGCTCGCTTATACACCTTGAATTAGGGTATCGGATTGTTCATTCTGAATATGCTAGTTTTTCATAGGGTATAATAAATGAACTCGATTTTAATTGGACTTTTGCGCCTCTCTAAGCTTCGCGTCGAAGAAATCTCTCGTCTTTGAAAGTTGGATACGATCGGCAGAAGCTCCAGGACCATTTTCAATACCGTCCGCCCGCTTTAACACGTTGAATTAGGGTATCGGATTGTTCATTCTGAATATGCTACTTTTTTAGAGTGTATATTAAACAAACTCGATTTCAATTGGAATTTTGCGCGTCTTTAAGCGTCGCGTCGAAGAAATCTCTCGTCTTTGAAAGTTGGATACGATCGGCAGAAGCTCCAGGACCATTTTCAATACCGTCCGCCCGCTTTAACACGTTGAATTAGGGTATCGGATAATTCATTCTGAATATGCTACTTTTTTAGGGTGTATAATAAATTAATGAATGAACTCGATTTCAATTGGACTTTTGCGACTCTTTAAGCGTCGCGTCGGAGAAATCTCACGTCTTTGAGAGTTTGATACGATCGGCAGAAGCTCCAGGACCATTTTCAATACCGTCCGCTCGCTTATACACCTTGAATTAGGGTATCGGATTGTTCATTCTGAATATGCTACTTTTTTAGGGTGTATAATAAATTAATGAATGAACTCGATTTCAATTGGACTTTTGCGACTCTTTAAGCGTCGCGTCGGAGAAATCTCACGTCTTTGAGAGTTTGATACGATCGGCAGAAGCTCCAGGACCATTTTCAATACCGTCCGCTCGCTTATACACCTTGAATTAGGGTATCGGATTGTTCATTCTGAATATGCTAGTTTTTCATAGGGTATAATAAATGAACTCGATTTTAATTGGACTTTTGCGCCTCTCTAAGCTTCGCGTCGAAGAAATCTCTCGTCTTTGAAAGTTGGATACGATCGGCAGAAGCTCCAGGACCATTTTCAATACCGTCCGCCCGCTTTAACACGTTGAATTAGGGTATCGGATTGTTCATTCTGAATATGCTACTTTTTTAGAGTGTATATTAAACAAACTCGATTTCAATTGGAATTTTGCGCGTCTTTAAGCGTCGCGTCGAAGAAATCTCTCGTCTTTGAAAGTTGGATACGATCGGCAGAAGCTCCAGGACCATTTTCAATACCGTCCGCCCGCTTTAACACGTTGAATTAGGGTATCGGATAATTCATTCTGAATATGCTACTTTTTTAGGGTGTATAATAAATTAATGAATGAACTCGATTTCAATTGGACTTTTGCGACTCTTTAAGCGTCGCGTCGGAGAAATCTCACGTCTTTGAGAGTTTGATACGATCGGCAGAAGCTCCAGGACCATTTTCAATACCGTCCGCTCGCTTATACACCTTGAATTAGGGTATCGGATTGTTCATTCTGAATATGCTACTTTTTTAGGGTGTATAATAAATTAATGAATGAACTCGATTTCAATTGGACTTTTGCGACTCTTTAAGCGTCGCGTCGGAGAAATCTCACGTCTTTGAGAGTTTGATACGATCGGCAGAAGCTCCAGGACCATTTTCAATACCGTCCGCTCGCTTATACACCTTGAATTAGGGTATCGGATTGTTCATTCTGAATATGCTAGTTTTTCATAGGGTATAATAAATGAACTCGATTTTAATTGGACTTTTGCGCCTCTCTAAGCTTCGCGTCGAAGAAATCTCTCGTCTTTGAAAGTTGGATACGATCGGCAGAAGCTCCAGGACCATTTTCAATACCGTCCGCCCGCTTTAACACGTTGAATTAGGGTATCGGATTGTTCATTCTGAATATGCTACTTTTTTAGAGTGTATATTAAACAAACTCGATTTCAATTGGAATTTTGCGCGTCTTTAAGCGTCGCGTCGAAGAAATCTCTCGTCTTTGAAAGTTGGATACGATCGGCAGAAGCTCCAGGACCATTTTCAATACCGTCCGCCCGCTTTAACACGTTGAATTAGGGTATCGGATAATTCATTCTGAATATGCTACTTTTTTAGGGTGTATAATAAATTAATGAATGAACTCGATTTCAATTGGACTTTTGCGACTCTTTAAGCGTCGCGTCGGAGAAATCTCACGTCTTTGAGAGTTTGATACGATCGGCAGAAGCTCCAGGACCATTTTCAATACCGTCCGCTCGCTTATACACCTTGAATTAGGGTATCGGATTGTTCATTCTGAATATGCTACTTTTTTAGGGTGTATAATAAATTAATGAATGAACTCGATTTCAATTGGACTTTTGCGACTCTTTAAGCGTCGCGTCGGAGAAATCTCACGTCTTTGAGAGTTTGATACGATCGGCAGAAGCTCCAGGACCATTTTCAATACCGTCCGCTCGCTTATACACCTTGAATTAGGGTATCGGATTGTTCATTCTGAATATGCTAGTTTTTCATAGGGTATAATAAATGAACTCGATTTTAATTGGACTTTTGCGCCTCTCTAAGCTTCGCGTCGAAGAAATCTCTCGTCTTTGAAAGTTGGATACGATCGGCAGAAGCTCCAGGACCATTTTCAATACCGTCCGCTCGCTTATACACCTTGAATTAGGGTATCGGATTGTTCATTCTGAATATGCTACTTTTTTAGGGTGTATAATAAATTAATGAATGAACTCGATTTCAATTGGACTTTTGCGCCTCTCTAAGCGTCGCGTCGAAGAAATCTCCCGTCTTTGAAAGTTGGATACGATCGGCAGAAGCTCCAGGACCATTTTCAATACCGTCCGCTCGCTTATACACCTTGAATTAGGGTATCGGATAATTCATTCTGAATATGCTACTTTTTTAGGGTGTATAATAAATTAATGAATGAACTCGATTTCAATTGGACTTTTGCGACTCTTTAAGCGTCGCGTCGGAGAAATCTCACGTCTTTGAGAGTTTGATACGATCGGCAGAAGCTCCAGGACCATTTTCAATACCGTCCGCTCGCTTATACACCTTGAATTAGGGTATCGGATTGTTCATTCTGAATATGCTAGTTTTTCATAGGGTATAATAAATGAACTCGATTTTAATTGGACTTTTGCGCCTCTCTAAGCTTCGCGTCGAAGAAATCTCTCGTCTTTGAAAGTTGGATACGATCGGCAGAAGCTCCAGGACCATTTTCAATACCGCCCGCCCGCTTTAACACGTTGAATTAGGGTATCGGATTGTTCATTCTGAATATGCTACTTTTTTAGAGTGTATATTAAATAAACTCGATTTTAATTGGACTTTTGCGCCTCTCTAAGCTTCGCGTCGAAGAAATCTCTCGTCTTTGAAATTTGGATACGATCGGCAGAAGCTCCAGGACCATTTTCAATACCGTCCGCCCGCTTTAACACGTTGAATTAGGGTATCGGATTGTTCATTCTGAATATGCTACTTTTTTAGAGTGTATATTAAACAAACTCGATTTCAATTGGAATTTTGCGCGTCTTTAAGCGTCGCGTCGAAGAAATCTCTCGTCTTTGAAAGTTGGATACGATCGGCAGAAGCTCCAGGACCATTTTCAATACCGTCCGCTCGCTTATACACCTTGAATTAGGGTATCGGATTGTTCATTCTGAATATGCTAGTTTTTCATAGGGTATAATAAATGAACTCGATTTTAATTGGACTTTTGCGCCTCTCTAAGCTTCGCGTCGAAGAAATCTCTCGTCTTTGAAAGTTGGATACGATCGGCAGAAGCTCCAGGACCATTTTCAATACCGTCCGCTCGCTTATACACCTTGAATTAGGGTATCGGATTGTTCATTCTGAATATGCTACTTTTTTAGAGTGTATATTAAATAAACTCGATTTCAATTGGAATTTCGCGCGTCTTTAAGCGTCGCGTCGAAGAAATCTCTCGTCTTTGAAAGTTGGATACGATCGGCAGAAGCTCCAGGACCATTTTCAATACCGTCCGCCCGCTTTAACACGTTGAATTAGGGTATCGGATTGTTCATTCTGAATATGCTACTTTTTTAGAGTGTATATTAAACAAACTCGATTTCAATTGGAATTTTGCGCGTCTTTAAGCGTCGCGTCGAAGAAATCTCTCGTCTTTGAAAGTTGGATACGATCGGCAGAAGCTCCAGGACCATTTTCAATACCGTCCGCCCGCTTTAACACGTTGAATTAGGGTATCGGATAATTCATTCTGAATATGCTACTTTTTTAGGGTGTATAATAAATTAATGAATGAACTCGATTTCAATTGGACTTTTGCGACTCTTTAAGCGTCGCGTCGGAGAAATCTCACGTCTTTGAGAGTTTGATACGATCGGCAGAAGCTCCAGGACCATTTTCAATACCGTCCGCTCGCTTATACACCTTGAATTAGGGTATCGGATTGTTCATTCTGAATATGCTACTTTTTTAGGGTGTATAATAAATTAATGAATGAACTCGATTTCAATTGGACTTTTGCGACTCTTTAAGCGTCGCGTCGGAGAAATCTCACGTCTTTGAGAGTTTGATACGATCGGCAGAAGCTCCAGGACCATTTTCAATACCGTCCGCTCGCTTATACACCTTGAATTAGGGTATCGGATTGTTCATTCTGAATATGCTAGTTTTTCATAGGGTATAATAAATGAACTCGATTTTAATTGGACTTTTGCGCCTCTCTAAGCTTCGCGTCGAAGAAATCTCTCGTCTTTGAAAGTTGGATACGATCGGCAGAAGCTCCAGGACCATTTTCAATACCGTCCGCCCGCTTTAACACGTTGAATTAGGGTATCGGATTGTTCATTCTGAATATGCTACTTTTTTAGAGTGTATATTAAACAAACTCGATTTCAATTGGAATTTTGCGCGTCTTTAAGCGTCGCGTCGAAGAAATCTCTCGTCTTTGAAAGTTGGATACGATCGGCAGAAGCTCCAGGACCATTTTCAATACCGTCCGCCCGCTTTAACACGTTGAATTAGGGTATCGGATAATTCATTCT
Source organism: Botryllus schlosseri (assembly GCF_051294905.1). Taxonomy (NCBI): domain Eukaryota; kingdom Metazoa; phylum Chordata; class Ascidiacea; order Stolidobranchia; family Styelidae; genus Botryllus; species Botryllus schlosseri. The sequence goes on from NC_137245.1 coordinate 28,621,303, forward strand.
GAATATGCTACTTTTTTAGGGTGTATAATAAATTAATGAATGAACTCGATTTCAATTGGACTTTTGCGACTCTTTAAGCGTCGCGTCGGAGAATTCTCACGTCTTTGAGAGTTTGATACGATCGGCAGAAGCTCCAGGACCATTTTCAATACCGTCCGCTCGCTTATACACCTTGAATTAGGGTATCGGATTGTTCATTCTGAATATGCTACTTTTTTAGGGTGTATAATAAATTAATGAATGAACTCGATTTCAATTGGACTTTTGCGACTCTTTAAGCGTCGCGTCGGAGAAATCTCACGTCTTTGAGAGTTTGATACGATCGGCAGAAGCTCCAGGACCATTTTCAATACCGTCCGCTCGCTTATACACCTTGAATTAGGGTATCGGATTGTTCATTCTGAATATGCTAGTTTTTCATAGGGTATAATAAATGAACTCGATTTTAATTGGACTTTTGCGCCTCTCTAAGCTTCGCGTCGAAGAAATCTCTCGTCTTTGAAAGTTGGATACGATCGGCAGAAGCTCCAGGACCATTTTCAATACCGTCCGCCCGCTTTAACACGTTGAATTAGGGTATCGGATTGTTCATTCTGAATATGCTACTTTTTTAGAGTGTATATTAAACAAACTCGATTTCAATTGGAATTTTGCGCGTCTTTAAGCGTCGCGTCGAAGAAATCTCTCGTCTTTGAAAGTTGGATACGATCGGCAGAAGCTCCAGGACCATTTTCAATACCGTCCGCCCGCTTTAACACGTTGAATTAGGGTATCGGATAATTCATTCTGAATATGCTACTTTTTTAGGGTGTATAATAAATTAATGAATGAACTCGATTTCAATTGGACTTTTGCGACTCTTTAAGCGTCGCGTCGGAGAAATCTCACGTCTTTGAGAGTTTGATACGATCGGCAGAAGCTCCAGGACCATTTTCAATACCGTCCGCTCGCTTATACACCTTGAATTAGGGTATCGGATTGTTCATTCTGAATATGCTACTTTTTTAGGGTGTATAATAAATTAATGAATGAACTCGATTTCAATTGGACTTTTGCGACTCTTTAAGCGTCGCGTCGGAGAAATCTCACGTCTTTGAGAGTTTGATACGATCGGCAGAAGCTCCAGGACCATTTTCAATACCGTCCGCTCGCTTATACACCTTGAATTAGGGTATCGGATTGTTCATTCTGAATATGCTAGTTTTTCATAGGGTATAATAAATGAACTCGATTTTAATTGGACTTTTGCGCCTCTCTAAGCTTCGCGTCGAAGAAATCTCTCGTCTTTGAAAGTTGGATACGATCGGCAGAAGCTCCAGGACCATTTTCAATACCGTCCGCTCGCTTATACACCTTGAATTAGGGTATCGGATTGTTCATTCTGAATATGCTACTTTTTTAGGGTGTATAATAAATTAATGAATGAACTCGATTTCAATTGGACTTTTGCGCCTCTCTAAGCGTCGCGTCGAAGAAATCTCCCGTCTTTGAAAGTTGGATACGATCGGCAGAAGCTCCAGGACCATTTTCAATACCGTCCGCTCGCTTATACACCTTGAATTAGGGTATCGGATAATTCATTCTGAATATGCTACTTTTTTAGGGTGTATAATAAATTAATGAATGAACTCGATTTCAATTGGACTTTTGCGACTCTTTAAGCGTCGCGTCGGAGAAATCTCACGTCTTTGAGAGTTTGATACGATCGGCAGAAGCTCCAGGACCATTTTCAATACCGTCCGCTCGCTTATACACCTTGAATTAGGGTATCGGATTGTTCATTCTGAATATGCTAGTTTTTCATAGGGTATAATAAATGAACTCGATTTTAATTGGACTTTTGCGCCTCTCTAAGCTTCGCGTCGAAGAAATCTCTCGTCTTTGAAAGTTGGATACGATCGGCAGAAGCTCCAGGACCATTTTCAATACCGTCCGCCCGCTTTAACACGTTGAATTAGGGTATCGGATTGTTCATTCTGAATATGCTACTTTTTTAGAGTGTATATTAAATAAACTCGATTTTAATTGGACTTTTGCGCCTCTCTAAGCTTCGCGTCGAAGAAATCTCTCGTCTTTGAAAGTTGGATACGATCGGCAGAAGCTCCAGGACCATTTTCAATACCGTCCGCCCGCTTTAACACGTTGAATTAGGGTATCGGATTGTTCATTCTGAATATGCTACTTTTTTAGAGTGTATATTAAACAAACTCGATTTCAATTGGAATTCTGCGCGTCTTTAAGCGTCGCGTCGAAGAAATCTCTCGTCTTTGAAAGTTGGATACGATCGGCAGAAGCTCCAGGACCATTTTCAATACCGTCCGCTCGCTTATACACCTTGAATTAGGGTATCGGATTGTTCATTCTGAATATGCTAGTTTTTCATAGGGTATAATAAATGAACTCGATTTTAATTGGACTTTTGCGCCTCTCTAAGCTTCGCGTCGAAGAAATCTCTCGTCTTTGAAAGTTGGATACGATCGGCAGAAGCTCCAGGACCATTTTCAATACCGTCCGCTCGCTTATACACCTTGAATTAGGGTATCGGATTGTTCATTCTGAATATGCTACTTTTTTAGAGTGTATATTAAATAAACTCGATTTCAATTGGAATTTTGCGCGTCTTTAAGCGTCGCGTCGAAGAAATCTCTCGTCTTTGAAAGTTGGATACGATCGGCAGAAGCTCCAGGACCATTTTCAATACCGTCCGCCCGCTTTAACACGTTGAATTAGGGTATCGGATTGTTCATTCTCAATATGCTACTTTTTTAGAGTGTATATTAAACAAACTCGATTTCAATTGGAATTTTGCGCGTCTTTAAGCGTCGCGTCGAAGAAATCTCTCGTCTTTGAAAGTTGGATACGATCGGCAGAAGCTCCAGGACCATTTTCAATACCGTCCGCCCGCTTTAACACGTTGAATTAGGGTATCGGATAATTCATTCTGAATATGCTACTTTTTTAGGGTGTATAATAAATTAATGAATGAACTCGATTTCAATTGGACTTTTGCGACTCTTTAAGCGTCGCGTCGGAGAAGTCTCACGTCTTTGAGAGTTTGATACGATCGGCAGAAGCTCCAGGACCATTTTCAATACCGTCCGCTCGCTTATACACCTTGAATTAGGGTATCGGATTGTTCATTCTGAATATGCTAGTTTTTCATAGGGTATAATAAATGAACTCGATTTTAATTGGACTTTTGCGCCTCTCTAAGCTTCGCGTCGAAGAAATCTCTCGTCTTTGAAAGTTGGATACGATCGGCAGAAGCTCCAGGACCATTTTCAATACCGTCCGCTCGCTTATACACCTTGAATTAGGGTATCGGATTGTTCATTCTGAATATGCTACTTTTTTAGAGTGTATATTAAATAAACTCGATTTCAATTGGAATTTTGCGCGTCTTTAAGCGTCGCGTCGAAGAAATCTCTCGTCTTTGAAAGTTGGATACGATCGGCAGAAGCTCCAGGACCATTTTCAATACCGTCCGCCCGCTTTAACACGTTGAATTAGGGTATCGGATTGTTCATTCTGAATATGCTACTTTTTTAGAGTGTATATTAAACAAACTCGATTTCAATTGGAATTTTGCGCGTCTTTAAGCGTCGCGTCGAAGAAATCTCTCGTCTTTGAAAGTTGGATACGATCGGCAGAAGCTCCAGGACCATTTTCAATACCGTCCGCCCGCTTTAACACGTTGAATCAGGGTATCGGATAATTCATTCTGAATATGCTACTTTTTTAGGGTGTATAATAAATTAATGAATGAACTCGATTTCAATTGGACTTTTGCGACTCTTTAAGCGTCGCGTCGGAGAAATCTTACGTCTTTGAGAGTTTGATACGATCGGCAGAAGCTCCAGGACCATTTTCAATACCGTCCGCTCGCTTATACACCTTGAATTAGGGTATCGGATTGTTCATTCTGAATATGCTACTTTTTTAGGGTGTATAATAAATTAATGAATGAACTCGATTTCAATTGGACTTTTGCGACTCTTTAAGCGTCGCGTCGGAGAAATCTCACGTCTTTGAGAGTTTGATACGATCGGCAGAAGCTCCAGGACCATTTTCAATACCGTCCGCTCGCTTATACACCTTGAATTAGGGTATCGGATTGTTCATTCTGAATATGCTAGTTTTTCATAGGGTATAATAAATGAACTCGATTTTAATTGGACTTTTGCGCCTCTCTAAGCTTCGCGTCGAAGAAATCTCTCGTCTTTGAAAGTTGGATACGATCGGCAGAAGCTCCAGGACCATTTTCAATACCGTCCGCCCGCTTTAACACGTTGAATTAGGGTATCGGATTGTTCATTCTGAATATGCTACTTTTTTAGAGTGTATATTAAACAAACTCGATTTCAATTGGAATTTTGCGCGTCTTTAAGCGTCGCGTCGAAGAAATCTCTCGTCTTTGAAAGTTGGATACGATCGGCAGAAGCTCCAGGACCATTTTCAATACCGTCCGCCCGCTTTAACACGTTGAATTAGGGTATCGGATAATTCATTCTGAATATGCTACTTTTTTAGGGTGTATAATAAATTAATGAATGAACTCGATTTCAATTGGACTTTTGCGACTCTTTAAGCGTCGCGTCGGAGAAATCTCACGTCTTTGAGAGTTTGATACGATCGGCAGAAGCTCCAGGACCATTTTCAATACCGTCCGCTCGCTTATACACCTTGAATTAGGGTATCGGATTGTTCATTCTGAATATGCTACTTTTTTAGGGTGTATAATAAATTAATGAATGAACTCGATTTCAATTGGACTTTTGCGACTCTTTAAGCGTCGCGTCGGAGAAATCTCACGTCTTTGAGAGTTTGATACGATCGGCAGAAGCTCCAGGACCATTTTCAATACCGTCCGCTCGCTTATACACCTTGAATTAGGGTATCGGATTGTTCATTCTGAATATGCTAGTTTTTCATAGGGTATAATAAATGAACTCGATTTTAATTGGACTTTTGCGCCTCTCTAAGCTTCGCGTCGAAGAAATCTCTCGTCTTTGAAAGTTGGATACGATCGGCAGAAGCTCCAGGACCATTTTCAATACCGTCCGCTCGCTTATACACCTTGAATTAGGGTATCGGATTGTTCATTCTGAATATGCTACTTTTTTAGGGTGTATAATAAATTAATGAATGAACTCGATTTCAATTGGACTTTTGCGCCTCTCTAAGCGTCGCGTCGAAGAAATCTCCCGTCTTTGAAAGTTGGATACGATCGGCAGAAGCTCCAGGACCATTTTCAATACCGTCCGCTCGCTTATACACCTTGAATTAGGGTATCGGATAATTCATTCTGAATATGCTACTTTTTTAGGGTGTATAATAAATTAATGAATGAACTCGATTTCAATTGGACTTTTGCGACTCTTTAAGCGTCGCGTCGGAGAAATCTCACGTCTTTGAGAGTTTGATACGATCGGCAGAAGCTCCAGGACCATTTTCAATACCGTCCGCTCGCTTATACACCTTGAATTAGGGTATCGGATTGTTCATTCTGAATATGCTAGTTTTTCATAGGGTATAATAAATGAACTCGATTTTAATTGGACTTTTGCGCCTCTCTAAGCTTCGCGTCGAAGAAATCTCTCGTCTTTGAAAGTTGGATACGATCGGCAGAAGCTCCAGGACCATTTTCAATACCGTCCGCCCGCTTTAACACGTTGAATTAGGGTATCGGATTGTTCATTCTGAATATGCTACTTTTTTAGAGTGTATATTAAATAAACTCGATTTTAATTGGACTTTTGCGCCTCTCTAAGCTTCGCGTCGAAGAAATCTCTCGTCTTTGAAAGTTGGATACGATCGGCAGAAGCTCCAGGACCATTTTCAATACCGTCCGCCCGCTTATACACCTTGAATTAGGGTATCGGATTGTTCATTCTGAATATGCTACTTTTTTAGAGTGTATATTAAATAAACTCGATTTCAATTGGAATTTTGCGCGTCTTTAAGCGTCGCGTCGAAGAAATCTCTCGTCTTTGAAAGTTGGATACGATCGGCAGAAGCTCCAGGACCATTTTCAATACCGTCCGCCCGCTTTAACACGTTGAATTAGGGTATCGGATTGTTCATTCTGAATATGCTACTTTTTTAGAGTGTATATTAAACAAACTCGATTTCAATTGGAATTTTGCGCGTCTTTAAGCGTCGCGTCGAAGAAATCTCTCGTCTTTGAAAGTTGGATACGATCGGCAGAAGCTCCAGGACCATTTTCAATACCGTCCGCCCGCTTTAACACGTTGAATTAGGGTATCGGATAATTCATTCTGAATATGCTACTTTTTTAGGGTGTATAATAAATTAATGAATGAACTCGATTTCAATTGGACTTTTGCGACTCTTTAAGCGTCGCGTCGGAGAAATCTCACGTCTTTGAGAGTTTGATACGATCGGCAGAAGCTCCAGGACCATTTTCAATACCGTCCGCTCGCTTATACACCTTGAATTAGGGTATCGGATTGTTCATTCTGAATATGCTACTTTTTTAGGGTGTATAATAAATTAATGAATGAACTCGATTTCAATTGGACTTTTGCGCCTCTCTAAGCGTCGCGTCGAAGAAATCTCCCGTCTTTGAAAGTTGGATACGATCGGCAGAAGCTCCAGGACCATTTTCAATACCGTCCGCTCGCTTATACACCTTGAATTAGGGTATCGGATTGTTCATTCTGAATATGCTACTTTTTTAGGGTGTATAATAAATTAATGAATGAACTCGATTTCAATTGGACTTTTGCGACTCTTTAAGCGTCGCGTCGGAGAAATCTCACGTCTTTGAGAGTTTGATACGATCGGCAGAAGCTCCAGGACCATTTTCAATACCGTCCGCTCGCTTATACACCTTGAATTAGGGTATCGGATTGTTCATTCTGAATATGCTACTTTTTTAGGGTGTATAATAAATTAATGAATGAACTCGATTTCAATTGGACTTTTGCGCCTCTCTAAGCGTCGCGTCGAAGAAATCTCCCGTCTTTGAAAGTTGGATACGATCGGCAGAAGCTCCAGGACCATTTTCAATACCGTCCGCTCGCTTATACACCTTGAATTAGGGTATCGGATTGTTCATTCTGAATATGCTACTTTTTTAGGGTGTATAATAAATTAATGAATGAACTCGATTTCAATTGGACTTTTGCGCCTCTCTAAGCGTCGCGTCGAAGAAATCTCACGTCTTTGAGAGTTTGATACGATCGGCAGAAGCTCCAGGACCATTTTCAATACCGTCCGCTCGCTTATACACCTTGAATTAGGGTATCGGATTGTTCATTCTGAATATGCTACTTTTTTAGGGTGTATAATAAATTAATGAATGAACTCGATTTCAATTGGACTTTTGCGACTCTTTAAGCGTCGCGTCGGAGAAATCTCACGTCTTTGAGAGTTTGATACGATCGGCAGAAGCTCCAGGACCATTTTCAATACCGTCCGCTCGCTTATACACCTTGAATTAGGGCATCGGATTGTTCATTCTGAATATGCTACTTTTTTAGGGTGTATAATAAATTGATGAATGAACTCGATTTCAATTGGACTTTTGCGCCTCTCTAAGCGTCGCGTCGAAGAAATCTCCCGTCTTTGAAAGTTGGATACGATCGGCAGAAGCTCCAGGACCATTTTCAATACCGTCCGCCCGCTTTAACACGTTGAATTAGGGTATCGGATTGTTCATTCTGAATATGCTACTTTTTTAGAGTGTATATTAAACAAACTCGATTTCAATTGGAATTTTGCGCGTCTTTAAGCGTCGCGTCGAAGAAATCTCTCGTCTTTGAAAGTTGGATACGATCGGCAGAAGCTCCAGGACCATTTTCAATACCGTCCGCCCGCTTTAACACGTTGAATTAGGGTATCGGATTGTTCATTCTGAATATGCTACTTTTTTAGAGTGTATATTAAACAAACTCGATTTCAATTGGAATTTTGCGCGTCTTTAAGCGTCGCGTCGAAGAAATCTCTCGTCTTTGAAAGTTGGATACGATCGGCAGAAGCTCCAGGACCATTTTCAATACCGTCCGCCCGCTTTAACACGTTGAATTAGGGTATCGGATTGTTCATTCTGAATATGCTACTTTTTTAGAGTGTATATTAAACAAACTCGATTTCAATTGGAATTTTGCGCGTCTTTAAGCGTCGCGTCGAAGAAATCTCTCGTCTTTGAAAGTTGGATACGATCGGCAGAAGCTCCAGGACCATTTTCAATACCGTCCGCCCGCTTTAACACGTTGAATTAGGGTATCGGATAATTCATTCTGAATATGCTACTTTTTTAGAGTGTATATTAAACAAACTCGATTTCAATTGGAATTTTGCGCGTCTTTAAGCGTCGCGTCGAAGAAATCTCTCGTCTTTGAAAGTTGGATACGATCGGCAGAAGCTCCAGGACCATTTTCAATACCGTCCGCCCGCTTTAACACGTTGAATTAGGGTATCGGATAATTCATTCTGAATATGCTACTTTTTTAGGGTGTATAATAAATTAATGAATGAACTCGATTTCAATTGGACTTTTGCGACTCTTTAAGCGTCGCGTCGGAGAAGTCTCACGTCTTTGAGAGTTTGATACGATCGGCAGAAGCTCCAGGACCATTTTCAATACCGTCCGCTCGCTTATACACCTTGAATTAGGGTATCGGATTGTTCATTCTGAATATGCTAGTTTTTCATAGGGTATAATAAATGAACTCGATTTTAATTGGACTTTTGCGCCTCTCTAAGCTTCGCGTCGAAGAAATCTCTCGTCTTTGAAAGTTGGATACGATCGGCAGAAGCTCCAGGACCATTTTCAATACCGTCCGCTCGCTTATACACCTTGAATTAGGGTATCGGATTGTTCATTCTGAATATGCTACTTTTTTAGAGTGTATATTAAATAAACTCGATTTCAATTGGAATTTTGCGCGTCTTTAAGCGTCGCGTCGAAGAAATCTCTCGTCTTTGAAAGTTGGATACGATCGGCAGAAGCTCCAGGACCATTTTCAATACCGTCCGCCCGCTTTAACACGTTGAATTAGGGTATCGGATTGTTCATTCTGAATATGCTACTTTTTTAGAGTGTATATTAAACAAACTCGATTTCAATTGGAATTTTGCGCGTCTTTAAGCGTCGCGTCGAAGAAATCTCTCGTCTTTGAAAGTTGGATACGATCGGCAGAAGCTCCAGGACCATTTTCAATACCGTCCGCCCGCTTTAACACGTTGAATTAGGGTATCGGATAATTCATTCTGAATATGCTACTTTTTTAGGGTGTATAATAAATTAATGAATGAACTCGATTTCAATTGGACTTTTGCGACTCTTTAAGCGTCGCGTCGGAGAAATCTCACGTCTTTGAGAGTTTGATACGATCGGCAGAAGCTCCAGGACCATTTTCAATACCGTCCGCTCGCTTATACACCTTGAATTAGGGTATCGGATTGTTCATTCTGAATATGCTACTTTTTTAGGGTGTATAATAAATTAATGAATGAACTCGATTTCAATTGGACTTTTGCGCCTCTCTAAGCGTCGCGTCGAAGAAATCTCCCGTCTTTGAAAGTTGGATACGATCGGCAGAAGCTCCAGGACCATTTTCAATACCGTCCGCTCGCTTATACACCTTGAATTAGGGTATCGGATTGTTCATTCTGAATATGCTACTTTTTTAGGGTGTATAATAAATTAATGAATGAACTCGATTTCAATTGGACTTTTGCGACTCTTTAAGCGTCGCGTCGGAGAAATCTCACGTCTTTGAGAGTTTGATACGATCGGCAGAAGCTCCAGGACCATTTTCAATACCGTCCGCTCGCTTATACACCTTGAATTAGGGTATCGGATTGTTCATTCTGAATATGCTACTTTTTTAGGGTGTATAATAAATTAATGAATGAACTCGATTTCAATTGGACTTTTGCGCCTCTCTAAGCGTCGCGTCGAAGAAATCTCCCGTCTTTGAAAGTTGGATACGATCGGCAGAAGCTCCAGGACCATTTTCAATACCGTCCGCTCGCTTATACACCTTGAATTAGGGTATCGGATTGTTCATTCTGAATATGCTACTTTTTTAGGGTGTATAATAAATTAATGAATGAACTCGATTTCAATTGGACTTTTGCGCCTCTCTAAGCGTCGCGTCGAAGAAATCTCACGTCTTTGAGAGTTTGATACGATCGGCAGAAGCTCCAGGACCATTTTCAATACCGTCCGCTCGCTTATACACCTTGAATTAGGGTATCGGATTGTTCATTCTGAATATGCTACTTTTTTAGGGTGTATAATAAATTAATGAATGAACTCGATTTCAATTGGACTTTTGCGACTCTTTAAGCGTCGCGTCGGAGAAATCTCACGTCTTTGAGAGTTTGATACGATCGGCAGAAGCTCCAGGACCATTTTCAATACCGTCCGCTCGCTTATACACCTTGAATTAGGGCATCGGATTGTTCATTCTGAATATGCTACTTTTTTAGGGTGTATAATAAATTGATGAATGAACTCGATTTCAATTGGACTTTTGCGCCTCTCTAAGCGTCGCGTCGAAGAAATCTCCCGTCTTTGAAAGTTGGATACGATCGGCAGAAGCTCCAGGACCATTTTCAATACCGTCCGCCCGCTTTAACACGTTGAATTAGGGTATCGGATTGTTCATTCTGAATATGCTACTTTTTTAGAGTGTATATTAAACAAACTCGATTTCAATTGGAATTTTGCGCGTCTTTAAGCGTCGCGTCGAAGAAATCTCTCGTCTTTGAAAGTTGGATACGATCGGCAGAAGCTCCAGGACCATTTTCAATACCGTCCGCCCGCTTTAACACGTTGAATTAGGGTATCGGATTGTTCATTCTGAATATGCTACTTTTTTAGAGTGTATATTAAACAAACTCGATTTCAATTGGAATTTTGCGCGTCTTTAAGCGTCGCGTCGAAGAAATCTCTCGTCTTTGAAAGTTGGATACGATCGGCAGAAGCTCCAGGACCATTTTCAATACCGTCCGCCCGCTTTAACACGTTGAATTAGGGTATCGGATTGTTCATTCTGAATATGCTACTTTTTTAGAGTGTATATTAAACAAACTCGATTTCAATTGGAATTTTGCGCGTCTTTAAGCGTCGCGTCGAAGAAATCTCTCGTCTTTGAAAGTTGGATACGATCGGCAGAAGCTCCAGGACCATTTTCAATACCGTCCGCCCGCTTTAACACGTTGAATTAGGGTATCGGATAATTCATTCTGAATATGCTACTTTTTTAGGGTGTATAATAAATTAATGAATGAACTCGATTTCAATTGGACTTTTGCGACTCTTTAAGCGTCGCGTCGGAGAAATCTCACGTCTTTGAGAGTTTGATACGATCGGCAGAAGCTCCAGGACCATTTTCAATACCGTCCGCTCGCTTATACACCTTGAATTAGGGTATCGGATTGTTCATTCTGAATATGCTACTTTTTTAGGGTGTATAATAAATTAATGAATGAACTCGATTTCAATTGGACTTTTGCGACTCTTTAAGCGTCGCGTCGGAGAAATCTCACGTCTTTGAGAGTTTGATACGATCGGCAGAAGCTCCAGGACCATTTTCAATACCGTCCGCTCGCTTATACACCTTGAATTAGGGTATCGGATTGTTCATTCTGAATATGCTACTTTTTTAGAGTGTATATTAAACAAACTCGATTTCAATTGGAATTTTGCGCGTCTTTAAGCGTCGCGTCGAAGAAATCTCTCGTCTTTGAAAGTTGGATACGATCGGCAGAAGCTCCAGGACCATTTTCAATACCGTCCGCTCGCTTATACACCTTGAATTAGGGTATCGGATTGTTCATTCTGAATATGCTAGTTTTTCATAGGGTATAATAAATGAACTCGATTTTAATTGGACTTTTGCGCCTCTCTAAGCTTCGCGTCGAAGAAATCTCTCGTCTTTGAAAGTTGGATACGATCGGCAGAAGCTCCAGGACCATTTTCAATACCGTCCGCTCGCTTATACACCTTGAATTAGGGTATCGGATTGTTCATTCTGAATATGCTACTTTTTTAGGGTGTATAATAAATTAATGAATGAACTCGATTTCAATTGGACTTTTGCGACTCTTTAAGCGTCGCGTCGGAGAAATCTCACGTCTTTGAGAGTTTGATACGATCGGCAGAAGCTCCAGGACCATTTTCAATACCGTCCGCTCGCTTATACACCTTGAATTAGGGTATCGGATTGTTCATTCTGAATATGCTAGTTTTTCATAGGGTATAATAAATGAACTCGATTTTAATTGGACTTTTGCGCCTCTCTAAGCTTCGCGTCGAAGAAATCTCTCGTCTTTGAAAGTTGGATACGATCGGCAGAAGCTCCAGGACCATTTTCAATACCGTCCGCCCGCTTTAACACGTTGAATTAGGGTATCGGATTGTTCATTCTGAATATGCTACTTTTTTAGAGTGTATATTAAACAAACTCGATTTCAATTGGAATTTTGCGCGTCTTTAAGCGTCGCGTCGAAGAAATCTCTCGTCTTTGAAAGTTGGATACGATCGGCAGAAGCTCCGGGACCATTTTCAATACCGTCCGCCCGCTTTAACACGTTGAATTAGGGTATCGGATAATTCATTCTGAATATGCTACTTTTTTAGGGTGTATAATAAATTAATGAATGAACTCGATTTCAATTGGACTTTTGCGACTCTTTAAGCGTCGCGTCGGAGAAATCTCACGTCTTTGAGAGTTTGATACGATCGGCAGAAGCTCCAGGACCATTTTCAATACCGTCCGCTCGCTTATACACCTTGAATTAGGGTATCGGATTGTTCATTCTGAATATGCTACTTTTTTAGGGTGTATAATAAATTAATGAATGAACTCGATTTCAATTGGACTTTTGCGACTCTTTAAGCGTCGCGTCGGAGAAATCTCACGTCTTTGAGAGTTTGATACGATCGGCAGAAGCTCCAGGACCATTTTCAATACCGTCCGCTCGCTTATACACCTTGAATTAGGGTATCGGATTGTTCATTCTGAATATGCTAGTTTTTCATAGGGTATAATAAATGAACTCGATTTTAATTGGACTTTTGCGCCTCTCTAAGCTTCGCGTCGAAGAAATCTCTCGTCTTTGAAAGTTGGATACGATCGGCAGAAGCTCCAGGACCATTTTCAATACCGTCCGCTCGCTTATACACCTTGAATTAGGGTATCGGATTGTTCATTCTGAATATGCTACTTTTTTAGGGTGTATAATAAATTAATGAATGAACTCGATTTCAATTGGACTTTTGCGCCTCTCTAAGCGTCGCGTCGAAGAAATCTCCCGTCTTTGAAAGTTGGATACGATCGGCAGAAGCTCCAGGACCATTTTCAATACCGTCCGCTCGCTTATACACCTTGAATTAGGGTATCGGATAATTCATTCTGAATATGCTACTTTTTTAGGGTGTATAATAAATTAATGAATGAACTCGATTTCAATTGGACTTTTGCGACTCTTTAAGCGTCGCGTCGGAGAAATCTCACGTCTTTGAGAGTTTGATACGATCGGCAGAAGCTCCAGGACCATTTTCAATACCGTCCGCTCGCTTATACACCTTGAATTAGGGTATCGGATTGTTCATTCTGAATATGCTAGTTTTTCATAGGGTATAATAAATGAACTCGATTTTAATTGGACTTTTGCGCCTCTCTAAGCTTCGCGTCGAAGAAATCTCTCGTCTTTGAAAGTTGGATACGATCGGCAGAAGCTCCAGGACCATTTTCAATACCGTCCGCCCGCTTTAACACGTTGAATTAGGGTATCGGATTGTTCATTCTGAATATGCTACTTTTTTAGAGTGTATATTAAATAAACTCGATTTTAATTGGACTTTTGCGCCTCTCTAAGCTTCGCGTCGAAGAAATCTCTCGTCTTTGAAAGTTGGATACGATCGGCAGAAGCTCCAGGACCATTTTCAATACCGTCCGCCCGCTTTAACACGTTGAATTAGGGTATCGGATTGTTCATTCTGAATATGCTACTTTTTTAGAGTGTATATTAAACAAACTCGATTTCAATTGGAATTTTGCGCGTCTTTAAGCGTCGCGTCGAAGAAATCTCTCGTCTTTGAAAGTTGGATACGATCGGCAGAAGCTCCAGGACCATTTTCAATACCGTCCGCTCGCTTATACACCTTGAATTAGGGTATCGGATTGTTCATTCTGAATATGCTAGTTTTTCATAGGGTATAATAAATGAACTCGATTTTAATTGGACTTTTGCGCCTCTCTAAGCTTCGCGTCGAAGAAATCTCTCGTCTTTGAAAGTTGGATACGATCGGCAGAAGCTCCAGGACCATTTTCAATACCGTCCGCTCGCTTATACACCTTGAATTAGGGTATCGGATTGTTCATTCTGAATATGCTACTTTTTTAGAGTGTATATTAAATAAACTCGATTTCAATTGGAATTTTGCGCGTCTTTAAGCGTCGCGTCGAAGAAATCTCTCGTCTTTGAAAGTTGGATACGATCGGCAGAAGCTCCAGGACCATTTTCAATACCGTCCGCCCGCTTTAACACGTTGAATTAGGGTATCGGATTGTTCATTCTGAATATGCTACTTTTTTAGAGTGTATATTAAACAAACTCGATTTCAATTGGAATTTTGCGCGTCTTTAAGCGTCGCGTCGAAGAAATCTCTCGTCTTTGAAAGTTGGATACGATCGGCAGAAGCTCCAGGACCATTTTCAATACCGTCCGCCCGCTTTAACACGTTGAATTAGGGTATCGGATAATTCATTCTGAATATGCTACTTTTTTAGGGTGTATAATAAATTAATGAATGAACTCGATTTCAATTGGACTTTTGCGACTCTTTAAGCGTCGCGTCGGAGAAGTCTCACGTCTTTGAGAGTTTGATACGATCGGCAGAAGCTCCAGGACCATTTTCAATACCGTCCGCTCGCTTATACACCTTGAATTAGGGCATCGGATTGTTCATTCTGAATATGCTAGTTTTTCATAGGGTATAATAAATGAACTCGATTTTAATTGGACTTTTGCGCCTCTCTAAGCTTCGCGTCGAAGAAATCTCTCGTCTTTGAAAGTTGGATACGATCGGCAGAAGCTCCAGGACCATTTTCAATACCGTCCGCTCGCTTATACACCTTGAATTAGGGTATCGGATTGTTCATTCTGAATATGCTACTTTTTTAGAGTGTATATTAAATAAACTCGATTTCAATTGGAATTTTGCGCGTCTTTAAGCGTCGCGTCGAAGAAATCTCTCGTCTTTGAAAGTTGGATACGATCGGCAGAAGCTCCAGGACCATTTTCAATACCGTCCGCCCGCTTTAACACGTTGAATTAGGGTATCGGATTGTTCATTCTGAATATGCTACTTTTTTAGAGTGTATATTAAACAAACTCGATTTCAATTGGAATTTTGCGCGTCTTTAAGCGTCGCGTCGAAGAAATCTCTCGTCTTTGAAAGTTGGATACGATCGGCAGAAGCTCCAGGACCATTTTCAATACCGTCCGCCCGCTTTAACACGTTGAATTAGGGTATCGGATAATTCATTCTGAATATGCTACTTTTTTAGGGTGTATAATAAATTAATGAATGAACTCGATTTCAATTGGACTTTTGCGACTCTTTAAGCGTCGCGTCGGAGAAATCTCACGTCTTTGAGAGTTTGATACGATCGGCAGAAGCTCCAGGACCATTTTCAATACCGTCCGCTCGCTTATACACCTTGAATTAGGGTATCGGATTGTTCATTCTGAATATGCTACTTTTTTAGGGTGTATAATAAATTAATGAATGAACTCGATTTCAATTGGACTTTTGCGCCTCTCTAAGCGTCGCGTCGAAGAAATCTCCCGTCTTTGAAAGTTGGATACGATCGGCAGAAGCTCCAGGACCATTTTCAATACCGTCCGCTCGCTTATACACCTTGAATTAGGGTATCGGATTGTTCATTCTGAATATGCTACTTTTTTAGGGTGTATAATAAATTAATGAATGAACTCGATTTCAATTGGACTTTTGCGACTCTTTAAGCGTCGCGTCGGAGAAATCTCACGTCTTTGAGAGTTTGATACGATCGGCAGAAGCTCCAGGACCATTTTCAATACCGTCCGCTCGCTTATACACCTTGAATTAGGGTATCGGATTGTTCATTCTGAATATGCTACTTTTTTAGGGTGTATAATAAATTAATGAATGAACTCGATTTCAATTGGACTTTTGCGCCTCTCTAAGCGTCGCGTCGAAGAAATCTCCCGTCTTTGAAAGTTGGATACGATCGGCAGAAGCTCCAGGACCATTTTCAATACCGTCCGCTCGCTTATACACCTTGAATTAGGGTATCGGATTGTTCATTCTGAATATGCTACTTTTTTAGGGTGTATAATAAATTAATGAATGAACTCGATTTCAATTGGACTTTTGCGCCTCTCTAAGCGTCGCGTCGAAGAAATCTCACGTCTTTGAGAGTTTGATACGATCGGCAGAAGCTCCAGGACCATTTTCAATACCGTCCGCTCGCTTATACACCTTGAATTAGGGTATCGGATTGTTCATTCTGAATATGCTACTTTTTTAGGGTGTATAATAAATTAATGAATGAACTCGATTTCAATTGGACTTTTGCGACTCTTTAAGCGTCGCGTCGGAGAAATCTCACGTCTTTGAGAGTTTGATACGATCGGCAGAAGCTCCAGGACCATTTTCAATACCGTCCGCTCGCTTATACACCTTGAATTAGGGTATCGGATTGTTCATTCTGAATATGCTACTTTTTTAGGGTGTATAATAAATTGATGAATGAACTCGATTTCAATTGGACTTTTGCGCCTCTCTAAGCGTCGCGTCGAAGAAATCTCCCGTCTTTGAAAGTTGGATACGATCGGCAGAAGCTCCAGGACCATTTTCAATACCGTCCGCTCGCTTATACACCTTGAATTAGGGTATCGGATTGTTCATTCTGAATATGCTAGTTTTTCATAGGGTATAATAAATGAACTCGATTTTAATTGGACTTTTGCGCCTCTCTAAGCTTCGCGTCGAAGAAATCTCTCGTCTTTGAAAGTTGGATACGATCGGCAGAAGCTCCAGGACCATTTTCAATACCGTCCGCTCGCTTATACACCTTGAATTAGGGTATCGGATTGTTCATTCTGAATATGCTACTTTTTTAGAGTGTATATTAAATAAACTCGATTTCAATTGGAATTTTGCGCGTCTTTAAGCGTCGCGTCGAAGAAATCTCTCGTCTTTGAAAGTTGGATACGATCGGCAGAAGCTCCAGGACCATTTTCAATACCGTCCGCCCGCTTTAACACGTTGAATTAGGGTATCGGATTGTTCATTCTGAATATGCTACTTTTTTAGAGTGTATATTAAATAAACTCGATTTCAATTGGACTTTTGCGCCTCTCTAAGCTTCGCGTCGAAGAAATCTCTCGTCTTTGAAAGTTGGATACGATCGGCAGAAGCTCCAGGACCATTTTCAATACCGTCCGCTCGCTTATACACCTTGAATTAGGGTATCGGATTGTTCATTCTGAATATGCTAGTTTTTCATAGGGTATAATAAATGAACTCGATTTTAATTGGACTTTTGCGCCTCTCTAAGCTTCGCGTCGAAGAAATCTCTCGTCTTTGAAAGTTGGATACGATCGGCAGAAGCTCCAGGACCATTTTCAATACCGTCCGCTCGCTTATACACCTTGAATTAGGGTATCGGATTGTTCATTCTGAATATGCTACTTTTTTAGGGTGTATAATAAATTAATGAATGAACTCGATTTCAATTGGACTTTTGCGCCTCTCTGAGCGTCGCGTCGAAGAAATCTCCCGTCTTTGAAAGTTGGATACGATCGGCAGAAGCTCCAGGACCATTTTCAATACCGTCCGCTCGCTTATACACCTTGAATTAGGGTATCGGATAATTCATTCTGAATATGCTACTTTTTTAGGGTGTATAATAAATTAATGAATGAACTCGATTTCAATTGGACTTTTGCGACTCTTTAAGCGTCGCGTCGGAGAAATCTCACGTCTTTGAGAGTTTGATACGATCGGCAGAAGCTCCAGGACCATTTTCAATACCGTCCGCTCGCTTATACACCTTGAATTAGGGTATCGGATTGTTCATTCTGAATATGCTAGTTTTTCATAGGGTATAATAAATGAACTCGATTTTAATTGGACTTTTGCGCCTCTCTAAGCTTCGCGTCGAAGAAATCTCTCGTCTTTGAAAGTTGGATACGATCGGCAGAAGCTCCAGGACCATTTTCAATACCGTCCGCCCGCTTTAACACGTTGAATTAGGGTATCGGATTGTTCATTCTGAATATGCTACTTTTTTAGAGTGTATATTAAATAAACTCGATTTTAATTGGACTTTTGCGCCTCTCTAAGCTTCGCGTCGAAGAAATCTCTCGTCTTTGAAAGTTGGATACGATCGGCAGAAGCTCCAGGACCATTTTCAATACCGTCCGCCCGCTTTAACACGTTGAATTAGGGTATCGGATTGTTCATTCTGAATATGCTACTTTTTTAGAGTGTATATTAAACAAACTCGATTTCAATTGGAATTTTGCGCGTCTTTAAGCGTCGCGTCGAAGAAATCTCTCGTCTTTGAAAGTTGGATACGATCGGCAGAAGCTCCAGGACCATTTTCAATACCGTCCGCTCGCTTATACACCTTGAATTAGGGTATCGGATTGTTCATTCTGAATATGCTAGTTTTTCATAGGGTATAATAAATGAACTCGATTTTAATTGGACTTTTGCGCCTCTCTAAGCTTCGCGTCGAAGAAATCTCTCGTCTTTGAAAGTTGGATACGATCGGCAGAAGCTCCAGGACCATTTTCAATACCGTCCGCTCGCTTATACACCTTGAATTAGGGTATCGGATTGTTCATTCTGAATATGCTACTTTTTTAGAGTGTATATTAAATAAACTCGATTTCAATTGGAATTTTGCGCGTCTTTAAGCGTCGCGTCGAAGAAATCTCTCGTCTTTGAAAGTTGGATACGATCGGCAGAAGCTCCAGGACCATTTTCAATACCGTCCGCCCGCTTTAACACGTTGAATTAGGGTATCGGATTGTTCATTCTGAATATGCTACTTTTTTAGAGTGTATATTAAACAAACTCGATTTCAATTGGAATTTTGCGCGTCTTTAAGCGTCGCGTCGAAGAAATCTCTCGTCTTTGAAAGTTGGATACGATCGGCAGAAGCTCCAGGACCATTTTCAATACCGTCCGCCCGCTTTAACACGTTGAATTAGGGTATCGGATAATTCATTCTGAATATGCTACTTTTTTAGGGTGTATAATAAATTAATGAATGAACTCGATTTCAATTGGACTTTTGCGACTCTTTAAGCGTCGCGTCGGAGAAGTCTCACGTCTTTGAGAGTTTGATACGATCGGCAGAAGCTCCAGGACCATTTTCAATACCGTCCGCTCGCTTATACACCTTGAATTAGGGTATCGGATTGTTCATTCTGAATATGCTAGTTTTTCATAGGGTATAATAAATGAACTCGATTTTAATTGGACTTTTGCGCCTCTCTAAGCTTCGCGTCGAAGAAATCTCTCGTCTTTGAAAGTTGGATACGATCGGCAGAAGCTCCAGGACCATTTTCAATACCGTCCGCTCGCTTATACACCTTGAATTAGGGTATCGGATTGTTCATTCTGAATATGCTACTTTTTTAGAGTGTATATTAAATAAACTCGATTTCAATTGGAATTTTGCGCGTCTTTAAGCGTCGCGTCGAAGAAATCTCTCGTCTTTGAAAGTTGGATACGATCGGCAGAAGCTCCAGGACCATTTTCAATACCGTCCGCCCGCTTTAACACGTTGAATTAGGGTATCGGATTGTTCATTCTGAATATGCTACTTTTTTAGAGTGTATATTAAACAAACTCGATTTCAATTGGAATTTTGCGCGTCTTTAAGCGTCGCGTCGAAGAAATCTCTCGTCTTTGAAAGTTGGATACGATCGGCAGAAGCTCCAGGACCATTTTCAATACCGTCCGCCCGCTTTAACACGTTGAATTAGGGTATCGGATAATTCATTCTGAATATGCTACTTTTTTAGGGTGTATAATAAATTAATGAATGAACTCGATTTCAATTGGACTTTTGCGACTCTTTAAGCGTCGCGTCGGAGAAATCTCACGTCTTTGAGAGTTTGATACGATCGGCAGAAGCTCCAGGACCATTTTCAATACCGTCCGCTCGCTTATACACCTTGAATTAGGGTATCGGATTGTTCATTCTGAATATGCTACTTTTTTAGGGTGTATAATAAATTAATGAATGAACTCGATTTCAATTGGACTTTTGCGACTCTTTAAGCGTCGCGTCGGAGAAATCTCACGTCTTTGAGAGTTTGATACGATCGGCAGAAGCTCCAGGACCATTTTCAATACCGTCCGCTCGCTTATACACCTTGAATTAGGGTATCGGATTGTTCATTCTGAATATGCTACTTTTTTAGGGTGTATAATAAATTAATGAATGAACTCGATTTCAATTGGACTTTTGCGCCTCTCTAAGCGTCGCGTCGAAGAAATCTCCCGTCTTTGAAAGTTGGATACGATCGGCAGAAGCTCCAGGACCATTTTCAATACCGTCCGCTCGCTTATACACCTTGAATTAGGGTATCGGATTGTTCATTCTGAATATGCTAGTTTTTCATAGGGTATAATAAATGAACTCGATTTTAATTGGACTTTTGCGCCTCTCTAAGCTTCGCGTCGAAGAAATCTCTCGTCTTTGAAAGTTGGATACGATCGGCAGAAGCTCCAGGACCATTTTCAATACCGTCCGCTCGCTTATACACCTTGAATTAGGGTATCGGATTGTTCATTCTGAATATGCTACTTTTTTAGGGTGTATAATAAATTAATGAATGAACTCGATTTCAATTGGACTTTTGCGCCTCTCTAAGCGTCGCGTCGAAGAAATCTCCCGTCTTTGAAAGTTGGATACGATCGGCAAAAGCTCCAGGACCATTTTCAATACCGTCCGCTCGCTTATACACCTTGAATTAGGGTATCGGATAATTCATTCTGAATATGCTACTTTTTTAGGGTGTATAATAAATTAATGAATGAACTCGATTTCAATTGGACTTTTGCGACTCTTTAAGCGTCGCGTCGGAGAAATCTCACGTCTTTGAGAGTTTGATACGATCGGCAGAAGCTCCAGGACCATTTTCAATACCGTCCGCTCGCTTATACACCTTGAATTAGGGTATCGGATTGTTCATTCTGAATATGCTAGTTTTTCATAGGGTATAATAAATGAACTCGATTTTAATTGGACTTTTGCGCCTCTCTAAGCTTCGCGTCGAAGAAATCTCTCGTCTTTGAAAGTTGGATACGATCGGCAGAAGCTCCAGGACCATTTTCAATACCGTCCGCCCGCTTTAACACGTTGAATTAGGGTATCGGATTGTTCATTCTGAATATGCTACTTTTTTAGAGTGTATATTAAACAAACTCGATTTCAATTGGAATTTTGCGCGTCTTTAAGCGTCGCGTCGAAGAAATCTCTCGTCTTTGAAAGTTGGATACGATCGGCAGAAGCTCCAGGACCATTTTCAATACCGTCCGCCCGCTTTAACACGTTGAATTAGGGTATCGGATAATTCATTCTGAATATGCTACTTTTTTAGGGTGTATAATAAATTAATGAATGAACTCGATTTCAATTGGACTTTTGCGACTCTTTAAGCGTCGCGTCGGAGAAATCTCACGTCTTTGAGAGTTTGATACGATCGGCAGAAGCTCCAGGACCATTTTCAATACCGTCCGCTCGCTTATACACCTTGAATTAGGGTATCGGATTGTTCATTCTGAATATGCTAGTTTTTCATAGGGTATAATAAATGAACTCGATTTTAATTGGACTTTTGCGCCTCTCTAAGCTTCGCGTCGAAGAAATCTCTCGTCTTTGAAAGTTGGATACGATCGGCAGAAGCTCCAGGACCATTTTCAATACCGTCCGCTCGCTTATACACCTTGAATTAGGGTATCGGATTGTTCATTCTGAATATGCTACTTTTTTAGGGTGTATAATAAATTAATGAATGAACTCGATTTCAATTGGACTTTTGCGCCTCTCTAAGCGTCGCGTCGAAGAAATCTCCCGTCTTTGAAAGTTGGATACGATCGGCAGAAGCTCCAGGACCATTTTCAATACCGTCCGCTCGCTTATACACCTTGAATTAGGGTATCGGATAATTCATTCTGAATATGCTACTTTTTTAGGGTGTATAATAAATTAATGAATGAACTCGATTTCAATTGGACTTTTGCGACTCTTTAAGCGTCGCGTCGGAGAAATCTCACGTCTTTGAGAGTTTGATACGATCGGCAGAAGCTCCAGGACCATTTTCAATACCGTCCGCTCGCTTATACACCTTGAATTAGGGTATCGGATTGTTCATTCTGAATATGCTAGTTTTTCATAGGGTATAATAAATGAACTCGATTTTAATTGGACTTTTGCGCCTCTCTAAGCTTCGCGTCGAAGAAATCTCTCGTCTTTGAAAGTTGGATACGATCGGCAGAAGCTCCAGGACCATTTTCAATACCGTCCGCCCGCTTTAACACGTTGAATTAGGGTATCGGATTGTTCATTCTGAATATGCTACTTTTTTAGAGTGTATATTAAACAAACTCGATTTCAATTGGAATTTTGCGCGTCTTTAAGCGTCGCGTCGAAGAAATCTCTCGTCTTTGAAAGTTGGATACGATCGGCAGAAGCTCCAGGACCATTTTCAATACCGTCCGCCCGCTTTAACACGTTGAATTAGGGTATCGGATAATTCATTCTGAATATGCTACTTTTTTAGGGTGTATAATAAATTAATGAATGAACTCGATTTCAATTGGACTTTTGCGACTCTTTAAGCGTCGCGTCGGAGAAATCTCACGTCTTTGAGAGTTTGATACGATCGGCAGAAGCTCCAGGACCATTTTCAATACCGTCCGCTCGCTTATACACCTTGAATTAGGGTATCGGATTGTTCATTCTGAATATGCTAGTTTTTCATAGGGTATAATAAATGAACTCGATTTTAATTGGACTTTTGCGCCTCTCTAAGCTTCGCGTCGAAGAAATCTCTCGTCTTTGAAAGTTGGATACGATCGGCAGAAGCTCCAGGACCATTTTCAATACCGTCCGCCCGCTTTAACACGTTGAATTAGGGTATCGGATTGTTCATTCTGAATATGCTACTTTTTTAGAGTGTATATTAAACAAACTCGATTTCAATTGGAATTTTGCGCGTCTTTAAGCGTCGCGTCGAAGAAATCTCTCGTCTTTGAAAGTTGGATACGATCGGCAGAAGCTCCAGGACCATTTTCAATACCGTCCGCCCGCTTTAACACGTTGAATTAGGGTATCGGATAATTCATTCTGAATATGCTACTTTTTTAGGGTGTATAATAAATTAATGAATGAACTCGATTTCAATTGGACTTTTTCGACTCTTTAAGCGTCGCGTCGGAGAAATCTCACGTCTTTGAGAGTTTGATACGATCGGCAGAAGCTCCAGGACCATTTTCAATACCGTCCGCTCGCTTATACACCTTGAATTAGGGTATCGGATTGTTCATTCTGAATATGCTACTTTTTTAGGGTGTATAATAAATTAATGAATGAACTCGATTTCAATTGGACTTTTGCGACTCTTTAAGCGTCGCGTCGGAGAAATCTCACGTCTTTGAGAGTTTGATACGATCGGCAGAAGCTCCAGGACCATTTTCAATACCGTCCGCTCGCTTATACACCTTGAATTAGGGTATCGGATTGTTCATTCTGAATATGCTAGTTTTTCATAGGGTATAATAAATGAACTCGATTTTAATTGGACTTTTGCGCCTCTCTAAGCTTCGCGTCGAAGAAATCTCTCGTCTTTGAAAGTTGGATGCGATCGGCAGAAGCTCCAGGACCATTTTCAATACCGTCCGCTCGCTTATACACCTTGAATTAGGGTATCGGATAATTCATTCTGAATATGCTACTTTTTTAGGGTGTATAATAAATTAATGAATGAACTCGATTTCAATTGGACTTTTGCGACTCTTTAAGCGTCGCGTCGGAGAAATCTCACGTCTTTGAGAGTTTGATACGATCGGCAGAAGCTCCAGGACCATTTTCAATACCGTCCGCTCGCTTATACACCTTGAATTAGGGTATCGGATTGTTCATTCTGAATATGCTAGTTTTTCATAGGGTATAATAAATGAACTCGATTTTAATTGGACTTTTGCGCCTCTCTAAGCTTCGCGTCGAAGAAATCTCTCGTCTTTGAAAGTTGGATACGATCGGCAGAAGCTCCAGGACCATTTTCAATACCGTCCGCTCGCTTATACACCTTGAATTAGGGTATCGGATTGTTCATTCTGAATATGCTACTTTTTTAGGGTGTATAATAAATTAATGAATGAACTCGATTTCAATTGGACTTTTGCGACTCTTTAAGCGTCGCGTCGGAGAAATCTCACGTCTTTGAGAGTTTGATACGATCGGCAGAAGCTCCAGGACCATTTTCAATACCGTCCGCTCGCTTATACACCTTGAATTAGGGTATCGGATTGTTCATTCTGAATATGCTACTTTTTTAGGGTGTATAATAAATTAATGAATGAACTCGATTTCAATTGGACTTTTGCGACTCTTTAAGCGTCGCGTCGGAGAAATCTCACGTCTTTGAGAGTTTGATACGATCGGCAGAAGCTCCAGGACCATTTTCAATACCGTCCGCTCGCTTATACACCTTGAATTAGGGTATCGGATTGTTCATTCTGAATATGCTAGTTTTTCATAGGGTATAATAAATGAACTCGATTTTAATTGGACTTTTGCGCCTCTCTAAGCTTCGCGTCGAAGAAATCTCTCGTCTTTGAAAGTTGGATACGATCGGCAGAAGCTCCAGGACCATTTTCAATACCGTCCGCCCGCTTTAACACGTTGAATTAGGGTATCGGATTGTTCATTCTGAATATGCTACTTTTTTAGAGTGTATATTAAACAAACTCGATTTCAATTGGAATTTTGCGCGTCTTTAAGCGTCGCGTCGAAGAAATCTCTCGTCTTTGAAAGTTGGATACGATCGGCAGAAGCTCCAGGACCATTTTCAATACCGTCCGCCCGCTTTAACACGTTGAATTAGGGTATCGGATAATTCATTCTGAATATGCTACTTTTTTAGGGTGTATAATAAATTAATGAATGAACTCGATTTCAATTGGACTTTTGCGACTCTTTAAGCGTCGCGTCGGAGAAATCTCACGTCTTTGAGAGTTTGATACGATCGGCAGAAGCTCCAGGACCATTTTCAATACCGTCCGCTCGCTTATACACCTTGAATTAGGGTATCGGATTGTTCATTCTGAATATGCTACTTTTTTAGGGTGTATAATAAATTAATGAATGAACTCGATTTCAATTGGACTTTTGCGACTCTTTAAGCGTCGCGTCGGAGAAATCTCACGTCTTTGAGAGTTTGATACGATCGGCAGAAGCTCCAGGACCATTTTCAATACCGTCCGCTCGCTTATACACCTTGAATTAGGGTATCGGATTGTTCATTCTGAATATGCTACTTTTTTAGGGTGTATAATAAATTAATGAATGAACTCGATTTCAATTGGACTTTTGCGCCTCTCTAAGCGTCGCGTCGAAGAAATCTCCCGTCTTTGAAAGTTGGATACGATCGGCAGAAGCTCCAGGACCATTTTCAATACCGTCCGCTCGCTTATACACCTTGAATTAGGGTATCGGATTGTTCATTCTGAATATGCTAGTTTTTCATAGGGTATAATAAATGAACTCGATTTTAATTGGACTTTTGCGCCTCTCTAAGCTTCGCGTCGAAGAAATCTCTCGTCTTTGAAAGTTGGATACGATCGGCAGAAGCTCCAGGACCATTTTCAATACCGTCCGCTCGCTTATACACCTTGAATTAGGGTATCGGATTGTTCATTCTGAATATGCTACTTTTTTAGGGTGTATAATAAATTAATGAATGAACTCGATTTCAATTGGACTTTTGCGCCTCTCTAAGCGTCGCGTCGAAGAAATCTCCCGTCTTTGAAAGTTGGATACGATCGGCAGAAGCTCCAGGACCATTTTCAATACCGTCCGCTCGCTTATACACCTTGAATTAGGGTATCGGATAATTCATTCTGAATATGCTACTTTTTTAGGGTGTATAATAAATTAATGAATGAACTCGATTTCAATTGGACTTTTGCGACTCTTTAAGCGTCGCGTCGGAGAAATCTCACGTCTTTGAGAGTTTGATACGATCGGCAGAAGCTCCAGGACCATTTTCAATACCGTCCGCTCGCTTATACACCTTGAATTAGGGTATCGGATTGTTCATTCTGAATATGCTAGTTTTTCATAGGGTATAATAAATGAACTCGATTTTAATTGGACTTTTGCGCCTCTCTAAGCTTCGCGTCGAAGAAATCTCTCGTCTTTGAAAGTTGGATACGATCGGCAGAAGCTCCAGGACCATTTTCAATACCGTCCGCCCGCTTTAACACGTTGAATTAGGGTATCGGATTGTTCATTCTGAATATGCTACTTTTTTAGAGTGTATATTAAACAAACTCGATTTCAATTGGAATTTTGCGCGTCTTTAAGCGTCGCGTCGAAGAAATCTCTCGTCTTTGAAAGTTGGATACGATCGGCAGAAGCTCCAGGACCATTTTCAATACCGTCCGCCCGCTTTAACACGTTGAATTAGGGTATCGGATAATTCATTCTGAATATGCTACTTTTTTAGGGTGTATAATAAATTAATGAATGAACTCGATTTCAATTGGACTTTTGCGACTCTTTAAGCGTCGCGTCGGAGAAATCTCACGTCTTTGAGAGTTTGATACGATCGGCAGAAGCTCCAGGACCATTTTCAATACCGTCCGCTCGCTTATACACCTTGAATTAGGGTATCGGATTGTTCATTCTGAATATGCTAGTTTTTCATAGGGTATAATAAATGAACTCGATTTTAATTGGACTTTTGCGCCTCTCTAAGCTTCGCGTCGAAGAAATCTCTCGTCTTTGAAAGTTGGATACGATCGGCAGAAGCTCCAGGACCATTTTCAATACCGTCCGCTCGCTTATACACCTTGAATTAGGGTATCGGATTGTTCATTCTGAATATGCTACTTTTTTAGGGTGTATAATAAATTAATGAATGAACTCGATTTCAATTGGACTTTTGCGCCTCTCTAAGCGTCGCGTCGAAGAAATCTCCCGTCTTTGAAAGTTGGATACGATCGGCAGAAGCTCCAGGACCATTTTCAATACCGTCCGCTCGCTTATACACCTTGAATTAGGGTATCGGATAATTCATTCTGAATATGCTACTTTTTTAGGGTGTATAATAAATTAATGAACGAACTCGATTTCAATTGGACTTTTGCGACTCTTTAAGCGTCGCGTCGGAGAAATCTCACGTCTTTGAGAGTTTGATACGATCGGCAGAAGCTCCAGGACCATTTTCAATACCGTCCGCTCGCTTATACACCTTGAATTAGGGTATCGGATTGTTCATTCTGAATATGCTAGTTTTTCATAGGGTATAATAAATGAACTCGATTTTAATTGGACTTTTGCGCCTCTCTAAGCTTCGCGTCGAAGAAATCTCTCGTCTTTGAAAGTTGGATACGATCGGCAGAAGCTCCAGGACCATTTTCAATACCGTCCGCCCGCTTTAACACGTTGAATTAGGGTATCGGATTGTTCATTCTGAATATGCTACTTTTTTAGAGTGTATATTAAACAAACTCGATTTCAATTGGAATTTTGCGCGTCTTTAAGCGTCGCGTCGAAGAAATCTCTCGTCTTTGAAAGTTGGATACGATCGGCAGAAGCTCCAGGACCATTTTCAATACCGTCCGCCCGCTTTAACACGTTGAATTAGGGTATCGGATAATTCATTCTGAATATGCTACTTTTTTAGGGTGTATAATAAATTAATGAATGAACTCGATTTCAATTGGACTTTTGCGACTCTTTAAGCGTCGCGTCGGAGAAATCTCACGTCTTTGAGAGTTTGATACGATCGGCAGAAGCTCCAGGACCATTTTCAATACCGTCCGCTCGCTTATACACCTTGAATTAGGGTATCGGATTGTTCATTCTGAATATGCTAGTTTTTCATAGGGTATAATAAATGAACTCGATTTTAATTGGACTTTTGCGCCTCTCTAAGCTTCGCGTCGAAGAAATCTCTCGTCTTTGAAAGTTGGATACGATCGGCAGAAGCTCCAGGACCATTTTCAATACCGTCCGCCCGCTTTAACACGTTGAATTAGGGTATCGGATTGTTCATTCTGAATATGCTACTTTTTTAGAGTGTATATTAAACAAACTCGATTTCAATTGGAATTTTGCGCGTCTTTAAGCGTCGCGTCGAAGAAATCTCTCGTCTTTGAAAGTTGGATACGATCGGCAGAAGCTCCAGGACCATTTTCAATACCGTCCGCCCGCTTTAACACGTTGAATTAGGGTATCGGATAATTCATTCTGAATATGCTACTTTTTTAGGGTGTATAATAAATTAATGAATGAACTCGATTTCAATTGGACTTTTGCGACTCTTTAAGCGTCGCGTCGGAGAAATCTCACGTCTTTGAGAGTTTGATACGATCGGCAGAAGCTCCAGGACCATTTTCAATACCGTCCGCTCGCTTATACACCTTGAATTAGGGTATCGGATTGTTCATTCTGAATATGCTAGTTTTTCATAGGGTATAATAAATGAACTCGATTTTAATTGGACTTTTGCGCCTCTCTAAGCTTCGCGTCGAAGAAATCTCTCGTCTTTGAAAGTTGGATACGATCGGCAGAAGCTCCAGGACCATTTTCAATACCGTCCGCCCGCTTTAACACGTTGAATTAGGGTATCGGATTGTTCATTCTGAATATGCTACTTTTTTAGAGTGTATATTAAACAAACTCGATTTCAATTGGAATTTTGCGCGTCTTTAAGCGTCGCGTCGAAGAAATCTCTCGTCTTTGAAAGTTGGATACGATCGGCAGAAGCTCCAGGACCATTTTCAATACCGTCCGCCCGCTTTAACACGTTGAATTAGGGTATCGGATAATTCATTCTGAATATGCTACTTTTTTAGGGTGTATAATAAATTAATGAATGAACTCGATTTCAATTGGACTTTTGCGACTCTTTAAGCGTCGCGTCGGAGAAATCTCACGTCTTTGAGAGTTTGATACGATCGGCAGAAGCTCCAGGACCATTTTCAATACCGTCCGCCCGCTTTAACACGTTGAATTAGGGTATCGGATTGTTCATTCTGAATATGCTACTTTTTTAGAGTGTATATTAAACAAACTCGATTTCAATTGGAATTTTGCGCGTCTTTAAGCGTCGCGTCGAAGAAATCTCTCGTCTTTGAAAGTTGGATACGATCGGCAGAAGCTCCAGGACCATTTTCAATACCGTCCGCCCGCTTTAACACGTTGAATTAGGGTATCGGATAATTCATTCTGAATATGCTACTTTTTTAGGGTGTATAATAAATTAATGAATGAACTCGATTTCAATTGGACTTTTGCGACTCTTTAAGCGTCGCGTCGGAGAAATCTCACGTCTTTGAGAGTTTGATACGATCGGCAGAAGCTCCAGGACCATTTTCAATACCGTCCGCTCGCTTATACACCTTGAATTAGGGTATCGGATTGTTCATTCTGAATATGCTAGTTTTTCATAGGGTATAATAAATGAACTCGATTTTAATTGGACTTTTGCGCCTCTCTAAGCTTCGCGTCGAAGAAATCTCTCGTCTTTGAAAGTTGGATACGATCGGCAGAAGCTCCAGGACCATTTTCAATACCGTCCGCTCGCTTATACACCTTGAATTAGGGTATCGGATTGTTCATTCTGAATATGCTACTTTTTTAGGGTGTATAATAAATTAATGAATGAACTCGATTTCAATTGGACTTTTGCGCCTCTCTAAGCGTCGCGTCGAAGAAATCTCCCGTCTTTGAAAGTTGGATACGATCGGCAGAAGCTCCAGGACCATTTTCAATACCGTCCGCTCGCTTATACACCTTGAATTAGGGTATCGGATAATTCATTCTGAATATGCTACTTTTTTAGGGTGTATAATAAATTAATGAATGAACTCGATTTCAATTGGACTTTTGCGACTCTTTAAGCGTCGCGTCGGAGAAATCTCACGTCTTTGAGAGTTTGATACGATCGGCAGAAGCTCCAGGACCATTTTCAATACCGTCCGCTCGCTTATACACCTTGAATTAGGGTATCGGATTGTTCATTCTGAATATGCTAGTTTTTCATAGGGTATAATAAATGAACTCGATTTTAATTGGACTTTTGCGCCTCTCTAAGCTTCGCGTCGAAGAAATCTCTCGTCTTTGAAAGTTGGATACGATCGGCAGAAGCTCCAGGACCATTTTCAATACCGTCCGCCCGCTTTAACACGTTGAATTAGGGTATCGGATTGTTCATTCTGAATATGCTACTTTTTTAGAGTGTATATTAAACAAACTCGATTTCAATTGGAATTTTGCGCGTCTTTAAGCGTCGCGTCGAAGAAATCTCTCGTCTTTGAAAGTTGGATACGATCGGCAGAAGCTCCAGGACCATTTTCAATACCGTCCGCCCGCTTTAACACGTTGAATTAGGGTATCGGATAATTCATTCTGAATATGCTACTTTTTTAGGGTGTATAATAAATTAATGAATGAACTCGATTTCAATTGGACTTTTGCGACTCTTTAAGCGTCGCGTCGGAGAAATCTCACGTCTTTGAGAGTTTGATACGATCGGCAGAAGCTCCAGGACCATTTTCAATACCATCCGCTCGCTTATACACCTTGAATTAGGGTATCGGATTGTTCATTCTGAATATGCTAGTTTTTCATAGGGTATAATAAATGAACTCGATTTTAATTGGACTTTTGCGCCTCTCTAAGCTTCGCGTCGAAGAAATCTCTCGTCTTTGAAAGTTGGATACGATCGGCAGAAGCTCCAGGACCATTTTCAATACCGTCCGCCCGCTTTAACACGTTGAATTAGGGTATCGGATTGTTCATTCTGAATATGCTACTTTTTTAGAGTGTATATTAAACAAACTCGATTTCAATTGGAATTTTGCGCGTCTTTAAGCGTCGCGTCGAAGAAATCTCTCGTCTTTGAAAGTTGGATACGATCGGCAGAAGCTCCAGGACCATTTTCAATACCGTCCGCCCGCCTTAACACGTTGAATTAGGGTATCGGATAATTCATTCTGAATATGCTACTTTTTTAGGGTGTATAATAAATTAATGAATGAACTCGATTTCAATTGGACTTTTGCGACTCTTTAAGCGTCGCGTCGGAGAAATCTCACGTCTTTGAGAGTTTGATACGATCGGCAGAAGCTCTAGGACCATTTTCAATACCGTCCGCTCGCTTATACACCTTGAATTAGGGTATCGGATTGTTCATTCTGAATATGCTACTTTTTTAGGGTGTATAATAAATTAATGAATGAACTCGATTTCAATTGGACTTTTGCGACTCTTTAAGCGTCGCGTCGGAGAAATCTCACGTCTTTGAGAGTTTGATACGATCGGCAGAAGCTCCAGGACCATTTTCAATACCGTCCGCTCGCTTATACACCTTGAATTAGGGTATCGGATTGTTCATTCTGAATATGCTAGTTTTTCATAGGGTATAATAAATGAACTCGATTTTAATTGGACTTTTGCGCCTCTCTAAGCTTCGCGTCGAAGAAATCTCTCGTCTTTGAAAGTTGGATACGATCGGCAGAAGCTCCAGGACC
This sequence comes from Botryllus schlosseri, assembly GCF_051294905.1. Taxonomy (NCBI): domain Eukaryota; kingdom Metazoa; phylum Chordata; class Ascidiacea; order Stolidobranchia; family Styelidae; genus Botryllus; species Botryllus schlosseri. The sequence goes on from NC_137245.1 coordinate 28,653,125, forward strand.
ATTTTCAATACCGTCCGCTCGCTTATACACCTTGAATTAGGGTATCGGATAATTCATTCTGAATATGCTACTTTTTTAGGGTGTATAATAAATTAATGAATGAACTCGATTTCAATTGGACTTTTGCGACTCTTTAAGCGTCGCGTCGGAGAAATCTCACGTCTTTGAGAGTTTGATACGATCGGCAGAAGCTCCAGGACCATTTTCAATACCGTCCGCTCGCTTATACACCTTGAATTAGGGTATCGGATTGTTCATTCTGAATATGCTAGTTTTTCATAGGGTATAATAAATGAACTCGATTTTAATTGGACTTTTGCGCCTCTCTAAGCTTCGCGTCGAAGAAATCTCTCGTCTTTGAAAGTTGGATACGATCGGCAGAAGCTCCAGGACCATTTTCAATACCGTCCGCTCGCTTATACACCTTGAATTAGGGTATCGGATTGTTCATTCTGAATATGCTACTTTTTTAGGGTGTATAATAAATTAATGAATGAACTCGATTTCAATTGGACTTTTGCGCCTCTCTAAGCGTCGCGTCGAAGAAATCTCCCGTCTTTGAAAGTTGGATACGATCGGCAGAAGCTCCAGGACCATTTTCAATACCGTCCGCCCGCTTTAACACGTTGAATTAGGGTATCGGATAATTCATTCTGAATATGCTACTTTTTTAGGGTGTATAATAAATTAATGAATGAACTCGATTTCAATTGGACTTTTGCGCCTCTCTAAGCGTCGCGTCGAAGAAATCTCCCGTCTTTGAAAGTTGGATACGATCGGCAGAAGCTCCAGGACCATTTTCAATACCGTCCGCTCGCTTATACACCTTGAATTAGGGTATCGGATAATTCATTCTGAATATGCTACTTTTTTAGGGTGTATAATAAATTAATGAATGAACTCGATTTCAATTGGACTTTTGCGACTCTTTAAGCGTCGCGTCGGAGAAATCTCACGTCTTTGAGAGTTTGATACGATCGGCAGAAGCTCCAGGACCATTTTCAATACCGTCCGCTCGCTTATACACCTTGAATTAGGGTATCGGATTGTTCATTCTGAATATGCTAGTTTTTCATAGGGTATAATAAATGAACTCGATTTTAATTGGACTTTTGCGCCTCTCTAAGCTTCGCGTCGAAGAAATCTCTCGTCTTTGAAAGTTGGATACGATCGGCAGAAGCTCCAGGACCATTTTCAATACCGTCCGCCCGCTTTAACACGTTGAATTAGGGTATCGGATTGTTCATTCTGAATATGCTACTTTTTTAGAGTGTATATTAAACAAACTCGATTTCAATTGGAATTTTGCGCGTCTTTAAGCGTCGCGTCGAAGAAATCTCTCGTCTTTGAAAGTTGGATACGATCGGCAGAAGCTCCAGGACCATTTTCAATACCGTCCGCCCGCTTTAACACGTTGAATTAGGGTATCGGATAATTCATTCTGAATATGCTACTTTTTTAGGGTGTATAATAAATTAATGAATGAACTCGATTTCAATTGGACTTTTGCGACTCTTTAAGCGTCGCGTCGGAGAAATCTCACGTCTTTGAGAGTTTGATACGATCGGCAGAAGCTCCAGGACCATTTTCAATACCGTCCGCCCGCTTTAACACGTTGAATTAGGGTATCGGATTGTTCATTCTGAATATGCTACTTTTTTAGAGTGTATATTAAACAAACTCGATTTCAATTGGAATTTTGCGCGTCTTTAAGCGTCGCGTCGAAGAAATCTCTCGTCTTTGAAAGTTGGATACGATCGGCAGAAGCTCCAGGACCATTTTCAATACCGTCCGCCCGCTTTAACACGTTGAATTAGGGTATCGGATAATTCATTCTGAATATGCTACTTTTTTAGGGTGTATAATAAATTAATGAATGAACTCGATTTCAATTGGACTTTTGCGACTCTTTAAGCGTCGCGTCGGAGAAATCTCACGTCTTTGAGAGTTTGATACGATCGGCAGAAGCTCCAGGACCATTTTCAATACCGTCCGCTCGCTTATACACCTTGAATTAGGGTATCGGATTGTTCATTCTGAATATGCTAGTTTTTCATAGGGTATAATAAATGAACTCGATTTTAATTGGACTTTTGCGCCTCTCTAAGCTTCGCGTCGAAGAAATCTCTCGTCTTTGAAAGTTGGATACGATCGGCAGAAGCTCCAGGACCATTTTCAATACCGTCCGCCCGCTTTAACACGTTGAATTAGGGTATCGGATTGTTCATTCTGAATATGCTACTTTTTTAGAGTGTATATTAAACAAACTCGATTTCAATTGGAATTTTGCGCGTCTTTAAGCGTCGCGTCGAAGAAATCTCTCGTCTTTGAAAGTTGGATACGATCGGCAGAAGCTCCAGGACCATTTTCAATACCGTCCGCCCGCTTTAACACGTTGAATTAGGGTATCGGATAATTCATTCTGAATATGCTACTTTTTTAGGGTGTATAATAAATTAATGAATGAACTCGATTTCAATTGGACTTTTGCGACTCTTTAAGCGTCGCGTCGGAGAAATCTCACGTCTTTGAGAGTTTGATACGATCGGCAGAAGCTCCAGGACCATTTTCAATACCGTCCGCTCGCTTATACACCTTGAATTAGGGTATCGGATTGTTCATTCTGAATATGCTACTTTTTTAGGGTGTATAATAAATTAATGAATGAACTCGATTTCAATTGGACTTTTGCGACTCTTTAAGCGTCGCGTCGGAGAAATCTCACGTCTTTGAGAGTTTGATACGATCGGCAGAAGCTCCAGGACCATTTTCAATACCGTCCGCTCGCTTATACACCTTGAATTAGGGTATCGGATTGTTCATTCTGAATATGCTAGTTTTTCATAGGGTATAATAAATGAACTCGATTTTAATTGGACTTTTGCGCCTCTCTAAGCTTCGCGTCGAAGAAATCTCTCGTCTTTGAAAGTTGGATACGATCGGCAGAAGCTCCAGGACCATTTTCAATACCGTCCGCCCGCTTTAACACGTTGAATTAGGGTATCGGATTGTTCATTCTGAATATGCTACTTTTTTAGAGTGTATATTAAACAAACTCGATTTCAATTGGAATTTTGCGCGTCTTTAAGCGTCGCGTCGAAGAAATCTCTCGTCTTTGAAAGTTGGATACGATCGGCAGAAGCTCCAGGACCATTTTCAATACCGTCCGCCCGCTTTAACACGTTGAATTAGGGTATCGGATAATTCATTCTGAATATGCTACTTTTTTAGGGTGTATAATAAATTAATGAATGAACTCGATTTCAATTGGACTTTTGCGACTCTTTAAGCGTCGCGTCGGAGAAATCTCACGTCTTTGAGAGTTTGATACGATCGGCAGAAGCTCCAGGACCATTTTCAATACCGTCCGCTCGCTTATACACCTTGAATTAGGGTATCGGATTGTTCATTCTGAATATGCTACTTTTTTAGGGTGTATAATAAATTAATGAATGAACTCGATTTCAATTGGACTTTTGCGACTCTTTAAGCGTCGCGTCGGAGAAATCTCACGTCTTTGAGAGTTTGATACGATCGGCAGAAGCTCCAGGACCATTTTCAATACCGTCCGCTCGCTTATACACCTTGAATTAGGGTATCGGATTGTTCATTCTGAATATGCTACTTTTTTAGGGTGTATAATAAATTAATGAATGAACTCGATTTCAATTGGACTTTTGCGACTCTTTAAGCGTCGCGTCGGAGAAATCTCACGTCTTTGAGAGTTTGATACGATCGGCAGAAGCTCCAGGACCATTTTCAATACCGTCCGCTCGCTTATACACCTTGAATTAGGGTATCGGATTGTTCATTCTGAATATGCTAGTTTTTCATAGGGTATAATAAATGAACTCGATTTTAATTGGACTTTTGCGCCTCTCTAAGCTTCGCGTCGAAAAAATCTCTCGTCTTTGAAAGTTGGATACGATCGGCAGAAGCTCCAGGACCATTTTCAATACCGTCCGCCCGCTTTAACACGTTGAATTAGGGTATCGGATTGTTCATTCTGAATATGCTACTTTTTTAGAGTGTATATTAAACAAACTCGATTTCAATTGGAATTTTGCGCGTCTTTAAGCGTCGCGTCGAAGAAATCTCTCGTCTTTGAAAGTTGGATACGATCGGCAGAAGCTCCAGGACCATTTTCAATACCGTCCGCCCGCTTTAACACGTTGAATTAGGGTATCGGATAATTCATTCTGAATATGCTACTTTTTTAGGGTGTATAATAAATTAATGAATGAACTCGATTTCAATTGGACTTTTGCGACTCTTTAAGCGTCGCGTCGGAGAAATCTCACGTCTTTGAGAGTTTGATACGATCGGCAGAAGCTCCAGGACCATTTTCAATACCGTCCGCTCGCTTATACACCTTGAATTAGGGTATCGGATTGTTCATTCTGAATATGCTACTTTTTTAGGGTGTATAATAAATTAATGAATGAACTCGATTTCAATTGGACTTTTGCGACTCTTTAAGCGTCGCGTCGGAGAAATCTCACGTCTTTGAGAGTTTGATACGATCGGCAGAAGCTCCAGGACCATTTTCAATACCGTCCGCTCGCTTATACACCTTGAATTAGGGTATCGGATTGTTCATTCTGAATATGCTAGTTTTTCATAGGGTATAATAAATGAACTCGATTTTAATTGGACTTTTGCGCCTCTCTAAGCTTCGCGTCGAAGAAATCTCTCGTCTTTGAAAGTTGGATACGATCGGCAGAAGCTCCAGGACCATTTTCAATACCGTCCGCTCGCTTATACACCTTGAATTAGGGTATCGGATTGTTCATTCTGAATATGCTACTTTTTTAGGGTGTATAATAAATTAATGAATGAACTCGATTTCAATTGGACTTTTGCGCCTCTCTAAGCGTCGCGTCGAAGAAATCTCCCGTCTTTGAAAGTTGGATACGATCGGCAGAAGCTCCAGGACCATTTTCAATACCGTCCGCTCGCTTATACACCTTGAATTAGGGTATCGGATAATTCATTCTGAATATGCTACTTTTTTAGGGTGTATAATAAATTAATGAATGAACTCGATTTCAATTGGACTTTTGCGACTCTTTAAGCGTCGCGTCGGAGAAATCTCACGTCTTTGAGAGTTTGATACGATCGGCAGAAGCTCCAGGACCATTTTCAATACCGTCCGCTCGCTTATACACCTTGAATTAGGGTATCGGATTGTTCATTCTGAATATGCTAGTTTTTCATAGGGTATAATAAATGAACTCGATTTTAATTGGACTTTTGCGCCTCTCTAAGCTTCGCGTCGAAGAAATCTCTCGTCTTTGAAAGTTGGATACGATCGGCAGAAGCTCCAGGACCATTTTCAATACCGTCCGCCCGCTTTAACACGTTGAATTAGGGTATCGGATTGTTCATTCTGAATATGCTACTTTTTTAGAGTGTATATTAAACAAACTCGATTTCAATTGGAATTTTGCGCGTCTTTAAGCGTCGCGTCGAAGAAATCTCTCGTCTTTGAAAGTTGGATACGATCGGCAGAAGCTCCAGGACCATTTTCAATACCGTCCGCCCGCTTTAACACGTTGAATTAGGGTATCGGATAATTCATTCTGAATATGCTACTTTTTTAGGGTGTATAATAAATTAATGAATGAACTCGATTTCAATTGGACTTTTGCGACTCTTTAAGCGTCGCGTCGGAGAAATCTCACGTCTTTGAGAGTTTGATACGATCGGCAGAAGCTCCAGGACCATTTTCAATACCGTCCGCTCGCTTATACACCTTGAATTAGGGTATCGGATTGTTCATTCTGAATATGCTAGTTTTTCATAGGGTATAATAAATGAACTCGATTTTAATTGGACTTTTGCGCCTCTCTAAGCTTCGCGTCGAAGAAATCTCTCGTCTTTGAAAGTTGGATACGATCGGCAGAAGCTCCAGGACCATTTTCAATACCGTCCGCTCGCTTATACACCTTGAATTAGGGTATCGGATTGTTCATTCTGAATATGCTACTTTTTTAGGGTGTATAATAAATTAATGAATGAACTCGATTTCAATTGGACTTTTGCGCCTCTCTAAGCGTCGCGTCGAAGAAATCTCCCGTCTTTGAAAGTTGGATACGATCGGCAGAAGCTCCAGGACCATTTTCAATACCGTCCGCTCGCTTATACACCTTGAATTAGGGTATCGGATAATTCATTCTGAATATGCTACTTTTTTAGGGTGTATAATAAATTAATGAATGAACTCGATTTCAATTGGACTTTTGCGACTCTTTAAGCGTCGCGTCGGAGAAATCTCACGTCTTTGAGAGTTTGATACGATCGGCAGAAGCTCCAGGACCATTTTCAATACCGTCCGCTCGCTTATACACCTTGAATTAGGGTATCGGATTGTTCATTCTGAATATGCTAGTTTTTCATAGGGTATAATAAATGAACTCGATTTTAATTGGACTTTTGCGCCTCTCTAAGCTTCGCGTCGAAGAAATCTCTCGTCTTTGAAAGTTGGATACGATCGGCAGAAGCTCCAGGACCATTTTCAATACCGTCCGCCCGCTTTAACACGTTGAATTAGGGTATCGGATAATTCATTCTGAATATGCTACTTTTTTAGGGTGTATAATAAATTAATGAATGAACTCGATTTCAATTGGACTTTTGCGACTCTTTAAGCGTCGCGTCGGAGAAATCTCACGTCTTTGAGAGTTTGATACGATCGGCAGAAGCTCCAGGACCATTTTCAATACCGTCCGCTCGCTTATACACCTTGAATTAGGGTATCGGATTGTTCATTCTGAATATGCTAGTTTTTCATAGGGTATAATAAATGAACTCGATTTTAATTGGACTTTTGCGCCTCTCTAAGCTTCGCGTCGAAGAAATCTCTCGTCTTTGAAAGTTGGATACGATCGGCAGAAGCTCCAGGACCATTTTCAATACCGTCCGCCCGCTTTAACACGTTGAATTAGGGTATCGGATAATTCATTCTGAATATGCTACTTTTTTAGGGTGTATAATAAATTAATGAATGAACTCGATTTCAATTGGACTTTTGCGACTCTTTAAGCGTCGCGTCGGAGAAATCTCACGTCTTTGAGAGTTTGATACGATCGGCAGAAGCTCCAGGACCATTTTCAATACCGTCCGCTCGCTTATACACCTTGAATTAGGGTATCGGATTGTTCATTCTGAATATGCTACTTTTTTAGGGTGTATAATAAATTAATGAATGAACTCGATTTCAATTGGACTTTTGCGACTCTTTAAGCGTCGCGTCGGAGAAATCTCACGTCTTTGAGAGTTTGATACGATCGGCAGAAGCTCCAGGACCATTTTCAATACCGTCCGCTCGCTTATACACCTTGAATTAGGGTATCGGATTGTTCATTCTGAATATGCTAGTTTTTCATAGGGTATAATAAATGAACTCGATTTTAATTGGACTTTTGCGCCTCTCTAAGCTTCGCGTCGAAGAAATCTCTCGTCTTTGAAAGTTGGATACGATCGGCAGAAGCTCCAGGACCATTTTCAATACCGTCCGCTCGCTTATACACCTTGAATTAGGGTATCGGATTGTTCATTCTGAATATGCTACTTTTTTAGGGTGTATAATAAATTAATGAATGAACTCGATTTCAATTGGACTTTTGCGCCTCTCTAAGCGTCGCGTCGAAGAAATCTCCCGTCTTTGAAAGTTGGATACGATCGGCAGAAGCTCCAGGACCATTTTCAATACCGTCCGCTCGCTTATACACCTTGAATTAGGGTATCGGATAATTCATTCTGAATATGCTACTTTTTTAGGGTGTATAATAAATTAATGAATGAACTCGATTTCAATTGGACTTTTGCGACTCTTTAAGCGTCGCGTCGGAGAAATCTCACGTCTTTGAGAGTTTGATACGATCGGCAGAAGCTCCAGGACCATTTTCAATACCGTCCGCTCGCTTATACACCTTGAATTAGGGTATCGGATTGTTCATTCTGAATATGCTAGTTTTTCATAGGGTATAATAAATGAACTCGATTTTAATTGGACTTTTGCGCCTCTCTAAGCTTCGCGTCGAAGAAATCTCTCGTCTTTGAAAGTTGGATACGATCGGCAGAAGCTCCAGGACCATTTTCAATACCGTCCGCCCGCTTTAACACGTTGAATTAGGGTATCGGATTGTTCATTCTGAATATGCTACTTTTTTAGAGTGTATATTAAATAAACTCGATTTTAATTGGACTTTTGCGCCTCTCTAAGCTTCGCGTCGAAGAAATCTCTCGTCTTTGAAAGTTGGATACGATCGGCAGAAGCTCCAGGACCATTTTCAATACCGTCCGCCCGCTTTAACACGTTGAATTAGGGTATCGGATTGTTCATTCTGAATATGCTACTTTTTTAGAGTGTATATTAAACAAACTCGATTTCAATTGGAATTTTGCGCGTCTTTAAGCGTCGCGTCGAAGAAATCTCTCGTCTTTGAAAGTTGGATACGATCGGCAGAAGCTCCAGGACCATTTTCAATACCGTCCGCTCGCTTATACACCTTGAATTAGGGTATCGGATTGTTCATTCTGAATATGCTAGTTTTTCATAGGGTATAATAAATGAACTCGATTTTAATTGGACTTTTGCGCCTCTCTAAGCTTCGCGTCGAAGAAATCTCTCGTCTTTGAAAGTTGGATACGATCGGCAGAAGCTCCAGGACCATTTTCAATACCGTCCGCTCGCTTATACACATTGAATTAGGGTATCGGATTGTTCATTCTGAATATGCTAGTTTTTCATAGGGTATAATAAATGAACTCGATTTTAATTGGACTTTTGCGCCTCTCTAAGCTTCGCGTCGAAGAAATCTCTCGTCTTTGAAAGTTGGATACGATCGGCAGAAGCTCCAGGACCATTTTCAATACCGTCCGCTCGCTTATACACCTTGAATTAGGGTATCGGATTGTTCATTCTGAATATGCTAGTTTTTCATAGGGTATAATAAATGAACTCGATTTTAATTGGACTTTTGCGCCTCTCTAAGCTTCGCGTCGAAGAAATCTCTCGTCTTTGAAAGTTGGATACGATCGGCAGAAGCTCCAGGACCATTTTCAATACCGTCCGCCCGCTTTAACACGTTGAATTAGGGTATCGGATTGTTCATTCTGAATATGCTACTTTTTTAGAGTGTATATTAAATAAACTCGATTTTAATTGGACTTTTGCGCCTCTCTAAGCTTCGCGTCGAAGAAATCTCTCGTCTTTGAAAGTTGGATACGATCGGCAGAAGCTCCAGGACCATTTTCAATACCGTCCGCCCGCTTTAACACGTTGAATTAGGGTATCGGATTGTTCATTCTGAATATGCTACTTTTTTAGAGTGTATATTAAACAAACTCGATTTCAATTGGAATTTTGCGCGTCTTTAAGCGTCGCGTCGAAGAAATCTCTCGTCTTTGAAAGTTGGATACGATCGGCAGAAGCTCCAGGACCATTTTCAATACCGTCCGCTCGCTTATACACCTTGAATTAGGGTATCGGATTGTTCATTCTGAATATGCTAGTTTTTCATAGGGTATAATAAATGAACTCGATTTTAATTGGACTTTTGCGCCTCTCTAAGCTTCGCGTCGAAGAAATCTCTCGTCTTTGAAAGTTGGATACGATCGGCAGAAGCTCCAGGACCATTTTCAATACCGTCCGCTCGCTTATACACATTGAATTAGGGTATCGGATTGTTCATTCTGAATATGCTACTTTTTTAGAGTGTATATTAAATAAACTCGATTTCAATTGGAATTTTGCGCGTCTTTAAGCGTCGCGTCGAAGAAATCTCTCGTCTTTGAAAGTTGGATACGATCGTTAGAAGCTCCAGGACCATTTTCAATACCGTCCGCCCGCTTTAACACGTTGAATTAGGGTATCGGATTGTTCATTCTGAATATGCTACTTTTTTAGAGTGTATATTAAACAAACTCGATTTCAATTGGAATTTTGCGCGTCTTTAAGCGTCGCGTCGAAGAAATCTCTCGTCTTTGAAAGTTGGATACGATCGGCAGAAGCTCCAGGACCATTTTCAATACCGTCCGCCCGCTTTAACACGTTGAATTAGGGTATCGGATAATTCATTCTGAATATGCTACTTTTTTAGGGTGTATAATAAATTAATGAATGAACTCGATTTCAATTGGACTTTTGCGACTCTTTAAGCGTCGCGTCGGAGAAATCTCACGTCTTTGAGAGTTTGATACGATCGGCAGAAGCTCCAGGACCATTTTCAATACCGTCCGCTCGCTTATACACCTTGAATTAGGGTATCGGATTGTTCATTCTGAATATGCTACTTTTTTAGGGTGTATAATAAATTAATGAATGAACTCGATTTCAATTGGACTTTTGCGACTCTTTAAGCGTCGCGTCGGAGAAATCTCACGTCTTTGAGAGTTTGATACGATCGGCAGAAGCTCCAGGACCATTTTCAATACCGTCCGCTCGCTTATACACCTTGAATTAGGGTATCGGATTGTTCATTCTGAATATGCTAGTTTTTCATAGGGTATAATAAATGAACTCGATTTTAATTGGACTTTTGCGCCTCTCTAAGCTTCGCGTCGAAGAAATCTCTCGTCTTTGAAAGTTGGATACGATCGGCAGAAGCTCCAGGACCATTTTCAATACCGTCCGCCCGCTTTAACACGTTGAATTAGGGTATCGGATTGTTCATTCTGAATATGCTACTTTTTTAGAGTGTATATTAAACAAACTCGATTTCAATTGGAATTTTGCGCGTCTTTAAGCGTCGCGTCGAAGAAATCTCTCGTCTTTGAAAGTTGGACACGATCGGCAGAAGCTCCAGGACCATTTTCAATACCGTCCGCCCGCTTTAACACGTTGAATTAGGGTATCGGATAATTCATTCTGAATATGCTACTTTTTTAGGGTGTATAATAAATTAATGAATGAACTCGATTTCAATTGGACTTTTGCGACTCTTTAAGCGTCGCGTCGGAGAAATCTCACGTCTTTGAGAGTTTGATACGATCGGCAGAAGCTCCAGGACCATTTTCAATACCGTCCGCTCGCTTATACACCTTGAATTAGGGTATCGGATTGTTCATTCTGAATATGCTAGTTTTTCATAGGGTATAATAAATGAACTCGATTTTAATTGGACTTTTGCGCCTCTCTAAGCTTCGCGTCGAAGAAATCTCTCGTCTTTGAAAGTTGGATACGATCGGCAGAAGCTCCAGGACCATTTTCAATACCGTCCGCTCGCTTATACACCTTGAATTAGGGTATCGGATTGTTCATTCTGAATATGCTACTTTTTTAGGGTGTATAATAAATTAATGAATGAACTCGATTTCAATTGGACTTTTGCGCCTCTCTAAGCGTCGCGTCGAAGAAATCTCCCGTCTTTGAAAGTTGGATACGATCGGCAGAAGCTCCAGGACCATTTTCAATACCGTCCGCTCGCTTATACACCTTGAATTAGGGTATCGGATAATTCATTCTGAATATGCTACTTTTTTAGGGTGTATAATAAATTAATGAATGAACTCGATTTCAATTGGACTTTTGCGACTCTTTAAGCGTCGCGTCGGAGAAATCTCACGTCTTTGAGAGTTTGATACGATCGGCAGAAGCTCCAGGACCATTTTCAATACCGTCCGCTCGCTTATACACCTTGAATTAGGGTATCGGATTGTTCATTCTGAATATGCTAGTTTTTCATAGGGTATAATAAATGAACTCGATTTTAATTGGACTTTTGCGCCTCTCTAAGCTTCGCGTCGAAGAAATCTCTCGTCTTTGAAAGTTGGATACGATCGGCAGAAGCTCCAGGACCATTTTCAATACCGTCCGCCCGCTTTAACACGTTGAATTAGGGTATCGGATTGTTCATTCTGAATATGCTACTTTTTTAGAGTGTATATTAAACAAACTCGATTTCAATTGGAATTTTGCGCGTCTTTAAGCGTCGCGTCGAAGAAATCTCTCGTCTTTGAAAGTTGGATACGATCGGCAGAAGCTCCAGGACCATTTTCAATACCATCCGCCCGCTTTAACACGTTGAATTAGGGTATCGGATAATTCATTCTGAATATGCTACTTTTTTAGGGTGTATAATAAATTAATGAATGAACTCGATTTCAATTGGACTTTTGCGACTCTTTAAGCGTCGCGTCGGAGAAATCTCACGTCTTTGAGAGTTTGATACGATCGGCAGAAGCTCCAGGACCATTTTCAATACCGTCCGCTCGCTTATACACCTTGAATTAGGGTATCGGATTGTTCATTCTGAATATGCTACTTTTTTAGGGTGTATAATAAATTAATGAATGAACTCGATTTCAATTGGACTTTTGCGACTCTTTAAGCGTCGCGTCGGAGAAATCTCACGTCTTTGAGAGTTTGATACGATCGGCAGAAGCTCAAGGACCATTTTCAATACCGTCCGCTCGCTTATACACCTTGAATTAGGGTATCGGATTGTTCATTCTGAATATGCTAGTTTTTCATAGGGTATAATAAATGAACTCGATTTTAATTGGACTTTTGCGCCTCTCTAAGCTTCGCGTCGAAGAAATCTCTCGTCTTTGAAAGTTGGATACGATCGGCAGAAGCTCCAGGACCATTTTCAATACCGTCCGCTCGCTTATACACCTTGAATTAGGGTATCGGATTGTTCATTCTGAATATGCTACTTTTTTAGGGTGTATAATAAATTAATGAATGAACTCGATTTCAATTGGACTTTTGCGCCTCTCTAAGCGTCGCGTCGAAGAAATCTCCCGTCTTTGAAAGTTGGATACGATCGGCAGAAGCTCCAGGACCATTTTCAATACCGTCCGCTCGCTTATACACCTTGAATTAGGGTATCGGATTGTTCATTCTGAATATGCTAGTTTTTCATAGGGTATAATAAATGAACTCGATTTTAATTGGACTTTTGCGCCTCTCTAAGCTTCGCGTCGAAGAAATCTCTCGTCTTTGAAAGTTGGATACGATCGGCAGAAGCTCCAGGACCATTTTCAATACCGTCCGCTCGCTTATACACCTTGAATTAGGGTATCGGATAATTCATTCTGAATATGCTACTTTTTTAGGGTGTATAATAAATTAATGAATGAACTCGATTTCAATTGGACTTTTGCGACTCTTTAAGCGTCGCGTCGGAGAAATCTCACGTCTTTGAGAGTTTGATACGAACGGCAGAAGCTCCAGGACCATTTTCAATACCGTCCGCTCGCTTATACACCTTGAATTAGGGTATCGGATTGTTCATTCTGAATATGCTAGTTTTTCATAGGGTATAATAAATGAACTCGATTTTAATTGGACTTTTGCGCCTCTCTAAGCTTCGCGTCGAAGAAATCTCTCGTCTTTGAAAGTTGGATACGATCGGCAGAAGCTCCAGGACCATTTTCAATACCGTCCGCTCGCTTATACACCTTGAATTAGGGTATCGGATAATTCATTCTGAATATGCTACTTTTTTAGGGTGTATAATAAATTAATGAATGAACTCGATTTCAATTGGACTTTTGCGACTCTTTAAGCGTCGCGTCGGAGAAATCTCACGTCTTTGAGAGTTTGATACGATCGGCAGAAGCTCCAGGACCATTTTCAATACCGTCCGCTCGCTTATACACCTTGAATTAGGGTATCGGATTGTTCATTCTGAATATGCTAGTTTTTCATAGGGTATAATAAATGAACTCGATTTTAATTGGACTTTTGCGCCTCTCTAAGCTTCGCGTCGAAGAAATCTCTCGTCTTTGAAAGTTGGATACGATCGGCAGAAGCTCCAGGACCATTTTCAATACCGTCCGCTCGCTTATACACCTTGAATTAGGGTATCGGATTGTTCATTCTGAATATGCTACTTTTTTAGGGTGTATAATAAATTAATGAATGAACTCGATTTCAATTGGACTTTTGCGCCTCTCTAAGCGTCGCGTCGAAGAAATCTCCCGTCTTTGAAAGTTGGATACGATCGGCAGAAGCTCCAGGACCATTTTCAATACCGTCCGCCCGCTTTAACACGTTGAATTAGGGTATCGGATAATTCATTCTGAATATGCTACTTTTTTAGGGTGTATAATAAATTAATGAATGAACTCGATTTCAATTGGACTTTTGCGCCTCTCTAAGCGTCGCGTCGAAGAAATCTCCCGTCTTTGAAAGTTGGATACGATCGGCAGAAGCTCCAGGACCATTTTCAATACCGTCCGCTCGCTTATACACCTTGAATTAGGGTATCGGATAATTCATTCTGAATATGCTACTTTTTTAGGGTGTATAATAAATTAATGAATGAACTCGATTTCAATTGGACTTTTGCGACTCTTTAAGCGTCGCGTCGGAGAAATCTCACGTCTTTGAGAGTTTGATACGATCGGCAGAAGCTCCAGGACCATTTTCAATACCGTCCGCTCGCTTATACACCTTGAATTAGGGTATCGGATTGTTCATTCTGAATATGCTAGTTTTTCATAGGGTATAATAAATGAACTCGATTTTAATTGGACTTTTGCGCCTCTCTAAGCTTCGCGTCGAAGAAATCTCTCGTCTTTGAAAGTTGGATACGATCGGCAGAAGCTCCAGGACCATTTTCAATACCGTCCGCCCGCTTTAACACGTTGAATTAGGGTATCGGATTGTTCATTCTGAATATGCTACTTTTTTAGAGTGTATATTAAACAAACTCGATTTCAATTGGAATTTTGCGCGTCTTTAAGCGTCGCGTCGAAGAAATCTCTCGTCTTTGAAAGTTGGATACGATCGGCAGAAGCTCCAGGACCATTTTCAATACCGTCCGCCCGCTTTAACACGTTGAATTAGGGTATCGGATAATTCATTCTGAATATGCTACTTTTTAGGGTGTATAATAAATTAATGAATGAACTCGATTTCAATTGGACTTTTGCGACTCTTTAAGCGTCGCGTCGGAGAAATCTCACGTCTTTGAGAGTTTGATACGATCGGCAGAAGCTCCAGGACCATTTTCAATACCGTCCGCCCGCTTTAACACGTTGAATTAGGGTATCGGATTGTTCATTCTGAATATGCTACTTTTTTAGAGTGTATATTAAACAAACTCGATTTCAATTGGAATTTTGCGCGTCTTTAAGCGTCGCGTCGAAGAAATCTCTCGTCTTTGAAAGTTGGATACGATCGGCAGAAGCTCCAGGACCATTTTCAATACCGTCCGCCCGCTTTAACACGTTGAATTAGGGTATCGGATAATTCATTCTGAATATGCTACTTTTTTAGGGTGTATAATAAATTAATGAATGAACTCGATTTCAATTGGACTTTTGCGACTCTTTAAGCGTCGCGTCGGAGAAATCTCACGTCTTTGAGAGTTTGATACGATCGGCAGAAGCTCCAGGACCATTTTCAATACCGTCCGCTCGCTTATACACCTTGAATTAGGGTATCGGATTGTTCATTCTGAATATGCTAGTTTTTCATTAGGGTATAATAAATGAACTCGATTTTAATTGGACTTTTGCGCCTCTCTAAGCTTCGCGTCGAAGAAATCTCTCGTCTTTGAAAGTTGGATACGATCGGCAGAAGCTCCAGGACCATTTTCAATACCGTCCGCCCGCTTTAACACGTTGAATTAGGGTATCGGATTGTTCATTCTGAATATGCTACTTTTTTAGAGTGTATATTAAATAAACTCGATTTTAATTGGACTTTTGCGCCTCTCTAAGCTTCGCGTCGAAGAAATCTCTCGTCTTTGAAAGTTGGATACGATCGGCAAAAGCTCCAGGACCATTTTCAATACCGTCCGCCCGCTTTAACACGTTGAATTAGGGTATCGGATTGTTCATTCTGAATATGCTACTTTTTTAGAGTGTATATTAAACAAACTCGATTTCAATTGGAATTTTGCGCGTCTTTAAGCGTCGCGTCGAAGAAATCTCTCGTCTTTGAAAGTTGGATACGATCGGCAGAAGCTCCAGGACCATTTTCAATACCGTCCGCTCGCTTATACACCTTGAATTAGGGTATCGGATTGTTCATTCTGAATATGCTAGTTTTTCATAGGGTATAATAAATGAACTCGATTTTAATTGGACTTTTGCGCCTCTCTAAGCTTCGCGTCGAAGAAATCTCTCGTCTTTGAAAGTTGGATACGATCGGCAGAAGCTCCAGGACCATTTTCAATACCGTCCGCTCGCTTATACACCTTGAATTAGGGTATCGGATTGTTCATTCTGAATATGCTACTTTTTTAGAGTGTATATTAAATAAACTCGATTTCAATTGGAATTTTGCGCGTCTTTAAGCGTCGCGTCGAAGAAATCTCTCGTCTTTGAAAGTTGGATACGATCGGCAGAAGCTCCAGGACCATTTTCAATACCGTCCGCCCGCTTTAACACGTTGAATTAGGGTATCGGATTGTTCATTCTGAATATGCTACTTTTTTAGAGTGTATATTAAACAAACTCGATTTCAATTGGAATTTTGCGCGTCTTTAAGCGTCGCGTCGAAGAAATCTCTCGTCTTTGAAAGTTGGATACGATCGGCAGAAGCTCCAGGACCATTTTCAATACCGTCCGCCCGCTTTAACACGTTGAATTAGGGTATCGGATAATTCATTCTGAATATGCTACTTTTTTAGGGTGTATAATAAATTAATGAATGAACTCGATTTCAATTGGACTTTTGCGACTCTTTAAGCGTCGCGTCGGAGAAGTCTCACGTCTTTGAGAGTTTGATACGATCGGCAGAAGCTCCAGGACCATTTTCAATACCGTCCGCTCGCTTATACACCTTGAATTAGGGTATCGGATTGTTCATTCTGAATATGCTAGTTTTTCATAGGGTATAATAAATGAACTCGATTTTAATTGGACTTTTGCGCCTCTCTAAGCTTCGCGTCGAAGAAATCTCTCGTCTTTGAAAGTTGGATACGATCGGCAGAAGCTCCAGGACCATTTTCAATACCGTCCGCCCGCTTTAACACGTTGAATTAGGGTATCGGATTGTTCATTCTGAATATGCTACTTTTTTAGAGTGTATATTAAACAAACTCGATTTCAATTGGAATTTTGCGCGTCTTTAAGCGTCGCGTCGAAGAAATCTCTCGTCTTTGAAAGTTGGATACGATCGGCAGAAGCTCCAGGACCATTTTCAATACCGTCCGCCCGCTTTAACACGTTGAATTAGGGTATCGGATAATTCATTCTGAATATGCTACTTTTTTAGGGTGTATAATAAATTAATGAATGAACTCGATTTCAATTGGACTTTTGCGACTCTTTAAGCGTCGCGTCGGAGAAATCTCACGTCTTTGAGAGTTTGATACGATCGGCAGAAGCTCCAGGACCATTTTCAATACCGTCCGCCCGCTTTAACACGTTGAATTAGGGTATCGGATTGTTCATTCTGAATATGCTACTTTTTTAGAGTGTATATTAAACAAACTCGATTTCAATTGGAATTTTGCGCGTCTTTAAGCGTCGCGTCGAAGAAATCTCTCGTCTTTGAAAGTTGGATACGATCGGCAGAAGCTCCAGGACCATTTTCAATACCGTCCGCCCGCTTTAACACGTTGAATTAGGGTATTGGATAATTCATTCTGAATATGCTACTTTTTTAGGGTGTATAATAAATTAATGAATGAACTCGATTTCAATTGGACTTTTGCGACTCTTTAAGCGTCGCGTCGGAGAAATCTCACGTCTTTGAGAGTTTGATACGATCGGCAGAAGCTCCAGGACCATTTTCAATACCGTCCGCTCGCTTATACACCTTGAATTAGGGTATCGGATTGTTCATTCTGAATATTCTACTTTTTTAGGGTGTATAATAAATAAACTCGATTTCAATTGGAATTTTGCGCCTCTTTAAGCGTCGCGTCGGAGAAATCTCACGTCTTTGAAAGTTTGATACGATCGGCTAAAGCTCTAGGACCATTTTCAAAACCGTCCGATCGCTTAAGCACGTTGAATTAGGGTATCAGACTGTTCATTCTGAATATGCTACTTTTTTAGGGTGTATATTAAACAAACTCGATTTCAATTGGAATTTTGCGCGTCTTTAAGCGTCGCGTCGAAGAAATCTCTCGTCTTTGAAAGTTGGATACGATCGGCAGAAGCTCCAGGACCATTTTCAATACCGTCCGCCCGCTTTAACACGTTGAATTAGGGTATCGGATAATTCATTCTGAATATGCTACTTTTTTAGGGTGTATAATAAATTAATGAATGAACTCGATTTCAATTGGACTTTTGCGACTCTTTAAGCGTCGCGTCGAAGAAATCTCCCGTCTTTGAAAGTTGGATACGATCGGCAGAAGCTCCAGGACCATTTTCAATACCGTCCGCTCGCTTATACACCTTGAATTAGGGTATCGGATAATTCATTCTGAATATGCTACTTTTTTAGGGTGTATAATAAATTAATGAATGAACTCGATTTCAATTGGACTTTTGCGACTCTTTAAGCGTCGCGTCGGAGAAATCTCACGTCTTTGAGAGTTTGATACGATCGGCAGAAGCTCCAGGACCATTTTCAATACCGTCCGCTCGCTTATACACCTTGAATTAGGGTATCGGATTGTTCATTCTGAATATGCTAGTTTTTCATAGGGTATAATAAATGAACTCGATTTTAATTGGACTTTTGCGCCTCTCTAAGCTTCGCGTCGAAGAAATCTCTCGTCTTTGAAAGTTGGATACGATCGGCAGAAGCTCCAGGACCATTTTCAATACCGTCCGCCCGCTTTAACACGTTGAATTAGGGTATCGGATTGTTCATTCTGAATATGCTACTTTTTTAGAGTGTATATTAAACAAACTCGATTTCAATTGGAATTTTGCGCGTCTTTAAGCGTCGCGTCGAAGAAATCTCTCGTCTTTGAAAGTTGGATACGATCGGCAGAAGCTCCAGGACCATTTTCAATACCGTCCGCCCGCTTTAACACGTTGAATTAGGGTATCGGATAATTCATTCTGAATATGCTACTTTTTTAGGGTGTATAATAAATTAATGAATGAACCCGATTTCAATTGGACTTTTGCGACTCTTTAAGCGTCGCGTCGGAGAAATCTCACGTCTTTGAGAGTTTGATACGATCGGCAGAAGCTCCAGGACCATTTTCAATACCGTCCGCCCGCTTTAACACGTTGAATTAGGGTATCGGATTGTTCATTCTGAATATGCTACTTTTTTAGAGTGTATATTAAACAAACTCGATTTCAATTGGAATTTTGCGCGTCTTTAAGCGTCGCGTCGAAGAAATCTCTCGTCTTTGAAAGTTGGATACGATCGGCAGAAGCTCCAGGACCATTTTCAATACCGTCCGCCCGCTTTAACACGTTGAATTAGGGTATCGGATAATTCATTCTGAATATGCTACTTTTTTAGGGTGTATAATAAATTAATGAATGAACTCGATTTCAATTGGACTTTTGCGACTCTTTAAGCGTCGCGTCGGAGAAATCTCACGTCTTTGAGAGTTTGATACGATCGGCAGAAGCTCCAGGACCATTTTCAATACCGTCCGCTCGCTTATACACCTTGAATTAGGGTATCGGATTGTTCATTCTGAATATGCTAGTTTTTCATAGGGTATAATAAATGAACTCGATTTTAATTGGACTTTTGCGCCTCTCTAAGCTTCGCGTCGAAGAAATCTCTCGTCTTTGAAAGTTGGATACGATCGGCAGAAGCTCCAGGACCATTTTCAATACCGTCCGCCCGCTTTAACACGTTGAATTAGGGTATCGGATTGTTCATTCTGAATATGCTACTTTTTTAGAGTGTATATTAAACAAACTCGATTTCAATTGGAATTTTGCGCGTCTTTAAGCGTCGCGTCGAAGAAATCTCTCGTCTTTGAAAGTTGGATACGATCGGCAGAAGCTCCAGGACCATTTTCAATACCGTCCGCCCGCTTTAACACGTTGAATTAGGGTATCGGATAATTCATTCTGAATATGCTACTTTTTTAGGGTGTATAATAAATTAATGAATGAACTCGATTTCAATTGGACTTTTGCGACTCTTTAAGCGTCGCGTCGGAGAAATCTCACGTCTTTGAGAGTTTGATACGATCGGCAGAAGCTCCAGGACCATTTTCAATACCGTCCGCTCGCTTATACACCTTGAATTAGGGTATCGGATTGTTCATTCTGAATATGCTACTTTTTTAGGGTGTATAATAAATTAATGAATGAACTCGATTTCAATTGGACTTTTGCGACTCTTTAAGCGTCGCGTCGGAGAAATCTCACGTCTTTGAGAGTTTGATACGATCGGCAGAAGCTCCAGGACCATTTTCAATACCGTCCGCTCGCTTATACACCTTGAATTAGGGTATCGGATTGTTCATTCTGAATATGCTAGTTTTTCATAGGGTATAATAAATGAACTCGATTTTAATTGGACTTTTGCGCCTCTCTAAGCTTCGCGTCGAAGAAATCTCTCGTCTTTGAAAGTTGGATACGATCGGCAGAAGCTCCAGGACCATTTTCAATACCGTCCGCCCGCTTTAACACGTTGAATTAGGGTATCGGATTGTTCATTCTGAATATGCTACTTTTTTAGAGTGTATATTAAACAAACTCGATTTCAATTGGAATTTTGCGCGTCTTTAAGCGTCGCGTCGAAGAAATCTCTCGTCTTTGAAAGTTGGATACGATCGGCAGAAGCTCCAGGACCATTTTCAATACCGTCCGCCCGCTTTAACACGTTGAATTAGGGTATCGGATAATTCATTCTGAATATGCTACTTTTTTAGGGTGTATAATAAATTAATGAATGAACTCGATTTCAATTGGACTTTTGCGACTCTTTAAGCGTCGCGTCGGAGAAATCTCACGTCTTTGAGAGTTTGATACGATCGGCAGAAGCTCCAGGACCATTTTCAATACCGTCCGCTCGCTTATACACCTTGAATTAGGGTATCGGATTGTTCATTCTGAATATGCTACTTTTTTAGGGTGTATAATAAATTAATGAATGAACTCGATTTCAATTGGACTTTTGCGACTCTTTAAGCGTCGCGTCGGAGAAATCTCACGTCTTTGAGAGTTTGATACGATCGGCAGAAGCTCCAGGACCATTTTCAATACCGTCCGCTCGCTTATACACCTTGAATTAGGGTATCGGATTGTTCATTCTGAATATGCTAGTTTTTCATAGGGTATAATAAATGAACTCGATTTTAATTGGACTTTTGCGCCTCTCTAAGCTTCGCGTCGAAGAAATCTCTCGTCTTTGAAAGTTGGATACGATCGGCAGAAGCTCCAGGACCATTTTCAATACCGTCCGCTCGCTTATACACCTTGAATTAGGGTATCGGATTGTTCATTCTGAATATGCTACTTTTTTAGAGTGTATATTAAATAAACTCGATTTCAATTGGAATTTTGCGCGTCTTTAAGCGTCGCGTCGAAGAAATCTCTCGTCTTTGAAAGTTGGATACGATCGGCAGAAGCTCCAGGACCATTTTCAATACCGTCCGCCCGCTTTAACACGTTGAATTAGGGTATCGGATTGTTCATTCTGAATATGCTACTTTTTTAGAGTGTATATTAAATAAACTCGATTTCAATTGGACTTTTGCGCCTCTCTAAGCTTCG
This sequence comes from Botryllus schlosseri, assembly GCF_051294905.1. NCBI lineage: Eukaryota > Metazoa > Chordata > Ascidiacea > Stolidobranchia > Styelidae > Botryllus > Botryllus schlosseri. Next base: position 28,674,689 of record NC_137245.1, read on the forward strand.
CGTCGAAGAAATCTCTCGTCTTTGAAAGTTGGATACGATCGGCAGAAGCTCCAGGACCATTTTCAATACCGTCCGCTCGCTTATACACCTTGAATTAGGGTATCGGATTGTTCATTCTGAATATGCTAGTTTTTCATAGGGTATAATAAATGAACTCGATTTTAATTGGACTTTTGCGCCTCTCTAAGCTTCGCGTCGAAGAAATCTCTCGTCTTTGAAAGTTGGATACGATCGGCAGAAGCTCCAGGACCATTTTCAATACCGTCCGCCCGCTTTAACACGTTGAATTAGGGTATCGGATAATTCATTCTGAATATGCTACTTTTTTAGGGTGTATAATAAATTAATGAATGAACTCGATTTCAATTGGACTTTTGCGACTCTTTAAGCGTCGCGTCGAAGAAATCTCCCGTCTTTGAAAGTTGGATACGATCGGCAGAAGCTCCAGGACCATTTTCAATACCGTCCGCTCGCTTATACACCTTGAATTAGGGTATCGGATAATTCATTCTGAATATGCTACTTTTTTAGGGTGTATAATAAATTAATGAATGAACTCGATTTCAATTGGACTTTTGCGACTCTTTAAGCGTCGCGTCGGAGAAATCTCACGTCTTTGAGAGTTTGATACGATCGGCAGAAGCTCCAGGACCATTTTCAATACCGTCCGCTCGCTTATACACCTTGAATTAGGGTATCGGATTGTTCATTCTGAATATGCTAGTTTTTCATAGGGTATAATAAATGAACTCGATTTTAATTGGACTTTTGCGCCTCTCTAAGCTTCGCGTCGAAGAAATCTCTCGTCTTTGAAAGTTGGATACGATCGGCAGAAGCTCCAGGACCATTTTCAATACCGTCCGCCCGCTTTAACACGTTGAATTAGGGTATCGGATTGTTCATTCTGAATATGCTACTTTTTTAGAGTGTATATTAAACAAACTCGATTTCAATTGGAATTTTGCGCGTCTTTAAGCGTCGCGTCGAAGAAATCTCTCGTCTTTGAAAGTTGGATACGATCGGCAGAAGCTCCAGGACCATTTTCAATACCGTCCGCCCGCTTTAACACGTTGAATTAGGGTATCGGATAATTCATTCTGAATATGCTACTTTTTTAGGGTGTATAATAAATTAATGAATGAACTCGATTTCAATTGGACTTTTGCGACTCTTTAAGCGTCGCGTCGGAGAAATCTCACGTCTTTGAGAGTTTGATACGATCGGCAGAAGCTCCAGGACCATTTTCAATACCGTCCGCTCGCTTATACACCTTGAATTAGGGTATCGGATTGTTCATTCTGAATATGCTACTTTTTTAGGGTGTATAATAAATTAATGAATGAACTCGATTTCAATTGGACTTTTGCGACTCTTTAAGCGTCGCGTCGGAGAAATCTCACGTCTTTGAGAGTTTGATACGATCGGCAGAAGCTCCAGGACCATTTTCAATACCGTCCGCTCGCTTATACACCTTGAATTAGGGTATCGGATTGTTCATTCTGAATATGCTAGTTTTTCATAGGGTATAATAAATGAACTCGATTTTAATTGGACTTTTGCGCCTCTCTAAGCTTCGCGTCGAAGAAATCTCTCGTCTTTGAAAGTTGGATACGATCGGCAGAAGCTCCAGGACCATTTTCAATACCGTCCGCCCGCTTTAACACGTTGAATTAGGGTATCGGATTGTTCATTCTGAATATGCTACTTTTTTAGAGTGTATATTAAACAAACTCGATTTCAATTGGAATTTTGCGCGTCTTTAAGCGTCGCGTCGAAGAAATCTCTCGTCTTTGAAAGTTGGATACGATCGGCAGAAGCTCCAGGACCATTTTCAATACCGTCCGCCCGCTTTAACACGTTGAATTAGGGTATTGGATAATTCATTCTGAATATGCTACTTTTTTAGGGTGTATAATAAATTAATGAATGAACTCGATTTCAATTGGACTTTTGCGACTCTTTAAGCGTCGCGTCGGAGAAATCTCACGTCTTTGAGAGTTTGATACGATCGGCAGAAGCTCCAGGACCATTTTCAATACCGTCCGCTCGCTTATACACCTTGAATTAGGGTATCGGATTGTTCATTCTGAATATGCTACTTTTTTAGGGTGTATAATAAATTAATGAATGAACTCGATTTCAATTGGACTTTTGCGACTCTTTAAGCGTCGCGTCGGAGAAATCTCACGTCTTTGAGAGTTTGATACGATCGGCAGAAGCTCCAGGACCATTTTCAATACCGTCCGCTCGCTTATACACCTTGAATTAGGGTATCGGATTGTTCATTCTGAATATGCTAGTTTTTCATAGGGTATAATAAATGAACTCGATTTTAATTGGACTTTTGCGCCTCTCTAAGCTTCGCGTCGAAGAAATCTCTCGTCTTTGAAAGTTGGATACGATCGGCAGAAGCTCCAGGACCATTTTCAATACCGTCCGCTCGCTTATACACCTTGAATTAGGGTATCGGATTGTTCATTCTGAATATGCTACTTTTTTAGAGTGTATATTAAATAAACTCGATTTCAATTGGAATTTTGCGCGTCTTTAAGCGTCGCGTCGAAGAAATCTCTCGTCTTTGAAAGTTGGATACGATCGGCAGAAGCTCCAGGACCATTTTCAATACCGTCCGCCCGCTTTAACACGTTGAATTAGGGTATCGGATTGTTCATTCTGAATATGCTACTTTTTTAGAGTGTATATTAAATAAACTCGATTTCAATTGGACTTTTGCGCCTCTCTAAGCTTCGCGTCGAAGAAATCTCTCGTCTTTGAAAGTTGGATACGATCGGCAGAAGCTCCAGGACCATTTTCAATACCGTCCGCTCGCTTATACACCTTGAATTAGGGTATCGGATTGTTCATTCTGAATATGCTAGTTTTTCATAGGGTATAATAAATGAACTCGATTTTAATTGGACTTTTGCGCCTCTCTAAGCTTCGCGTCGAAGAAATCTCTCGTCTTTGAAAGTTGGATACGATCGGCAGAAGCTCCAGGACCATTTTCAATACCGTCCGCCCGCTTTAACACGTTGAATTAGGGTATCGGATAATTCATTCTGAATATGCTACTTTTTTAGGGTGTATAATAAATTAATGAATGAACTCGATTTCAATTGGACTTTTGCGACTCTTTAAGCGTCGCGTCGAAGAAATCTCCCGTCTTTGAAAGTTGGATACGATCGGCAGAAGCTCCAGGACCATTTTCAATACCGTCCGCTCGCTTATACACCTTGAATTAGGGTATCGGATAATTCATTCTGAATATGCTACTTTTTTAGGGTGTATAATAAATTAATGAATGAACTCGATTTCAATTGGACTTTTGCGACTCTTTAAGCGTCGCGTCGGAGAAATCTCACGTCTTTGAGAGTTTGATACGATCGGCAGAAGCTCCAGGACCATTTTCAATACCGTCCGCTCGCTTATACACCTTGAATTAGGGTATCGGATTGTTCATTCTGAATATGCTACTTTTTTAGGGTGTATAATAAATTAATGAATGAACTCGATTTCAATTGGACTTTTGCGACTCTTTAAGCGTCGCGTCGGAGAAATCTCACGTCTTTGAGAGTTTGATACGATCGGCAGAAGCTCCAGGACCATTTTCAATACCGTCCGCTCGCTTATACACCTTGAATTAGGGTATCGGATTGTTCATTCTGAATATGCTAGTTTTTCATAGGGTATAATAAATGAACTCGATTTTAATTGGACTTTTGCGCCTCTCTAAGCTTCGCGTCGAAGAAATCTCTCGTCTTTGAAAGTTGGATACGATCGGCAGAAGCTCCAGGACCATTTTCAATACCGTCCGCCCGCTTTAACACGTTGAATTAGGGTATCGGATTGTTCATTCTGAATATGCTACTTTTTTAGAGTGTATATTAAACAAACTCGATTTCAATTGGAATTTTGCGCGTCTTTAAGCGTCGCGTCGAAGAAATCTCTCGTCTTTGAAAGTTGGATACGATCGGCAGAAGCTCCAGGACCATTTTCAATACCGTCCGCCCGCTTTAACACGTTGAATTAGGGTATTGGATAATTCATTCTGAATATGCTACTTTTTTAGGGTGTATAATAAATTAATGAATGAACTCGATTTCAATTGGACTTTTGCGACTCTTTAAGCGTCGCGTCGGAGAAATCTCACGTCTTTGAGAGTTTGATACGATCGGCAGAAGCTCCAGGACCATTTTCAATACCGTCCGCTCGCTTATACACCTTGAATTAGGGTATCGGATTGTTCATTCTGAATATGCTACTTTTTTAGGGTGTATAATAAATTAATGAATGAACTCGATTTCAATTGGACTTTTGCGACTCTTTAAGCGTCGCGTCGGAGAAATCTCACGTCTTTGAGAGTTTGATACGATCGGCAGAAGCTCCAGGACCATTTTCAATACCGTCCGCTCGCTTATACACCTTGAATTAGGGTATCGGATTGTTCATTCTGAATATGCTAGTTTTTCATAGGGTATAATAAATGAACTCGATTTTAATTGGACTTTTGCGCCTCTCTAAGCTTCGCGTCGAAGAAATCTCTCGTCTTTGAAAGTTGGATACGATCGGCAGAAGCTCCAGGACCATTTTCAATACCGTCCGCTCGCTTATACACCTTGAATTAGGGTATCGGATTGTTCATTCTGAATATGCTACTTTTTTAGAGTGTATATTAAATAAACTCGATTTCAATTGGAATTTTGCGCGTCTTTAAGCGTCGCGTCGAAGAAATCTCTCGTCTTTGAAAGTTGGATACGATCGGCAGAAGCTCCAGGACCATTTTCAATACCGTCCGCCCGCTTTAACACGTTGAATTAGGGTATCGGATTGTTCATTCTGAATATGCTACTTTTTTAGAGTGTATATTAAATAAACTCGATTTCAATTGGACTTTTGCGCCTCTCTAAGCTTCGCGTCGAAGAAATCTCTCGTCTTTGAAAGTTGGATACGATCGGCAGAAGCTCCAGGACCATTTTCAATACCGTCCGCTCGCTTATACACCTTGAATTAGGGTATCGGATTGTTCATTCTGAATATGCTAGTTTTTCATAGGGTATAATAAATGAACTCGATTTTAATTGGACTTTTGCGCCTCTCTAAGCTTCGCGTCGAAGAAATCTCTCGTCTTTGAAAGTTGGATACGATCGGCAGAAGCTCCAGGACCATTTTCAATACCGTCCGCCCGCTTTAACACGTTGAATTAGGGTATCGGATAATTCATTCTGAATATGCTACTTTTTTAGGGTGTATAATAAATTAATGAATGAACTCGATTTCAATTGGACTTTTGCGACTCTTTAAGCGTCGCGTCGAAGAAATCTCCCGTCTTTGAAAGTTGGATACGATCGGCAGAAGCTCCAGGACCATTTTCAATACCGTCCGCTCGCTTATACACCTTGAATTAGGGTATCGGATAATTCATTCTGAATATGCTACTTTTTTAGGGTGTATAATAAATTAATGAATGAACTCGATTTCAATTGGACTTTTGCGACTCTTTAAGCGTCGCGTCGGAGAAATCTCACGTCTTTGAGAGTTTGATACGATCGGCAGAAGCTCCAGGACCATTTTCAATACCGTCCGCTCGCTTATACACCTTGAATTAGGGTATCGGATTGTTCATTCTGAATATGCTAGTTTTTCATAGGGTATAATAAATGAACTCGATTTTAATTGGACTTTTGCGCCTCTCTAAGCTTCGCGTCGAAGAAATCTCTCGTCTTTGAAAGTTGGATACGATCGGCAGAAGCTCCAGGACCATTTTCAATACCGTCCGCCCGCTTTAACACGTTGAATTAGGGTATCGGATTGTTCATTCTGAATATGCTACTTTTTTAGAGTGTATATTAAACAAACTCGATTTCAATTGGAATTTTGCGCGTCTTTAAGCGTCGCGTCGAAGAAATCTCTCGTCTTTGAAAGTTGGATACGATCGGCAGAAGCTCCAGGACCATTTTCAATACCGTCCGCCCGCTTTAACACGTTGAATTAGGGTATCGGATAATTCATTCTGAATATGCTACTTTTTTAGGGTGTATAATAAATTAATGAATGAACTCGATTTCAATTGGACTTTTGCGACTCTTTAAGCGTCGCGTCGGAGAAATCTCACGTCTTTGAGAGTTTGATACGATCGGCAGAAGCTCCAGGACCATTTTCAATACCGTCCGCTCGCTTATACACCTTGAATTAGGGTATCGGATTGTTCATTCTGAATATGCTACTTTTTTAGGGTGTATAATAAATTAATGAATGAACTCGATTTCAATTGGACTTTTGCGACTCTTTAAGCGTCGCGTCGGAGAAATCTCACGTCTTTGAGAGTTTGATACGATCGGCAGAAGCTCCAGGACCATTTTCAATACCGTCCGCTCGCTTATACACCTTGAATTAGGGTATCGGATTGTTCATTCTGAATATGCTAGTTTTTCATAGGGTATAATAAATGAACTCGATTTTAATTGGACTTTTGCGCCTCTCTAAGCTTCGCGTCGAAGAAATCTCTCGTCTTTGAAAGTTGGATACGATCGGCAGAAGCTCCAGGACCATTTTCAATACCGTCCGCCCGCTTTAACACGTTGAATTAGGGTATCGGATTGTTCATTCTGAATATGCTACTTTTTTAGAGTGTATATTAAACAAACTCGATTTCAATTGGAATTTTGCGCGTCTTTAAGCGTCGCGTCGAAGAAATCTCTCGTCTTTGAAAGTTGGATACGATCGGCAGAAGCTCCAGGACCATTTTCAATACCGTCCGCCCGCTTTAACACGTTGAATTAGGGTATTGGATAATTCATTCTGAATATGCTACTTTTTTAGGGTGTATAATAAATTAATGAATGAACTCGATTTCAATTGGACTTTTGCGACTCTTTAAGCGTCGCGTCGGAGAAATCTCACGTCTTTGAGAGTTTGATACGATCGGCAGAAGCTCCAGGACCATTTTCAATACCGTCCGCTCGCTTATACACCTTGAATTAGGGTATCGGATTGTTCATTCTGAATATGCTACTTTTTTAGGGTGTATAATAAATTAATGAATGAACTCGATTTCAATTGGACTTTTGCGACTCTTTAAGCGTCGCGTCGGAGAAATCTCACGTCTTTGAGAGTTTGATACGATCGGCAGAAGCTCCAGGACCATTTTCAATACCGTCCGCTCGCTTATACACCTTGAATTAGGGTATCGGATTGTTCATTCTGAATATGCTAGTTTTTCATAGGGTATAATAAATGAACTCGATTTTAATTGGACTTTTGCGCCTCTCTAAGCTTCGCGTCGAAGAAATCTCTCGTCTTTGAAAGTTGGATACGATCGGCAGAAGCTCCAGGACCATTTTCAATACCGTCCGCTCGCTTATACACCTTGAATTAGGGTATCGGATTGTTCATTCTGAATATGCTACTTTTTTAGAGTGTATATTAAATAAACTCGATTTCAATTGGAATTTTGCGCGTCTTTAAGCGTCGCGTCGAAGAAATCTCTCGTCTTTGAAAGTTGGATACGATCGGCAGAAGCTCCAGGACCATTTTCAATACCGTCCGCCCGCTTTAACACGTTGAATTAGGGTATCGGATTGTTCATTCTGAATATGCTACTTTTTTAGAGTGTATATTAAATAAACTCGATTTCAATTGGACTTTTGCGCCTCTCTAAGCTTCGCGTCGAAGAAATCTCTCGTCTTTGAAAGTTGGATACGATCGGCAGAAGCTCCAGGACCATTTTCAATACCGTCCGCTCGCTTATACACCTTGAATTAGGGTATCGGATTGTTCATTCTGAATATGCTAGTTTTTCATAGGGTATAATAAATGAACTCGATTTTAATTGGACTTTTGCGCCTCTCTAAGCTTCGCGTCGAAGAAATCTCTCGTCTTTGAAAGTTGGATACGATCGGCAGAAGCTCCAGGACCATTTTCAATACCGTCCGCCCGCTTTAACACGTTGAATTAGGGTATCGGATAATTCATTCTGAATATGCTACTTTTTTAGGGTGTATAATAAATTAATGAATGAACTCGATTTCAATTGGACTTTTGCGACTCTTTAAGCGTCGCGTCGAAGAAATCTCCCGTCTTTGAAAGTTGGATACGATCGGCAGAAGCTCCAGGACCATTTTCAATACCGTCCGCTCGCTTATACACCTTGAATTAGGGTATCGGATAATTCATTCTGAATATGCTACTTTTTTAGGGTGTATAATAAATTAATGAATGAACTCGATTTCAATTGGACTTTTGCGACTCTTTAAGCGTCGCGTCGGAGAAATCTCACGTCTTTGAGAGTTTGATACGATCGGCAGAAGCTCCAGGACCATTTTCAATACCGTCCGCTCGCTTATACACCTTGAATTAGGGTATCGGATTGTTCATTCTGAATATGCTAGTTTTTCATAGGGTATAATAAATGAACTCGATTTTAATTGGACTTTTGCGCCTCTCTAAGCTTCGCGTCGAAGAAATCTCTCGTCTTTGAAAGTTGGATACGATCGGCAGAAGCTCCAGGACCATTTTCAATACCGTCCGCCCGCTTTAACACGTTGAATTAGGGTATCGGATTGTTCATTCTGAATATGCTACTTTTTTAGAGTGTATATTAAACAAACTCGATTTCAATTGGAATTTTGCGCGTCTTTAAGCGTCGCGTCGAAGAAATCTCTCGTCTTTGAAAGTTGGATACGATCGGCAGAAGCTCCAGGACCATTTTCAATACCGTCCGCCCGCTTTAACACGTTGAATTAGGGTATCGGATAATTCATTCTGAATATGCTACTTTTTTAGGGTGTATAATAAATTAATGAATGAACTCGATTTCAATTGGACTTTTGCGACTCTTTAAGCGTCGCGTCGGAGAAATCTCACGTCTTTGAGAGTTTGATACGATCGGCAGAAGCTCCAGGACCATTTTCAATACCGTCCGCTCGCTTATACACCTTGAATTAGGGTATCGGATTGTTCATTCTGAATATGCTACTTTTTTAGGGTGTATAATAAATTAATGAATGAACTCGATTTCAATTGGACTTTTGCGACTCTTTAAGCGTCGCGTCGGAGAAATCTCACGTCTTTGAGAGTTTGATACGATCGGCAGAAGCTCCAGGACCATTTTCAATACCGTCCGCTCGCTTATACACCTTGAATTAGGGTATCGGATTGTTCATTCTGAATATGCTAGTTTTTCATAGGGTATAATAAATGAACTCGATTTTAATTGGACTTTTGCGCCTCTCTAAGCTTCGCGTCGAAGAAATCTCTCGTCTTTGAAAGTTGGATACGATCGGCAGAAGCTCCAGGACCATTTTCAATACCGTCCGCCCGCTTTAACACGTTGAATTAGGGTATCGGATTGTTCATTCTGAATATGCTACTTTTTTAGAGTGTATATTAAACAAACTCGATTTCAATTGGAATTTTGCGCGTCTTTAAGCGTCGCGTCGAAGAAATCTCTCGTCTTTGAAAGTTGGATACGATCGGCAGAAGCTCCAGGACCATTTTCAATACCGTCCGCCCGCTTTAACACGTTGAATTAGGGTATTGGATAATTCATTCTGAATATGCTACTTTTTTAGGGTGTATAATAAATTAATGAATGAACTCGATTTCAATTGGACTTTTGCGACTCTTTAAGCGTCGCGTCGGAGAAATCTCACGTCTTTGAGAGTTTGATACGATCGGCAGAAGCTCCAGGACCATTTTCAATACCGTCCGCTCGCTTATACACCTTGAATTAGGGTTAGGGTTAGGGTTAGGGTTAGGGTTAGGGTTAGGGTTAGGGTTAGGGTTAGGGTTAGGGTTAG